>NC_134157.1:16887585-17508355 GCF_033958435.1 Carettochelys insculpta
ATTTGTAAGTAGTAACAGAGAGAAAGTCGTGCTCGTCTATATACAATCAAAACAAAAACAGCAGTCAGGAAGCACTTTAAAGACTAACAAAATAATTTATTTGGTGAGCTTTCGTGGGACAGACCCACTTCTTCAGACCAGAGCCATACCAGGCCATAGCCATCCACAAGCCTGTGAGCCAGCATTTTAATGGAGTGGGCCATTCTGTTAACAACTTAAGAGTCTGCATGTTACTGAAGAGGAATTTTCACAACACTCTTGAAAGACAAGCTGCTGAACTTTCTTTTATATTCAAATTCGACACATTAACACGTGGTTTGAACAGGGATGGGAATTTTCTGGGTCACTATAGGGGCTCATTTGCATACTTGGTTTAATTTAAATCTTGACTCCCCCCCTTCTGCCCCTCTACTCTCTGATTTGCTCACCTTGATAATTTTTTTTCTGATTTGTCCTCCTTGATTACTGTTTTTGCTTCTCTGTGCCTTAAATATTGAGTCTGTTCTGGTCTGGCTATGGTCTGAAGAAGTAGGTCTGTCCCATGAATGCTCACCTGATAAATTATTTTGCTAGTCTTTAAAATGCTACTTGACTGCCTTTTTTTTTTTTCTTGAGAGTGTGTACTAATCCCTGTGACTTGACCAAATTCCCACTGGGGCTGGGATGTTCTGCTTGCCCACAATGCTGGCTGTGGATTCGTTCTGGCTCTAGGACCCCCCAGTTCATATGCACTAAAACACAACATTTTAGCCAGCAATTCTACTGTGAAATCGTACCAATATTGCCTGAGAAACTCCTGCAATTCTTCACTCACTGTGCTGCTTCACCTGCTCCCATGTGCCTTAGCGAGTGGGATTCTAACACCCTTAAGCCTGATTTAATTTGCTGTTCCTAACGTTTTACCCATAGTATTACATCATCTTTCCTTTTCCATTTGGAAAGTATCTTTGGCATAATGACGAGAGAGAAATTAGTAGAGAAATCATTAAAATGGGTAAGGTTGAAGCTGTGCAAATCAGCCCCTGCCGAAAATTATTTTCCTAGAATAAAAGTAATTGGGCCATCAGCGGCTATAGCAAAACACAAAGGGAGCTAGCGTTAAAAGGCGTAGCAAATTATTGACAGCTTGTGTCTCTCAGTATATAAATGTTTGACGGTGTGACAATGTAATTTTTAAACGCAGCTAGATGGCTGTTTCCCTGGCAGAGAAAAATAGATAACAGAACAGCAACATAGCTGGGACACAGCAATAAAACCACGGCTGCAGTGATGACCAGGAGACACCAGCCAAGATCTTACAAACGATCTAATGATTCTGGATTAAGGCTGATGCTTTATAATCACAGGTAACTGACCCCACCAAAGTCCAGTCCCCTTCTCTGCTTCTTCCCCCGCAGAGTCCTGCCCCATCACTCGCTCCTCTCCCTGACCTTCCCCCATCACCCACTGGATCATTTCAAGGTGCCTGAGGAGATATCAAGTCAGGGCAGGGATATTCTACCATCTTTGGCACTAACAAAATATTTTCATCCATTCTCCAAGAGAGCAGAAAACAGACACCCAAACAGACTGCATCTGTGCAAGCAAAGGAGAGTGAGTAGAGTATAAAAGCTCTTATCTGGCACTCAAGAAGCCAGAAAGGTCAATTAACCAACTTTATTGATATCTTACAATACAAATCTTCAGTCTAGTAAGCAGAACAAGTATACTGCCCGGCATGCTACTCAATTGCACATTCTTCACTCGCCTTTTATGCAAAAAAGAGGCTGAAGACAAGGAAGCAAGCTGAAATCAGGGATTTATTAAAAAAAAAACCAGCTTCTGGGGTGTGTCATAGGGCATTATGGATTTATCCCAATCTCCCACAAATTCTACATCTACAGCGATCACTGCTGTTGATAATGATGACCTGGAGGCATTTTAAGATCCTGACCTGCCTTCTGAATTGCAGAAAGATTAAATTATGTTCAGTATTTTTTTAGACCGGCCACACTACACAGCTTCTAGAAAGTCAGGCATCTTAAATGCTGCTTGCCAACAGAATACTTCCTCCCCATAAGAGCTGGGTTCAACAGGAGAGTGTTCCTGTCAGCAATGAGCTAGCCACCCAGTCACTCACCAGGGCAAAACGTTTGTCCTTCAGGAGAGCACGTGTGGCAGGAGGGAGAAGGGGAAGCAACAGTGAATGACAAAATGTTGCTGTTCAACAGGCAGTACAGATAAATCCTTAGTGTTCATTAGTGTTCCCTCTAATTTAGCCATCTATGGGTGGAATAAATTTTGTTGAGTGCACCAAGGCTGAGTGGATGTGCACCACCAGTAGAAACACAGGCTGCCAGCTGTGGGCGCTTCGCTAATCAGCTGGGCAGCTTCTGAATCTTTCCTTGGTGGCCGCCCAAGTACTCCGCTTACAGGGAACACTGCTGTTAATTGCATTTTTAGTTATCTGAGTGTACACCACGCACTGGCCATAGTAGTTTGCAATGTCGTAAGTTGATAACCTCTATTGTATAGAAAACCTTACCTCTACATATTTAAATGCTTCAGGAAATGAACCAGTCTGCAGTACAGTACTACTACTAGGTTAGGGGTTTCCCTCACATTATTTTATACTTCATTTTATTGTATTCTCATTCCTAGAAAATTGGTATTCCATTGGTGAAGCATAATTCTCAGTTAATTAGAGTATTTGATAAACCAGCACCCCCTTATTTACCTGGCATGCCAGACAGCAGAACTTGTACAGTACTGAAATGCTGGCATCATTGGATGCTATTATAAAAATATATTATTTACAGGTCTGGAGAAGGCTCAGGCAGTTGTATTTTACACAAGGAAAAGAAAAAAATGTGGTGTCTTAGTACAGTGTAATGCTTATTTATGTGCTTAGCTTGAAGACTTTGAGGTGCTCCAGACACCTGCAATCACAGCATCCACAATAGAGATGGTGACCAGAGTCTCGACAATGGTGGGGAACGAATAGTAAAACCAACAGAGACCTATTCTTTATAAAACACAATAAAATAGACACAGGAATTTATTAGCGTTTCTAAAATGTACTTCGAGGACCAGAAATTTTTTATCTTCATCATCGGACTTAGGGGGCGGCCTGGCGTGGTTCTGAAAAGATCTCATGATAGGAAGCAACCCAGCTGTGCAAGAGTACGCCACCATATACTCGGGAGTCCTGAATTCAGTGCTCATCAGGAACTGGCTGGGACGCCATCCTGCCACCTTCTGTGGCATCCATGCTTACTTGTGCCAACACCCTCGTTGCTTTCGGCAAGCAAACGCCCAGCTGTGGCAATGCAGCGCATCCCCAGGTGCAAACGTGACTGGGGATGGGACCGTACTTGCGTAGCCATGCTACAGTCTCATCTTAAGGCTACTTTGTCCAAAACTGCAAACGGGGTAGCGCAACGTGGCAAAATGCCACTCAGAGGCTCAGCAGAGCTGCTCGCATGGGGCTCCCCTCCTCCCACACCCCACCACAAGCGTGTGGAGGCAGCCCCTGCAGCCCTTTCCCCAACACAGGTCCTGAGACTTTGGCCAAGAGTCGTGCGCTGCGCCCGACGATGCTACCCCAACGTGGCTCCTTCTCAGTGCAGCTTGGGGCTGGGCAGCTCCGGTGGCATGGCTCCAGTGAGTCACTGGTGGGGGGGCAGGGTGGAGAGGCAGGGCACCTGGGGAGGCGGGGCAGCACCTGGCCGGGGAGGAGAGGCATGTGGCGATTGGTGGACTTCCTTTTGGACACCACTGTTTTAAGGGCTTCTGAGTCAAAATGGAAGGGGTTCATGTTAACGAATTGGGCACCTTCTCTGAACAAGAGCAGGCATCCCACAAACTAGAACCAGTGTGGAATGGGCTGTTGAAATTAGGCAATTACTTGTGGACACTTTTATGGGCACCGAGGCACAGGAACTCCGCCACCAGATCAGACCCAAGTCCCAGCTCCAAAACACGGGTGATAAACACTTCATAGGAAGACATCAGAACTGCATCAAAGGGAGATTAGACAGTAACATCCCCATGGGGAAAGCTCCTTCCTAACTCCAGGCAGTCAGTTACAGCAGTTACCTTATGTCCCAAATCACGAGAGCTTACATCCCCTAAGCATTTTTATCCTCTAAAGCAACTGTGAGTATTTTTGTTTTTCATAGACATGTCTAACTCTATTTTCTTGCCTTCGACAACACCCTGTAGCCCTGCACTCTGCTGGTAAATTAGTCTATTACTTATACCGCTTGGGGTGGACATAGCTACTGCTGCTTGTTGTGGTTGGTTTAATTTCACTGCTGGGAGAGCCCTCTCCCATAGGTATGGAGCAGCTGCATGGATGATAGAACAGTGGCAGAGATGCAAGGGTGCAGCTGTGCCATGTCAGCTTTAGTGGAGACATAGCTCTACTCTGCACTGATTAGTTGTAGTAGTGTGCCCAATTCTGGACACCACAATTCAAGAGATGCGGAAAAATTGGAGGAGGTCCAAAAAAGAGCAACCAAAAAAAGGTCTAGAAAACATGACCTATAAGGGAAGACTAAAATAAGTGGGGTTGTTTTGTTTGGGAAAGAGAAGACTGAGGGGGATATGACAGAAGTTCTCAAGTATCTAAAATGGCGTTACAAGGAGGAGGGAGAAAAATTGTTCTCCTTGACTTCTGAGAACAGGACAAGAAGCAATGGGGTTAAATTGCAGCAAGGGAAGTTTCAGGTTAGACAAGGAAATGCCTAGGGAGGTTGTGAAATCTCCATCATTGGAGATATTTAAGAGCAGGTTTGATAAACATCTATCAGGGATGACCTAGGTCACAGAATCATAGGGCTGGAAGGGACCTCAGGAGGTCATCTAGTCCAGCCCCCTGCTTCAAGCAGGATCAACTCCCACTAAGTCATCGCAGCCAGGACCTTGTCCAGTCAGGACTTGAAAACCTCGAGGGATGGAGAATCCACCATCTCTCTAGGCAACACATTCCAATGCTTCACCACCCTCCTGGTGAAGAAGCTTTTCCTAATGTCTAACCTACACCTCTCCCTCTTCAACTTCAGACCACTAATCCTTGTTCTGATATCTGACACCACTGAGAACAGTTTCTCACTCCCCTCTTTAGAGCTCCCCTTCAAGAAGTTGAAGGCTGCTGTTAAATCACCCCTAAGTCTTATCTTCTGTAAACTAAAACAAGCCCAAATCCCTCAGAGCATCCTCATAGGTCTTGTGCTACAGCCCCTTACTCATTTTTGTTGACCTCCGCTGAACCTGCTCCAGCAAATCCACATCCTTTTTATACTGGGGGGCCCAAAACTGGACGCAATATTCAAGATGTGGTCTCACCAATGCCGAATAGAGGGGAATAACTACTTCTCTAGATCTGCTTGAATTGCTTCTCCTAATGCACCCTAGTATGCCATTGGCCTTCTTGGCTACAAGGGCACACTGTTTACTCATATCCAGCCTTTCATCCACCATAACCCCTAGATCCCTCTCCATCGTACTGCTGCTGAGCCAGTCGGTCCCCAGACTGTAACAATGCTTGGGACTCTTCTGCCCCAGGTGCAGAACTCTACACTTCTCCTTGTTGAAGCGCATCAGATTTCTTTTGGCCCAGTCCTCCAATTTATCCAGATCACACTGGATTTTCTCTCTACCCTCCAACATATCTACCTCTCCCCCTAGTTTTGTGTCATCCACAAACTTGCTGAGGGTGCAATCCAGTCCTTCATCCAGGTCATTAATAAAGAGGTTGAATAACGCCAGCCCCAGAACTGAGACTTGAAACCAACCACCATCCAGATATTGAGCCATTGACCACTATCTGTTGGGCCTGACCATCAAGCCAGCTTTGTATCCGTCTTATAGTCCAAGGATCCAATCCATATTTCCTTAACTTATGGACAAGAATGTTGTAGGAGACCATATCAAAAGCTTTGCTGAAGTCAAGGTATATCACATCCACTGACTTTCCCAGCTTGTTACCTCATCATAGAAGCTAATCAGATTGGTCAGGCAGGACTTGTCCTGGTGAATCCATGTTGGCTACTTTTGATCACTTTCCCCTCTTCCAAATGCTTCAAAATGGATTCCTTGAGGATTCCCTGCATTATTTTTCCAGGGATTGAGGTACGGCTGACCAGTCTATAGTTCCCTGGATTGTCTCTCTTTCCTTTTTTAAAGATGGGCACTACATTTGCCTTCTTCCAGTCATCCAGTATCTCCCCCAATCTCCAAGAGTCTTCAAGGATAATGGCCAAAGGTTCAGCAATGACCTCTGCCAATTCCCCCTCTGTATCCTCGGGTGCATTAAATCCAGACCCATAGACTTGAGTACATCTAGTTTTTCTAGATAGCTCAGAACTCATTCCTTCCCCCAGATGGTGCTTGATCCTGTCATGAGGGCAGGAGACTGGGCATGACAACCTCTCATGGTCCCTCCCAGTTCTAGTGTTGTCACTCTGTAGCCTCATATGTGAGCAAGAAAGTGTTTCTTTAAACTGGCTCCCTTTGGATGATGCCTTGTTCTTTTATCATGAAAAGAGGTGAGCAGGAGTGTCTGGTGGAGCCATTCGTTCTGCTACCATCACCTCTCCCACCTACACAGCCCAAAATTAAGTATTTCCATGTGCGTCCATATCAGCGTTTTATCCTAGCAGCTGAATGGTGCCTAACCCTTCGGCTGAATCAAGCTGCAATACACATTTTCCTGCCCTGCAATCCGACTGCAGCTTTTTCACACATGGTCCACACACAGGTTCAGTACATCTGACACCAGAAGAGAAACATGCCTATCCATGCACACGGTTTCAATGCATTCAGGGCACAGTACTCTGATGCCACTTAAAAATGAGACCTGTCTCTCCATTAGGAGGCAAGTGTTGCCTCTGAATCACTTCACAGCAGCTGTTGCCTTCCCTAACCAGAGTTCATACTGATAGAATTAATATACTCTCCCCCAACCCCCGACCTGCCAAAGCCTTGACACACAACGCCAGTCAGTCACTTCAGGCAGTTGAAAGCATGTTATTCTGAGGATGACTTTCATACAGAGTAACACCAGGCTTGAGAAGGCAGGATGAATTCACCAAGTCCAGAACACAGTGATAGGAATTCAGCTAAGAAGAGGAATCAAGTTAAGGCCAGTTTCCAAGTTTTAGTTGGGGGTTTGGATGACGTGTTTGTTTGGGCTTATCTTTAGTACCTCTATGAATTCTGTAACCATGCGAGGGGTAATTCATCAACTCAGGAATTAAGAAAAATCTGTCTTAGAAATAACCACAACTCTACTTAATCCTGTGCACACCAGATCAGGAGGTTGGTTCCATGTTTCTTAAGACTCCTGTTTAGCCAGGCCCTAGAACATTGGCCTCAAAGGTAAGAAACTATGTAAATGTTTTGCTTTCAGATAAAGACTGAGTCCTGTGAAACACAACTAGAAATACAGGACAAAGCTATGAGAATATCCCTGCTAGGAGCAATGACTAGGCAGCTAGTTTGCTATGGCCATAACTCATTACACCAACTGCAATCATTGCACTGTTGACATGTGCTCTCTTGTCGGACTGTCAAATCCACTGACTCTCATCACATCCTTAAGACCAACAACTGTCTGAGACACAGACCACCTTTATTATGTATGTGTAAAGTGCCTAGGTACAATAAGGCCCCAAGGCTGCTGCTATTACCATAATCGACAATCATTTGAAAGAGTGTTTGCTCAACAACTTCTCCTAGACAGAGTGAGGACCACGAAATCCGATATACAGCTTCTTCTTTCATAAACTAAAGCAAGGTCAGGGTTTGGTTGTGCCAGGAAAACAGGACATGCCTGGAATGGGATTTCCTCTCATAAAACCATACAGAGAAGACACAGAATCACTAGGCAAGGGAAGGTGGCTGGCTGGCTGGGGGCGTGTCCCAACCCTGAGCCGCCCATCCACCAGGCATCCTTTAAGCAGGGCAGAGGATTGGCCTGATCAGCAACAGCTGATTGACGGCATTGCAGCTCTGGGAAGGAGGGGAAAGAGAGGGGATGGACACAAGTCAGACGATTCACGGCACTTGGAAAGAGCTGGAAGGGAGGGAGGCGAAGGGGCAGGTAAGTGCAGTACTCCAGTGCCCCAGTGCATGAGAGGCATGGGGGCAGCCCACTGACACGGGGGGAGGGAGGGGCCCCAAGGGGGCAATTGCACCAGGGCTGGCAATTCAAAGAGACCCAGAGTTCCTGGTGGGTACGGCAGCAGTAGCCAGAGTCCCAGGCTCCTTTAATTTGCTGCTAGAGCACTGCTTCCTGATGCTCTGGGGAAGGGGGGACAGGTGCGGTCTGGGAGGCACAAAGGTTTGACTGCTCATGGTCCTGCCCCCTCTGGGGGCTTGGATCTGTCCCCCCAACCACAAATGTTGTCCCAGAGTCCATAATGGCCGTCAGCCCTGCTGCGCATGGGGGAAGTGGGTCACCAGGGGCTCCACAAGCCACAGGTTGCCCCACCACTGCTCTAACAGCTCAGAGCTCAGCTCACCTAAGCTATAGGAGAGCGTCTGTTAACAGCAAAGGGTCTAAGTCCAGGCTAGTCAATGAGTGAACCACGGGCCAAATCCAGACCACAAGAGCTTTTAAGTGGACCCTGACATCTTCTCAATTATTATTTTCTCTGGTGACTGGACCTTGACTATATTTCTGACCAAGGAATTTGGCTCCTGACCAAAGACAACTGACTCCCCCTGAGAGGGTATGGGGAATTAGGACAAATCAGCTCTTGCCCTCTTGGTGGCAGTTGCCTGCAGCTACTATAGGGCTATTTCTGGCCATGGCAGCTGTGGGCTCAGGCCAGGATGGGAGATTCCTTGCACCACAAAACAGGTGGCCTTGCGGGGGCTGCCTCCACTCACTGCCCACAAAAACGTTAGGCCCTGCAAAAGGTGCCGATTCATCTTCTAGGAATGACACTAATTAGCTAATTGCACCAGATTGCAGTGCCCACCCCAAAAGTGCATGGCCCAGCCTGGTCACCCCGATTCGCCCTACCCAAGGGATGGGTCTGACCTTTGCTCTAAACCAAGGAGGGACAGTAAACACCTTTGATTTCCAAAGGAGCTGTGCCCATGTACAGCAGGGCCAAGAGCCACCCAGAGCCTCAGGGCAAAGTGGCAGGGGACGTGCATGGAAGGGGGGAAGCCAAGGGCAGTTACCCTTAGCACCGCCAGCACCATAGTGCTGGGCCCCCCACAGTTGCACAGTGCAGAACAGTGTTACAACTGTGTCAAAGGGGCCCAGAGCTCCAGCCACCTTGAAAGGCTGCTCCCCAGGGCAGCTGCCCCCATCAGCAGGCCTGAATTTATGCCAGCTGAGGATTCAGCCCCCAGTTCATGTGTGTGTATAAAGATACTTCTCAGATGCGTGTGAGTCCACATCTAGCAATATTACAGCTACTCACATTGGCGGCTTGTTCTCCAGGAGGTACTACTTCAGAATCTGATGTAGGCCACTGGACAAGCAACGTGAAAACTCATCTTTAAGAAAGGGTTTCAGGTTTATTTTCTGACCCTACATGTCGCACTCATTGTTTCCCTGGAAGGCATCAAACTGCTTTGCTTCAGATACAATTAGCCTCTTCCGGCAGCCACAAACAGCGAAGAGATGAAAACAATTGACAAGCAGCAAAATATGCTGAGCTAAAGCCACTAATTATATAACCACTAATGGCCTGGATTTTAGTTCTCTCTTTTCCTTCCCAGTAAAAGGTCATAGTAATGAGGGACTGGGGGAGAAGAACAGGTCATGCTCTACTATACCTGCAATAATCAAAACAAGTGGATATTGGCAGGATAACTCCCATTCTTCCTAATGGGATCTGCTGTTCAAGTCCCATTACTGCTGAATGCATGGCAGAACTCAGAACAAAGAGAAGCATATTTTAACTCTGTGATAACATGCTGCCCGCACCTCTTACGGTCAGATGCATATTTCATCAGCAGGCTTTGAAGGATAACATGTTTACCAGTAAGTCTTGGTAAACACTGTACACACACACACACACACACTCTCTTCCATCAATAATTAGAATTTACACACACACACGCTTTCTTCCATCAATAATTAGAATTTACACACACACGCACACGCACACTCTTCGATGAATAATTAGAATTTGCACAGAAGGAAATTAAGCAGGATACTGCTTAAGAACTTATTCGTCCCCACCGTACTGTGTACAAAAGCCTTTTAACAAATGCTACCTAAAGATCATATTTACAGCTCTGCGAAAACAGCCAGCTGTGACATTCGCAGAACCAGAGTTGCAGACAATTAGACAATATTGAATCTCAGCGTGTACTGCCATCATTTAATCATGACTCCATCCTCTCATTTCCCACAACTGGGAAAGTTTAAATTGTTAAAAATTGGGGGTGTGGGGAGAGTAAATCAAAATTTGTCAAAATTCTTAAAAATAAATATTGAAGTCTGCCAAGCCTAATCACTGAGTATGGCTGTGTCAACACTACACCCCTATTTCAAAGGGAGGATGATAAGTAGGGTGTTGGGAGTTTATTAATCAAGTGCTGTGCTGCATATGCAGCACCTCATTAAGCAAATTCCACCCCCTCCCCCACGCGGCAACTCTGGTGTTAAACTTCGAAGTGCCGGCTCGTGTCTAGCCGCGGCTCACCCACCGGTACTTCCAAGTCCCTTTACGCCTCAAAATTTGGAGGTGTAAAGGGACTTCAAAGTACCCTGGGCACTTCGAAGTACTGGCGGGTGAGCTGCGGCTAGATACAAGCTGGCACTTCAAAGTTTAACACTTCGAAGTTGCCGCAGGGGGGAGGGATTTGCTTAATGAGGTGCTGCATATGCACCACAACACTTCATTAATAACCTCCCAACACCCTACTTACCATCCTCCCTTCGAAGTAGGGAGGCAGTGCAGACAAGGCCTATATGAGGAGACAGACTGACTTGTGTCACTATACTGACAGCGTCATAATATTTGGTGAAACATTTTTTTTAAAACCCCAGCTCCTGGAATCCCAAGATTATGGGAGAACTGGAGCTTTCAATTAATGGAAGAGCTAATTCTACTTTTTATGATGATTTTTATTTATCTTTTATTTTTTCCACGGACCCGGGGTTGGGAACCACTGCTCTCAGGGATCCAAAAGTGAAAAACCAATAGAAAAAAAACGAAAATTACTGGTATTTTTTTTTAAATCACAATTTGGGGGAGCTTCACCAACGTTTCACCTAATTTTTTCCATCCATGTGCAAAATAAATTGTTATGTGTACCACCAATAGAAACACCTGCTGCTAGCGGTGGATGCTCTGCTTATCAGTGGGGTGGCATGGGAAACTCCCCTGGGCAGCCATCCCAGTGCTCAGCTTACAGGGAACACTGGGTTTGACCCATGATTTTCAAACACTTGACATTGTCACTACAGTATTACTGTTGCGATACTGCCTGGCTGCGGAACAGGGTTCTGGGAAGCAATAGTACTAGGGGCTGTACGAACACAGAACAATAAAACATGTCAGGCAATATTAGGAGACATTCTGTTGAAAATCGGTGGAACAACTCAGGAGGAAAAGAAAGATACAGGCCCAGCCAGTGTCCTTCCTCAAAGGACAGTAACTGGAACTCAAAGTGAGCATAAGCAAAAAAGAACCACCCCAGTCCCAGCTAATAGTTTAGCCCAGTACAGTATGACCCTGGAATGAAAATAACCAGAAGGCATAATGTCCCGCTCTCCCTGCCTCCTGGCACAACTTTTTACCTGCCACAGGCAGAACTAAGTTTAACCCTTTGATCACAGGACCTTTCACATCAACAGGTTGGACCTCTCTAATCTGGAACTCTCTAATTCAGCAACCTCCGTAATCCGGCATGATTTTAGTTACCCAGATGACCACTTATTATTGGTGTGGCCAAGTTCCATGTGGTACAATAAAGTTTGTTTCCAGCCACCAGTCCTGGCTCCAGTGTTCTGGGCTGTTCTTTAGCTCTAAATTTACCCCAAATGTCTTCTGAGAGCCCAGAGAGCAGTGCAAGTGTTGGTAATGCTGTTAGGCAATAGAGACTTCCCATGGTCCAGCAAACTCTCTCATACAGCACCTGTCTGAGGGTGCCGGACGAGAGAGGTTCAACCTGCATCTCCTGGTATGACAACTCAACTCTGGGCTAATGCACTGGGGACCTTCGGAGCTAAATGTGCAAGGTACTACCACTTTGGCAAAAAGTTCCCATTCTGCAGCAGGGGGCCCTCTTGCCTGTCCTGCTTGGATTAGTGCAGCACATGCTCAGTGGCACTTGCAGAGCGTGGCCCGACTGTTTTTGCAGATTGCCTGACAAACCTCGTCATTGTGCTGCGCCAATGTCCAATGCACTCCGCAGCCAAGCACGAAGACAAAACAGATCTCCTAAAACTAGAAGCAACAAGAGAGCACAAGGAAGAGGAAGGGCAAAAAAATGCAGTGGCCACCAGTGCTGGAGATGGGCGCAGACTTTTGCCTGTCTATGTCCCTCCCCTCCTTGTTCCCATCTCCTTCCTCCCTCCTGTCATTTGTTCAGGTTGAGCCTATGACGTTCAGCGATTGTGATACCTCGTGAACTCACACGTGTAAGGGAGGGGCACGCAGACCTTTTCACCAGGGAGCACATCCAACATCACCCTATTGCAGCTTGCCATTAATTACAAGCTTGCAGGGAGGTTAGATTTCATCAATGCTCAAGCTGTATCTGCCAGGGGACATTTTAAGAGTCGATTCTTCACACTCCAATTATTTAAGCAATATTATCCAACGGCCGGGGAAGGGAAAGCTGGCTTGCTGGCGGGTTACTGATGCTGGAAATTGACTGAGGCAAACAAAGGGAAAATAAACCAGGCCCTGGAGGTTCAAGTCTTTCACGTTGGGCTTGCGAGGTCCTGCCAATGGGGGAGGAGCAGCAAAGGGGGCAGTTGCCCCTGGCCCTTTTGAAATGCTGTGGCAGCGCTGTGCCGCCTTTCCATGCATGGCTCTGAGGGAGCTTGGGGGGGGGGCCCTTATTGCCCTAAACCTGCCCCTTTTGCCCTCAGCCCCGCCCCTAGAGGAGGCGGGGGAGCCAGGCCCCCTCCCACCTCTCCCCCAGGCTCCTGATGGCTGTGGGCCTTGCCACTTGGATGTAAACCACAAATCTTTTCCCTTCTGAAACACAGAATTTACTGATTAATTACCCATTCATGCACCTGACGAAGCAGGTCTTTGCCCACGAAAGCTTATGCTCCAAAATATCTATTAGTCTATAAGGCACCACAGGACTTCTTGTTGTTTCTGAAGCATTTACTCAGGCTTTATGACCTGCTCCTGAACCCAGACAACCACTGCCTGCACAGGTGTTTGTGCTCCTGGAGGAAAGGGTGAATTCTCAAGTGCCACATGAGCATTTAGCAGTAACGCTAGAGGTACAGACAGATGCACTACAGGTTGAATCTCTCTAATCTGACACCCTCAGGAGCTGACTGGTGCCAGGTGAGAGAATTTGCCAGATCATGGGAGATCAATATTGTCTAGCAACATTCCCAACACTTCCTGGGCTCTTAGAAGACTTTTAGGGGTAAAAAACAACACAAAGTCCTGTGGCACTTTATAGACTAACTTTTGGAGTACAGGCTTTAGTGGGCAATGACCTGCTTCAAGCAGATCTTTGCCCACGAAAGCCTATGTTCCAAAATATCTGTTACTCTATCAGATTCCACAGGACTTCTTGTTTTTGCATATACAGACTAAAATATCTACCCCTCTGATATTTAGGGGTAAATTACAGCTAAATAACAGAACAGAACACCGAGAGCTAGGATTGGTGGCTGGAAACTAACTTTATGGGACCATGGGAAACTTGGCCACGCCCAAGATAAGTGGTCATTTAGCTAACTAAAATCATGCTGGATTCATGGCATAAAAGACACACAGCTCCAGCTGGTTTCAACAAGATTTGCAGGTGCTCAAGGCCTCTGAAAAACAATCCCTTGAGTGCTACTGGTGGCTCAGTTTCTGGTATTACCAACGGAAATGGAGGATTCTCCTCTGTCTCTGGATGCCTTCCAATCATGCCTGGATGCCTTTCGGGGAGAGACGCAGTAGTCAGACACTATAAAAGGGTTCTATAAAAGGATAACTGGAAGAAATGTTATGGACTGTGTCGTACAAGAGGCGAGACTCAAGTATTTCAACATCACTTGGGATCTGAAACTTTAAACCTACGAAATGCCAAGGCTACTAGCCTCTCTAGTGGAAAAGCAGCGCTGCAAAACAGCAGCTCTAATCTTTCAACAATATTTTGAGAAAAATTAAAAGGGTCCTTTAAAAAGCACGTCCCCTCCATTGTCCAATATTCTCTCTCTCCCCCCTACAGCATGTGCCTCACACAATCTTTCAGAGAAAGACCTCTAATTATTGTCTCAGTTCTTCATGAGAATGGTTGTTCTCCCCCCAGGGCTGTTGCTCTAATCTGTTCTTTCAAAGAGAGGCCCTAAGACACTGACATCCATGCTCCGTTCCAAGGTACCAATTTCTATGTTCACATAATCACTTTTCATCTTTTTTTCCTACTGTCTATGATTTTTTTTACTACTACTTTACACTAAATTGACTTGAGAGTACAAATCAGGCTTCTGAAATGATGCACCCAATCCACCGAGCGGAATTAAATTGGGAGGCTCAGAAGAAGGAGATAACGGAGAAGAATCACTTCTGTCTTCAGAGCCTGGAATTCAAAAGGCTCAAGTCACATCATCAGTATACTGTGATCTCTGTTCTGCTTTTTCAGCACAGAGAAGCTTTTGATGATGAAGTCCCTGCATGTACAGTTGCTTCTGTATGAGAGGGAGAGATTCTGAAGTTTTTTGTTTTTTTTTTTTTAAAACACAATCTTTGGGGCCTAACGACTTGGAAAACTGAACTTCTCCATTCCATCAGAAAGTGATTCCATCACATCAAATGCATTTGTACGCTATAGGAAGAACAGAGCAAGGTTCGGGCTTTGGATCAGCCTTGGACTGTTGTCAGTAAGCAGAACTTTGACAAGTCAGTGTTCTAGCCCAGTGGTTCTCAACCTTTTCACTAATGGAGACCACGTATCACCCCCAAACTGCCTGCGGACTGCCAGTCACACCCCGCCCCCCCGAATGGCTCATGGATCCCTATCAAAGCCAATTCTAGCCACTATGTACACATCATTAAAAGAAAAAGGAAACCACAATGGAGCTTTTCAGACAGAAATTAACATTAGTAGAAGCTATTTAATTGAAAAATAATTGATGGCAACTTTGCAATTTATTTAAAATTTATGTTCTATGATCATTTTATTTTTTTCGATAGACCACCCTGTAATACCATTACGGACACCAAGATCCGAGTTTGGGAACCGCTGCACTAACATCATTTTGTCTTTTGCGCACACATGCAGAACTAGCAATACCATGAGAGCCGGGATTCCCTTCATTTACTTCTTAGGTTTGCACTTCAATCTTGCCTGGATCCCCAGTTCCCTTCACTCACTGTTGCACACTATACCCATCTGAATGCCATTAGCAATGCAGCATTTCCTATTGATGCTTTGGGTCAGCATCAGAGTTTGGCACCTTTCTCAGTCAGAATGGTGTTGCTCTTTATGTAACAATCACTTCTAAAGACCATAACCAAAATTAGAAACTCATTCTGCCAGTTGATGAATAGATACACACAAAGAAATTTAAAGAATTTAAAATCAAACTAGACAAGAAGGAGAAAATATTTTTATCATCAGAGCTGGTCAGAAAGAAAGCCAGGAGGTTTCTAGAAGAACATTTGTGGGGTTTCTTTTCATTTCAAAAAAGACAAAAAAGTATGAAAAAACTTTAGCCAAAACACACAGGCTACATCTACACAAGAAGCGTCTGTAAACAGGAGTCACTGTCAGAAGGGATTTCCCAGCAAAACTTCTGTCAACAAGATTGCATCTACACATGAAAGCGGATCAAAAGGGCAAACTGCTCTGTCGACAGAGAGCAGCCTGACTGCCCAGTACGCTTGCGACAGAATGGCTGTCTGGAAGCTTTACAAACAGGGCTGCCCAGTAAATCAGAAGCCCTGTCTGTCAATAAGGCTATGTTTACACTGGCACCCCCCTTTCGAAAGGGGGATGCTAATGAGACACTTCAGGATAGGAGATGCTAATGAGACACGGGGATATGCTAATGAGGCACTGCAATGAATATGCAGCACCTCCTTAGCATAATGATGGCCGTTGCACTTCGTAAGTGCCACTTTTGATCACGTGCAGCTCGTCTACATGGGGTCCTTTTCGAAAGGACCCTGCACACTTCCAAATCCCGATTCCCAACTGGTTGTAGGAATACGGGGATTTCAAAGTGTGCAGGGTCCTTTCGAAAAGGACTCTGTTTAGATGAGCCACACGATTGAAAGTGGCACTTCTGAAGTGCCGTGGCCACCATTATGCTAATGAGGTGCTGCCTATTCATTGCAGTACCTCATTAGTATATCCCAGAGGGTCTCATTAGCATCCCCTTTGCAAAAGGGGGGGTGCTAGTGTAGACGTAGCCCAAAAGGGCCCTTGAGCATCTACACAGCTGCTTTGTCAACAGAACACTGTTGAGAGAAGTGTTATACCTGAACGGGGAGAGGTGTAACGTTGCCGACAGATGTGCCAGGTTTTGTCGATAAACTGTTGACAAAACGCATTTTGCATGTAGACATGCCACTTCTTTTCCCCGACAAAAGCCCAGTTTTGCCAGGAAGAGGCTCTCGTGTAGATGTAGCCACGCGGTTCTGCTTTTTAACGTTTGGGGGTGGGAACAACACCTTCTTCCAACAAAAATAAGTTTCAGGAAAAGCAGATGCTTCCTGAAATGCTTTTTGTGTAGCTGAAACCCCAAATTTCTGCTGAAGAAAAGTTTTAACGGAAAGTTTTTCAGCAACTGAACTTATTATCCGCATCTTAGTGATGGAGAACTGAGAGGGAGAGAGAGCAAGAATAGCAACATGGCCAGGGTCACCCAGGAAGTTAGCAGCTGAGCCAGGAACTGAACCCCCTCCTCTTGAGTCTCAGCCTACTGCCTTCACCCACAAAAACATCCTTCCATTCTTCTTGCCCTCCTCTGAGCTCTGTAAGTTGATACGTGGTCCTCTGAGACTACACCCCCAGGTGGGCAATGAATTGTTTAGGGTTGTATAAATAGTCCATAACTATGTGAAATGGGAGGAAATTAAATAAAGGAAGCTAAATTAAGTATCACAAAAAGCTTCCGAGGAAGATTAGAAATCACATCCTCTGAGAAATGGGGAAGGTCTCATCTCTTCAAACTTTGACTGACTGATGCACTAGAATTTTATGATACATATGACAGGGAATGTGCACGCTGGTCCCTGGGGGATGGAATGGTTTTGAAGTAGCAGATCTCTTCCAGCGCTAATTGATCTGATCCTAGGAACTGGTGAGCTGCATTTCACAGGCCAGGCAGCCTTCCTGTCATTGCTGTGGCAGGTGTGACACAAAGCCACTCATATGAGCATTGGGAGTGTGTGCTAGAAAAAGAAGACAGAGCATAGCTGCTTCCTCATGCCAAAAATTACAGTTGTACGGCAAAGTACAGGGCAGTCTTCAGTTGCAGGGCACGTTATTCTCCCTATTGGCTCACATTCCTATAAAAGGTCCCACTGTACCTTTGGCAGCGGAACAGCATGGAGATTTTCAAGAGCACCAATAGGAAGCAGAAGTTCCACCTCCAAAATTAACAAATACAGGAACAATGTACAACAAGAAGTCTTGTGGCACCTTATAGACTAAGAGATATTTTGGAGCATAAGCCTTTAGGCTCCAAAATATCTGTTAGTCTATAAGATGCCACAAGATTTCGTGTTGTTCTCGAAGCTACAGGCTAACATGGCTACCTCTCCGATACTTGTCACCATGCAAGGGACAATTTAGAAATTACTCTCCTAATTCTAAACAGACTCCTACTAATGATGACAATTCAGTCTCAGGATACTTCTAGACTACCTGGAAAAATCAGCCCAGCCAGGGTTGATCTTCTGAAGTTTGATTTCACACACCTGATGGAGATGTGTGAAATTGAACTACTCAGGGTTGGCAGTCAACCCCTGCACTTTTCGATATCGTGAGGCGTAAGGAAGGTCAATAAGAGTTTCTCCTTTCGACCTCCCTCTGTGAAGACAGCCAGGTAAGTCAATTGCAGATAAGTCAATTCTAGCTACGCAATTGCCACAGCTAGAACTGCGGATCTACAATCGACTTGCTTGCCTACTGTAGACCTAGCCTCATTTACACTGCACACATTCAAAAAAGCATCACTCACTGCAACTGGATGGGGTCTGATCTTTGCATGGGTAATTCCCTGTTCACACAATTAACTCAGCTGGCTTCAATGGGGCTGGGCACTCTAAGGAGAGACATGGTGGTCATGGCTAAAGCATTAGGCTGGGCCACAGGAGATTCAGGCTCCATTTCTCCTCTGCCACAAATACCCTTCAGCAAATCACTCTATGCCTTGGTTCTCCATCTGCAAATGGGGATAAGAATACTGAGGATCAGACTGTGGGTGCTCTGGTACTGTGGTAAGGAGGAGAAGGGACAGAGAAGAGCCCGTCTGCAAGACTAGATTGTGTTGTTATCCTTTCCAACAAACCACATTCCAAAACCAATGCACAGTGTTAAATGAGTCAGACAATCTGAGTCAGAGCAGCAGAGGACAAGCTATGTTAAGGAAGAACAGGTGTGGATGGTGCCCCAATGTTCTGAAGAATACACTTAACTTGAAGTATCTGAGCAACACCAACTGCTATCAATGAAACTACTCACATGCTTAGCTCCCTTGCTGAACCAGGAGACAGTTCATGAGGAAAAGAGAGGCAATGAGTCTCTGGAATGGGCTACCTAGGGTGATGGAACCTCCATCCCTAGAGGTTTTTAAGTCCTGGCTTGACAAAACCCTGGCTGGGATGATTTAGTTAGGTTTGGTCCTGCTTTGGGCAGGGGGCTGGACTCAGTGACCTCCTGAGGTCTCTTCCAGCCATAGGATTCTACGATATGAGAGTAGCTGCAGAGGAGAAGACACCTCATCAGTAAGTTGCGCAGGGTAAAGAAAATGAGATGCGGTCATTACCAGCATAAGCAAAGGTAGAGCCACCCATAACAATCCAAAAAGCACATCGCATCCCCCAGACGTATGTTTAAATGGTTATTTACCAGATATTTACATATTGCTGCTGTGCTCTGACATAGTCTCCATCTTTCCTCAACTTAAGCAACACGGCTGCGAAATCCTCACTGGCTGTTAACCAAAATCTCTGACAACGCTAAGCAAACCAGAGCTCTAGCACATGCAAAACACTGAGCAACAGCAGACAGGCTGCTCAGTTCCAAAAATTATTAATGGCAGGACTGGGGTGGAAAGACGAGGAAAGTGCTGCTAAGTGGTGTGTGCCCAGGTCATTTAGTCAGCGGCGTTAATGTTCCTCTCTCGCTACAGTGATGGCATTTTAATATGTGATTAGTGGGAAGTGAATGATGTCTACGGTGAGAATGTCTCACTTACAAACACACCATTAAGACTGAAAGTGTAAATGAACTAGCTATAGTATCAACATCTGAAGCTCATTAGATCAATCAGAGATGCTGAGAATGAGTCAGAGCTGTCATTTGACGGCAGGTAGAGCATCGAGCGGCACAGCATGGTTTTCACTTCAGTTAGGTTGTTCTTCCTCCTGTGCGCTGTGCTTTCAGACCTCCACAGAAAATGATATAAGCCAGCAAAATTAAAAGGGTTCATTTAAATAACAATCCAGCCAACCTTTAGGATACTTGAATGGGAAACAGTCTCTGGTCAACAGGATGTTCTGCTTAGGGGCTTATACGAAAGCAGACAAATTTTCTGTTGGCTCAGTCATGTCGGCCTCCTTTTACGTGGCATAGTCTACTCCAGGGGTGCAGCATGATTGGCTCCTGAATTTCAGTCTCTTCCTCCTCATTAAAAATGTTGAAATATGTTACTGGTTTCATGTCTGCGTATTCACTTTTATACACCAATTAAAGTTTTTATAGTCTGCACTTATTTGCTTACACGCATTGAAAGGTGTTTTTTTTTTCATATGAACATAAACAAATTTTCATCAGTTTGGATTACATTAGACAGGTTTTTCAGGGGGGAGGGAACGAGGGTGTTGCTAATTGCAGGGACAAAAAGTGGGACCCCGACATGAGAAGTTTGCTTGTCCCTGGTCTACCGAGTGGCTTTGAAAACCCATTGGAACAAGATCATACCCAGCCCAGACTGGGGATTTCATTTTGGTTAAAAAAAAAACAAAAACCTGAACATCAACCTGCCAAACTATCTTATTTTAGGTATCCTACTGGAGTGCCTTACCAAAGTTGTAAGTTCAATTACCTTGTGTTTCCATTCTCACTTCCCTAGTGAGAACCCTCCCCAGACTATGACTTCATGATGCACTATGACTGAGGTCTCCCATGAGGCACAGCCTCCCTTCAACATGAGAGCCAAGGGTGCATCCTGGGAGACACACAAGAGGATGGGAACAGGAGATATTCAAGAGAACAACTCCGTCTCTAAACTGAAATAGTTCTGGCTTTGACCAACAGATTTTGGCATTCAAATTTTTGCTGAGGAAAAAAAGCCTAAGTTTCCTATGGAAAAAAAGAGGGAACAAATCCTATTTTTATGCACTGCAAAATTTCCCACAAAGCACATATTCTGACGTGCTCAAATAATAAGCTGATCTTTGCATCTCAACGACTATTGAGTGTAATTCTCATCAGTGATGGGACATGAGACCGGGTGCCATTTTAAGGTTCCTGGAATAAAGGAATTGACTTTCAACTGACACCTATTCTTTTATTTCTTACCTGTTACACTAACACAAATATACTCCCAAGTGAATCTGTACAGTAGTAAATCAATTGCCTCTGTTACATTCTAGGAACTTGGGAGAATCCTTATCACCAGATTGTTGCGGTTCCAGAGACATCTAAGCCTAGTGACTGATTTTCAATAAAACGGCAGACTTCTATCTGGTTCCCTAAAACATGTCATGCTATCAAAGACATTAGAGCAAATGGTCATCACCTCCTTCTTCAGGCTATGGTGAATCAGAGGTAAATCTAGCTCCATTGCTTACGGAAGAGCTGCCTGGAAGTAAAAAGCCCTGCAGAATTGGAATCCTTCCCTTTGAACATGTCTCCTGTCCGTGATCCCATTTACCTCAACTGGGCCGTTCACGTAAGTCATTCACGTGTGGTTATGGGTTTGCAGCACCAGACCCTCAAACCACGCCCAATTAATTAAAAGGTATCTAATTACTCAGCTTGTGATCCACACCTTTTAGTGTCACTAACTCTAAAAGCCTTGCTATAAGATCTCACCCCCTAACTGGGCTGCTGAGGGAGGGGCATTTTCCCTGGAGCCTGGCAATTTTAAAGGACCCCAGGGCCCTCAGCCCTTGAAATTGCTGTTGGAGCCCTGGTCTACTAGCCCAAGCCCCACCCCTTCTGCCTGAGGCCCCACCCCTTCCAGTGGCCTGCAGCCACCCTACCTCCACCTGGCCCACAGTCCAGCAGTTCTCTTGGCAGCCTTGCCCTCAAGGAATAAACACAGGATCCAGGTTTAACCTGATTGCTGATGGCATGTAAACCAGCACATAAGCTTCCTGCCCCGAAATAAATACTTTGCATGTTAATGTAAAACCATTCTAAGAAGAAATATGACAATATGCAACTTTTGCTGTTGCAGACAGCAGGTCACCACCCCCCCCCGCCCCCCCAAAAAAAAAAAAAAAAGCACAACTCCTCAGCATTCAGCCTCAAAAATGTAACAGGGCCTGAATGTTTTTTGAAAATGACTCTCTTCTAAACTGCCAGTTACTGATAAAAGTTCTCTTTAAATAGTATTTCCTGAAGCTGCCCTTTGCCACTCTCTGCTCAGAAGCAGGCAGTATTTAAATTCATCTATACAAGGAAAACTGGGATTTTGACTATACACCAAGGGCTGCCAGATGCACAAAGTAAACACTGAAAACACAAAGAGAAATGCACTTTGCTTGCTTCCGGTTCTGGGTAATCAAAGGTCTGACTTGTAACAATTATAGGCTGTACTAAGATTTCAACCACAGATGTGATTTTCCAGTTGATGGTGTCACTTAAAATCTCCTAAACCTGGCAGGAGATAGTAAAAGCTGGTCAGGAAGAACAACCACTAAGGGTTCAAATGATACCAAACAATTGGCAAAAAAAGTTGCGCTGCAGGAAACAGGTTGACTTTCAGGAGCGCGACTTCAATAAATGTTTTACCATTCCCAGCTATATACAAAAAACCTGTGAGCCTCATTTCCGTGGCCTAGTCTAAAATTACCAAGGGCAGAGGTCTGCAAACTCATGGGAGTCCCATGGAAAAGCAATTTATTCATGCTCAATAAAAAAATAGATATTCCCTGATTGATATCTTTGATTACATGCACATGAAATAGTCAAAAGGTTACTTAAGGCCAACCAGCAGAAAGTCTCCTAACCAGACGATGGGAGCTGGGGAGGGTCTCGTGCATACTTGTTTAACCTGAAACATAAATACCCCTTAATGGGATCCTTCAGAAAATCCATGGGAAAGCAGCCAAGAAGAGAAAAGAAAAACTTCCCAGAACCAAGGCTTCTAACTCATTCAGTTTCACTGGAAAGCTGCTGGAGTATAAACAGCCCAGATATGTATGAGGGGAGGGGAGAAGAGACAAGAAAGAGGCCCAGGGTAGACTCACCACACCTCCAAGCTTTTGTGGAGTGATCATTAAAGTCGCCTCCATACTATGCAAGTTTACAATCCCAGGACCTGAATCCGTGATCTTTACATTGGATAGGACTTGCATAGACAGCCACAGGTGATGCGGGGGGGGGGGGGGGGGGCAGGAAATAGGGACAGCCCAGCATCCCCCTGCTGTACTCACCATCAGCACCACAACACTACCGATGAGTGGGGCGGGGGGCACTCCTCCCCTGGAACAGTGCAGCAAGAGAGCAGCGCGGCCTTCCTAGCATGACACTTCTGCAGGAAGAGCTAGGAGGGAAGAAGCAAGCTGGAGCATGTGGCCAGTGACCCCCACCTTGAATCCCTGCACCGGTTACCTCTGTAGACAGCCCCAGGAGTCCCTCTACATTTTTTTCATCCATGGGAGGAATAAATTTTGTTGTGTGTGGCTGTGCACCACCAACAGACACACGTAATGCTACCAGCGGGCGCTCTGCTAATCAGCTGGACAGCACTTGAACCCCTCCTGGGCGGACGCCCAAGTGCTCGGCTTACAGGGAACACTGGACAGTCCCCCGGACTTCAAAAAGGCCATGAGAGCGAACGAATACAACCTTACCCAGCAAATAAAACTCACCCCAGTGCAGAGCCAAAGAGCTGCACAGGCTTTCTACGTGGGAGTGAGTTTCACCCTGGGTCAGGAAGGATTGAGCAACTGGGCCCTGTGTCGACTACAGCTATGCTCAGTCTAGAATCGCAGGCTCTGTCCTTTGTGGGATCCTTTTGGAAAGGGCTTTGTGGACAAGGATGGATTCGAGGTAAGAGCGGGAGAGTGGTTTGGCACTGGAGCCCTGGGAGATGGGTCCAAAACCTATGTGCAAGGGCTGAAGGATACACACACAGACTTTTGTCAGTTCACACCACAGAAAGCCACGGAAGAGGAGAAGCCCACATCCATGGTGCAAACTCCTCATTGCCCCAAGGCATGCCAGGCTCTGGCAGGGCAGAGCACATCTGAGCATCCTGGAAAAGATAGGTACTGGGGTGCAGGGTTGTTTGGTTTCTTTACTTGTGCCATGCCGCGAAACGACAAAGGCCGAGCATTTCATTTTGCGTGAGCCCACTGCTGAGCCCCACAGCCTCAGGGTGAAGTGGAAGGATCCTTTTTCCTCCTAAATGGCAGCGCTAAAGACCTATTAAATCTTGAGCAGGATTCACCAGCTGTAAGTGGATCCTTTCCTCCGGCAGCATCAGAAGAGATGCACAGCTGCTGCTGGGAGTTCCGGTAGCTTCGCAATGAGCAAAAGTCCCTCACCACACCCCTTCCCTCCATGCCCCACCAAGCTGAACAAGAGTGAGCGCTCAGAATGCCACAGTCAAGGGCCAAGGTGGAATGGACTGTCACATTCACCGTCAGCTGAATTCCAATCTGCTGCTGCACATCGCAAACTGCTGGATTTAGGAAGGAATCGTGGGTTGGAAGCAATGTTCCCTGAAAGCTGAGGGTTTGGGCAGCCATCTAGCAGAGATTCAGGTGCTGACTAGCTGATTAGCAGAGAGCCCCCAGCCACCCAAAATGAGCAGCTTGTGTTTCTATTGGTGGTGCACATTTACACAGGCCTTGGTGCACATAAAATTTATTCTGCCCATGGATGGAAAAAATTAGATGGAAACCTTCCTCATACATGATAGTTAATATGGGGCTAACTGTGGCCAAGAAGATGGGAGATGACCCTGCGTGAGGCAGCCCACTGCTTAGCTATAGCACCCAGCATTGGGCTTACGCTACTCCAGAGTCCAGCTGTATTGTCACAAGAAGCTTTGCATTAAAGATCCAGTGGAAGAGCAACTGTGTGCATCCAAACCTTCTGGTGCATGAATCTGTAAGGCAGCGGATTGTTACAAGCCTCTGCAGATATTCACCTGCCTCTCATACACCCTAGTGCAGTTGCAGTCCCCTCTGAGGATATGTCTGCACTAATGGGAAGTTCCGCACTGCCGCGGTTGAGCTTCCCAGGTTCAATTTAGCATGCCTAGTAAGAATGCACAAAATCAACCCTGAGGGCACCCCTGGCGACCGCAGTAATCCTCTGGAATTCTCATAACTTAAATGGAATTTCCTTTCTAGTGCAGACCAGCCCTAAGTTACCTATGGTAGCACAGGATGCATGAGGGCTCCCAGACACACTAAGGCCAGGTCTACATTAGACCTTAAAGGTTGATTGTAGACCTGCAGCTCCAGCTCTGGCAATTGCGTAGCTGGAATCGATTTATCTGCAATTGACTTACCAGGCCATCCTCACGGAGAAGTCAATGGGAGAGAACACTCCCTTATGCCCCGCAAGACTGAGGAGTTCAGGGGTTAACTGTTGACTCCAGATAGTTCGATTTCATGAGTCCCCACTAGGTGCACAAAATCGAACCCTGGAAGATCAACCCTGACCAGGTCGGTCTTCCAGGTAGTGAAGAGCTCCCCTAACTTCTGCCACTTTGCAGTGGTGCCATTTTCATTGGCATCACTTTAAACAGATCTACTCTGGATAGCTGCAGAGTCCAGCATGCTAAGGACTGAAAGGCGCACACTCTTCTAGAGTGCTCATTCTTCAATGGAAGCTCCTTGGTGTGTAATAGGACATTAACCATTCTCAGAGCCCTGGCTCAAAACATACTTTCCCATCCCGAGAGACATCGCTGTCTCATGACTAGAGCAAAAAAGTAGAAATGAGAATGCCTGCATCCTGTTGCCAACTCCCCCAAGTTTCCAAGAGCCTCTAGGACAACCAGGCTGTGCCTCATTTTCCCCATACGGTAGTTGAGAGTAACATGCTTTGCGAGTGTATCTTTCTAAGGCACCTCTTCCTGTGGTGAGCTCGGATGAAAAGACTAACATGTTTGGGTGTAATAATCACCAGATGAGCGCAAGCTGTAGGGCTTTTAAAGCATTGGTTCTCAAACGCGCGCGGGAGGGAGACTCTAGCTCAATGGTTAGAGCATTGCCTTTGTAAACCCAGGGCTGTGAGTTCAGCCCTTAAGGGGGCCTTTTCAGGGCTAGAGGCAGGTTAAATTTAATAAAGAACCAAATCTGTCAGGGATGATGATTGGTCCTGCTGTGCGTGCAGAGGACTGGACTTCAAGGGCCCTTGCAGCTCTATGGTATGAGTAACTTTCCCCCAAGGCAGACCCCACTATCCAGGGAAAGAGCACAACACTTTAAAGCTGTGCTCTGAAATGTACATGTGGTGAGTCTGAAACAGTACTACACCAATGCACCAAGGTATCAGCGAGAGCTGCACAAGGCAGTTAGAGCAAAAGGCTTTAGAATACTTGATCATTTACCCCTCTCTGGGATTCGCTTCGGCACCACACAAGCAACTCGCTCCTTTGCCCAATGTTGACTTCAACGTCCATTTAACTTTATGATCTACCGAATTCCTCATGCAATTGGGCTCTTTCTTGCCTAAAATTTTATTCCAAGGTCAGTTATTTATTAGACAAAGGAGTGTGTGTACTCTTGAAGTCCTGACATACTGAAGAGCTCAGAAATGCATGGAATGAAGATTCAGCTCATGAAATGTGATTATCATGTAACTAAATACTCAGGTTTCACTCCACATAGCGTACCCCTACAGATGACCATACAGCCATTTCATAGGTACGTCTCTTCATCAGGCTTTCAGTTATTATTAATCACTAGCACTACTCAATAGATTTTCAGCCCTATCATCAGAACATGCAACTTTTTCTTGAAATCTAAAATATTTTTTCAGGCACATGTTGATTTCAACCATGTTTCATGCAGAACACATCAAAACAAAGCACTTCAGTTTTTCATTTTTAAAGCACAGGCCCCTGTTTATTTCTTGTTTATTTTTCAACAGGCCAAACCAAAAGCATTCATTTTATTTAAAAAAAAAAAAAAATCAACTCAAGGAGAAAATGTGTTGAATTCATTTCATGGAAAAATTTCTGAAATATTTTAATTCCAATTCAGACCCAAAGCAAATTATGAAATACTGAAATTGTCCACAGAAATGAAATTTAAAGTTGTGACCAAATTTAAGGACCCGTTCTGTTTGGTGCTGTACAAATCTATCGTCAGAAACAGTACCTCCCCTGAAGAATTTAAAGTATAGGTTGAAACTCTCATCCAGAAATCTCAGCTGCCAACATCCCTGGTCCAGCACGACAACACAAGTTGCTGGACCAGAGAGCTCCAGCTGCACAGGGACAGAGTAACAGAGAGAAAGCCGTTCTAGTCTATATACTATCAAAACAAAAAAGCAGTCCAGTAGCACTTTAAAGACTAACAATATAATTTATTAGGTGATGAGCTTTCACGGGACAGACCCACTTCTTCAGATCACAGCCAGACCAGAACAGACTCAATATTTAAGGCACAGAGAACCAACAATAGTAATCAAGGTTGACAAATCAGACAAATAATCATCAAAGTGAGCAAAACAGAGAGCAGGGGGCAGAATGAGGGGAGAGGAGTCAAGAATTAGATAAAGGAAAGTATGTAAAAGAGCCTCTATAATGAGGTAGAAAATTGCCATCCTGGTTCAAACCAGGTGTTAATGTGTCAAATCTGAATATAAGAGAGAGTGCAGCAGCCTCTCTTTCCAAATGGCTGTGAAAATTCCTGTTCAGTAAAACACAGACTTTCAGGTCATTAACTGAACGGCTCACTCCATTGAAGTGCTGGCTGACAGACTTGTGAATAAGGAGTGTTTTTATGTCTGTTTTATGCCTATTAATTCTTTGTCCAAGAGAGTTTGAAGCCTGTCCAACACACAAAGCACGTGGGCATTATTGGCAGACGATGGCATATATGGTGTTAGTTGAGGAACATCAACAGTTGAGGGACAGAGTGGAGCCCCGCTAATGGCAGGGAGCACCGCTGGCAGCCCACTCTGGGGAGCTGGCATGATTAGGGAGCCCCACTGTGGGAAGTCAGCTGGGATCAGGGAGCCTGGGGTATCCCTGCAGCAGCAGGGTAGCCAGCCCTTATCGGGGAGCCGTGCAGCAGGGAGTGAGCCAGGGAGCCCAGCTGGGGCATGAGAGCCCCACAGGAAAAAGCCAGGGTGGGGCGCCTGGCCGGGGTGCGAAGCCCTGACAGCAGGGAGCCCAACCGGAGCCAGGGAGCCATGCCGGGGAGCAGAGTCCTGCCAGGAACCCTGACTGGCAGCCCAGCGGCAGGGAGCCCCGGTAGAAGTGGAGCCCCTCCCAGGGTAGCCCAGAGGTGTGACCCCCCTGGTCTGGCAAATTCCCTCATTCGGAAACACTCAGGTCCTGAGGGTACCAGACCAGGGAGGTACAACCTGTATAAGATCTCCATCCAACTACTGGTTCCGGATGAGTAAAACTCTGGCCCACAGTACCAGGGCCTAAATGTGGACTTTTCTTTAGGCACACAGCATCAGCCATCAACACCAAACTAAAGGCTAAACCCAGACATGTTCAAACCAGTTCCACCAGTCTGCACTGCCCCGAACAACAGTACACATTGTTTGCTGCATGCTTGAGCACCCACAGAAATTTGAAATTCATTTGTCTCGTGTTTTCAGGAAGTACAGTAACCAGGCTTCCTGTCCGTACTTTTAGTATTTTAGCTGAAAACATCTGTTAGACACACTGCACCTGCCGAGAACCACGTTACAGCTTTGGCCCACCCCTCAAATAAACTACATTTAAAACAACATTTGATAAGAGGAAAGGACAAGACATTTGTCTAGTAACTGAGTCAAGATGGGTAGTTTTCCCTCCCTTTTCCATTTATCACTGCAACTGCTTAGTTCAAACTAGATTATGTTTTTATGATCACAGGAGTACAGACAATATGAAGCTTGACATGGTTTCACCCCTGCCAAAAAGCCAAATGGCCCTTGCTTTGAAGATTTTATGAATGTGTGTGTGTGTGTGTTATATAAAATTCAACTCGCTTCTTCCATTTTCTCTGCTAGCTAGAGCCACAGCCTCAAAATGATCCCAAATTAGTTTCAAAATTTTAGTCCAAAATGTCCTAGGACTGGATTCCAGCTGAACTTAAAAAAAAAAAAAAAAAACCCAAAATCAGCTGGCTCTGAGACATGCCAGGATGTAGATCTGCTGGTCTTTTAAATAACCAGTAGGTTATGACAGTCTGTGTAAGCTCAGTGCATTTATTTCAAGAATAGACATGATAAGAATTAGGTGTCTTGATGGGTTCATGGAGTCATCTTTCATTCTAAGTCAAGATCTGCCAATATTATTCTCCCTCTCACACACCCACACTTTCTCTTTCTCTCCCCCTACTCCCTCTGCAGGCCAGTTGTACTACTGCTCTCCTGGGGGATTAATGAACAGACACAGCCATCTTTCGGAGAATTCTTCTTACACCCCACCGCACCCATCCACCACAACATTTGACAAATTCTCCAGCAAGCAGAACTTTTCATCTCCAATTCTGCTCCTTTTTGGATACATATTCCACACTCCTATGGCTGTGGTTCACTGTCCCTTATAGTGGCACCAAGACCACTTACAGAGAGAAAGGAGTCTCCTACAGCCTTAGCCAAGCACGAGACGGCTTTTGACTCAAACTGTAGAGGCTCCTGCACTAAACTCCAGAAGTCCCAGGTTTGAGCCCTCATGTGAGAGGTTAGACACACCCAATTACCAAGCATGGGGCACCTGACTATTCCATGCAGGGATTTACAACAAGGAAAAAACCTGTTCCGTAGGGCATTCAAGGGGCCAACATGTAAACCAACAGGACCAACACCACAGAGGACAAACTCTGGGGCTAAGATCAGATGAGGGTCCATAGCCAATGGCCTTCCCTCTCCTTCCCTCCCATCCCAAAGTGCTATTGCAAAGAACTAACCGAGGGTATGTCTACACTATGGGGAAGATTAACCAGGTCAGGTCAATCTTCTGGGATTTGATTTTTGCACATGTGGTAGAGATGCACAAAATCCAACTCTCTAGGGTGGGCAGTCAGCCCCTGTAATCCTCGATATCATGAGGA
The DNA here is from genome assembly GCF_033958435.1 of Carettochelys insculpta. Classification (NCBI taxonomy): domain Eukaryota; kingdom Metazoa; phylum Chordata; order Testudines; family Carettochelyidae; genus Carettochelys; species Carettochelys insculpta. The sequence continues at coordinate 16,917,375 of NC_134157.1, forward strand.
ATAAAAGGAGTCATTGGGAGAGTTTCTCCCACTGACCTCCTTCTGAGTAGACGGTGAGGTGAGTCAACTGCCAATAAATCGATTCTAGCCATGCGATTGCCATAGGCTTAACTCCCTAGTGCAGACCAAGCCCGAGAGTGGCCACTGTAAAGGAAAACACATTGCAGGCTTATTGCAGCCAAGAAAGAATTGAAAGCAAACAAAGGATGGGAAAAGCAGAGCTGTTTGCACTGCCAGCAGCGTGGCCGTGGGTGGAAGGGTGGGCGTTTAGTTGTCTTTGTTTATCATGGCACAGGAATACATCCACTTATCTAGAGCCTTGTAATTTTCAATTACCTAGATCTTATAATTCTCGCTCACTCCCCCTTCAGTGCACAGAGCACATTATAAATAAGTAACTGGTTCTGAAGGCATACGTTAAAACATAGCCAGAGGGGCATAAAAGTTGAGATTTTTTTTTTAAAAAACATCCCCTAAAACAACAAACAATTAAGAAATTAGCAACCCAAGTGCCAGTTCCTTTCAATGGGAAAGCATCTGCGTAAATCCCCTGTGTAATTCTGGGGAAAAAAGAAATCTCCCTTCTAATGCCCAAAACCAAAAAGAATTAAAGTTATATCCGGCAGTTTTCTGACTCTAGAAATATTTCATACCACAATTGCTTGGAAAAAAATAGAAACAAATTATAGCTGTTGCTGAGAGTGTTCACCCACGACACCCCGGAAGTCAATGTGTTCTGTACCTCTGATTACCAGGCCCTGTCTATGAATTATGTTCTCATTCAAAAAAAGATGACAGTAAAATTTTACTGCATTGGACACCTTGATTTCTGCAGAGCCAGGGCATATATGTATGTGGATCGGTGCTTTTATTGATTTCTCAAGAGATGGTGAAAATATTCATCTCTCTGTGGTTTTCACAAAGGTTCCTATTATTGGGGTACCCAACGGGCATTTTGAGAGCACAAGATGCTGCTTCACCTAACAAGACCTGAGGGAAGGTTAGGACACCAGAGAGGCTGCAAACACAGGAGACTCCAAACATCTGTTGCAGCTTTGTCTGCTGAGATTGAGTCAGTTGCATCCTGTCTGTCACCAGTGCCCAACCAGTGCCACACACAGCACCTCTGAAAACCAAGTTACTGGTGGAGATCTGGAGAAAGGGAAAAGCCACATGCATGGAACACTCGTGACATCAGGTTCAGAAAGTTTTGGACTGAGACAGACCAGAACTCTTCCAAAATATTCCACAGGCCATCCTGGAACCTCTTGGGGGAAAAAGGTGTTTCTTTACATAGGAAAAGATTCCTAATTTTAAAGACAGTGCCGTAAACATTCACGCACTGGGTTTTCATCTCACCGTATAAAAAGCACTATACATTCCGACCAGTCTGCTGTATTTCCCTCTCCCTGAAGACTCCCCTCTTTGCTTTCAAACTGATAGTGCTGCAACCACTCTTGCATGCTACCTTCATACACTACCGCCACTCCCTCCCCTGCCCCCGCCCTGCATTCCTCCTTCCCCAGGTACCAGCTGCAGAAAACAAGCCAAGGGTGTGCACCTCCCAGAGCCAAGCCAATGAGACACTAGGAGCAAGTGAAGAAGCCTGGCTGATCAGACCAAAGATGGGCCTGAAAATCTTTTGCAACCCACTGCAGGTTCCACCTCCTAAAACCAGCATTCTTTGGTTCAGCTGCCAGACGAGGAATGCTCCTGGACCAGAGCTGAGGCCAAGCACGCCTCCCAGCATCCCCACAGGGGGCAGCAGGGCTGGGGCCACAGGCGAGGTCCCCCAGAAGCACCACAGGGGGCCAGCATTCTCCAGCAGCCACATAGAGCTGTGGCGCTGGCATACCCTGGAAGCCCCACAGGGGGCCAGGCTGGGGAGCCGTCATCCCCTAGCAGCCGTAAAGAGCCCAGGCTAGGGCCAGGGAGCTGGTGTCCCCAGATGCCCCACAGGAGCTGGGGTGGAGAGAGGAGACCACTGCATTAGCAAGATGCACCTTCACGGCCAGGGAGCTGCGGCCAGTTATTGGGGGAGGCATTAACCTCTCCTGGTCTGACAAAATCCTTTGTTTGGGAGCGCTGAGGTCCCGAGGATGCTGGACCACAGAAGAGCAACCTATACTCCTCCAAGATTTGAAAAGCGAAGGCCCATATCCAAGTTCCTTTGTTCGGACCACTGAGGGCCGACTGCGTGTGACAGGGATTTGCATGCAAAAAGCAAATGGATTGAGCCTCTGTACCAGAAGCCCACTGAAACAACTGGTTTATCTCACAGCTGCCAGAAGAATCAATATAACTTGACTTATGACTGGACTTCCCCTTTTGATTTTTACAGCAGCCTCACTGGGCGCACACAGTTCAGCATGAGAGAGACCCAGGACTCGTAAAAAGGTTCTTTGAAACATTCCATCAAGTTCACAAGAAAGTCAGGGCAGTTAAACAAGCCAGGGAGAGAAGTGAGAAGTAGCAAGTTCATAAACAGTACATGCCACAGGTTTATGGACAAGGAATTCTCTCTCTCTCTCCGAAAAAGAAACCCCAAAGTGTATTACTGCAAGTGATTGAAAGTGAGTAACTCCCCTGCATGAACCTCACGGCTGCCATGCTGACTCGAAGTGATGAAGCATTTAATCCATATTTATGTACATTTTATCTCGTTGCATCTGGTGCCAACAAACTGAAGAGCTAGGCAGGAACTAAGCTTAATGTTATTGCTGTTATTAAACACAACCAACGTGCAACACAAACACAAAATGTACTTGGACATAATTTTTTCTTCCCTTTACTATTGCAGGCAAATTTCTGCAAGGACTGAATGCTCCCATTGCCTTCAGTGAGGGGTTGAGGGTCTTCAGTATCTCTCTGAAGGAACTTGGTGCATTGCAGAATCTGACCCTAAATTGAAGACAACGGTATGCTGCCCTGCTGCACCCACAGCTGCTGCAGGGATGTCACACATGGGGCTTTGCAAAAGTGACTCGATTTGGCAGGCCCAGCTTGCGATGCCTTTAAGGGGGCTGATTGTACAGAAGGGGCTGATTACCTGCCCTCAGGAAAAAAAAAGGCTTTTTAAAGGCATCTCAAGTCAGGCACCCAGGCATCCAAATGTTCAAAACCATTAGTTGCTTTTGGAAATCTCAGCGTGTCATGATTACAATATTATTGTTTAACAGCGGGGTCGAAGCACAGGAAAAGAGCACGAGAAGCAAGCAGACCGCCTGATTGAAAGTAATTGTTTCTGGCAACTGAGATACACAGCAAGAAAAATTAGGAAACACCCAAGAAAAATACCCCTCTGTTTGCCTAAGTCCTGCATTCCAGCACCCCAGGATGAAAACAGAACTTTTCATTTCTACAGCTATTTCTGCCTGAGAATCTCAAAAGTGTTCACCAGCATCAATCTAGCTGCAACCACCTGCGAGACAAGCCACTAAAACTAGCAGAGGTGCGACTGCACCAAGCTCAATTGCAAAGGAACAGCGGCAGTGCCTTTTGTGTAAAAAAAGAGGAGCAGATTCTCAGCCGGGTCCCTGCTGGGTAGAAATGCCATGGCTGGGGCTGCTAAGGTGAGGGTACTTAGAAACAGGACCAGCAACCTTGACTTGCAGTGTTTCACATTTAAACCACCAGATTATGCTGTGTCTTCCCCACTGAGGCTTGGTCTACATTAGGCAGGTAAGTCAACTGCAGATATGCAATTCTAGCTACGGCAATGGCATAGCTAGAATTGATTCATCTACAGTCAACTTACCTGGCCACCCTCATTAAGGAAAATTGACTGGAGAGTTTCTTCCACTGACCTCCCTTACCCCTTATGCTAGTGAGGAGTACAGGGGTCAACGGCCAACTCTGATAGGTCAATTTCACGCATCATGGGAACTCAAACCCTGGAAGACTGACCCTGACCGGGGTGATCTTCCAGGTACAGATGTGGGCTTCTCTTGAGCCCATCATGGAAGATTCTGTCAGATTCGCCAAGCAAATTCCAATATCAGAGTTAAAAAGTATTCTGTTATTGAGGCAGGACTTTCATTTCTTCAGCAATGAAACAACAGTGCAACTGTTTTCCATTCTGCCAAGTCCAGAGCCTGGTACAAGATGGGGGGTCAGATCTTTCACCCTCCAGGCTGCTCAGACAGTGGACTGCTCACCTCACATGGCAGCTAAGAAATCCTGTGCACTGTGAGGTGACATAAAGGCGGAGATCCTGGCCATTATAGCCAGTGCAATTAAAGCCGCCCAGAGGCTGTTCCACATCTTGCCAAGGACTGAACCAGCCCTCAGGATTATAGTGGTACAGACAGGGATGGAAGCCTTCCCACATGCACTGAGCTCAGACCAACGTTCCCTCTAATTTTTCCACCCTTGGGTGGAATAAATTTTGTTATGGGCCCTCAAGCAAGTGCAAATGTGCACCAGCAACAGAAACATGCCGACAGCATCTGAATCCCTCCAGGTGGCTGCCCAAGAGCTCGTTTTAAAGGGAACACTGGCTCAGACCCATACACGTAAGTGCCAAGCCCTAAGAGTTCATTACAATGCAAATCTAAGATGATAATACACACTGGAGGTCCCTTGGTCTCTGATGAGTCAAGAGGAAAACGGATCTAGTAATAAATCAGCTGATATAAAAATCAGCCTTAGCTCCACTGAAATCTATACTGCTTTAGACCAGCTGAAGGTTCTGCACATAACATAAAGGAGAAAAGCATCAGCTTTGGAAAATATAGCCCATTTCCAGGGGAAGAATATCAGGACTCTTTTAGCATTTTTCTTCTTACAAAGAGCCCAGATAGCGATATGAAACCTCCTGTGCATATGAAATGGTAATAACCCTTTATTTACAGACAGCCTATAAAGATCAACAAGTGACTACAGAAACACTACATGCCTTTGCCTTTTTACTTGATAATTACCCTTCAAGTCCAACGGTTATTAGTGATCACAACCTTCTAGTCTGGAAGACAGAAATAGCTGTAAGTGATAACTGAAAATGGAAACACCCAGTACAGTTACTCTGTACTTACCATATAATTAAATGGTCAACCATTATTCTGCACTGTGTATAAAAGGCTCTCACATGGCAAAATTATCTGGTAACTCAGATGTGGAGACTAATTTTGGATGAGGGGTGGCTCCAAGAATTTTGAATGTGATCAAAGGCCACACTCAATGGAGGAGGTGCAGTGTCTGGGGTGGAGGTGGGGTGCAGAAAGGAGCTCGGGATAGGGGACTGGGGTGCAGGGTCTGGAAAGGGGTGTGGGTGCTGGAGTGCGGCGGGAGGTACAGATGGCCTGGCTTGTGAGCTGGGGAAGGGGTGCAGGAGGGGCACAGAAGGTTACAGGGAGGAAGGCGGAGGGTGCTCAGTGTAGCTCTGGATGGGAAGAGCATACCTTAAGCAGTGCCCAGCCAGCAGCCCAGCCAGACCCTCAGGCAGGCTCCCTGCCCACTGCTGAAAGCAGCCGGCTTGAGACCCAGATGCTCTCTGCGACCTGGGAGCATGTGACCTCTGTGCACCGCAAGCACAGCTCAGGAAGCTCCTCGGCCAACGGGAGCTGCAAGATTGTGCTGGGGGCAGGACGCCAAGAGCACACAGGCTCTGCAGCTCGACACTTTCGGCAGTGTGTGGGGCGCTGCTGCTAGGCCACAGGGATGGGGGCAGGCAAGATCTGGGCCACAGGCCATGTTGTGCCCCCCTGTAACAAACAGGTTCCAAAAAGAATTCAGTGTGTATCAAGTCTGCATTTGGCCAATGGAGATCTAAATTAAAGGTTCCCTTGCTCTCTCAGGAGCTACATGATTGTGATTCCAAATGGAAGGTTATTTTGAATGACTTCCCCATGCTGTTTAACTTCTGACCTGCTTTCTAGAGACTAGCCACACCTAGACTGTAAGTGAAATACAAAAGGAACGGGATGACAATCAGCTGGTATGGCCTCCAAGGGTTAAAATCCAGGCCCAACATATAACTTGCTGAGCCGTTTGGTACCATAAACTACAACAACAAAAGGTGAAAGCAAACCAGCATTCTGTGCAACCGCAGTTCTTTCCCTAGCCCAGCTTCTGGGTATCTCCAGTATCAAAACAACAAGAGTCCCCTGGCATTTCATAAATCATGAACTCATAAATCATGAACACATAAAACAAGCCCCTGCAAGTGCAACTTCCCAAGAATAGTCCCCAAAATAAACCAGGCAATAAATATCATGTAATCTTTCCCCATCAGCCAGTGGAAAGCTATTCAGCAGATAATCAGGAAAGTGGATGTCCTCCTCTTGCGTACGCCTTGCAGCTCAAGAGAGATAAAGTAATGCTTAGCTTCTAAAAGACCTGAGTGACTTAGCATCAATATCACCCAACGAACAGAACATACCGCCCTGCGTGTGCAGGCTTCCCCAGACCCAATATCCATCAAAGTAACATTACAGTGCTCAGGCCATGCAATTCTAGCAAGGAAATCAAACACTTCCATGTCAAAACTATTGAGAAGCGCCCTTCCAGCTGCGTTTCATTCAGAATTCAGTGCTGCCATTAAACAAAGAAAAATAAATTCTCCCTTGCTCTCTCATCTATGTGACACACAACACAAATAAAACACAATTATTGACTGTTGGTTGTTGGCCAGAAAAGCCTTTGGGTGAGTTTTTCAAAAGCACGTAAGGGATTCGCCAGCCTGAAATTTACCCCCCATCATGGAAACAAACTGGTGTGTCTCACTCTCCATTTTGTTAAGTGCACCCACAGGCCTCAACTGAGGTCTGGACTCCACTGCATTCAGTATCACATGTGCACCTATCAAGAGACAGAAGCAACTGCAACAGGAGGAGACAAAATAGACAAAAAGAAAGGGAAACAGAGCTATGAAGTAGTTTGACTAAGGTCACCAGGCCAGAGAGAGTAAAGCAGATCTCCGGAGTCCCAGATCTTTGCTAAATCCAGTAGATTCATTGGCTGCAGGATCATCTCAGTAAGTAATACTATATTTTTATGAGCAGCCATTACAAATAAAGGAAATCTGTTGTGTGCCTGGGAGGTTTCACTTGCCAGTTATTTGTTCTAGGTGGACAGGCAAGAAGAACGTTGAAAGGATGCCACAACAAGGAGGAGGGAGAAAAATTGTTCACCTTTACCTGTGAGGATAGAACAAGGAGCTATGGGCTTAAACTGCAGCAAAGGAGGTTGAAGTTGGGCATTGGGAAAAGCTTCTTAACTGTTGGGGTGGTTAAGCACTGGAATAAATTGTTTGGGGGAGTTCTGGAATCACCATCCTTGCGAATACCGAAAAGCAGGTTAGATAGATGTCTATCAGGGACGGTCTCGACAGTGCTTGGTCCTGCCATGAGGGTAGGGGGATGAAAATCTTCCAGTTCTAACTCCTGTAGAATTGGATCTTTGAACAGACCTGTCAATTGCTTCCTGCATACACCTGCCTGGCATGTGCATGACAGTCCTCAGCCCTGAGTAGGCCACCGGCAGAAGAGACTGAACCCTACGGACACCTATGACTCTGTTACGAGCCACATGAAAACTTGCAATGGGTGGAGTTAAAACCTTGTTAACACTGATGTACAAACGAATCCCCCATTTAAGACAGCTGTAAGAGACAGCTAAGGGGCAACACCTAAAGCAAAGCCTAGCAGAGAGTCTGCCCAGAAACCCCTGGGGACAGAGCGGTCAGCCCAGCATTGGGACCCCAGGCAGGTGTGGGTCTCTCAGAGAACACACAGAAAGAAACAGAGTTGACAAGACTGTGGGAGAGGAAAAAGAGGCAAGAAAACGAAGCAGTTACTTCTGAGTGCAGTACAACCCATGGCCTTGTGGAGGATCTAAGCTATGGAAAGGCTCCTTTTTGTTCTTGGTTCCAGCTGCATTCAGAGACTCAGTAAGTTCCTTGCAAATAAAGGAGACGGCAAGAATAAGTGTGGCCAGTTTTACTCTCAGCTAGAACACCCAAAGAACCACTCAGGTCAGAGCAGGAGCAGGAGTTCTTAGCTTAGTCATGCTATGCACAAGCTACCACTGATAGCCAATGACGCAGCGGGCTTAAAGACCACATGACCCAGCGACCACCAGGGACAGGGGAGACAGCAGTGCCACACGTGGATATGGGTAACACAAGTTGTGCGGAACCCAAGCTGGTAGTACGTGTTGCCCAAGGCCGGGCTGATCATTTCAAAAATGCCCTTGTCTCCAAGCAGCCATAAAAGCACTTCCAACCACCATTTTTCAAACACAGATGAGGCATTAAATTTTTACCTTTCCGAAATCCCGCACATCGAAGAGATCAAAGGGGTCGAACAGCTCGCTGTTCCTTAGCCCAAATTTGTCATGGCAGACTTTTAAGAATGTTCGAATGTTCTTCAAACAGAGAAACTGCAAAAAGAAAGAAAAACAGGGCTGTAATTCTCTAATGGTCGTTAGCTGTAGACATTCAGCAAATTCGCAAGCATCAGGAAGTCAATAAGAACGCAGGACCTGTCTGGTGAGAAGATGCATCTGTTTACTGAGTGTTTAAGTACAAACAGGCTCCCTACTGCTCCATTATGGAGCATGTGCTCTCAGGAATACACCATCCACAGAGGCCATTTGGAAACCAAACTTGAAGCTCAGGGGGGCATTCAGATGGTGTAGGATCTGAATAGCTTAAGAGCAGGATGTTTCCTCTATAAGCTCTAAATCAAGCACAAATTCAACAAATTAAAAAGTGACATAAAATCTATTACATGTTAAACCTCTCTAGTCTGGCACTCTCCATGGTCTGGCCTGATTTTAGCTAGCTGGATGTCCACTTGGTGTAGCCCAGTTTCCTGTGGTCTCAGAGTTTGTTTCCAGCCACCAGTCCTGGCTCTCAGTGCTCTGGGATGTTATTTAGCTGTATTTTACCCCCTAAATGTCTTCTAAGAGCCCAGTAAACAGTGAAAGTGTTGGTAATGCTGCTAGACGATATTGACCACCCATGGTTTAGCAAATTTTCTGGCTTGGCACAAGTCAGATCCTGACTAGACTAGGTGCTGGACTACAGAGGTTCACCCTGTAGGGACTTTGCAACAAATAACCATTTGTATCTATTCCGTGGCTCCCCATGCAACTCTCAGACATCATATTGACAGTGTGCGTATTTTTATACATACCTACCTCGCTATGATTACAAGAAATACAAGTGGCATGAAAAGAAAACGAGGCAAAGAAATTATTTTTTTTTTTTTAAGGACAAACTATTGACAGCTGATCCAAACAGCACTTTACTTTTCCCCTCCACCTTCCTCCAACACACTGATTCCTCAGCTAATTGACATGCTAGAAAACAGACCCACACCCCACTCTGCTCCCTGACCACATTCACAGCTGACCACTGCCATTCTTGTGATCCAACCTGAAATGAAGTTTGTGGACCAAATCAGGGGCAGGTCACTAAGCAGAGAGCATCAGCTTCCAATTAAAAAAAAAATCACAGATAAACTCAGCAAGTCACTCACAGTGCAGATTGTTTTCAGTTTTGCTCATCTCTAATTTTAGCATATCTGAATTCTCATCCTGTTCATGACCGCTGTAAAATGCTTAAGACTGCTCACCCACAAGTCAGACAGCTCATTTGGCTGAGTAAGCCAATGCCTTTAAAAAAATTGCCATCCTTGACAATAGGGTGCTTGAAGACCACTTGTGTGTGTGATCTTCGGAGGTCTCAAAGGAACTCAAAGAGGGCTTCTTCCATGCTAACATGCATCAAAAATAGGAAGGGATCAGAGATGTAAGGTGCTGCTTCAGTTGTTTGGCTTTCACCCATGTTATTAATTAGAGCTGACTAAATGACTGTGCAGTGAATAGGCTTTTTATTCGTTTCTCCTTTTTTCTGTTGGCATGTTTTCCATGAAACTCTCTCCGAGGATTTCTTCATTGCTTGTCCATCTACAGATGGTTCCAAAAATCACAAGCATTCCTAATTCTCATAGTGTTGCAGAAATCAACCAATCAAGGAACAGAAGGAATATCATGTGACTGCTGCATGAAAGTTTCAAATTGCATATTGGACTTCAACAGCCACACAGTTTGTGTTGGGTCAGTAGCATGTTAGTCATGTGGTTAATAGTTCCCAAATGGCCAATTCGACATGGTAGAAATTATGACAGGCTGAACCTCTCTAATCCAAAATGCTCTCATCTGGCAACACCTGTGATCCAGAATGATTTTAGTTAGCTGGATGACCACTTGCTGTGGGTGTGGCCAAGTTTCCCATGGCCCCATAAAGTTTATTTACAGCCACCAGTCCTGGCTCTCAGTGTTCTGTGCTGTTATTTAGCTGCAATTTACCCCTAAATGTCTTCTAAGAGCCCAGAGGGGTAGCAGTGCTAGTCTGCAGCTTCACAAAAAGCAGCCTTGTAGCACCTTAAAGGCTAATAATTTTATTTATTAGGTAATGAGCTTCCATTGATACGACCCATTTAAGTCTTTAAGGTGCTACAGTACTGCTTGCTTTTCTAAAAGCCCAGCAAGCAGTGGAAGTGTTGGTAATGATGCTAAACAATACCGACCTCCCAGGGTCTGGCAAATTCTCTCACCTGGCACTGGTCAGGTCCCGAGGGTGCTGGATTAGGGAGGGTCAACCTGTACTTGCAAAATTTGTCAAATATTCAAACCTACCATACAGAAGTTCTGCGAAGAATCATACCACAGCCTGCTTGGCCCTCCCACACCTCCACGAAGATGACAGCATGAACTGTGAACACTATTATTGCAATTTGGGTTTTATATTTAAGGCAGCACACAGTGGGTTTAAAAGCCCACTTCATTAATGAGGAACTAGTTCAGCTATGCAGAAGGACATTGTATGATTCCACCCACACAAGTCCTGCAGTAGGTAACAGAACTCAGCCAATAAAACACAGGGTAGAGGCATTTTCAGAATGTTCTCAAGAGATGCAGGAAGCCGAACGATAGCGTTAAATCATTCTGCCTTTTCAACAGCAGGGTCAACCGCTTCCATAGGCCCCCAGGCATGAAAGGGGCAGCTCCACACCCCGCTACTGCTCAGACCACAGCACTGGCACCTGCCCCAGGCCTCAGAGCAATGCAGAGTGGCACTCTGGGAACAATTTCACGTGCCTGGGGCTCCGGCCACCACTGCTGCCACAGTAACAGAAACAGCGGCCAGGCACCCCAGGCCCCTCGGGCAATTGCCTAGTTTTAGGGCGACCCTATCTTCTTGTCAGGACAGGGAGATATGGGGCAGAGGGGCAGCTCCTCCCAGCTCCACCAAGCCTTGGGGAGCCAGGAAGGAGGCCCCAGCTGTCAGACCTCCGTGGGAGCCCCAGGGAAGCAGGAGCCTCAGGCCTTCTCCTGAAGCCCCAAGGAAGAGGCAGGGACACAACAGCTGCCCACGCTCCTCGGGGAAGCGATTCCCACCCATAGTTGTGCCTGCGCAGTTACTGGCAGGAAAGGTCAACAGGGCAGGGCCCAAATGCGGGACCTTTCCTCCCTTCTAAAAAATAAGTGAGGACCCCTTTGTGAAATTCCACATATGGGAACGTCCCCACCTAATATGGGACGAATGGTCACCCCTGTGTATTTCGTCCCCACTCCTCCCCCCAGCCCTGGATCTGCTTTTCAGTCTCTCTTCCCAACCCCCTCCTTCCTTTGACTGAAAGCCTCTGCAGAACTGTCTTACGTGCTACATACAGATGGGTGTGTGGGTGTATGAAGCCTGCACATTCTACAACTCAGTCTCCCAGCCAGCCTCGAGAGGAGCTTTCTGCCTATGCAAATGGATTTGTTTATAGTAGGGGTCTGGGTTTTGTTGTTTTGTTTTGTTTTGTTAAGGTCTCCTCATTCATCTCTGGGGCCTGCTTTTTTGTTAACATCTCATTCATCTCAAGTTTCCACTCAGTGGCTGCTTTAAATCCTTTTAAGCCTCCAATTTGAAAAGTTAATGATACAAGTTATAACCATAATTATAGATGAGGGATGGCGAGCTGCCCTTTCATCATCTTGAATGCATAACGGCCTTCTTTTGCAGTATTCATGGCATTGGCCTCACCCAGTCATCCCAATCCACAAGCAGAAATAAGAGTTGGCATCTATGGACAAGGACCATCTCTTGCAGCAGCAAAGAATCCTTGCACAGTCAAAGAGGACTTAAAAACTGAACCCCAAAGATCTATGCTCTAGTGCAGTGGTTCCCAACCTTTTCACCAGTGCGAACCCCTAATCACCCCCCAAAACCATTCATGGACCCTCCCCCCATCAATTCTATTTTCTGTGATCATTTTTATTTACCTTTTTTTCCGCCCATGGGTCCCTGCAATACCCTCGTAGACCCCCAGGGGTCTGCAGGCACCAGGTTGGGAACCACTGCTGTATAGTTCTTCAAAGAATTTGAACTGAAATTCAACTTCCCAGCCTCAGAGTTCAGGAAGATCAAGGAGTGAGCACAGCATCAAGGCATACAAGAAGTCTCATCCTGACAGTGTTTTCACTGGTGAGCGTGCACCAGCCATAACAAGATTTCAAGGTTAGTTTTATCCAGTCTCTCTCATCGCACCTCACTGGAGAAGAGCAAAGAGCAAAACAGAATAAAAAAATCCATCCAACAAGAGCTGCCTGCAGCTGTCTTTGTGCATCTTAGTCAAATTCAGAAACTATCAGGTCAGTGGCTCCACTACCAGTTGCAAAATTAGTCCCAAAAATCCCGCACAACTCCCTCCACGTTTGTATTGCTGCCTTTTCCACTGCGCCAGGTAACCTCAAACATCAAACACCCCATGTGCAACCAGACAGTGGCTGAGGTCACACACACAAGAAGAGTTCAGTAAAAATCCAAGCAACTATTTAAAGAGTCACTGAAAAGGCAGTCAGAAAAAGGAAAACTTTTGACCCATATATTCACGGGGGCCAACAGCCAGCACAGGTGCTGGGGCAAAGTGAGAGGGGGCCCTGGCTACATGCCCCCAGAAGGGGCGGAGCCTAGGGCAGAAGGGGTGGAGCCTGGGACAGTCAGCCCTGAGTGCTGCCCAGACCATGATGCTGAGCTTGTCCACAGCCCCACAAAGCAGCACTTCAAAGGGCCCATAACTCCAACGACCACCACCACTAAAGTAGCAGAGGTAGCAGCTGGAGTGCCACACCCCTTTGAAACACGCCCCCCTGCGCAACTGCCCCTGATTCTCCCCCACTGGCAGGCCTGCATATTCTTAGATAACCTTCATCACCTTCGCATCCAAGCACTATACAGTTAGTGAATTTATGTTCCCCACAGCACTGTGAGGTAATCAAGTTCATTTCATAGGCAGGGAATCTGAGGCAGAGCGAGATTGTGCGAATTTGCCAAGATCTCAGTGTCAGTGGAGTATCTTAACCCAAAACTAGCCTTCATCTCTACCACACTGACACCTGTATTAAGGAGCGCCAATCAACAATGGCTTCTAATCATGCTACAGTGCCTCAGCATCCCCCTCTGTAGCACTCTTACACATCTCCACTTCACATGGGCATTGAGGCTTTTTTAAAAAAAATGTTTGAGAACAAGAGCTCAATCTTTGGTTTAGATGGTGCTGTAGAAGTTCCATGTTAATCATTAGCCACAACTGGCTGAGTATACACTGTCACGAGGTGGTTCAAGGTTGCAATGGCTACCAGCATACAAGCAAGCAATTCACGTCTTAATTCATGTCAGGGCTTGACTCAGCAGAGTACTTAACTCTGTATCTCAAAATCTTTCCAGACTATTGTGCCCATTGAGTCAGATTTGTCTTGCGTACCCCAACTTTCACCTTACTTAAATACAACATAAAAACTCAAGCAGCAAAGCAAACCATTACTGAAAAATTGGCTTGCTGTCTCATTTTTACCACGCAACTATAAAATAAGCCAACTGCAATACAAGTGCATGTACATTTCAGCATATTACATCGAACAATATAAATAAGTTATTGTACGAAATTTTAGTTGCTATAGACTTTGCTCGCGGCCTGTTGTAAAACTAAACAAATACTTAGATGAGTTGACCTGTGTACCCCCAGCAGCTCTGTCTGCCCTGGTGAGAACAGCTGCTTGAGCCCTCACCTAACATTGTCTGTCCCTTGAAAGCTCATCATCAAATAAATCATTTTGATAGTCTTTAAAGTGCTACATTTCTACTGCTTTGTATGCTTAGAGCAGAGCCACTGGGGGGTCCTTCTACCTCCCTTGATCTTAAGGCAGGTGGGAATCTCTCTCTCTCTCTCTCTCTCTCTCTCTCTCTCTCACCCCCACACACACCCACACAGTCTGCTGCAAGGACAGTAAAAGTTGTTGCCTTCTTGCTTTCACTTCCCCTGGAGCTCTGCTGTCCCTGTTTGTGATGGATCACACAGGCTCTGGAGGAAGTGCACAGAGAACAGAGAGGAAGTGCTGATGATTCTTTCCAGCATTGCTCGTGGAGAGAGCAAACATGAGCACATACAACGGGCCCTTTCAGACAAGGCAGAGATTTATTTAAGAAGCCTGGCCGCTCACTGTGCTGTTCCAGCGCTTGGCTCCCCGAAAACTCACAGACCAAGCGCCAGCTGACTGGCACCTCCACACACCTTGGTGGAACAATTCCGCCATTCATTCCGAGCACGCTGCATAAGAAGAGCTGCGGACGCTGCACGCTTACAGCTCCTTCCGAACGCTTCCCTCCCCCTCACGGCACACGCTTCGAACAGAACTGCCTTTAAGTCATATTATGACAAGGACACAAACTTGAACCTGATTCTCCTCCATATCTGTCTCAAACCACTCTCTGTTGCCTACGTCTCTCAAACCGCTGCCCACCCCAGTGGTGACAAGGTAGGTGCAGAGATGACAAATTGCCCCAGTTATTCTACATCTGTATTATCTAACTGCAGGAAGCACCCTGGATCCAGTTCTCCTCTTGTTTTAACAGAGGTAACTCCACTCACACAGGGTGGGGTGGAGTCATGGGAGAGAGGCTTCCTGGTCATCAAGTCCAGGCCTCTGCTCTCCCAACACTTCCATCATATGATCCCATTCAGAAATTTGTTAAAGTTCCATTATAAAACTACAGGCTGAACCTCTCTTGTCTGGCACCAGTCAGGTCCCCAGGGTGCCGGAAGAGAGACTTTGCCGGACCATGGAAGGTCAATATCGTCTAGCACAGCGGTCTTTCCAGGCAGAGTGCTGAAATTAGACCTTTTGATCTCTATGTACAGTCTGAGTGCCAGGGATACATTTTTAAGTCACTAACAGTCCTACTTGCCTCAGCTTCATTAATAAATAAGGCAGATGCAGAGCTTTACCATTCAGGTGGTGGCTGGTAGCATTAGCTGATCTTTTGTTAACCCACAGGCGGACAGGCTTTGAGCAAGCTCCCAGCTGCACGGCCAAGGAGGGGAAGAGATGAGCTCCCGCCTAAGGAACAGAGGGTTGCTGACCCCTGGTGTAACACATTACCAACACTTTCACTGCTCCTGGTCTCTTAGAAGACATTTAGGGTAAATAACAGCACAGAACACTGAGAGCCTGGAAGCTGGAAACAAACTTTATGGGACCCTGGGAAACTTGGCCACACCCGTGGTAAGTGGTAGTCTGCCTAACTAAAATCAAGCCGGGTTACGGATGTTGCCGGCTGAGAGAGTTACGGACTAGAGAGTTTCAACCTGTAGTCTGCTTATTTTTTTGCCTCCACAGCTATCGTCGGGCCGGAGCAGGAGTGAGAAATAATTCTGTGTGGGGACCACAGCAGGATTTAGGTAAGTAGCCAAGGGCTGCGCTTTTCTGTGTGAGGAGATGTGAGGTCTGGGTTGGAGATCAAGTGCAGAAGGGAGCTAGTGGTAGGGGACTGAGGTCTAGGAGGGGATGTGGGGTCTGAGAGGGAGTTTGGGGCAAAGACAGGGGTGTGACTTGGGCAGGATCTGGGAGAGGCTATGGGTGCAGGACAGGATTCTGGCCAATCAGAGCTGAGGGATTTTGCTGGGGGTAGGGGAGCATGCAAAGCCCTACCTCCACAGGGCAGAGAGCCACAGAAAACAGCAGCAGGGTCTGGCCGTGGATCTGATGAAAAGGCTTGGAGGGATGGATGGATCTTGCCCATCTCTGGACTAGAGGATCTACAGTGGGGCAAAAGACTCAGCCCTACATCCTGGATGAAAACGAACTGCACTGTCCGAACACTGCCCTGAGGCTCTGAAGAGCTGGCAGATGCCAGTCAGGGGAGCAGCTCTCCAATGAAACAGCCACTTCTGGGGTTCTTCAGGAAACTGATTTCCCTTAACTGACAGCTCCACATGCTGCACAGCAGCATTTCTGGCGACTCACTGGAGGCACAAGACAACCCAGCAGCCCCTTTCTCAATTAGTTGTGAAAGCAGACGCCTCCAGTGACAAACACACCTTCCACTGCCTGATGGGTATCGGCAGCTCTTCATACAACCTTGTCTGGAGCTGACGCCTCCTCTGAAAGCACTGACCTTGCTGGTGCAGCACTACAGGGGCCCTGAGTGGAGCTGGGAAAGATCTGGGGGGCACAAGGGATGAACATCCCTGGCAATGCTTAATTAGCCAATGAAGAATTTTAAACCAGGGAGGAACTGGGGATAAACCTGCCGTGAGGTACAGGAGAGAGGAAGAAATATGCGTAACACAATAAAATTAGTCCTTGAAGCCAAGCAGAACAAGATTTAAGATTCTTTGGTCAGCTCTGATTAAGAATATGATCCTAAGAGGGCCATAATGGGCCCTGCATTATACAACCTACACAGAACAAGTCCTCCAATTACCTGCCTTCTTCAGACATAGAATCATCATTAGAGTCATGACCCCACAGTGCAGTAAAGCAAATGAGGACTTGTATTTAACAACCAAACACACCAACGACAGTCGGCTGTAAACCGCAGCCAGCCAGTCTGTTCCACAACCAGCCAGCATCCAAATTTGCAAACTGGAAGATGACTTCCCCCCTCTGCAGCCACACCCATATCCTCCGCACGCACCTAGGCGCTGCAGAAAGCTGGTCCTAACTTCCCTAACGAGATTGCCTGATTTCTGGGACTTGATGGATGTACCACAGCAGCTTCTGGGTGTATTTTCTTCTAAATGAAGCTTTTCATTCTGTTATTTATTGTTGTACTGGATTTAATCAGTACAGTGGCTCCTTGGGTTATTTGTTTTCATATAAAATCTGATTTATTTTGGACTGCTGCCAAATTTTCAACTCGCCACAGAATTTTGAACTGAAAACATACAACTGCATTGGAAGAATGTTCAGCAAAAGCTGAGAAGGGGGAATATTGGATGTGTTCAGGTTGGTGGCATTTAGGAAGCTACTGAGATTTTTGGCATATTGATGAAACTATTCTTCCAGTCTCCTTTTATGGGTGGCATGAATATGAAGGTCATGTTGGGAGGAGATGGAGATTAAAACTGAGTGTCCCAGATCAGAACACAGCAGTCTAACCCAAAACCTTCAAACCCACCTCTGAATCCAACCGTGAGAGCTCCTTGGGCTGGATGTCCCTGAAAAGCCAATCAACAGAAAAACAGAAGGATATTTTCAAGTTGTCATTAGGTTTCAGAGAGGTAGCCATGTTAGTCTGTATTCCAACAAAACAAAACAGCAGAAGTGTTGGACTTAAAAGACTAACAATGATTTATTCAGTGATGAGCTTTCGTGGAACAGACCCACCTCTTCAGAGTTCACGATTCATTGAGATCATCCTGGTAGTTCACCACTCAGCACTATTTTGGTTCAAACCTCAGGCAAGCAACCCAGCATCTGCTTACACCCGGAGCCCAGTTCACCGGCTTTCTTCACAACCATGCAGTTTTGGGACACAATAGATTTTTAATTAAAGTTTAGAATCAGGAGCCTATGTTTGGCATCTCAGTGTTGATTCTGTAACACAACTGAGCACACTTGGACTTTTTACACTGACGTATACTGGCTGCTTGATGTTACTTAACATTGCTAAAATATGTGACCCACGTCTCTACATCACAGCTCCTTTCCTTCCCTTTGTCCAGCAGTAACGTGAGCAAGGTTATCCCCGTTCAGGCCCCAGTCGCACAGCCCTAACTCATGCAACAATCCCATGGGAATATTTGCTTGAGCAGGAACGGAAGAGTTTCCCAGAGGGCTCCTTATTGGGTAAACAAGATAAAAATATATGTTATCTAATTAAACCCAAACCAGCTAGTTTAGGTTTCAGCAGGATTCTGGCTTCATTAGCATTTGACACCTGAGACAGAGAAAAAGCAAAAAAAAATCACCAACACAAGGAGATCAAAGAAAGTGCCTCAAGAAAAACAGTCAGGCCCCTTTTGGTCTGGATTTAGCCTAATGGATTTCTATTGCAACCTGACCTTAAGGAAGGCAGCTGTCTCCTGGCCTGTCCAGCAGAGATATCCGCCGCAGCAGCGTGCAAACAGCTGCACTTCTCTCGCAGACCAGCCTAGTTCTCAGCCTCAATCAATTACAGATCCGCAGAGACCTTGTTTTTAAAAGGGTCAAACGCTCGAGGTGTCTGCACGGTCTGGTGAAAGGCACAGGGATTATTTGGCCGTTACACCTCTGTGAGGAAGGAAATACTCGGACCTATTTCACCCAGAAAGGCAACGATGGTAGCAAGGGGCTTGCCAGGGGCAGTGACGTTTTCATCTGGGGAGTGGCGGAGTGGCTGGAACATGGCTTAGCGCCATCCCAATGTCAGCTGGCACTCAGCCTCCACCCCAAAGCCCTGCCCACATCCCTGCTTGACCTTCTCCTGATGCCCCTCTCACCCGCCACTTGTGCCTCTTTGCCCCACCCATCTCTTTCTCCCCTCCTCCAGCCCCAACTGCCCACAGTTCCCAATGGCCTCTTCACCTTCTTCTTCAAGTCCCCATGCTGGTGGAGCAGGGATGGGAACAGGCCTCGCTTTAGGGGAAAGAGGACAAGCAGGACTGGGGTCTAGGAGCAGATGAGAACCCCGTACAGAATCACTGGTCCAAAGAGATTACAGATTAATACATAAAGACGACAGATTAAAAAGAGGGAGAAAAAAAAAAGTGTTCCTAGCCCCATTGTACAGAGGGGGAGCTGAAGCACAGGGAGACTATGAATTGCTGAAGGGCACATGGGGAGTGGGTGAAAGAGTTAGGACATAAGAACGGCCACACTGGGTCAGACCAAAGGCCCATCTAACCCAGTATCCTGTCTTCCGACAGACACCAACACATGATGCCCAAAAGGGAGTGACCAGAACAAGCAATCCCTCTCCTGACATCCATTTCCAATCTCTGACAAACAGGGGGTAGCAACACTATTCCCCACCCTGGCTAACAGCCGTTAATGGACCGAACCTCCACGAGTTTATCTAGTTCGTTTTTGAACCCTGTTAATGTCTTGGTCTTCACAGCCTCCTCAGGCCAGGAGTTCCACAAGCCTAATGTGAGTTGTGTGAAGAAAAACTTCCTTGTGTTAGTTTTAAACCTGCTACCCATTAATTTCATCTGGTGACCCTTAGTTCTTATGTTATGGGAACAACTAACTTTTCCTTATTCACTTTTTCCATTGAAAATTGGACCCAGAGTTCTTGAGTCACCATCCAGCACCTTAATTGTTCGGCCACCCTCTCTCCCTCTCATTTGCATCTGTATTTGCTAAACAGTGAATTGCTTGGCAGTCTAGGCATCAGGTCTCAAGTACATAGGGCCCTGCTCCCAGAACCACAGCAGGGTCCGCTCGGTCCCTCACCCTTCCATCACAGATAAATGGACTTCTTTGCTGTTGCCAGGAGGGTTGGATGATGTCTTCCAGATAAAGCCTTCAAAAACACATCCCAGGCTGCTGAGCATGATCCTGTAGGATCCCCAAACAGGATTTACCAGAGCATCCGAAATCAACACTTCCTTTCCCCCAGATGGCTGTGATGCATTGCACATCTCATGGGAACCATCTCTCCCTCCTCAGAGATGAAGCAATTTACACACACATCCTCATAACCCTCTCTATTTTGCATCCTTTGGCAAGAAAGGTGATAGATAAATAAAAGCAGGGCTTAAATCCTCAGAAACTATTTTCTGGAGCCCCGAAAAGCCCCCAGATGTTGGTGTTCAGGGCTTTAGCTCAGGGGACATGGGTGCACTCCCACAGAATCACAGGGCTGGAAGGGACCTCAGGAGGTCATCTAGTCCAGCCCCCTGCTTCAAGCAGGATCAACCCCTGCTAAGTCATCCCAGCCAGGACCTTCTACAGCCAGGACTTAAAAACCTCAAGGGATGGAGAATCCACCACCTCTCTAGGCAACGCATTCCAGTGCTTCACCACCCGCCTGGCGAAGAAGTTTTTCCTAATATCTAACCTACACCTCTCCCTCTTCAACTTCAGACCATTACTCCTTGTTCTGCCATCTGACTCCACTGAGAACAGTTTCTCACCCTCCTTTTTAGAGCTCCCCTTCAGGAAGTTGAAAGCTGCTATTAAATCACCTCTAAGTCTTCTCTTCTGTAAACTAAACAAGCCCAAATCCCTCAGAGTATCCTCATAGGTCTTGTGCTCCAGACCCTTAGTTATTTTTGTTGCCCTTCACTGAACCTGCTCTAACAAATCCACATCCTTTTTATACTGGGGGGCCCAAAATGGGACACAATATTCCAGATGTGGCCTCACCAGTGCCGAATAAAGAGGAATAACTACTTCTCTAGATCTGCTCAAAATGCTCCTCCTAATGCACCCCAGTATGCCGTTAGCCTTCTTGGCTACAAGGGCACACTGTTTACTCATACCCAGCCTTTCATCCACCATAACCCCTAGGTCCCTTTCCATCGTACTGCTGCTGAGCCAGTCGGTCCCTGGCCTGTAACAATGTTTGGGATTCTTCCGCCCCAGGTGCAGGACTCTACACTTCTCCATATTGATCTGCATCAGATTTCTTTTGGCCCAGTCCTCCAATTTATCCAGGTCCCTCTGGATTCTCTCTCTACCCTCCAACAAATCTACCTCTCCCCCTAGTTTTGTGTCATCCACAAACTTGCTGAGGGTGTAACCCAGTCCCTCATCCAGGTCATTAATAAACATGTTGAATAACACCAGCCCCAGTACCGAGCCTTGTGGCACTCCACTTGAAACAGACTGCCATCCAGATATTGAGCCATTGACCACTATCCGTTGGGCCCGACCATCAAGCCAGCTTTCTATCCACCTTATAGTCCAAGGATCCAATCCATACTTCCTTAACTTATGGACAAGAATGCTGTGGGAGACCGTATCAAAATCTTTGCTGAAGTCAAGGTATACCACATCCACTGACTTCCTCATGTCCACAGAGCTTGTTACCTCATCATAGAAGCTGATCAGATTGGTTTGGAAGTATTTACCAGCTCTCAGCCTGCATAAATTGTTAAACCTTTTACTCCAGCTGCAGCTGTATTGAGTTACATCAGCTGAGGAACTGGCCCAAAGACCTTAGCTTTTGGGGGCTGTCACGGTACAGGGTGAACAAGAACACCCATGAGACTCCCGTTTCCTCAACAGGTTGAATGCTTGATATTAGCCCACATCCCTTCTCATGTAACCTTCCCCATCACCAGTCATCATTAGACTCTCCATATGACTAGACACACAGTGACACCTGTGCTGGCTGGACATGGTAAAACCTTCACCAAGCTTGTCAGTAAAGGCCTCATATGCCATGAGCACTACCCGAAGCAAACCAACAATAATGGCGTCTTATCTTCCCCAGCATTCTGGTCCTTCCTGGAACGTGACAAAAGGAGGAAGCAGTCAAATTAACAAACACCATATACCCCCAAGTTTTTCAAAAGCTAGCTAAGACACCTGGAGTGTTGGAGAGAGTCTTTTGTTCAGGAAAATGAACTCTGTGCAAGCAGTATTTTAATTTTAATAGTCTTCCCAAAGCCTGAAGCTCCCAAAGAGGCCAATCATCCCCAGGAGCTGCGTAAGAAATGCACGGCTGCCAGTATCAGCACTGTACTATCTAGAGTCATTGCATTTAAAGGACAGTGCACACACATAGAGGACATGGGGAGGTGAATGGGCACTTGGAAAGAGTGCAAAGAGAAATTTAATAAAGCAATCAATAAGCCAGGAGGAAAGAGAATGAGGGAGATGGCATGATGGATGGGATGGGATTTCATCAAGGCGGAAGCTTTAGATCCCCAGCCTGGTGGGAACTTTCCACATCAGGGAATTCAAGAGGCAGGAGTTAACTCGTTGGGGAAGAAGTCCATTGGAAGGGACATGGTACATACAATAGACTGGACAGACTGGGCATCAAGCCATGTTGTCAACTGGACTCAGTCCCAGCTGTGGGCTTTAAATGGGCTCCGCAACACGCAAGGAACGCTGCAGCTTGAACGCTGAAGATAACGTGGCGACGAATGACGAAAGGAACTTTCTTTAGTACTTCCTGACCATGATGTAAGATTTCCCCTTATCTCACAGCAACCACAGCTCAGCAGCACAGAGCCAAAGGAAACCTCTAGCGGGAGGCCACGTGAATCTGGTTAATCGCAGCTTTCATGTCAGCAAAACAAAGAACAGATTGGGGGAGGAAGGGGAAGGAAGCATCTCCACCATAGAGCCCAAGAGATGAAACATACAAATTCACCATGATTAATGAGGCAACAGGTATCACCCTAAAACATACCACACACCTGTAAACCTTTCATGAGACACAGTAGGCCTCAACTCCCAATTACCAGAGTGGCATTAAAGGAAGCTTAGTGTGTCACACAGGGCCCCTGGCAAAGAGCAGGGAGGAGTCCATTGCCCCTGAGAACGCACGTTTTCCTGATGTTTCTCCCTGACTGGGGCAGAGCTGGCATAAGAGCTCCACACTGGCTTTGGTGCCAGCCCCAGGCATAGAGGATGTGTTGGAAGCATGTCACAGTCAGCCTACGGTTGCCTCTTCACAAAAGACATCTTGGCATTGGCAAAGGTTCACGAACAGCCCACAAACGTAAGAGGGGTGGAACGGGTGTCGTGAAGAAAGGTTAAAAAAGACTTTGCAGCTTGGAAAAGAGGAGACTACCGGGGGGCGGTATTTATTTATTTATGCACTTAAAATACTTGAGGCCGCTTCCAACATTTTTTAAAAATAAACACATATAGAAAAAGATTTAAAAATACAAAACTCCAAAAGGACATAAAACCTACTAAAACGTCTCCAAAGGAGCAGCACGCTCTGACCTATGCGATCAGGACAGGTGTGGAAAAGGTAAATAAGTGGAAGTTATTGACTTGTTCCCACAGCATAAGAACGAGGGGGATCACCACATGACATTAATGGGCGACCAGTTTACAAGTAACCAAAGGAAGCTTTTGTTCACTCAGCGCATGTCTGGCCTGTAGAACTCCTTGCCACAGGAGGTTGTGAAGTTCAGGATTTTAACAGGATTCCAAAAGAACCAGACTCCTTCATGGAGGCTAGATCCACCAGTGGCTATTAGCCAGGATGGGTAGGAATGGCGCCCCTAGTCTCTGTTCGTCAGAGGCTGGAAATGGATGACAGGAGAGGGATCATTCAGCGGCAGAGGAGGCATGGCTACAACCAGCCCCACTGCGTCCAACAGCAGTGAGGAGGGGCAGCACCGGCAGTGCTAAGGCCTGACTGCCCTAGGCCCCGTCCCATCCAGGAGCACAGAGCTGGGCTCCCCTCCCATCTTGCCTTGCACCCACAGTGGCTTTCAGCCCCACTGGCTAGAACACGCTTCCCTCTTTAGGGATTAAGGGAACTGCGCATAAGTTCGATTCTGCTCCACGCAGCTAACCTCTGAAGGAAGGCGTCACTCAGCAAATCCAAAAGAAATCTGAAAGGGACCCAGAGTGGACAGGACACTTCCAATGGCGGCAAATCCTGCACAGTGTCATTCCTTCCTTCTCCATTTTCCGCCATCTCTTACGCAACGCGGCAGCCTCAGAGATGATCTATGGCGCCGCCGTTTCCAGCATTTTTTCATTTAAAGCCCATTTAGGTTTAGCTTCAAGTCGTGGCTCGTCAATTATTTCAGGCAGACAGATCACATTTCTGGTTGTTACGGCGTCAGATTTATCTGGCAAGACGCGGGGACCAGAATTATTCTTGAACAATTTAGTGCTAAGCAGGCTATAATTTTCCCCCCCTTTGAAAGACATTCCCTTCATAGAATGCTCACGGCAAGGAACATTTCCCTCAGTGAGAGTGATGAATGAACCTGAAACTCTGTTGTGCCTAGACCTCACAGAGCTTTTCCTCTCCCCAGTACAGTGCTCCCTGTAAGCTGAGTGCATGGGCGGCCACCCAGGAGAGATTCAGGGGCTGCCCAGCTGATTAGCAGAGCACCCACAGCCGGCAGTGCACATCCACACATGCCTTGGTGCAAATAAAATTTATTCCACCTATTGATGATAAAAATTAGGGGGGATACTGACTCTATCCTCCCAACTGATCCGGTCTTCATAATAGCGAGGGATGAAAAGTATCCGATGGTTGATGTCAACTGTTCCCTTTAGCAAATACTGACCCTTTTTTATATAGGGAAGCCCAGAAAAATTAACATAAATCAACCAAAGGTATGACATGACACAGGAAAATTCAACTGAAGCCTCAGCAAATAAAGGCCACTTTCTTTGAAAAGGCTTGAACTTATGCACCCTAAATTTACATCTTCAGCTTGGTCTACACTAGGCAGGTAAGTCAACTGCCAACACGTAATTCAAGTTACAGCAACTGCGTAGCTAGAATCGACTTATCTGCAATTGACTTACCTGGCTACCCTCACTGAGGGAGACTAACGGAAGAGTTTCTCCCATCGACCTCTCTGACACTTCGCCATAGGAGGAATACAGGGGTTGACTGCCAACCCCAGACAGTTCGATTTTGTGTTTCTCTAACAGGTGCTCCCAAATCGAACCCCAGAAGATTGACCCTGAACGGGTTCATCTCTGAGTAAGTATGAACAAGCCCTTCAGTGAGCGCCGCTTAACTTTCGTCAGGACTCCCATGTAAACAAGTGCTGAAGGTGAAAGGTCAATAGTCTGCATTTAATTAAAACTTGCAACCAAACTTCCTATTTCACAGCAAGTTCATTCCCCTTCTTGCAATGCTCATTGGGGCTGAAACGCTATACAGAAGAAAGCCTGGCAAGCAAAGTGGTTAATGGGTTTGTTTAAAAAAAAAAAGAGAGAGATCAAATCATCAAACATATTCATTATTTGAAAAGAGCAAGTAACTCCAGTGGTTGATGCACGGGGCCAGGGGTTAAAATATCATGAGCTATATGCATAGGGTGACCATGTCTCTGGAGCCCAAATATAGGACAGGGACATATCGGGGGGGGGGGGGGGGGGCGCTCCCTGGCTGCGGCTGCCAAGGACTCACCTCCCTGGCTGCCCCGTGCCTTGAGGAGCCAGAAAGGAAGCAACAGCGGTGCCAGTGCTCCTTCCAGCTTCCCCAAGGCGCGGGGAGCCGGGAGCTGGGCGGCAGCCGGGCGGGTAGGCTCCCTGCACCTTGTGGAGCTGGGAAGGAGGCTGCAGCAGCAGCGCCCAAGCCTCAGGGAGGCAGGAGGCGGCAGCGGCTTCCCCGTGCCTCGGGGAGGTGAGAAAGAGTTCCGACCTTTTTAGGGCTCCCTACAGGCTCCCTCTTCCTGTGGCTAGGGAAAAGGTACTCACATACAGTATGTGCTCTGCAGCCAATGACTGCACCCCTGCAGCTGAGGAGGGAAAAGGTCAGCTGGCGGGGGGCGAATACAGGACAATTAGCTCCGTTTTAAAAATATGTTGGGAGGCCTTTTGTGGTGCCTGAAATACGAGACTGTCGTGGCTAATATGGGACAGATGGTCACCCTCTATACGCACGACCGTGCGGCAGACCCATTGGGCAAGGCTGGGCTCGTGCTACTGAAAGTCTTGTTCTTGGTGGGGGGAAGCCCTGTCTCGTCTCGACGGCATTACAGAAATTCACCTTTATGGTAAATGCACAGCTAAAACCAGCATCTAACCGCACCATCCTGCCGGGGAGGATACACCCAAAGCGTGCTTGTCCGCACATGTTGCCTAGCTCCCCAGATTCAATACACGGGCAGTAAAAGTAGTTGGGTTAACAACTCTCACATGGAGCAAAATAAAAGAACTTTGTCGATGAGATCTTTGCTTTACACAGGAGCATGCACGTAGTGTTAATAAGCCTTCTTTGCTGACAAAGAGGAATGCGTCCAACTCAGATGGAGTGAGTGCCTCTGAAGCAGTAGCAGGTACAGGTTTAACTGACTGCTTTAGCCATTATTTATCTGGCAGCACTGCCTAAAATCCCCACATGCAATTAGTACTTCAGAGAATTAGGAGCTATACAAACTCATAGGACAAGTCGGCTCCCAGATACGCAGGCAACAGGTGGAATGCAGGGTTCCCTCTAATTTTTTCCATCCAAGGGCAGAATAAATTTTGTTATGTCCACCAAGGCACATGCAAATGTGCACCACCAATAGAAACATGTGCTGCCAGCCATGGCCAGCTGTGGGTGCTCTGCTGGTCAGCATCTGAATCTCTCCTGGATGGCCGCCCAAGCACTCAGCTTACAGGGAACATGAGAGGAAAGGAAAACAGCACCCAAGATGAGGGCACTTGCCCAAGGTTGTGTAGCAGGTCAGTGACTGAGCTGCAGAGAACCAAGGTCTCCCAGTTCAATTCCCTATCCACCAGAGTACTCCTCCTACCTCTTGTAGGGATGCAGGTCGCACGCGCACGTGTGTGTGTGTGTGTGTTCTAAGTATGTCCGTCCTAGGTCCCAAACCCACCAGTTTTTTGGGGCTAATGCACTTTCCTGGTGTAAGCAGAGGAAGATGTTATGCTTCTTGAACACACCACGGTGAAGACTGAGGCCATGTTGACATTACCAGAAGATCAACTCGCTCAGGTAGGGACGCGCAAACTCAGGGGTCAGCAGTCAACCTCTGTACTCCTCACAATATAGGTTGACGGGACATTCCTCAGTGAGGATGGCCAGGTGAGTCAATTTCAGATAAGCTGATTCTGGCTATGCGATGGTTGGAGCTAGAATGGTGTATCTGAAATCAACTTATTTTCTAGTGCAGACCAAGCGTGCGTTTTTAATATTGCCCACTATACGTTTTGGGCTGTGATAAGCAGGAACTTTAGAAAGTGTGGAGATTGTGTTACGAGAAACATTCAGATGTCTGGCTGCTGATCTGAACCACTTGAGCCTGCAAAACAAGACTAGAAATCATTGGAGATTGTTATTTATTTCCTGCTTCTGGTCACACCAGA
The DNA here is from genome assembly GCF_033958435.1 of Carettochelys insculpta. Classification (NCBI taxonomy): domain Eukaryota; kingdom Metazoa; phylum Chordata; order Testudines; family Carettochelyidae; genus Carettochelys; species Carettochelys insculpta. The sequence goes on from NC_134157.1 coordinate 16,944,615, forward strand.
AATATAAAAAAGGCAGCTGCTCCCACAGTATATTAGAACTGCAGCTTCCTGCCCCAGCTAAAAACATGAAAATGTTCAAGGTAAAGTAGGGGTGGGAAAAGGAATCACACAACAGATTCATTACAGAGGAGTTAAGGCTGCGAGTTTCCAACCGTAATGTTTGGAGGTTAATCAGAGACCAGCTTTTGGTTCAGCCCCTTATTGGCAAGAATGAACTTCTAGAAGCACCCTTCAGATCAGTGTTACTATTTTTATGTGCACCTTGGAACACAGGCAAATTTCCAGCTCTCTTGTTCTTGTCCCATCCTGCAAAATCATTTAGGTGTGCTGTGAATGGAATCTGATGCAGAGCCGAGCTGCATCAGTTTTGCTGTATTTATCTTCCTCGTGGGGAAGTGCAGCAGAATTCAGTTGGAAAGAAACCCGCAAAAAAATCTACAGACATTGTTCCGAAAAGCTCTTGGACTGGATTCTCTGCTGTGGTGCAAAAATGCAGCTAGCCAGAGATGGCCATAAGGGAGTGGAGAGGAAAGGTGAGGGAGGAGACCTTTCCACTAGTGGAAAACCTCTAAACCCTGGCTGAGGACACTGATAGACACTTCCTCTACAGCCAGTCCTCTGAGCACTACATGAGTGTCAGGGTCACAAGGCCACACCTGGTTCCCTATGGTCCCCTCCGTCAGCAATATTACTGTGGTCATGCCTCAGAGACCTCCCCGGAGATCAGGACCCTACTGTGCTAGGCATTCTTCAGACACAGAACACGATGCTGGAGAGAGCTCCCAACCCAAGCAAGCTGTCCACTGAGTTCAAGCAGGGAAGAAAGAGATCTGCCCCCCAGACCTTCTCAGAGATCAATCCCCTAGGGTAGTGCTTCCCAACCTGGAGACAGCAGACTCCTGGGAATCCATGAGGGTATTGCAGGGGGTCCATGAAAAAATAAAAAAGGAAAATAACCATAGAAAATAAGTCTTAAATACTTTGCAAAGTTACAATCAATTATTTTTAAATTAAATATATTCCAATAGTGTTGTTAATTGCTGTCCAAAAATCTATGTTAGAGTTTCTTTTTTCATCTAGTGAAGAGTACATAGCAGCTAGAATTGGCTTTGATGGGAGTCTGTGAACCATTTGAGAGGGTTATTGGAGGTCCGCAGTAGAGAAAAGGTCGAGAACCACTGCCCTAGTTTGTTAAACCCAACCATACAATGTAATAAAGGATGGAGACTCCTGCTGCTGAACTCTACTCTCAGCCCAGTGTAGGTACCTGATAATTTTTCAGATGACCAGTAAAGAGTCTTAAAGTTTCCCTTTGTCATTTAGCCATTTCAAGCTTCATCTAGCAGTAAGGTTCAGAGCAGCGCTCCCTGTAAGCTGAGCACTTGGGCGCCAGCCATCGAGGAGAGATGCAGGTGCTGCCCAAATGATTAGCAGCACACCCAGAGCCACCCAGCAGCCTGTGTTTTTATTAGTGGTGCACTTACACACATGCCTTGGCGCACATAACAAAATTTATCCCACACACAGATGGAAGACAGACTCAGAACCAGTGTCCCCTCTATCAGATCCTAAACCAAAGTACAATGAACACAGTGGGGAGACTGAATGATCTTGAAATGGGTTTTGTCTAAAGTATTTCAATTCTATTTGCCTTTTACATCTGGGACACAGAGTGCTATTGCAGATATCTTTGCCTATTAGAAGAAAATAACCCTTTTACACCACATCAGAGTCAGGATTTTCCCGATTAACATAAAGTGGGAGTGTTTGTATGTGCATTTTGCAATCTCCACTTCAAGATCTCAGTTACTTTTCTTTCCAAAGTAACAAAGACAAGGAAATTAACTAAACGTTCACTGGAATAGCACAAAGCCCGAGGCACTTAAAAGAAGACAGGAAATTTGAAAGCTCATGTATGCATGAGACAAGAAGGCAAAATGAACCTTGATGGGCTGGATCTTTTTTGGGGGGGTGAGGACAGGGGGTTAATATCATTTGTCATATTTGTATTGTCATTTCAATGCAGCTTTTCTTCTCTCGCTAAGAATAGGAAAAGTGTAATTTATTCCTGCAGAACACCGCGTATTATTTCAAATTGCTCAAATGTTGAAATGAAAGCCAGGTGAAAACCAGGAGGAGGAGAGCTGTCACTCCTCAGTCATGACATCATAACTGCAAAGGAAACCCTAACTGTTGGAAAGGACTCTGTGTTCTGAATTCAAACAGATGTAGACCTTCCATAAATCAATACCACATGTAGGTATGAACGTCTCTTCTCTGAGCTAAACTATTCATACTGATCCCGCTGTGCTAAGCGACTCTTCTGTAGCGTCCATTCACTTAATGTGACATAACTGGGAAGTAATACAGGTTGAAACTCTCTAATCCAGAACTCTCTCATCTGGCAACATCCAGAATCTGGCATGTTTTAGTTAGCCGGACAAACACTTATCACAGGTGCGGCCAAGTTTCCTGTAATTCCATGAAGTTTGTTTCCAGCCACCAGTCCTGCTCCCAGTGGCCTATGTTGTTACTTAGCTGTAATGTACCCCTAAATGTCTTCTAGGAGAGCAGTAAGCAGTGGAAATGTTGGTAATGCTCTTATACAATACTGACCTCCCATTTCCCAGCAAATTCTCTCATCCAGCAAGTCAGGTCCTGAGGATGCTGGACTAGAGAAATTCAGCCTGTACACTCATCCCTCACTTTAAGAGCGCAATTGGTTCCCAACTTTCTGCTTGTTGGCATAAACTCGTAAGAGGGACACTGAATTCCGAGTAAGTTACATATAAAAGTCTCTGATTAGTTCCTGGGGCTCCCAACTGGGGGAAGGAGTAGCAGTAAGTGGCGCTGCTTTTGGAAGGTGAGTGAATCTCGGGCTGAGGAGGGTTAAAGGCTGTGGGTAGTTTAGGGCTGTGAGGAGGGAGGGCTAAAATCTGGTGGCAGGTTGAGGGGAGGGTCAGGCTGTCCAACTGTGGGCTGGTAAGGGGGTCTGGCTGCCATGGTTTGTGGCCACTGGGCTGGCGGGGGGTCGGGCTACTGGGGTTATGGGTGGAGGCAGGGGGTCTGGCTGTGGGGCTGCAGGGGTTACAGGCAGCTGCAGAGCGGTCTGTCTGCAGGGGGTACAGGCGGCAGGGGGTGGATCTGGCCACAGGGGGTACAGGTGGCCACCGGGGGGGGGGGGGCTGGCCATGGGGCCACGGAGTGTACAGGGAGCCACGAGCTCAGGCTGCGGGGCCCGCAGGGAGGTCAGGCTGTGGGGCTGCCAGGGGTACAGATGGTGGGGAGGGGTACATGCTGTGGGGCCAGTAAAGGGGGTCGGGCTGCTGCAGTTTAGGGCTGTGGGGGGGGGGGTCAGGCGGCAGGGGGCGTCTAGCCATGGGGCTGGAAGGGGCATCAGTTTGCCATGGTTTGGGGCTGTGGGGCTGCAGGGAGTACAGGCAGCAGTGGGGTGTCAGGCTGCAAAGGTTGGGGCTGCGGGGCTGCCAGGGGGGTAAGGCTCGTATAAGCAGGGGAAGTTCACTCGCGGAATGAACTAGGGTAGGTTAGTGTGTCCCTCTTTTAAGCGAGTACTCGTAAACGAAGTACTCGTTTAACGAGGGATGAGTGGATTTGGCTTTGTAGCTACTTAATCTTCCAGTTTGTAGCAAACAATGCAAGTACTGCATAAACTGCAGTTCCAATAATCCTGAAGCCGCAAGGTGCAGTTTTTCTAAATTAGTGGAAGATTTGGAATCAACCTGAATTGATCCTATCCTAAAACTGGAGTCGGTTCAGATTCAGATGCTGAACTGGGACTCTGCGTCCATCCTCCCTGCCTTTTCTCCAACGGCAGCACTGCCCTGTGGGTGGAACACAGAGTCATGACAATTGGACTCTAGTCCTGGCTCTACCTTTAAATTCATTCTGTAACCTTAAGCCGCTCCACCAATCTGTGCCACTCCATGTTCAAAGTGAGAGTAAAATGGCACACTGTGTGGAAACACTGAGCTCTGTGGATAAAAGTCACGGCTAAGTGGCCAGCACTATTCCTCTGCCTCGAATAGGAACACCCAAGAACGTCCTGTCTGGAATGCTCCTGAGATATGCGCCTCCACTGTGTGCAGCTTGCTACAGACGTTGGCCTGGGATTAGGCATGAACAAGGCAAAGCTGCTCAGGAACAGTTCCCAGCACATGGCAATGTGTGTTACACATTATCTAGGGTGCTTCCCAAAGTGAGTCAGAGCAGTAATTAAGACCAGACAGTTATTTTTGTAAAGGGGAATTTAATGAGGCACACTGGCCCATGCTAACATTGTACTGCAACGTTTCCTGCAGTTTAAAAAGGGATTATGCCAAAATGAACTAAAGACCTCTCGCTTCATGTGGCGGGACAGTGACTTCTTATTAAAGTTTCAAACATATATTTATATCAAGATTTGGGCTATATGCCCGTCATTCAAAGACGTTAAGTAGAGCAGAGAAAAACCTGACGACACTGCAAACTTGGTCTCTTTCTGAAATAGAACCAACTGAGTTTGGGAGCCAAACTATAACAAAGCAGCTCAGGTTTGTTAAAAATCAAACCCAGGCTCAAGGACCTGAAGTGAGTTTCAAAACCAAGTTTTTTTGTTTTTTTTTTTTACATTCGGCTTTTAAGTCCACATTTAGGCACCTGCCTGATTTTCAGAAGCGCTGAGCAGTCGACTGCTTACATTGATTTAATTATTCACCCACTCTCCTCTCTCCAAATGACACTGGCAAAAGTCTAAAAAGCACATGTGGATGAGTACTAAATTTTGAATCACTGCGCCTTGCTGCAAGCATGCTTGGTTAAGGCCACATTCCACCCTTGCACTTGTTTGCTTGTATATTTCCATTCCCTTAGAGCACCCCCACCCCCCCAGTTCAGTGTCTCCCTTTCACCTGTGTGCCAGGCCTATCTAGAACCAGCTATCCCACTACTGGGGACAATGCAAATTTCAGGTACAGACAGACAGGACAGACAACCTCCTCTTTCTCCCGTTTGTTTTAAATCTCTCTAGCAAATGTGAATATTCTACAGTTGCAGGAACAGTTTTTCCCCCCACAGGAGAGGCAGACTTTATTACAACCCAGCACTGACATTACTAATGGGACAGAAATACACTTGTATAGGATGGGGAACATGTATGTAAAATGAATCTTCTGGCTCCTTTGCTCATGAAGCGCCATAAAGGAACCGCTCCTCAGGTGGTGTGAATCAGTACAGCTCCAGAACCCTGCAGAGTCCTTGAAACAAAGCTCTGGAACTTTATAGATGTTATTTTGGAATTTAACAAGGGAAAAAACAAATGAACTAGAATGTCTATCTCCTAGCTCTCTTGCAAGCCGGTAATATTTGCATATCTCACATAGTACCATGGTAAGGTGGGCATACTGCAAAGCTGCTATCACTAAAATCAGTCAGAGATCTTCACTTCCCTTAAAATGGGGACTAGAGAGAGGCAGCCATCCCTTCAGAACCTTTAGAATGAAGTGTAACTGCATTCCTGAAATATCACTGGGGGGAACTTTTCACAACCACGTATTTTCAACCGTGAAATCAAGTGTATTTCATTTTGCATTTTACAACCACTTTATGTCCAGTATTTGTTGTTCTGACAGTACCTCTTATCTCCACGAGATTAACTAGGACTAAAGTCCAGCATCTCAGAGTCTCATTTCCTCTTAGCACAAGAGGAGCTTTCAGCGTAAGATGCACAGACAGGTTTTCAAACAAATGTCCACCCACCCGCCTAGGCACAGGGGTGCAGAGGGTGATGCAGAAATCCCAGATTTTGCATGTGGCTTCCCCATATCCAGGGACTGGCCACACTGCAGAGTCACTGGCCCTGAGCCCCAGTCTCGGGGCATCTCCTTCAGCTTTGGCACCCCCTGGCAGCGCCAGGATCCAGGCCACTGGCCTAGAACTCCACAGTCACCTCCACCTGTGGCTAGTCTGCCAGCTCTCCCAGACTGGACGCCATTTGTGGCAATGGTGTCCGGTCCAGCTGATGCAGAATTGGCAAGCTTAAGTGTGCCCCAGCCTGGGGCAATGAGGGGCACATACAGGAGAGGGCAGGAGGCGGGGACAGCTCAGCAAACCCACCCTAAAAATAGTTCCAGCATCACTGCCCATCCTTTCTGAATCAGTCACAAATCTGTGATCGACATTCAAAACCAACATCTTTCAGAAGGCGACAGGCCTATTTTACACAGTTAGGCTACGGTTTCTAAACCTAGCGGGAAGTTATTTTCCCCCCCCACTGCTGCTTGCTAAAGCCCCCCTGGTAAATTACATGCCGTACACAGTCACTACTGAGCATCATTCTGCTCTGACACCATCCATTTCAGAGAAGTTACTCCTGGTTTATGGGAGAAACCCAAGTGCAATTCCAAACAGCATGAGCTCATTCAATCTACAATGAGAGAGCAAAAAAGGTCGATTTGCCCTCAAAAGCTGGCAGTTGTGCCTTGCCTCCACTTCCAGGATCATTACCCAGCTCAGGGCTGCAGACAGATTTGGTATGGGTGCAGCTAGAGGTGTATAGAGGTACAACAGTCACTTAGCGTGTGATTTTTTTAAGAGTCAAAATAGTTATGCTAATTACAACTGGGGTGGATGCAGTTATGTGGTGTAGCTTATTCTCTTTCCTGTACAGGAACTGCTACACTGCTATAAACAGCAGCGTAATATACAGCCCCATTTACAGAATGGAGTTGTACCGCTGGAACAACATGGATCTAGTTAAAGCAGTACAACCGGTGTGTTTAGCCAGGCCATCAGGGACCTGTTGAGGAAAGACAGACATTTTTGTGCTTCAGTGAGAAGGGAAGGGACGGGACACAACCTGAAACTGCAGCTGACCAGGAATTTTCCTGCTTCCACATTTTTACCCCAGCGATGAAAAGAGCTTCTTTAAAGAGTAGGTTTTCCTCCAGCTCAACTCCACCCCTCACCCCCCTGCAGCCCCAACCCCCCACAGGCTTAGCCCTCCACCCCTCCCACAGCCCCAACCCACGGCTCGGCTTAACCCTCCCCAACTGCCCGCCAACCCCAGGACTTACCTTTCTGCTGCTTCCCTGGTTGCAGAACACGTGTTCCACCAGGGAAAAAGCTGGACCCCCACTTACATGTAATCTGGGTTATGTGAGGGTGTATGGAACAGAACCCTCGCATAACTTGGGGTCTACTGTATTTAATCAACCTGGTCCAAACACCAGTGCGCGCCTAAATACAAGGTCCCACTGCTTTATTTTCCAATGTTTTTACAAAGTTATGCCATCTGAATTCTGTCCGTCTTACCATTCCACCTATCATCCAACTTTAAAATTCATTTTCACCACTTAAACTTCCAGTATAATGACCGTAAAAATACGATCTTTGCTCTGATTTAAAGTAATCCTCTTAGCACCAGCCTGCAACAACACAAATAGTGCAAAGGGTGAGGAGAATTCACTAGATCATATATATATGCAGCAGAGGAAAAGTTACAGACATAACAGTTAGTTACTGCAGACTTGAATTTATGCAAGAGTAAAGAGACATGCTTCATATTTGGCTACATATTGACTAAACCCTGAAGCCTGCAGTGAATTAAAGCAAGCGTCGTATTGCATTTGCAAGTCGTATTGCATTTGCAAACAGATCTGCTCCTCTTAAACACAGAAGCACTAAGCCCATTAAGGTAGCAAGAGCTCATACGCAGGCATTTGTCAGAATAACACACATTCAATTCTACCCAGCCAAAATCAAAGTTAATAAGAACATTCGTTTACAAGTCAGCGTGAGGTTTAAAAGAAAAAAGAAAACACCATCACCATAAAGCAAGTAATCAGGTAGGCCCAGCTTCTAGGAAAATTGCGATGATGCACATTAAGCAGAGCTCTGTCCCACGAAAGCTCACCTAATAAACTATTTTGATGGTCTTTAAAGTGCTACTTGACTGCTTTTTGTTTTGATAGTGTATAGACTAGCACGGCTCCCTCTCTGTTACTATTAAGCAGAGCTGTTCAGGGAGAAATTGCATCACTGCATACTGCAATCAGGGCTAGATAGGAAAAAAATGTTGTAAGTTTACATAATATTTTACAAGGCCATAAACAGCAGGGAACTGAAACATCCTTTCTCCAAGGTGTAGCTTCCCCTGAAACAAGCTGTTACCTCAAACAAATTACAAGCAGCCCTGTGGCACCTTAAAGACTAACAAATTTATTAGGTAATGAGTTTTTGTGGGTAAGATCCACTTCTTCAGCTAAGCAATATTTCCTTGTGTTCCAAGAGGAGAAAGCTCTCTTTTTACGGAATGTGTATGTCGGGGAGAAGGAGAAATCAAATGTTAGGTGCAGTTACTACCACTCATTTCTGCTTATGCACAAGAAGCAGATTGGGATTCCTTCAGAGAGAGACAGACATGGAAGAACTTTCCCTCTCTGGGACTTATGGAGTAACGAACATCTGTCCAACTGACATCTGGCAAGGGGGTGGTCTCTCAGAGGCAGGATAAAGCCGGGGAGCTGTGGAATAGTTTGTGTTATTGAACACATAATGTATCCTTTCGACAAATACCGAGACGTTGTTCTCACTCTCTACCACATGCCTGGCTAACTTATGTCTGAGCTACACTCAGAAAAAAGAAAAAAACACAACCATAAGAACTACAGTTGGGTAAAATCCTCAAAAATTTCTCAGAAAAAAATCGTCCCCCCCACCTCCACCCAAATCAAAAAAAAAAAAGAATTTCCTAGGATTTTTTTGACCAGCTTCACTAATAGTTGCACATGGTTTATACACAGAACACGAGCTGATCTTTAAACTACAGCAACTTCACATCTGCCCAGAGGCTACTGAGGGTATGTCTTCATGATGCGGAAGGTTGGCCCCATCAGGGTCGATTTTCCAGGATTTGATTTCACACGCCTAGTAGGGACATGTGAAATTGAACTAATCTGGGGTCAGTAGCTGACCCCTGCACTCCTCAATATCACAAGGAGTTAGGGAGGTCAATGGGAGAGTTTCTCCCATCAACCTCCCCATGAGGACGGCCAGGTAAGTCGACTGTAGATAAGCAGATTCCAGTTATGCAATTGCCATAGCCAGAATTGCATATCTACAATCAACTTTAATGTCTAGTGTAGACCTGGGCTCAGTGAGAGATACATGGTTCATTGCTGGGCTCAGTCTCTGGACAAGCAGGTGTGCTCTGGTGACTGCACACAAGTCATCAGATGAGAAGAGGGTTTAGGGTGACCAGTCGGCATGTGTGAAAACTCAGGACACCCCCAGCCCAGGGTGTTACAGTTATGTACCAAAGACAAAGCCCCTGATATCAGGGCATCCAGGCACCACCCTAAGGGAGTTCCACGTGCCATACTGAAGAATGGAAGAACACCACTGATGGAGCCCAAAGTGAGACATTGTGGCCATCTGGCTACTGTGTGTCCACCCCCACTGCATGTTGGATGGGATCAGAACTGCACTGCCAACACTTAGCAGGAGTCTATTTAGCACAAGCTGACAGGCAGAGGCCCTGCATTTCAGCAGATAGGGGACCAGATACCCACACATGGCTCTTCCCCCCACCCTGCCCCACCCGCCCCACCCCACCTGGCCACCAGGTGGGGGAGTGGGACACCAGGGCAGGCCACTGCTCTGCCAGCAGGCGCCAAGTGTTGGCCCCGCCCACCGGCCACTCCTTGTGAGAACTGACTCGTGGAGCCCTGGCCCCAGATCCCTGTTGTCCCTTACCTCTAGGCCCTGCATAGCCAGTGCCAAGGTAGCCTTTGGTTTGTTCCCCCACAGAGCTTTGCCTAAGCCCGGGTCACTTATGAATTTGTACATCACCTGGCACAATGGCTTCTTGCTTCAGGACCATCATGTGCTACCATTATATCAATTACAACACGTGAGCACAGGGACACATCTCATCCTCCTGCGCTTTACTCCTGGAGGAACACTGTGCCACTGGGGCCACGCAGCATTTAATGAGGTCTACACAGAAACCACCTTGCCCCCAAATGGACTGCAGAGATGCTGGCACCCTAGAGAGCCACTGGGCCCAGCAGAGCCTGGCTCACAAATAGAAGACAAGGTTGGGGGGTCAGGGGGGGGACTGAAAGGTTCCAAGCAACTCCAGTTCCCAACACATCCCAAAGGAAGGAGGCAATTGGGCAGCACACAGAAAACTATGCAAACCTGGAACCCAGGATCAGGTTGTTCATACCTCTGGACTTCTAGGCTCTGGGGGATAGAGAGTCTGGCCTAGCGACAGCCTCCTGGTTAGGCTTTGCAGGGGCAAGTGTCGAGGCCCCAGGCTGGGCTGGGGAGTAGGGAAGTGGGTAAGGAAATAGAAACTGTGTTTTTCTATGGGTTTTCCTGAACTCTCTCTTCCTGAAAGGCTATTTCTGAGTCTCTCTGTATTGTTACGGACAAACTCGTGATGCACGTTTCAAAATAAATGACCAAAATAAGGGAACTGACCTGATTATACTAGTGCTATTTTAACAGCTGAAGTTTGCAGAATTTTAAAATTTGTTGTGTAGAATTTTTACTATTTTGGCACAGAATCCCCGCCACCCCCTCCCGAGTAGCACATATCCAACGTGGCTGTCGATGGCTGGTTAGCCAAAGCTTTGAGAGAGAGGAGCTTTGGTTTGTGCTGTCTCTCAAGAACGAGACATAAAGCCAATCGGTCCCCAACTAGACAGCTGGTGGGGTGCGTGCCGGGGATGTAAGGATATCCCACCATACAAGCCGAAATCAATAAAGAGTCAATGTCCCCAGTCCCTATTTAAAAAATCCTTCAACAGAAACAAGGGGACCTTTGTGACAAGGCTACAGGAAGTCCTGCTACATGCAAATGGAGAAGCCCACAGTGGAAAACCCAGCCATTTCACAACTGTGAGGGAAGTGGCAAAAGCCAACACCAGAACCCGGGAGGCATTAAGCCTCTTTTCACTTCTGCTTCAGCCGCCAGCCCTGAGGGAAAACAGAGATGCGCTTTCACGGCATCGGAGCCAACGAGTGGCCACCAGTGCTCAGGAACCCAGGAGGCCGGGAAGGAAATCCTGCCATATTTTGTTTTGAAACAGTTGCCGGAGCAACAGCGGAATTTTCCTCCCAGCAAGAGCCATCAGCTCAGTCTGATGTAACTTTGGATGCATGCAGATAGCAGGATTTGACAGACATCTTGACTCCTCCTCAGCCCCAAATACAGACGTCTACTGCCCATCTGAGGCCTTTAAGCCACCTTTTATCAGAAACACTGTCACTGAAAACAACAGCTGAGGAATATACCTGCCAAGTCTTACGCTTTCCCAAGGATTTCTGCCTTGGAGGAAGTGTCCAAGTGTAATATATTGGAGACCAAAAGGTCAAACAAGAGTGCTGTTCTGAAGAAGGGGATCTGTAGTTTAATAAAACTGTTCTCGCTCACAGCTCAAATTTCCTGCTGCTTGCTCCCACAGCCACAACTGTGAGTGTCCTTCAAGCACCCCAGAAATGATGTCACCAATTATGCAGGACAAGCTTCAATGCAGGCTAGTCAGGTCCTGCCAACTGCCATGCACAACCTTAACTTTATGTACCACCCTGCTCCCGCTGCTGGTAAGGGTGTATGTACATAGTTTCAGAAGCAGGACTTACATGAGGTAGGCCTATTTCTTCAGGACAGATATGAGGGGCCAAGTTCACTGTTTGAACAATTTGCCAGTATGGTAAGAAAAGAAAAACAATATGTTTTCAGTCCCTTCAACTTTCTTCCTGGTATCAAAATGCATCTTTCCAGCAGACACACAACTTTTGTCTCCACTTCTGACCTGACTGCACTGAAATTTCAGCTGTTTGTACAACTCAGCTATCCAGACTGATCAGCCACACTACACAGCTGTGAGGTGGAACGGAGGGGGTACGCAGTTATCACACAGGCATTTTTATTTTCCCTCCCACCACACTCCCCCCCTTTACAGTGCATTTGAAGAGCAGAGAAGTGCATAGGTCGCTTTTAGCCACGCGTAACATGGACTACCCCAAAAATAAAGATGCTTCCTCTACCAAGCTGGGAGGGGTTGCAACTTCTTTGGAGGATAGGGTCATAATTCAAAAGGATCTGGATAAACTGGAGAAATAGGCTGAGGTAAACAGGATGAAGTTTAATAAGGACAAATGCAAAGTGCTCCACTTAGGAAGAAATAATCAGTGTCACACATACAGAATGTGAAAGGACTGCCTAGGAATGAGTACAGAAGAAAGGGATCTGGGGGTTATAGTGGACCACAAGCTAAATATGAGTCAACAGTGTGATGCTGTTGCGAAAAAGGCAAACATGATGCTAGGATGCATTAACAGGTGTGTTGTGAACAAGACACGAGAAGTCATTCTCCCGCTCTACTATGCGCTGGTTAGGCCTCAGCTGGAGTATTGTGTCCAGTTCTGGGCACCGCAGTTCAGGAAGGATGTGGAGAAATTGGAGAGGGTCCAGAGGAGAGCAACGAGAATGATCAAAGGTCTAGAGAACATGACCTCTGAAGAAAGGCTGAAAGAATTGGGCTTGTTTAGTTTGGAAAAGAGAAGATTGAGGGGGGACATGATAGCAGTTTTCAGGTATTTAAAAGGGTGTCATAATGCAGAGGGAGGGAACTTGTTCTTCCTTGCCTCTGAGGATAGAACAAGAGGCAATGGACTGAAATTGCAGCAGGGGAGGTTCAGGTTGGACATTAGGAAAAAGTTCCTAACTGTCAGGGTGATCAAACACTGGAACGAATTGCCAAGGGAGGTGGTAGAATCTCCATCACTGGAGCTATTTAAGAAGAGGTTAGATAGATGGCTTTCAGGGATGGTCTAGAAAATGCTTGGTCCTCCCATGAGGACAGGGGGCTGGACTCGATGGCCTCTCGAGGTCACTTCCAGTCCTACTCTTCTATGATTCTATGATTCATCACTCCAGCCAGAAAGCAAGCCAGAGGGAAGCCTCGCCCCCTGTACACAGCCAGCTTTAAGAAGAATCACATGCACACACAAAAAACTCTTGTTCATCTTGTACATCTTTTAGATGCTGGAGAAAGAACAGCCTTCTATCTGCAGACAGGGCCAGTGGTTTGGATGTCTTTCAGGGGGCTGATTTCAGAAGTTCTGGCCAGCCAAAGTCAGGCCCCTTAAAGGTCTCCTCAGATAGGCATCCACATACTGGGAGGCATCCCTAGTAGGCTATCCTGAAGACATAGGCCAATGGCAGGCAACCTGTGGCCCACAGGCCACATGCGGCCTATTGGGGTTCTACGTGTGGCCCACAAAATATTTTACAATGGCAGGGTTGCCAGATTCCACTGGTTTCCATCTGCAGTTTCCCCCCCAACACACATGCACACCTCTACTGTGAAGTGAGGTGTGGTTTGATGGCACGTAGCATTGACTATGACAGCCACATACCCTAGGTACACAAGCGCAGGTACAAAACTACCCTATCCCAGGAGACTGTCTTGGTTCTGACAGTCTTGCAGCCCACTGAGGTGAAGAAGGGCCAGACATGTGGTCACTCACTAGCCTAGGTTGCCTATCACCGACACTGGCCAATGACTGGAATGAAGAGCTTCCTCCCCAGTTCATCCCAAGTAGAAAAATCAGGCAGCAGAAGCCCAAGCCCTCATTCAAATCCCACTTGCGGATTATTTTGGCCCTGAGGCCTTACACTAGCACATGGTTCTTGGGCTGACCCAAGGGTCCTAAGCACAGAATCTCTTTGATGAGCAAAACCCTTGAGCATTTCACTCTCTTGCCTGCTCACAGAAGGAGCTTGCACCACTGAAGAATGAATGCTCCAGCACAGACTTCAGTGGACTCTGGATAAGGACCCGAAATAGCAGACAATGTGATGTTACTGAATTTTTACAATAATTATAAAACTATTTCTGTGACCCCTGTATTAAGTTTGCACCAAACCTTGGGTCAAGCGAGGTGTCTAATGAAAGCCTATAATTCATTGAATCTGTTTATGATACTTGTATATCTGTGCCAACTTTACATGCAAAGTTATAGCTATGGGATCTGTGTCCGTATTAGAAATGTTTTAGAGCTGTGGATTCACAATGGAAGGTGTCATCACTTCCCCAGTCAGGTGACATGGGCTGAACAAAGGAATGGAGGCCCAGACATGGAATCTACATTTTATGGAAATTGATCAAGACTGGTCATCTGGGATGTGGCTATTGGCCGAATGCCACAACAGGCAACATGACGAGATGATCATCTATTGCCTACATTATGAAGGAAGGGATTTTCCACCTGGGAAGTCTACGAAGATATTCCTGGCAGTGACCATCTTGTTCTTCAGTCCTCAGGAGCTAAGCCTTTGTAAACTAGGGGCCCATCCCTCAGATGGATGTATTTTCAGAAATTCAACAGTTACAGCAGTACAAAAACCGTGATTAGGCCAGTCTTACCTACCGAGAAATCTGTTTAGGTTAGGGCTTGATATTCCAATCCAGTCTGCCACTGTGCCATACAAGACCAGGAACTTCAAGTTGAACCTCTCTAATCCAGCACCTTTGGGACCTGACCGACACCAAAGAAGAGAATTTGCCAGACCATGAGAGGTCAATACTGTCTAGCAGCATGACCAACATTTCCACCACTGACTGGGCTCTTGGAAGACATTTTATGGGTAAATTACAGCTAAACAACAACACAGAACACTGAGCCAGCTCTGATGGCTGGAAACAAAATTTATGGGACCACAAGAAACTTGGATACACTCCTGGCAAGTGGTCATCTGGCTAACTAAAATCATGCCAAATTATGGACGTTGCCGGATGAGAGAGTTCCAGATTGGAGAGGTTCAACCTATAGTTCTAAATCGACAGATGATGTGCACACATACACCTCTGCTTTCTCCAAAAGAACAATTTTATTGAAGAGATCTGGTTAAGACAGACCAGTAAAACAAGAGGGACTTCTCATTAACAGCTCCAGAACAGGATGAAAGAAACGTGTTAAATTCCTGATACCGCCCACAACCTTAAATTAGACTGTGGGCAACTCACCTAATTTCTCTGTGCCTCAGTTCCCTGCCTATAAATGTGATAAGTCTTCCTATTTCCCACCCTTCCTCCAACTGCCCACTTAGACCACAAATTCTTCAGGACAGGGACAGTTCCTTACTACGTGCTAGGTGCTGTACAAACACAACGGGGCCCTGATCATAGACGGGCACTCAAAGTACTTCAAAATAAAACGTTTGAGGTTCTTACTTCTGCTCATATAGAAAAGTAAAAGGATTTAAACCAGGATGAGCATATGTGGTATTACGAAATCCCATACAGTTTAATACAGAGAGGTATCCTTTTTGTAGGTAGCTTTAAGCAGTCTATGGAGTTTGTGGCCCTGCAATATAAATCTATGGGGGAAAGTGACTATTAAGTCCTATAGGAATTCTCCTTAACAGTGTTATGAAGATAATACTAAGATATTAACAGGAGGGACAGTGCAGAGCATCTAAAATTGTACAAAACCCAGGCTGTGCATTATCTACAAGTCACTCGATGCTAATTAAATTGCCGGCTCTTAAAGTGCAGCCATGAGGCTTTTTGAAAGCCAGAGAAGGTGTTGCAGAAAACTTAGGAAGGAGAAATGCACAGTCAGCCTAATGGACAGTGAAAATGTTCAACCTGCCTAGAGAAAGGAGCCAGAAATGGCTCTGCTGCTATTCCCCAACACATTGCATTTGACTGGCCTCCTGGGGGGCTGGGACACAAATCAAAGGAGAGATAGCACAAGTGCTTTGGTTACCTCTTCGCCACATGCCAAAATCTGTGTTGACGGAGGGGAGGTTCTGTCAGCCTGTGGGCCCCAGGGCTATATGGGAGGGGAACCCAACCAGAAAGGGCGGGGCCAAGGGCAGAAGGGGAGGAGCCTTGGGCAGTCAGCCCTTAGCACCACTCAGAGAGTGACACTAGGCCCCTGCTGCCCTCACAGCCGTGCTGCTGCGCCACTTCAAGGGACCCTGGAGCTCCAGGCCCCTGTGCAACTGTCCTCTTTGCCCCCCACCGTCGGTGGGCCTGGGTTCTGCTCCTAGAGGCTGGAGGCCTGGTTTGTACACATGCGAGAGGAAGAGCCAATTAAATTTTTAAGAGTCCTTCCTTTGGTATTACTACCGTGCTCTGCCAGACTGTCTCCAAGGAAGAGATGTGCTGTGTTATGTTAAATTATTCATGTTACAGTAGCATCAAGATCAGGGGCCCAGTGTCCTAGGGACCTGTACTTTCACACTGTAAGAGTCCCTCTCTCCAAGCGCAGACAACCTAGGCAGAGGAGGTAAGCCAAGGCGAGAAGGATTACTATTCCCCATTTACAGATGACGAATTCAAAGAAGGAGGTTTGCTCAAGGTCTGACAGGAAATCTGTGAACTGAGCCCAAACCACCAGAGTTCCAGCCCGGTGCTTTAGCTCAGAAGGAAGGGCAGTCCTGTGGTTACTGGCATCTGCTGCTTACAGTCAAATCCTACCAAGAACAAAAGGTGAGTGACAGATAGTAAAAGTAAAATATGTACTGCATGCGGTAAACAGCTGGTAACACCCTGCCTCTCCCCCAGCTGCATTCCACCATACAATACGGTACAGAGAAAGCTGGATTAACTGTAATGTATCAACATTAATGATGCAGAAAAATCATTCTCCAAGCATTTCGTGCCACCCCCATCATGGTAGTAGTTAAACTTAGATATCTCATAGAGCTGGAAGGGACCTCTAGAGGTCATCAAATCCAGTCGCCTGCCCTCACAGCACGACCTATCACCAACCCTCACAGCTTTTAATTTTTTTAAATCTAACGTTCCCCAGAACCTTGAAAGACCCCCTTCAAGGGCCGAACTCACATCCCTGGATTTACAAGGCCAATGCTCTAACCACTGAGCTCTCCCTCCCTTCTCTCTGTATGGCATCCTCAGCAGACTTATTTGAATTTGTCAGGGATTTCACTTCAATGGAGAACATGCCTTCCTGCATCTTGTAAATAATGTCATTTGTGAGGCGAGCAACTACAAAAATAAATTATAGATGTATAGTCCGTTGCTTCAGCACCCTACATCCAGGAAGTCAAAGGGAAGGGCAAGGGATGTGGGAGTTCAGCCATGGGGTTTTTGAGAGCTGTGTGCAGAGAGCTCTGAGCTGGTACACATTCTGTCAGTGTAGCACATTTTAGGATTAAAATAAGGAAGATGGGGAGGAGAAAAGAAAAAACATTAAATTCTTCACATCAGATCCAAAAGTAAATGCAGCTTCCTTGGTTTTAATCCCAGCAAACTCTTCAGCTCAGTTCTTTTGGGAACTTCAATAGATTTCACCCAGGCAAAGACAAAAGGCAGATTTTCAAATGGCCTCTAACTTTGGGTGGCCAATTTCCAACTTCTAATTGTCAGAGGAGCTACACCAGGGTGAAAGTAACTTAAATTTCTTGCAGGTACTGGGCTGTCAAAAAGCAGGTCCCTGCCAACTCATTTAATAGTTCCCAGCTGGCTTTCACAGGAGATCAGCCACCTCGTCGGAGCGGCGTACCAGGGCACATCCACTTTCTTTCACCTCTTGACTGTACTACAACAGGTCCCACTGAATTCAGTGGGAAAAAGCCAGTGCCTCTTACCTCCAGCAATCAGGCATCTAGCATCCAAGGGCTTGTCTACATGGACAACATTTGGTAAGCGGGGGGGTGGGGAGAAATCTACTCCAGCACTACACAACTTTTCATCCACTAGTGAGCTGTTGCTTCACACACCATCTTATTATGCAACAACTGTCAAGCCCAAAGATTGTGCATTTGGCATTATATACTGCAGCACGTCAGTCACAGACCACAACCCTGGCGCTAGGCACTGTGCACACCCAGAACAAAAGGACAGTCCCTTCCTCAAGAAGGTGGGTCTTTACTTTTAAGGGTATTTCTACTGTTGCATTTAAAAGGAGTTGCATGAATTGTACAAGTTCCGCTTCGCAGCTGGGCTGAAATCCTGGCCCCGCTGCAATCAAAGGGAGCTCTGTCCCGCACTGCAAGAGAGCCCAGATTTCACCTGGGTATCAGAAAGAAAGGTGAAAGACAAAGCAGAATGTTCTTCCTCTGGCCTTTGTTCTTGGAGCCGTGTTCAGAGCCATCTCCAAAGAGAGGCCTGCAGCTTTGGCAACAGGATGGAATCACTTCAGCTTTGTTCTTAGTGGGATTTTCCATCATTGTTATTATTGAGGGTGTTGACAAGCGACATATTTACGGAGTTACTGCAATTGAGTTAATCTGAGTGCTCATCTCTCCCCTTCCCAGTCTTGGCCAGATATCCAACTAGGCAACTGACAGCACATAACCTCTGGAGTCCCATAAGGGTGCAGAAGCCCCTAAACCAGCCAGTCATTCACAGGACCAGGGCCTTCAAGTTTCAGCTCTCGGGAGCAGGAGAAGCAATTCAGGCAGGATGAGGCAGCCCGCGGAAGGGGCAGGACAACGCCTTCCACTCCAGGCCCCGCCCCTGCACCACTCCCAATGCCCTGCCTTCTTCCCTGGCCCTCTCCGCAAATGATGTGCTAGGAGAACTGGAGTGAGCTGAAACCATCGGAAGGGTGGACCCCTGCTGTGTGCACCAGGTTCCCCTCCCACGCTAGCCCCTGGGCTGCCCAGAGGCTTTGGCCCCACCAGCTGCTTGACAGCCCTTTGTTCCTCCAACCCCTGGCATTTGGGAGGGCAGGTGCCACCTCATGGCTCCCCCATACGTTGTCCCTGCTTTGGAGCTGGGAGCCGTGACAGCTCAGGTGTGTGACACACCAAGCACAAGCCCAACCTCTGTGTGGAGTAACTGAAACGTGACGGCGGGGCTCCATGCTTCCAGTCCCTCGCTCTGGGAAACTCCTGAGTTGGGCCCACCAAACACCTTTCAAAAAAATGTTGTTTTGTTTTTTTACATTGAGTGTAGGGTTCTCCTGGGTTGTCTGAGTGTCAGGAACTGCAGTGTTCATGTTTTCCAGCTCCTTCCCTGCACCCAGGAGGACTAGAAATTTCCTCTCTTGCTTTTTTGCTTATGAATCCCCCAAGTGCTGGAATTATATTAAGAAAACCCCCCAAAATCACAAGATGCAGAAACATCTCGAGAGTTGTGAGCCACTTTAAGGGTTTAACTCAGACTCACGTGGTACATAGCACGGTGGAATTTCACCCTTCATGATGAGTTAGAGGCCTACCAAAGTACCTTCACCTTCTAGCCAACAGAAAGAGTTCTGAAAGAGAACTTTAGAGAAGCAATCTAGGTTTTTCCCCCCCAAAGATTCCTACCTCTAGTTATCATTTGCTGTTTCTGGGGTCTGAGTAAAAGAGTAAACCAAGCAAGAGGAGTGGAAAGAGTTTTGCATATCTTCTATTCTCAACCACATGTCAGAGCCTATTCACCGATGCAACAAAGAGTATTCCGGGCAACTATTAAGTTGCCTGTCACACAGAGCTTTTTTTTAAATCCCCTTCAGAAAAGCAGGTTAAATACCACTTTTCACAAAGATACCTGGGCTTGCTTACTTACCCTGTCGTAAGACAACCTGTGTGACACTTGCCACAAAGATACTAAGATCACAAGAATAATAATTCTCCTGTGGATGAATGGTAGGCTAACATGCCATAATCCCCAAGCCTAGCCCATGCCTTGCTTGTGTTAGATTGCCACACTAGAACACTGCTAGCCAGAGATAAGCCTTCTGTCCCTCAAAATAGATCAGAAATAAGATTGAAGTAATTCCCTCTTTACAAGTCAGCTAACATGAGGGCTTTGTGAAACACATTCTTCACCATAAGGTTTGCATTTCTCTCTTCTTGGCCCAGTGTTCATCATAAAAGCACTGGAGAAATTGGAAGCCACATCTGTGAAGGTAAAAGCTTTGGGAATTAAAATATTTATGCCACCCCATATTTCTCCCCACGTTGGAAAGAGAAAAGTTCTTCCTCACACTCACTGGGTGTTACAGAATGGTGGTGTGGAAAATAAGTAAATAATTTACTCCTGAAGACAAAGCAAGAGCTGGGAGGCTATAAATACGAGAAAACCTTTTCTCCCTGCCCGCTAGGAAAGTATACAGCACAAGCAACTGAAAGGCCAGGTCTTTGGCAGGTAGAGGCTAACCCGTAGAACTACGCCATCTAGGTTCCATCTCCCTGGTCCGGCATCCTCAGGACCCTAGTGGTCACAAATGAGGGATTTTGCTGGACCAGGCAAGGTTAATGCCCCCTGGGGCCCTGGCCGCCCCTGCTGGATCCGCAGTAGGATCTCCTCCCCAGCCCCACATGGGAGAGGCGGGGGCATCAGCTTCCCAGGCTGGCTCTGTGCAGGGATGCTGACACCCTGGCTGCTGGGGGAATGCCAAGGCACTGGCGTTGGACCCACATGGGACAGCTGGGGAGCCAAAGTCCTGGCCTCCCGTGGGGCTGCTAGAGGACACCGCCTCCAGCCCCAGCACTGCTGCCCCCTGTGGGGCTGCCAGGAGGCCAGCTTGGCTTGCCCTTCTGCCCCAGCCCTCGGGTCCAGGAGCATCCCTCGTCCCGCACTGGACCAGAAAATGCAGGTTTTTTGGAAGTGCAACCTGTATACATTAAATGAGGCTCGCCCACTCCCTAAAGCGTACTCTGTCCCAAGCAGACAAGAGCAATTCTGAAGGGTTCACCCTCGCATTGTATAGTACCGAGCTAACACAGCTGCCCCATCCCATATTACATAGGCCATAAATTGCTTAAAAAGGGTGGAACGATGAGAAGACAGAGGAGCAGGAAAGACCATCTGTTTGGTCACAGGCCAGTGAGCTCTTACCTACAGTTTGGTTAATTCGCCTCGACTTAAGTTTTGTTTGTTCACAGTTAAATGTCGAGCTAGATGCTCTCATTAAGCAGTGCTCAGGGGAAGGCTATAGGTGTGCTGCTGTCAGGGGACATTCTAGAAAACAGGACCAAAGTCTTCAGAAGTGAGCAGAGACATTGGGTGCCTTTGGGTGGGTGGGCACCCCGATTTCTGCTGTGCACCTGCATTCTGAAAGTTAAGCCCCCCAACAAGGCACGCCCCTCACTTCTGAACATCTTCAGTCCTGGGCCCAGTCTTCCCAGAATGAACAACGTGACAAATTTCAGTTGCTTGCAAAGAACACGTAAGGATATTGGAAAGAACCACATTCAGACAAAAGACTCCCACGTGCAGATGTTGTGAGTAACCGACAACACCAAAGGACAGACTCCTCAGTAACTAAAGCCTTGGGACGTTGCAAAAAGTAGCATAAAAAAAAAAAAAGCATGAAGGTTTGGCAGAGCCCAGGAGCAGGAATGAGTAGTGTACTGGTGAATTTGCATTTGGACCACTGGTGCTAAACTTCTCAAAAACTTTCATGAAATGACTCAACAGTGAGGTGGCAAAGTTTGCCAATGCTACAAAGTCACTCAGAATAGTTAAGTCCAAATCTGATTGCAAAAACTCACAAAGGGATCTCACAAAACTGGAAGACTGGACAGCACAAGGGCAGATGGAATTCAGGGTTAATAAATGCAACGAAGGCACTTGGAAAAATATAATGCCAACTATACAATACAAAAATGATGAGGTCCAGAGAAAGATCTTGGAATCATTGTTGCATAGTTACCGGAAAACATCTGCTCAATGTGCAATAGCAGACGAAAAACGAAAAAGCTAACAGAATATTGGGAATCATTAAGAAAGGAATAGCTAATAAAATACAAAATAACATATTGCCTTAATGTAAAATCATGGTATGCCCACATCTTGAATACTGCCTGCAGATCTGGTCACCCCCTCTAAATACATATATCTGATTTGGAAAAGGTACTGAAAGGGCAACAGAAACAATTAGCGGTAAAGAACAGACTCTGTGCGAGGAGAGATTAAGACTGGGGCTTTTCAGCTTGGAAAAGAAATAGCTAAAGGGTGGCAGATGTGTTAGAGATCTAGAGAATGGTGTGGAACAATAGAGTAAGGAAAAGTTATTTATTCCTTCACTAACACAACACAAGAAGGTCACCCAATGAAACATGTAGGCAGCGGATTCAAAATTAACAAGCAGTTCTTCTCTGCCAACCTGTAGAGCTCTGCCTGAGGATGGTGGAGAGATCCAAAATTGTAAGAGGGTTCCAGGAAGAATAGGTCCATCAACGGCTAATGGCCAGGCTGGGTGAGGATGGTGTCCTTACATCTTCTGTTTGCCAGAAGCTGGGAATGGGTGACAGGGGAGTGATCATGATGATTGCCTCTTCTGTTCTTTCCTTCTCAAGCTCCTGGCATTGGCCACTAGTGGAGGGACACTGGGCTAGATGGCCCATTGATCTGACCCAGTAAGGCCATTCTGATGTTCTTCTATAAAGTCAAAATATATCTGCCCCCTGCTATAACCCATTGGATCCCACTCCTTCGCAGATCTCAGACAGAGCCCAGGAGACCTGACACACACACACTCTCTCTCTCTCTGCAGAGTTCGTAACAAAGTAAGAATATATATTAAAATTTTAAGGCAAACAAGTGTCCCAGAATAGCTCGTGGAAAGAAGTCATGGGGGAAGGTGGATGGGGTCTGTGCTGCCCCCCCACCCCCACCGCTTTTGATGCTTGACTTGTACTGAGCATGCTCATTAACACTGGGGAACCCACTGTGCTCAGCCTGACCATGCCCCCCCCACCATGCCCTCACTCTTTCCCTCCCCACATCACAGCATGCACAGGTCACCCATCCTCCCCCCCGCCAAACTGAAACGGCTCCTCTGCATTCAACGAGAGCACAACAGACCAGACTATCGAGTAACTGGCGGATTAGCCATGTGCAAGATTACTCCGCCTTTTATCCCAATCACATCCATTAGCAAACCACCCTCTTGCCACCCGAGCTGCTAGCCCCCATCACTGCGAAGCCTGCACTGTGAAAATCGAGGCCTTTCATTTAGGGGCTACCCACCCCCGTCAGGTTAGCACAGCATTTCCCAACTGGTGCTCTGCTGAACCCCGGGGTTCTGCCAAGTGAAAATAAGGGTCCTGTGAAAAAACCCCTCCGCCGCTCCCTGCCCCGCTGCCGCTGAAACAGTAGAACTCAATTTAATTGGTGAAAGGACCGGCAGGAGAGATCCCGACATTAAACCAACTGAATGTAGTTCCATTAGTTCAGCGGTGGCAGGTCAAGGGGCCACAGGCAGCCCCACACTCACGCCACTACCTGAGCAGTTGCACCCACCCGCAGAATACCTCCACACCTGCCTTCCTTCTGCTGGGTGCCTATGGCCATGCAGTGTAGGCTCCCCAGGCAGTGCCATGGGCAGGTTAGTCCCAGGGGCCAGTGGGGCTGAACCAGGGTAATCCTGGAGATGTGGGGGACGGGTTTGGGACTGAGAGGGCAGAAGCCTGGGGATAGGGGGACAGGTTTGGCAGCTGAGGCGGGTAAATCCTGGAGACTGGGGCAGGTTGGGGGCTGAAGGGGTAGAGCCTGGGAATGGGGTTCCACAAAATTGAGTTTAAAGGGGTTCTGTGACCAAAAAAAAAAAAAAAAAAATGGGAAACACTGGGTTAGCACATCAGACTGGGACACATCCATTCCTACAGCCCCCAGGGAGCCCACAGCACTTCCCAATTGACTGACCAGATCATCTGAATCACAAAAATGGGGTCAAAGGCAAACAGAAATACTCACTGACTTTCCGTGAAATGGGGGAGGGAGCTGGAGGGGGGAAGAGAATGCCACTGACAGGCCCGATCCAGCGCGTGTAGCAATCGATGGCCAGAGTCCTATAACACTCTTGCATTACAGGTGCAGTGACCTTTTCCAGCGTTTTCGGGCTGAGATGGGATTTCCCCTCTCCTCCCCCAACCAAAAAAATCATTTTATCCATGAGTAAACTTAACTGTGAAAGAAAGATTTAACATTCCCAACGGAATCAACTTCCCCAGCGCCTCTCGTGGAGTAATTAATGCCTGAATCTGTTCATGACCTTTTGAATAAATTGTTCTTTTCTGAAGGGAAAGCCACTGAGCACGTTGGCAAATATAATTAAGATGGAAGTGACAGGGGAGGAGGGCACAACGATCTGGAATTAACTCTCTCTCTAATTAAAAATGCTTCCTGCAAGAACTTGGCTTTTAAAAAGAATATTCTATCAAGCTGACAATGTTGCCTCATTAAAGCTTTCTTATTAGGCTTCACGCCCACCTTTTTCAATACCTGAGCTGTCTGTAGTAGGGAAATTTACTCACTAAATAAATCACAACACCCACAAAGGACGTGTTTGTAGTGCAGACAAAGCTGCATGAACTGTACTCCGACAGACATGTGCTTGCCAAGGTTTTAAAAGCAAGTCACTTAAAGCTTACTGATGTCGTGAGTTTTACCCACAAAGGTCACAACCTAATCGAGTGGTTCCCAACCATTTCATTAGTGCGGACCCTGCCAATCACCATCCCAAACTGTTCACGGCCCCCCACCAAAGCCAATTCTAACGGCTATATACACTTCATAAAATGAAAAAGGAAACCACAACATGGATTTTCGGACAGCCATTAATAACATCATTGGAAGATACTGAATTTAAAAATAATTGCTTTGTTACTTCGCAATTTATTTAAAACTTATTTTCTATTATCATTTTTATTTCCCCCACTGACTACCTGTAATACACTCATGGACCCCCAGGGGTCCACAGACCCCTTGCAATCCTCTCACGGATCCCCCAGGGGTCAGGCTGGGAACCAACGACCTTATAAATTTGTCAGTATCTCTGGTGGACAGTACTGCTTGTGATTTGTACTGCAACGTGTTAGTGAACACATTATGGGCACTGGTGGCATTAGCGTGGCCTCAGCTAAGAGCAGGACTCCATCGTACAGTGACTTGCACAACATCTGCATTTTAAATAAAGGAAGAACTAGGGGTCACCAAATCAAATTAATGGGTAGCAAGTTTAAAACTATCAAGAGAAAGTTTTTCTTCACACAGCACAAGGTAGACCTGTGGAACTCCTCGCCAGAGGAGGTTGTGAAGACCAAGACTTTAACAGGGCTCAAAAAAGAACTAGATAAACTAATGGAGGTTCAGTCCACCAATGGCTATTAGCCAGGATGGGTAGGAACGGTGTCGCTACCCTCTGTCTATCAGAGATTGGAAATGGGTGTCAGGGGAGGGATCACTTGATGATTAACCTGTTCTGTTCACTCCCTCTGGGGCATCTGGCATTGGCTTCTGTCGGAAGACAGGATACTGGTCTACATGGACCTTTGGTCTGACCCAGTATGGCCATTCTTATGTAAGAATTATCCTCATTTTACAGGTGGGGGACTGAGGCACAGAATGGTCAAGAGATTTACCTAAAAATTACACAAGAAAAAACAGTGGTATACCAGGGAATTAAGCCAAGATCTCTTGAACACTAGCATACTGGATTAAACATAAAACCATCCTGCCTTTCTATGCACAGGGTGGTGCATTAAGCAAATGCTTAATTACATGGAAACCCAGCCTGTTCCAGTGAAGCTATTAGACTAGGTCTGAATAGAGACTGTGAGTGGCTCTCTCATTACAAAAAGTCTCGGGGGGTAGCCATATTAGTCTGTAACTTCACAAACAACAAGCAGTCCTGTAGCACCTTAAAAACTAACAAAATGTATTAGATCCTGAGCTTTCATGGGTAAAACCCACTTCATCACATGGATCTGGAGTGACAGAGTAATCTTCCCTCTCCTCACATCTTCTCCTGGACTGCTGGGCCACATCCACCCTGACTGAATTGACCTTATTAATGCTGGTCCTCTGCATAGTAACATGAGGACCCAATGTTGTCTGTGTATATACACCTGCCAAACAGAAGTTGCCATTCCATGTATCTGATGAAGGGGGCTCCAGCCTACAAAAGTCTATGCCCAAAAAAATGTGTTCATCTTTAAGGTGTTACACGTCTCCTCATTTTCATTCAGTCTAACTCCTCCTTACGTAATATACTTTGTCAGATCAACGTTATTTTATCATATAAAGAAATCAAATCCCATGCAAACTGGGTGAGAAATGTGAGCAACTCTATCTGAAAAACACATTATGACATGCACTAATGTCATCAGTATTAACATCCCTAGCATCTATAATGCAAATATTCAAGCTCTGGCGAACTGACACCTGTGAAAAAGGTTGATTTTTGATAACACTGAGAATTAAAACTAAATCTGAACTGAATCTTAATTGTTATGTACAAATGACAAGTCTGTAGGAAGATACATATTTAAGCAGGGTGAATGGGTCTTGCCCAGATGCTCAGGATCTAACTCATTACCAGAGCAGGGGTTGGGAAGGAATTCCCCCAGGTCAGATTGTCACAGATCCTGAGAGTTTGGGGATTTTGTTTGGTCTTTGCCTTCTTCTACGCCAGGGGTCAGCAACCTTTCCAAGGCGGCATGCTGAAATTCAACCTTTCGACCTCCACGTACCAGCCCAGTGCCAGTGATACTTTTTAAAAAGTCACTCATAGTCCTCCTTACAACAACTTTATTCATAAATAAATGAAGATTCAGAGCTTCACCATTTAGTTGTTGGTTGGTAGCATTAGCTGGTCTCTTGTTAATCCACATGCACCATGGCTTTGAACAAGCTCCCGGCTACCTGGGGGAAAATGCCTTGATTGCTCTTGAAAATTGTCTCATGTGCCACCCTTCACTGCTAACCCCCAGCTCCACAGCCTGGGGCCTGAGTCACTCGCTGGTTTGAACTAGTGTAAATCTACCACCCAAAACTTGTTTGGGTTTTTCAAACAACGTTAATAAGTTTGATAATTGCAACAGATTTTTCAACTGACTCAGTAATGGCTCCAAGAGCTAAAGAATATGAGTGTTGAAAATTTTTCTAAAAATTCCACATTCATATTTAGAGGTACATTTTCAAAAGTACTCAGCTTTGTCCCAATTTTGCTTCCTCTGGGGTGAATGGGAGCATTGCCATTGGCTTTATGGGAGCCTCTGAAAAATTC
Source organism: Carettochelys insculpta (assembly GCF_033958435.1). Lineage (NCBI taxonomy): Eukaryota > Metazoa > Chordata > Testudines > Carettochelyidae > Carettochelys > Carettochelys insculpta. Next base: position 16,971,606 of record NC_134157.1, read on the forward strand.
CACATGTAAAACACATGCACAAATCGCTTATAGTTACAGGAAAATATCAAAGGTAATATCTTACTCGGCTATTGGATCAGTGAGAGAATTTCAAGCAGAGACTTGTATGAATTGTTCTTAAAACAGAAAACTTAAGAGACCAGACAAGCCAGAGCTGGGTAACTTTTTTTTTTTTTTTTTTTTTAAAAACTCCAGCAAATTGCATTTTTGTTGGTGTTGCTGAAAACACACTTCGAGATCAACTAAAACTGCTTGCAAAAAAAGTAAACTTTTTGTTTTGACCTTTTCAAATTTAAAACATTTTCATGTTCTGTTTAGAAAATTAGCTAAAAGTTTAATTATAAAAGAAAAAAGCACTAAAAACAACTACACAACTTAACACTAAATGGAACATACTTGGATTTCACATTCAGCAACTTGTTGTTTTGGGTCAACCTAAAGTGATTTTTTTTTGTTTGTTTTTTCAGTTTGCCCCTCTGAAAAACAATTAAAAACACCCTGTGCAACTGGTCTGCCAGCTCTGGCCAAGACCTTTATACCTTCCCTGACATGGCTACAATGCTCAGAACACAAATGTTTACAAAATTACCCTGCTGACTCACACTGTGACAATCTTCTCATTCACGTACAGACAAAGTTGCGAGCTGGTCTCTTGTCTACTTCCACCAGTCACATCTGATTCAGTGTCTAACGTAAGGTGATTTCTTCAACTAAGTAATTCAGAATAAAGCCACCAACAGCAGCTCCTGATCTCAGATCTGCATGGCACCATTCCCGATTGGTTTCCTAGCTGTCCATGCACATGCCAAGCATTCTCTTTAGTGCCAAGTGACTGGCTTTGCAAACAATGGGAGCCCACAAATATCAGACTTTAGCAAATCCGCCAGGACGTGAGTAGGGAAACTAATTGGGACAGGTGTTTTGTGGTTATTTTCCTGGGAATATACAGCCCTGGCCAATCAGAGTGGGCATTACAGAAGGGCTGTGCAAGAGGGGTCACATTTCACTCCTGGTGTGCCATTCTGACAACAGCAGTCTGTCATGGGAGGAGGGGGATGCAAACTGCCAATCAATATTTGGGGGGCATGTAAATATGACATCGTGGCTTTATTTCCTCACACTCTACGCCTGCAACAAGGTGAATTCCAAAATGATTTTGATGCAAAACGCACTTTTTGCTCCAAAGCAGGTTCACCTGGTTGCTCGACGATGGATGAAAAGCACACACATATCTTGGAAAGACTCCACGCAAAGAGACGCCATGCTCCAAAGCCATAAATTTGGCCCTGCCCCTACAAGAGAGTTCCCTGCAGATGAACCTCGAAGAGAGAATCACCCAAACACAGTCCCATTTAACTCAGAGCTCCACATACGTGCAGGGGGTTGCCCAAGAACTGTGCTCGGTAAGCTTGAGCCCCCAAGCCCTTACTCACCTGAGCAATCCTTACTCAAACAAATGGGCCCCTTGACAGTGTTCCCAGCAGCAACACTGCAAACATTAAGAATCAGGCCTCAAAAATCATGAGATTTTTCACAATCACTGTGATACTTCTCACTCCAACTTAGCATATGCTTCAAGCGGTTCACTGAATTAGACCCTCAGAATCTGATCTTACAAGCTTCCAACCACTCTCGGATCTTGGATGGGAATTTAGGGGTTTCAGCATTTCATGGCCATCGGGCCCTTTGAGGGCATACAGTACTTTAATAACCAAAACAAAGGCTCTGCACACATTCATGAGACACCAGGAGACATTGATCACTTTCATTCAAGTGAAATATCCTCCAATACAAACTGTATCCTCTGATGACTGCTGGCCTGTCTGTTTGTTCTCCGTATGGTCAAATACTTTCCTTCCATGTGGGAGCGAATCGGATTTGGCAAATAATTCCATGTTAGCAGTAAACACAAATTACTTCTCAGTGCTGGCTTTCTTTTTTTAATCCACAGCTCGGTACTGCTCCCTCTTAAGTTTCTTTCAGATCCCAGATGTTCCACTTAGCAGTTAAACCACTTCATCATCTCTTGGCGAGTATCTTGTACTCATTGAAAGGGCCAATTTCCACCCTCCGCAAACACCAGTGTGAAAGCGCACAGTGAAAGAGAAAATGAAAGTTTACCCTCAGCGAGCACACACTCAAAAAATCCAGTGCAAAACTGAATTCAGTTTGCTGATGGATTGCAGGCCCTGAGTCAATCAAGCCATTAAGCATGTGCATTACTTTTATAAGCACATGTTGAGCTCCCCTTTGAGGCAATGGGATGGCTTAGAGCGAAACCATACTTCTGCTAAATCAAGGCTTGGCTGTCTGGATGAGATCTCACACCCCCTCCCCCCGCCTTTTGGCTGGCTCTACACTTGCTAAATCAAGTTCAGCATCAGGTCAGTTGTCAGTACCGAGCAGGACACATCATGAGCAGCTCGCACAAGTCTGGACAACGGGGCGCAGACATTGCACATATGTAAACTAGGGGGAGAGGTAGAGATGATGGAGGGTAGGGACAGGGTCCAGAGTGACCTAGGCAAATTGGAGGATTAGGCCAAAATAAATCTGATGAGGTTCAGCAAGTAAAAGAGCCCTCTGCACTTGGGACTGAAGAATCCCAAGCATTGTTACAGGCTTGGGACCGACTGGCTAAGTAGCAGTGCAGCAGAAAAGGACCTGGGGGATTACAGTGGATGAGAGGCTGGGTATGAGTCCACAGTGTGCCCTTGTAGCCAAGAAGCTTAATGGCATATTGGGGTGCATCAGGAGGAACATTTCCAGCAGATCTAGAGAAGTTATTATTCCTCTGTATTTGGCACTTGGGAGGCTACATGTGGAGTATTGCATCCAGTTCTGGGGCCCCCAGTATAGAAAGGATGTGGATGTATTGGAGAGGGTCCAACAGAGGGCAACAAAAGTGATTAGGGGGCCGGAGCACATGATCTAGGAGGAGAAGTGAGGGACTTGGTCTTACTTAGTTTGCAGGAGACAAGAGTGAGGGGTGATTTGACAGAACCACCTTTCAAGAAGTTGAAGGCTGCTAAAGAGTATGGAGAGAGGCTTTTCTCAGTAGTGAGGGATGGCAGACAAAGGAGCAATGGTCTCAGGTTACACTAGGGGGAGGTCCAGGTTGGATATTAGGAAAGACTATTTCACTAGGAGGGTGGTGAAGCACTGGAATGTGTTACCTAGAGAGGTGGTGGAATCTCCAACCCTAGAGGGTTTTAAATCCCGTCTTGACAAAGCCCTGGCTGGGATGATTTAGTTGGGGTTGGGCCTGCTTTGGGCTTTGGACTCGATGACCTCCTGCGGTCTCTTCCAGCCCTAAAATTCTACGAGTCTATGTAGAAGGATGGGGGGAGTACAGTCTTACAAAGCCTTGTAGAATTCAACCCCTGCAATCACAGCAAGTGATGGCTGATGCTAGACTAACCAATTCCATAGGAGGAATACACAGCACAATCCCCCGGTGGAGCAGATTTGTCACATAGCCTCATGAGAAAAAACCAACTGAAGGACAACACTGGGGCGTTGGCTTTCCCGGAAGGAGTTGACTGAGCTTGCATGACCCAAAAGGGTGAATTATCAGCCAAGGGAAAACATTCAATGAGAGTCTTTGCTCAACAACCCACGGTACTGCCCAAACTTGACCTCTGGTTGGCAGAGGATTCCTGGGGGGTTTCAAGAGGGTGTCAGTCTCTGCCAAGTCAAAAAAAAAAAAAAAAAAAAAAAATCACAAAATCCGGGGCATTTTTGGCATCATCGCTTCACAGAAGTTTGAGAGATCTCCAGATTATTTGCTGTCAGTGTCCCTGAAAGTCAACTAAATAATCCATGAAACGCTCGCAGGACTTTTGCCAATCTCGCTAATTAACATAGATGGGCCCAATCTGGGAATTATGAATCCAAGACTGGCTCTAAACCAGACCCTTCCTGAAGGTGAACTCTTCAGTTCTACCCCCCATACTTAGAGGGGAGATTGGGGTGGAAGATGAATGCTTAAGGCACCAGAGCCCCATTCAATGGAAGAGCCCAATGTTCTTATACGACATTTGCTGCTCAGCGCATGCCCACACCAAAATGCCTGAGAACACGTCGATTATACCCAGGGAACCAATCCTTGCGAAACCAGCAATAAAGATAAGGCTCTCCATAGAAAAAAAATCCTAAAGACTACCTCCTAAACAGCAAAGATTTATTAACTGTGTAACTACGTCCTTAAGCTCCTTTGCCCCCACCAGTCTTTTCTTCCAGCCTAGCACCGCAATAGACTTGCATGGAAGAGTCAAGGCACTGACTGACCCTGTACTATAAACAGCTGAGGCTGCAAGCCATTATTTAACACAGCTGGGGAAAGGGCCCGGTGGCTCACATGAGTTGCAGTTGCATTGCATCATCAGTGGAAGTATAATCTCGGGCGGCAACCAAAGAAAACATACGGGAAAAAAATCTTTGTTAGAATCAGACTTTCCCCTGGGCGCTCTTGCAGAGAGCTGGACAGTTGAGAAATGCCATTTGATTAAGCCTGGGTTCGTATCAAATGGAGAGGTCTATGAAAAGCTGTTTAAAAAGAAAAAAAAAGAGAGCAAGGAGCAGAAAAACTCCCCCGACCTCCCCACACACACTTAGTAGACCAGTAGCAGAAGGAATGCTTCAAGGGGAACAGATGGTAAATGACAAGGGAGAGTTCAATTAGGTCTCATTTCAAAACTTTGAAGATGTAAATGCTATACCAAAAATGGAATTCAAGTAATTTGTCTGAGAGGAAGGGAGAACAGCCCAGCAGCTAGGGGATGAGCCTGGGATCTGGGGAGGCCAGATTCAATTCCTGGTACCAAAGGAGCCTTAGGACAAGTCAGTTCTCTCAGGCTCAGTTCCCCAGTTGTAAGAGAGGGGCAAAAAAATGAATCATTCCAAAGCCACAAGGGAGCTTTGTGATCAGCCAGTCTGGCCTCCTGTATTATACACATCACAGAGCAGTGGTGGGCAACCTGCAGGCCATAGGCTATAGAGGTAAAAATCTCTACTCCTGCTTGAGATCTTTTCATTGGTTCTTTTGGCCACCGGGTCTCTCTGGGAGCTCAAAGTCTGCTGAGTTTTCTATCATGACCTGTAATTCTCAATTATTGAAATCCTGTGACAGCTGCTTCGTTACTTTACCCAGAATCCATATCAGACAGAAAGGCTTATAATTACCTGGCTCATCCTCTTTACTCTTTTTCTAAAAATATTGACATAACATTCATTTTCTTCCAGTCTTCTATAAGACTTATTGGAAAAAAAATCAATATTCATGGTGCAGCAAGCTCCTTGGCCAGCTCTTTTAAAAAAAGAAGGAAAAAGCCCCACAAAACCAACTGCCCCCCCAGCCCCCCAAACAGTATTAGATGCAAGTTACCTGGACTTGTTGGTTTAAAGATATCAGACTTCGGTAGTGACAGAGAGAAAGCTGTGCTAGTCGCTATACTATCAAAACAAAAAAGCAGTCCAGTAGCACTTTAAAGACTAACAAAATAATTTATTAGGTGATGAGCTTTCATGGGACAGACCCACTTCTTCAGATCACAGCCTTACCAGAACAGACTCAATATTTAAGGCACAGAGAACCAAACATAGTAATCAAGGTTGACAAATCAGAAAAATATTATCAAGGTGAGCAAATCAGACTGTTTATTATCCTCCTGAAATACTAGTGGAATGGAAACAATGTTGTCATACGATTTGACTATATCATCTGTTTTTTCCCAAATAAAGATGTGTTGAATTTTTCTGCATTGTTGTGGATTCTACCATTTCCATCTAGTAATGAACTAGCACTATAGTAAACTCTGATATCTGGATAATGCAGAGGTCTACCGAGCAATGCATAACACTAAAGAAAAACAAGATGAGCTATTAAACAAAAATGTATGCAAAATACTTTATTTACCAACAACAGCAGTGTTGTACACTGTAAACTTATACTGCATTCGCTGTATTTATTCGTATTTACTTTCACTATGCTGTACCTAAGGAAAACATAACTAAAATTTACTTATGGTTAAAATGCCAGTTATCTGAGAGCTCTGGATGATACAATGCTGGATATGACAGTGTTTACTGTATGGTGAAGGGCCTTCTTGTCCCTTGCGTTCTTCACGCAAACTTATTGCCCTTAACTCTGCTGACCACGGGTTCCTCAGCGTCTCTCTGCTTCCCTTATCAATTTTCCTACAATGCCTAGCTTCTAATTTACATTGCCTACCTCTTTGTTCTGCGTGTTATACTTTTTTTTTTTTTTTTTTTTGAATAGCTGCCCTCGCTCCACCTCTAAACCAGGTCAGCTTTTCAACTGCTACAGCCTTCTTCCTCAATTGCAGGGCTGGCATCAGACGGATAGCTGTGTTAGTCTGTATCTGCAAAAGCAACGAGAAGTCCTGTAGCACCTATTAGACTAACAGCTATTTTGGAGCATAAGCTTTTTGGGCTTCTGGCATGACAAATCCCAATTATCTGATCAAGTTCTTTCCTCCCACCGGATCTGGCTCATAATTATTTTCATCTTTATGCCATTAGCCTCCCAAAAGTACCAGGCACACATTTTACTGGCCTGGACTTGATTCTGTTTGCACATTGGAAACATGATCATGTCGTGATCATTTGTACTTCACCACCACGTTCAGTTCTGTGATCAGTTCCTCTTTACCTATCCAGACAAGTTTCAGCACTTAACTGAATTCCCTCGTGTCACATGCAACACTTTCTGAGTTCAGAAACTGTTGTCTATAGCACTTAGACATTCCAAGGATGGGAAAGTGTGGAAGGAAATAGTGAGGGAGGAGTAAGACACCAACGGGTGCTGAGCCCCTGGTTGTGTTGATGATGATTCCAAGGATGCTTTAATACTGACAGCATGACCTCTCCAGCATGTGTCACATAAACTGAAGTCCTCTGATCCCACGGTATTTGCCTTACACATTACAGATGCTGTATAAGGAGCAGGTCATTCTGTTCTCTCATATGATTTGGTGACCTGCAGCAGGCACTAACAGTCACCCCATGCCTTCTCTCTAATAGTACTTCACAGTACCATTGCGAGGATAAAAACCAAGATTGTGCTATGCTCAGACACTCCTGTAATGGGATCAGATAAAATAGATCCCTCAGAATCCACAATTAGTGAAAGCTATTCTACATGATCCTTTTATTACAAGCCAAGTTATATATATGAACACGTAATGAATTTAACTATATGGAAAGCGTGAAGGGTGACAAGACAGCTACCTACTAGCCTAGTGAGAGATACAGAAAAAGGTTAGAGAGGGGAAAATTTTCCCAAAGGTCCAGTTTTGCTCTAAATCATTTTAATTCAAATAAGTAAGAGGCTTAGTTGAAAAGCTCCAGAAAAGCATATGGTAAAGGTTTAATTGCATGATTTAAAATTAGGGGGAGATCCTCTTTATTTGCCATACAAATTGAAGAGCTTAAATCCCTGTTCTAAGTGAAAACTGAACCCCAACCTGAATGCAGAGGCATCACCCAGCATATATAATACTTTGTCATGTGTCTGGAGTGCTCTTGTTTTACTTATCTGCCTCCACCAGTTTCCAGTGCAGGTTGACCAAGCCCTTTTGAACTGTCTGGCAGCACAGCAACCACTAATCTAAATGTGCCCATCACAGACAAAATTCCTACACTCTGTCACTTGTACCTAATTTTAAAATCAGTAGGTTCCACTCAGAGTCCCCATGAAAGACCCAACCCTGTTCTGAAGAGATGGCTGGCTACTGCACTGCTTTACACATTATAATCCACTTCTTAGCAGCAGGCTGGGTTCTTTCATCGGAAGAACCCAGCAGGCAATAAGAAATCAGGCTTATTTAGTGGAAGTTTGGGTGGGAAATTAAAGGGACAAACATAGAAGGGGAAAGCATGAGGCATAAAAGAGGCTTTTGTTTTAAGGATGCAGAAAAAAGCAGAAGTGACTAGTCTGGGGATTCTGGGGGGGGCACTGGCCACATGCCCCAGTCCTCCCCACCCAGGCCTTTCCCACCTCTTCCTGCAGGAGCACTGGGCTGCTTGTGATGAGAGTGGTGGGCAGTCCCCACACCCTCAAGGAGACATGACCTCCCCTGCACTCACCAGAAGCGGTGATGGTAGTGAGTATAAGGAGGGGTAATGCTGGGAGGGGGTTTGTGCAAACCTCCCCATGCATTACCTCAGCAAAAAAAGGCCCAAAATACGCCCTTGGTTAAATGCACGTAAGTCTGGAGTAATTCCTCCGATCTTGGTGGAGTCACTGAGTTTACACCGATGCAGAAGAATCTAACCCCTCGTCAGAGGTCCCAAGGACTGAAGGTGGGGTTGTGAGGCATGGTTAAACTCTGTTCATAATATGCTCATACACAGGGCGTTATCAACTTCACAGTCTACAGTGGTCAATTTCCCAGTCAGGGGATTTTAAAAATAGTAAATTCCATGATTTCAGCTATTTAAACGTGAAATTGCACAGTGATGTAACTGGAGGGGTCCTCGCCCAAAAAGGAGTTGTGGAGGGGGGTGCGCCAAGGTACTGCCACTATTATTTCTGTGTTGCTGCTGGGCAGTGGCAGCTGCTGTAGGAGACAAGCTTTGAAGGCAAAGCCGTTGCCAGTGGCGGCCCAGAAGTAAGAATACCATGGTATGGTATTGCCACTCTTCATTCTATCATCATCATAATATGGAAATATACATATCTCAGAACTAGAAGGGACCTCAAGAGGTCATTGAGTCCAGTCCCCCACCCTTAGCAGGACCAAGCACCATCTCTGACGGATTTTTTTTTTTAAATCTATTTGCACTAGACCCCTAAATGGCCTCCTCAATGATTGAACTCACAACCCAGGTCTACATGGCCAAAGCTCAAACCACTGAGTAAGCATAAAATTCTGATTAACTTCTTGTCCCCTCTAACTAGCTAGTAACAGATAAATATCACAAGTGTTTTTGGACAGCAACCATTTGACACCATTGCTTCCTCTCCTTAAAGCATGACCATGCTACCAGGAAGATCCACCGGGTCAGTGTCAATCTTCCAGGGTTCAATTTTACCTGCCTGGTAAAGACATGCAAAATTAAACTACCTGGGATTGGCAGTTGACCTCTGTGTGCCTCACTATCAGGAGGAGTAAGGACGGTCGATGGGGGAGTTTCTCTGCCAACCTTCCTCTGTGTAGATGGACAGATAAGTCGATTACAGATAATTCAATTCTAACTACGCAATTGCCACAGGTAGAATTGCATATCTGCAATCAACTTACCTCCCTAGCATAGACTAAGCCTTAGAGGGATTTAATAACCGTATCCCCCTTTTATTAGAAGGCCATCCAGAACTAAAGGACATCACTGCAAAAGGTCAGGGAGGGCAGACAAAATCATGTCTTTGCTGGGTGAGAGCCTCAAAATGCAGCCGTACTCCTGAAGGGAGATCAGATTAAAAATAGAAATAAAAAGACACCTTCTTCCTCAAGTGATCTGCCTCGTGCCGGTATTTAAATCATTGCTGAGTCACTCAAATCAGCAAGTCAGTTTTTATTACTTTGTATTCCTCTGTGAGACCTGGAGCTGACAGCGCTAACAGAATCCAGCTCTCTCACCCTCTGCCTTCTTGAGCAACAAACATTTATTACGTTCCACTTGCAGAGTGTGAAAGCGTTACCTGTGCCACCTGACCCAAGGCTTGCACTGAGAAAGCCAAGTATGGTGGGACATCCGCCGGCATGCAGCTTAGATACTGCTGGTGATTCCGGAGCAGAAGGAGAAGGAAAAGAATCCAGCACAGTTGTTGGGTGGAAGGGAAAGCTTGCAGACCCGGCAAGAAGAAATAAACCCCCTTCTCCCCCTGCCCCATGAAACGAACCACATCCAAACTAGACAGCACTGAGATGCAGTAGACATGGCTATGTAAGACATCTACTTTCACAATCATTCTTTGGAGCAGAACTGACCCATGAGCGTGTTCCCTGTAAGCTGAGCACTTGGGCAGCCACTCTAGGGAGATTCAGATACTGCCAACTGATTAACAGAGCGCCCACAGCCAGCAGTGTATGTTTCTATTGGTGGTACACTCTGCACATACCTGGATGTGCATAACAAAATTTATTCCACTCCTGGATGAGAAAAATTAGAGGGAACATTGCCCATTAGTAGCAGAAAGTGAGGAAGAGCCTGCTGGGCTCAGAAAGGACAAATCAGGAGGAAATCCAAAAACATGACTAGATAGCCTGTGCAAATAAAGCTGGTTGGTGTCTGAGCTAGTGGAGAGGTCCAAATTCCACACAAATATTGAGACTTGGTCTACGCTGCCAGCTTATTTGGTTCAACATGTCGCTCAGGACTTCCCACACGCTGAGTCATGCAGTTACACCGGCTGAGCTCCTCGTGGAGACAATGTCAGGTTGACAAGAGGGCTTCACCTGCTAACGTAGTTCCCACTCGTAGGGAGAGTTGTCACTGTGAGCACAGACAAGCCCTTTGCGCCAAAGAAGATACAGCTCTTAGACAGATCAGCTAAAATTCAGCTGACCAAGCCAAGGCAGGTGGCAAGATGAGATTACTGCTAGTGATCTACTCACCCACAGACAGGCAAGATATGGCCCACAGATTGGATCCAATCCGCCAAGGCTTTTCATCTGGCCTGCGGCCCGTCCCTCATGGCTGCGGAGTGGGGAGCGCTTGGCGTGCTGCCCCCCTCTAGCAAAATCTAGTTCCTGGTGCCCAGAAAGTAGTGAATGGGAATGGAGAGATTTCGCTGTGGGTGGGGAAAGAGTGAGAAGTCCTTACCCTCCGCAGTGCAGGGAGCCACACGGGGCAGCCAGTGGCCTGCAGGTGCTGGCACTCAGAGATGCCTGCCTAAGCTCTGCTGGCCGGGTGCTGCTTAAGCTAGTGCCTCCTGGCCAGAACCTGTCTCTGGCTCCACATACCACCACCATCCTGCCCTCATGCACTCCAACTCCCTCCCAGACCCTGCAACTTTCCAACACCCCTCCCCCAGGCCAGAATCTTCTGCTGCACCCATACCCACTCCTCGACCCTGCACCCCAGTCCCCTGCCCCAGGACACAACCCATCCTTCACCCAAACTCCCTCTCAGACCCCATAACCCCTCCTGCCCCACAATCCCCTACCCCAAGCTCCCTTCTGCACCCATCCTCTGTCCCAGACCCTGCACCCACTCTGCAGAAATGTGCAGCCCTTGACCACTTACCAAAATTTTGACGTGGTCCCCCCAGTCCAAAATGACTGCCCACCCCTATACTTATTACTCCTACAGGGTAAACCTCTCTAATCCAGATCTCTCTTGTCCAGCAACTTCTGTAATCCAGCATGATTTTTGCTAGATGGACAACCACTTATCATGGGCGTGGCCAAGTTCCCATGCTCCCATAGAGTTTCAGTTTTCTGAGTTATTTAGCAGTAATTTACCTCAAATGGTTTCTAAGAGCCCAGTAAGCAGTGGAAGTGCTGGTAATGCTGCTAGACAATATTGACCTCCCATCATCCAGCAAATTCTCTCATCCAACAGCGGTCAGGTCCCAAAGGTGTCAGGCAAGAGAGATGCAATCTGTACACCGATGAAACATGCACAGCACCAGCCAAGGCACAACATGCTTGTGCAACTGCTCCCTTTCCTCATAACCGTGTTTACCGATACCCTACACCCATTGCATCGTGTCTTTCAAATTCTCAGCTCTTTCACCATGTACCTGCCTAACACCTAGCACTACAGGGCGTGCAGGTAACATACAATACAAACACCGCCTCTCCCTTAAATATCTATGGCATTCCCGCAAACCAACAGCTGACAGCAAAGGATTTTTTTTTCCCCATCCACCCATCTTAACTCTTCAGTCAACGAGGCTGTACTAATGCTGCATTACGTTAAACATCATGACATGTGAAAGTCATTACAAGCACTGAAGCTATAAAGCTTTCAAGCAACAGCTTGAGAATCCCAAACCCTCATGAATAATTACCAATACTCAGTGTGCCGACATGCCTTGATCTCCCATGTATTTAAAAAAAAAGTTGTCTTAACAAAGGAATGCCTAGATCATCAATAAATAGGCCTTTGATGTCTCATTATTTCACTTCCGTCTTCCAGACAGATGAGCTGTGTGTTCCCCTCACCCCTTCCCCTCCAACAGTTCACTTGATGCATATGTACAAGCAGTCCTGCAGCACCTTAAAGACTAACACATTTATTTATTAGGTAATGAGCTTTTGTGGATTTCACCAACGAAAGCTCATTACCTAATAAATAAATGTGTTAGTCTTTAAGGTGCTACAGGACTGCTTGTTTTTGTGAAGCTACGGACTAGCACAACGACCTCTCCGACATTAACAAGAAGTCATGTGGCACCTTATAGACTAACAGATATTTTGGAGCATAAGCTTTCGTGGGCAAAGACCCACTTCGTCAGATGCATTATTTGACACAATGGATTATTCTCACCCGTTGGGAAAAGTTGGGGTGTCTATTGGTCTTCCTATCAATAGAAAAGATATCCAATACCTTCATGCTGATTACATTCACTGCACGTCACCAGCTTCGAGAGCAGAGGTCAGCAACCTTTCCGAGGCAGAGTGCCGAAACTTGACCTTTTGAACTCTGTGTATGGGCCAAGTGCCAGAGATACATTTTAAAGTCACTAGTAGTCCTACTTACAACAGCTTCATTCATTAAGATGCAGAGTTTTACTGCATATGTGGCGGTTGGTAGCATTAGCTGGTCTTGTGTTAGTCCATAGGGCATGGCTTTGAGCAAGCTTCTAGCTGCACTAAGGAGAAGGGACAGGGTTGTGCTCCTGCCTCGCATGCCAATGAAAATTGGCTTGCGTGCCACTCTTGGCATTTGTGCTAGGGGTTACTGACCCCTGCTCCAGAGCAAACAAAACCACTACACATCACTGGCCACAATTAATTCCCACTATATCTGAACTTGTTCTAAGATATAAACTTTTATGGGCTGAGTGTTATCGATACCTAAAGCTCACCATACTGTTAAATGGTGTCTGGTATCCAGGCAGTTTTTTACCCAATGGCAAAAATTAACATATCCATCAAAAAGAAGAGACTCATTCAGCGGTGCTGAGCACCTACAGCTCCAGGGGACCTCAACACGCACAAACCTCTCACCAACCTAAATAAAGGGACATACGCCTATCAGTACATATGTATGGAAACACACATCTCATACAACTGGAAGGAACCTCAGGAGGCCATCAAGTCCAGTCCCCTGCCCTCTTGGCAGGACCAACCACCATCGCTGAGTTTTGTTTTGTTTTTTTAAATCTATTAAATGTCCCAGATCCCTAACTGGCCTCCTTAAGGGTTGAGCTCACAACCTGGGTTTGGCAGGCCCATGCTCAAACCATATATGGACTTCAACATCATAGCAGCCCTCAGCCCCCAGCTAGGAAACACACAAGCTAAAGCAAGCGGAACATTAGCGCGGAACATGTGTTTTGATAGTGATCACTGTTGACTCAGAGCACTTACTTCTACAGAACGATGTCTTTATTGCCCTGCGACTGCAATTAACTGACATCAACTTGATCACTGGAGATATTCAAGTCCATGCAGTGCGGATCTTCGAACACTGAGCAAAGTTTCATCTTCACACTTGAGAAAATGTTTAGCAGGAACGCTGGCAAAATAAGCTTTTCCTAAAGGGACCACAAGCAGCTCAAGACTTCCAATACCCACTGCAGTCCTGGAGATTTAAAATTCCCTCTGTACCCCAGCAAAGGGCTGGTTTTATTGCAGGAACTAAGTGTTAGTCAACAGATTCCACTCTGCAGATTAGGACATTCACTTAAGGACCAGAGACATTTAAAATGGACAGGGTGGGTCCTGTTGAGCAGGGTACAGTGTTCCAGGTGAGGGATTTTTAAGAGGGCCCTGGTTGTGAAAGGAGTGAGGAATTGATGTCTGTCCTGAAAAGTGTTATTCAGGCAGGGAAAGGGACAGAACATCAAAGGATGCTGAAGGAAAGGAAACCTATGGCTGAGAAAGGGAAGCAGAACAAGAGATAGGATGCATCTCCTGGCCTTCACACCACACTGTACTACAAGCAGAGTACTTCTCTGGGTTTAGCTCAGTGTTTCTCAACCTATTCTTTATAAAGCACCCCTTTTAAAAAAAATTATAAGCCCCACCAGACTTCTGTACATGTACTCCCAAGGTACACATACCACTGCTTGAGAAATATCACCCTAAAGTGATCTGAGGTTTTGAAACAAGTGCCATTCAGCCTTTCCAGATTACTCTCCCCTTTGTAGGAGTCAGATCTGTTTTGCATTCCACCAAGTGACACCTCAGTTAAAAACGACATACTTACAAAACCATGCAAAAATCTCACAGAAGATGACAACTGACAACTTGCTGACTTGCTACCATCTTCTCAAATAACTGAATTGGATAGAAATACTGTACTCACATTTCAGCATAAAGCACATGAAGCAATAGAAACAAGTCACTGGCTGAAAGAACTTTTGTACTGACTTTGCTAGTGCTTTTTTATGTAGCCTGTGGTAAAACCAGGCAAATAATCTAGACATGTTGATGTACCCTGTGGAAGACCTCAATGTTGCCCCAAGGGCACTTGTACCCCTGGTTGAGAAACACTAGATTAGCTAATGCTGCTCAGGAAAGGGGTGTGGCTCTGCTGGCAGAACTCCTGGTGACTTACGATGCCTCTCCGCGGAGGAGCTCTGCCAGCACAGCTCTCCGTCCCAAGACGCTGCCGTCTAGACAAGCCAAAGGCGTTATGGAAACGTTACAGTTACTTAAAGACGGGAATCTCAGCTGCCACTCGCAGCCATGACCAGAAGAGACTGTCAAGTGTTTCCCCAGCAGAAAAGGTTGATTTATCAAAGTTGAAATGTTTGGGGGTGGGGGGAAAAACACACCCACTTCAATACCGCCACTAATATAAAGGCAGCGTGTTGATAAAGTTAATTTCATTCAAACAAAACATTTGGAATGACCCAAACGTAGGTGCCAGCTCTGTGGGTGCTCTGGGGCCGGAGCACCTATGATGGGAAATTAGTGGTTGCAGGGCACTCACCAGTGCCAAACTCCATCCGCCACGCATGCTCCAACAGCCCCACTCTTGCCTACTCTTCCCCCTCCCTCCCAGTGCTTCCAGAGCACGGCAAACAGCTGATTGACTGCACTCCAGCTCCAGGAGGAAGGGGTAGGTGAAGAGTAGGGGGTGGAAGTGGGGAGTAAGAGGGACAAGGAGTGGAGTGGGAGCAGGTCAAGCACCCTCTGGAAAAATGAGAACTCAGCGCCTGTGGATCCAAATATTTCCACACACAGGACGTTTCAATGTTTCGGTTCAAAATGCTGGAATTTCCCACAGAACAGAGACTATAGGTCCCCACCCACTCAAGGCGGGAAGCTGGTGGTGATTTGCTTCTAGATCAGGGAACATCAAGCTCAGCTGTCTTGGAGTCAAGTGTCTAGTTCAGGGATCATCAACCTTTCCCAGGCGGATTGCAGAAATTTGACCTTTTGACCTCTATGTATGCGCCCGGTGCTGGTGATACTTTTTAAAGTCCCTAATAGTCCTACTTGCAGCAGCTTCATTAATAAATACATTAAGATGCAGAGCTTTACCGTTCAGGTGGCGGTTGGTAGTGTTAGCTTGTCTTCTGTTAATCCACAAGCGGCCGGGCTTTGAGCACGCTCCAGGCTGAATGGGGGAGGAAGGGTGGAGCTGATCTGAGCTCCTGCCTCTCAGGCCGACGAAAATCATACTTGGCACCCGTGCCAGGGGTGACCCCTGGTCTAATTCAAAACCAGGGCAAAAGGTGAAGAAAATGAAGAGATCTGGACTTGCTAGACAGAATTTCCCTTAAAGCTGCCTTCCCCCACCTGGTTTTAAACCAAACATTGGTGGGAGAAGACACCAAGTTAGCCTGCTGGAGGTAAACACTATCAAAATGCTGCACAAGTGGGATTCACTGTCTTCCCCCAGAATTTGTTGTTGTTTCCTCTGCCTTGAGAGTGGAACTGACCCCAAGTGACACTCCCCCGCCCTCTTCCCCCACAAGCCCAGAATGTGGTCACCTGCTCCTACAGAACCCTAGAAGGACTAAGTCACAACAGATTCTTGCCTCAACAAACAAAGCAGCCAACACTGTTCTAATGATGCAACTACTGGAGTGGTTGAGTCTTTGGTGACAAAGTATCTGGAAACCCTCCTCCCACTGGCATATACAAGGAGTAACTGAGTCCTTCCAAGGATGCAGCAACCAGTGCAGTAGCATGTGATCTCAGCCAACCGTCGCCAGCTTCTTCCACTCAAACGGAAGCTCTCACTAGCAGGAATAAGAGCTGCTTCTGTCAGTGGCTTTCACCTCATCATAACCAAGATACCTGGGGTGTATCTATGGCCCTTTCCACCCATAGGCCCAAGTTATTTTACAAAAGAATCACTAGTTCCATTTTACAGATGGGGAAGTGAGGGGCAGGGCAATGAAGGGACTTGCCAAGATTGAATAGCAAATCAATGGAAGAGAGGAGATTCAAGCCCACGATTCCCCAACTTCCAGACCTCCAATCAAACCACCAAGTTTCAGCTATCCAGCCTGGACTACAACTATTACCAAACTATGAAATAAGAAAAGGAACTTCTAGAGAGAAACCATAGCAAGGTGGATTAGGTTTTTGTGCTTTTCCTCTTGCAGTATGCCAAATGGTCCCTTCATCCCTGAAAGTTTGGAATACAGACAGAAAAGATCTTTTGGAGCCTGGTAGAATTTAGCCGTCAATGGAGGCTATTATACAAGCAGCTATTTCTATTACAAATCTGGTTAATTAGATCAGAGCATTTGCGAGATATTCCATGGGAAAGTTTGGATTAAAACCAAACCTATCTCCCTATCTGGCAAGGGGGCTCCACACAACTGACCCAGAGCCCCACTGAATGAACTGGGACTTGATGCTGGCACAGATATTTGCCTACAGAAAGCTCCTTGCTTAATTAGGACCTGATCTGATAGCTCACCTCTGACTAGCCTTTGCCACAGCATGAATACAAGTCAAGGTTTCCCTGTCAGCGAAAATTAATTGAGCTGCAATCAAAACTCATATGAAGTCAAACAACGTTACAACCGTGAAAAATGGCAAAACTGTGTCACTGAGTGGAGGCATTTATTTAATTTGTATTTGGGGCAAAGACTTAGCAAAACTACAAGCAAATTTAACCAGCACTAAAAAGGCAAAACTCCAAACTAGCAGTTATCTTTCGAGGAGGCAAAACAAAACCCATCTCCTTGTTTTAATTAGGAAAAGAGCAACTGATACAAGGGAGACAGCTGTACCGTACAACTACTGCTCTCACCAGGAGCCTGAAAATTAGCAAGTGAGGAAGACAAGAGCTCAAGGGGATTTTGATTATGAGTTGGAGGGAGGGCGGGGGAGGCGGACTATGATGAAGTAGGTCCCTCGCAGCGTACTAGATGGGAGACTGAAGAATTTCAATCACTGGGCTGCATGCACTTTGCAAACGAGGATATCCCTTGCATCAGCTGGGTCTCCTGAATACACACAACAGCACTAATCGACAATACAGCCCAATAAGTCCAATAGCAGTAATTGGCAGATCAATAACAGGGGGAGGGGATAAGGGGATTAAAGCCATTTTCTGATTTTGCACCACTTTGGAGATTGCTCCCGCAGTAAGAGGATTAGTTAGCAGAAGTCAGGTTTCCTCCAGCCTTGCTAAAGCCTGCACCAGTGTTCTCTCTAGTTTTTCCCATATGTGGATGGAATAAATTTTGTTAAGTGCACCAAGGCAAATGCAGACGTGCACCACTAACAGAAACAGGCTGCCGGAGGTGGGTGTTCTGCTAATTAGCTGAGGCACCTAATCTCTCCTGGGTGGCCAGCCAAGCATTCAGCTTACAGGGAACACTGGCCAGCACTGATATACAAAATGCAGGCCACAACCAGCAAGACCTCTGCTCACCAGGCCATGCCTCAAAAAGTTAAGGGTGATTACTATGCTGGCAAATCTTATTTTGGTCCAGCAGCAGAAAGCAACAAGCCAAAGTCCCCATGAATGAGCTAACCTGAGATCTCAGCTTGCAGAGCTGGCTTTTTACAGAGTCAGAATGAATATACCCTAGTATGGTGGTTCCCAAACTTTTTGGCATCATGCTTCCCTTTTGATTTTTGAGAATCCCTCATACCCCCAAAACCTCTTCTTTACCATTATCCAGCCCGCCCTCTAACAAAAAATTAAATCTGTAACTTTAAATAAACACAAAAGCTTGATATAAAACGTTATTTCAAATGCACAATAAGCACAAATAATTTTTCTTGGCCTCTTGCGGTTGCCTGGTGTGGCCTCAGTTGGCCAGATGCCTGAGCCCTATGCCAGCCTCCAGAGCTGCCCACACCAGCTGCCCACCCACCTGAGACCTGCGCTGCCAGAGTTGCCCGCCCAAGCCCCATGCCACATGGGCCAGCCATTTGCTCATCCACCAGCTGCCGGGGCCAGCCATCCACCTGCCCGCTGGCCAACAAAGCTCCAAACTTCCTGGGGCCAGCCACCCGCCTACCAGCCCCAGCCCTACTATGCCAGGGCCAGCAGCCTTGGCCCCACAAGTCCCCCAAGCTGGCTGGCCACCCAAGCCCTGAGAGCTGCTCCCCCAAGCTCCTCCCCTGCCCTTCCACAAAGCCAGGCACCCCCAGCCCCCCATCTAACCCCATCCTCCTCCCCCGCAACCCACACTCACTCATTTGCAGAAGGCAGCTAGCTCCACATGAGTCTTTGCTGGCTGCCTGCTTTTTATAGTGGCTGAGCCGGATCACCCATGTAAAATGGCAGGGGCTGAGAGCTGGAAGCAAAGGCTGGATCTTTCTTCAGCTGGGGGCGGGGAAAGATGGGGGGCTGGGTCGCCTCGTGGCTCCCCTGGGATTTCTTCACGCCCCCCAGTTTGAGAAACCATGCCCTAGTACCAGTCCCACATAAGCCTCAAAGAGCAAAAATTCTCATCTGACTGCGCTTTCTGCTATGCACGGTTCCTTTGACCAACAAGTAAAGCACATTATCAGCATGAGGCTAACCTCACAGTAGCATGAAACACAAGCAAATCCTCGTTGCCTTCGACAAGGCTGGTTTTTTTTCCCTACGTTTTAGGATGGGACCTGACAGACCAGCTTCACAGTGCATTCCCCAGGATATTTTTAATGGCTGCAGGTATAATAAAGCCCACTGCTCATCAGCATAAAGGGCAAGTCACAAGACACCAGAGTCCTCTAGTTCAAAAAGCATTTCCTTGTCATCGAGACATAAGTTCACAGCTGGCTTCTGAAAAACCTCTCACCGCAGGCAAAATTCTGCCTCTCGTTACACACCTGTGTAGTACCACTTACATCACCAAAGATGAACAGGTGAAACCGAGGGCAGATTACCCCGCTGCCTGCCTCATGTCTTTATGAGTTTCCCTCTCTCCAGCATTTAAGGTGAAGTGGAGAACTTCTGTAAAAAGAAAGTCACTGCTGAACTAATACGCCAATCTGCCCTGTTTGCACATCTGTATTTCAAAACGCAACATTTGATGGATCTGTTCCTTCTTTACTCAATTGCGTATGGCTCCCAAACCCGTAGTATCCCCCACACACCCCTGTGAGTCAGGGCAGCACTATTCGCCTCAGCTCCTCACCTTTACAATGGGGATAAGTGACTTGCCCAAGACCACATCACAGAGGAAGTATGTGGCAGAGTAGGGAATTACACGTCTCTCAATTCCTAGGCTAGCATCCTAACAATCCTTCCTCTCTTACCAAAGTACTCTTACCTCCAACAGCAGACAACTTCACAGCTCCCTAAAACAGGCTAAGGAGTGGAGCAAGATGACCCTTGATCTATTACAGGTGTTATGTGAAGCCACCAGTTGCCCTTGAAGAATCACTAGCTCCTAAATGCAGAGGCTGGCAGATAAGCATCTATTTCCCAGGTCCACTATGTGAGTGAAAGGGGGTTGGGGCAGGTCCTACATGAAAGAAGAAACGATTTACAAGCCCTTTGTGTGAGACAGACAGCTTTGTAACATTTCAACCTACACCCATTATTAAGTTTTTTAATCTTAATCCGTTTTAAAAAATTAGAAACTTAAAATGTTTTTGCTTTAAAGGGCACTTTGTAAGTATAACTAGAAGAGAAGTATTGGAGGGGTAGCCGTGTTAGTTGCTGTTACAGATCCAGACTAAGGGTCCTGTGGCACCTCACAGACTAACAGAAAAGTTTTGAGCATGAGCTTTCGTGAGCATAGACTCACTTCTTCAGATGCACAGATTCTTCAGATGAGTCTGTGCTCACGAAAGCTCATGCTCAAAACTTTTCTGTTAGTCTGTGAGGTGCCACAGGACCCTTCGTTACTGTTACAGATCCAGACTAACACGACTACCCCTCCGATACTTGACATCCAAACAAACTATCCCTAAGAGATCAAACAACAAGAGCTGCTCCGAAAGGCAGTTGGATCCATTTATAACACAAACAGGGAAAGGGAAGTCTCACTTTGTTGTTACATTTTGGGGAAACCACAATGTTTGGCTTTACTTGATTAACTGATGAGTCTCATTAATAGTGTAAAGAATCAGAGAGGTAGCCGAGTTAGTATGTATCGTCAAAAACAACAAGAAGTCCTGTGGCACCTTATAGACTAGCAGAATAGTTAACAGTGTAAGGACTTAAAAGAGTCTTATTCTTCCTTACAATGGTAATTTGCAGGCTCACAGCCTTGGGCTCCACCAAGGATTTCCACAGGTGGTCAGCTTTAACTCAGTGGCACTATTCATCTTCCTAACCAGGACAACCAGTGTGTAGAAATAAGAGTTTGAATCTTTGCACAACTGGGAGTAAGTTGTATTAAAGTTAGAGTCCTCAAAAACCAACGACTGCACTGTACACTTTCAATCAAAATTCTTCAGTGTGCATTTCCTTAAAAAGGCTACAAATTGCTAGGCAAGAAGTCACAGCGGCTGAAAACATTACTAGCAAACCCAGGCAGGAAACAAAAGCAAGGACAGTCCTAGGCCAGAGAGGATGGGTTCAATGCATACATTTAGGACTCTAGACGAGCTGTCAAGTTAAATTCATATTTGGAAAATATCCCCCTGGATACTTTTGCTGGCTGCCCACATCATTGCCTTGCCTTTGATGCCAGTAAAGCCTGAGGTTATTAGAAAAGGGAACATGTTTACTATCTATTCATTGACATGTATACAGGCTACTTGTTTATTTTCACAGTTAGCTCAGTTTGGACAGTGAAGACAGACTAGCCAGCTTCCTTTTTATTTTTAGCCAATTTCATTTTCTGGCTTCCACGCACTTCTAGAGCAAATACCACAAATGTTCAGATTGCAAAAACCTACAATGAATGCTAAAACAAACCAATTTTTTTCATTTAAAAAAAAAAAAAGAGAGAGAGAACTAGGAAACATTTCTGGTCACGATCATTTCTGTAAGAAAATTTGCAACTCTGAAAACCTCAAGAGCCAAGCTTGCAGGGCAGCCAGACCACTGCACATGTACACAATCCCAGTGGCTGGGGGTTGAAGGGAAGGAAACTGATTTTTATCCCTGCAGAACTGACTGCAGAATTTAACACAGAACTAGGTAAGAGTGTCCCATTACCAGCTGAGCTTTAAAAAAAGGCTCATACATGGTTGTGACACTCTATGGCCCAGTCCTACCAGGCAATCTGCTCACAAACCCCTGACCCTGTGAGGGGGTCCCTTCATTTTATTGTGGCTTCATGGGAATAAAGATTGCTTTGTCAGGTGGGGAGGAAGTTATGCTATCATGCCATGGTTATAATAAGAGTTTAACAGAGCTCTGTAGAATTCTGCTCATCCAAGGCATGTTGGCTATTATTATTTTAATTAGGTGACTACACCATTTTTTTTTTAAATCCTGGCAGAATTTGGGAAGATTTTGTCCCAGGGTTTAGTCGTTTTCCCAAGGCGGCATATAAAGCCCATCCCCAATTCCTTCAAAATACAGTACCACAACTAAAAGGGACCCTGCCACCTTAAAACACTACCAAAACCATTTCCATCCGACTTCTGCATACCTGTTGACCCCATACAACCCTCAAGATGACTCTAGCATGAAGAGACGCTGCTCCATTTACCAGTTGGTCTGACCAGCACTTTTTTCTACACCACCACTTGCACCGGTTCCCCAGGATGTTCACTTTCCACTCTGCTGGGGGCCTGCCACACAAGGGAAAGATGCTTAACACCCCCCCCCCCCAGAAAAGTGTGATAAGAGGGACATATGAACTCCAAGGCATATATAGGACCTGACCCTAAATTGGAATAGGCGATTATTGGGGGGGGGTTTAAACTGACTAGATGCAAGTGGAGGGAGATGAGGATGTCAATTACCCCCACACGGGGTATATTCGGGGCGCCTGATGCCATCGTTTACCTCAAATCCTCCCCCACCCCTTTACCTGTGACATCTGCGGCCTGAAATTGATGTCCTTGAGATCGATAGATCCGGGGGAGAGGTTGTGCAGCAGCTGGCAGAGCAGGACTCCATCTCGCAGGGCCTGGGCCAGATCAAACACCACGGCCGAGGGCCAGACCACCCTGTGGTTGGGGGGCAAAACTTTGCAGTCGATGAGCCAGCGGCCGCACTGCCGCCACTCCTCCATCGCCGGGAGGAAACCGGAGCCTTCGCCGGCCGGAGGCTGCCCGGGCTGAGTCGCTCGCGGCCAAAACTGCGGCCAGGGTCCCGCCTCCCTCCCTCCCTCCTCGCTCAGGGCTCCCACCAGCCGCCGCCGCGCTGGGCTAGTCAGGGAGCTCGCCCCGGCGAGGGGGCGCCCGGCGGCCGCGCCTCTCCATGGGTGCCTGCAGCCCGGGCAGGAAAGCGGGGCACTTCCCGGGCTCCTTTCGCGCCGGCGGCGGGGTGGGGGCAGCAGCTCCCGGGCTCCGCTCCCAGCTCGGCGGGTCCCTCCTCTGCACAGCTCGCGCGAGGCGCGCCGGCGCCGGCTACACCCCGGAAAGGCAGCCCACGTGCGCGGGGGGCCGGGGGCGCATGGCAGCCGGAGGCGGCCCCGCTCTCTCCCTCCACCTTCCCGGGGAGTTGGTGGCCTCGCCCCGCCGCTCAAGCCGCCTCCCGGGGCCGCGGCCGGCGAACAAAGAACCGGGGGCGGGGGGTCGCAGCGCGCAGCGCCCGGCTCGCTCCGCTGTGCGCCCCGGCGCCGGGCCAGGCGCGGAGCGATCAGCCCCTCCTGCGAGCGCGGGCTGCGCCTCCCCTCGCCACAGCCGGTCCCAGGGGGCAGCGCATTGTCCCGCCGCGGGCGCCCCGCGAGGGAGGGAGGGAGGGCTCCGGGGCTGGGGGGGGCCCGCGGGCGGCGCTCAAGAGCCGCCCCCTCCCTGGCAGAGGCAGACAAAGACGCAGCAGCAGCGCCGAGGTACAATGGGGTCCCCTGGCGGCCGGGATCGACTGCCCGGCGGCCGCTGGCGGAGAAGGAGGAGCCCGCCGCGCCAGCTGCTGCCGCCGCTCCCCTCGGCCAACTTCCTTCCCCCCCCCCCCCGCGGGAGGCTCCGTGCGCGGGGCAAGGGGCGGGCGCGCCTCTCCCGCCTGCCCCGGGGGGTGCACCGGGCTTGCAGGGCTCGCTCCCCAGGGGCAGCGCGGAGCGCGAGGGGGCCCCGAGCTGGCTCGGGTTGGGTCAGGCCTGGCCGCGAGGGGTATTTTGGGCGTTAAAAGTTTCCATAGAAGCATTTAAAGCGATGCCGCCAAGTTAACTCAACATCCCCCCTCCCCGCCCCCCGCAAGTCCATCTCCCCCCTTCACGCCACTTCCCTCCCACCCGGAGGGATTTCAGTGCCTCCTAACTTTCAGTACCTTGCAGCTTGTGGGCAGGTTATTCACTCGGCGAAGCCTATTGATTCCCATGGCAGGTTTAGTCCTGTATTTGTTTATATTGCCCTGCACTCACTCTGGGAGGACAGGCACAGGCTAGTCATTTTCACCCTGGTTTATAGTCAGTTTCACTTACTACCGCATTCATTTGTATGAGAGTAGGGGCCAGAGCAGTGGTTCTGGCGCACAGGTTCCCTCTAATTTTTTCCATCCATGGGCAGAATAATTTTTGTTATGGACACTAAGGCATGTGCGGATGTTCACCACCAGTAGACACGCTGCCATCTGTGACCCCTGAATCTCTCCTGGGCCCCCACTCAGCTTATAGGGAACACACACACCTGCCTGCTTGTGGCCCACCCAGCATCCGGCTGCAGTTCATTTAACATCCTCAGGCCATAGCTGTATTGTGAGTATCTGGCCCTCATAACAGAGAGAGAGCTGCATATTCAGCTGACAATGTTAAATAGGTTGAGAACCGGGGACTGTAAAAGTATCAACCAAGATCAGGGCATGTTTAGGCAAGAAGTTGCAGGTATTCTTGGGAAGAGAAAGAAGGCTAACGTGACTAAAGTGGTGATACCCCAATATACAGATGGAAAAGTGAAGCAAAGAGAGATCAACTTTTCAGAAGTTTTCAGTTGCAATATAGAGACTAAAATAAGTGGCCAGATTTTCAGAAGAGCTCTGTACTGCTAGGTGCTGACTGGTTTTGAGCTTCTGACCCTAAATGTCATAATAGGAGCTGTGGAAATTTGAACATAAGTGGCTGTCCTACAGCGAAACTGAAGTCTGTAATGGACTGTGAAGTCCTTCTAATCTTATCTTTGGGTTGTAAATATTGCTGGGAAATATTTTACCCAGACAAAATATTTTCATTGACTTTTGAACAGCAGTTCCTGGTGGCCCTTCTAAAAGCCTTTATCCAGCTGTGTATTATGAAACTGAACTCTTGGCCTTAAACTCCATAGTAGCATCCTCTAAAATTGATCCTTAATGTTCTGCCCTCTTGCCCATCCACAGTCAAGAAAAAAAATAAAACTTTTTATTCTGTTTGCTTGCCCTCCCGGAAAGCTTCTTCCTCACTGAATTGCCATCCAGTGGTTCTACAGGAAAAACTGTAGCTTTGGCATTGATAGTGAAGTGAATGGTAATTAGGCACGTGCATGGTAGAAATGCAGTGATGATCTCTTTCACATTTATCCAACTACAGACAGCAAAGAAGGAATGATTCTTCCAGCGTGATCCAACTGGGGAAGAAGAACAACAGCACTGCAGAATGTGGAACTATTTAATTTCCTGGGAGCAAATTTCTTATTGCCCAACACACTGGTTACCTAGCTGCTCGTGCTGTGTTATTGATCTGACTGTATATAATATCTGGTCTGTTCCAGCAGAATACAGGTGTACTAAAAACTGCAGGGGAGCAACACATAAATTAGTTTCATATTCAGAGCTACACCCTGCTACAGGGGTAGGCAAACATGCTGCCCAGACAACAGTATGAAATTTCTAATTCCCCAGGATCATGATTTCTCACAGCAGCTTTCAGGTTCCTTTTGTTCTTTGTCATGGTTTTCACTGACACACTGATAGATGTCTAATAGCACCAGCTGGGCAAGAATCTTGTTACACCAAGGATGCATTTGGCTCAGTGTGTCAGAGATTGCTTTATGAGATCAGTTGTGTAGTGGGAGGACTACAGCTCGGCTTTTAAAGCCTTTAGCTACACTGGGCTTTTCACTGCTTCATAAAAGTGTGCTTTGCTCCTGGACACTGAGGAACAATCACTGCATCTGCAAAGCAAGCCGTTGTACACATGGTGCAGCCCAGAGCTAGTTTCTCAGCTATCTCTGCAACAATAAAAATGGCTGCTAGCAGAGGTATTTTGATAACTACTAAACTCCTTTAAGGCAAACAAACAAAAACCCACATATTGGCCATAAACTTTGCCACTACTTTAGAATTATATGGATGTTTTTGAAATAGACAAAATATTTCAAGGAAAGCACCAGAGAAATGCACATGCTGTTTGCATGTACCTTAGCTGAGAAGCGGCCTTTATAAATTATACAGTAGTGGGTTCAACTCTGAGATAGATCTTTTTTCTTTCCTTTTTCCTATTGCCATTGTTGGGAGTGATAGCATTAAATTTGTCACTGAGCCAAGGGTCTGTAGAGGTTTCACGCACAGCTGCTCATCTGCTGCCCTCTACTGGAGAGAAAGTGTTGATATATATATAATGCAGCCCACAAATAACAAGCAGTTCTGTATCAGAGAGGTAGCTGTGTTAGTCTGTAGCTTCGAGAACAACAAAAAGTCTTGTGGCACCTTATAGACTAACAGATATTTTGGAGCATAAGCTTTCGTGGGCAAAGACCTGCTTCATCAGATGCATGAGTGTTCAAGCAGTTCTGCGGCACCACAGGGTGTATCTACACATCAAAATTATTTTGGAATAAAGGCCGCTATTTCTAAATAACTTTGCGAGCATCTACGCAGCAAAACCAAATAGCAGACAGCTTATTTTGAATTTTGTAAACATCATTCTATGAGGAATAGCACCTATTCTGATATTTGGAATAGCAGCTGTACAAACAGGGGCTATTTCCAAATAAGATATTCCAAAATAAAGCTGTTGTGTAGACATAGCAGTAGAGTGTTTCCAGGGGGCTCTAATGCCAAATAGGTTCTTAGTGTGTGAAGACATGCAATTTTGAAATACGTTTTGCTAATTTTGCGTCTTCCCAGTAATGTGGAAATTTAATTCCAGAATAACTTATTTTGGAATAATAATTCCAGAATAACTGGAGAACTCTGTAGTATAGAAATGCGCTTCGAGACTAACAAATTTATAGGTCATGAGCTCTCATTGGTAAAACCCACTTCATCAGATGGATTACATCCAGTCACCAGTCATTGCAGAGGTTCTTTAACAACTCTCCTTTGGCAGAGATGTACGCAGAGAAAAGCATTCCACCTTGCAACAATAGAAGAGTAGAAGTGGCTCTGCTGCAGCTTGACCAAATTATTTCAGGGAGTATTTTAAACCTGGGTCTTAGAACACAAAGCTAGAGACCGGAGCAAATCCAACCCACATCCACAGCTACAAAAACGATTGGCAGATATCTGCATCCACAGCCACAGATGTGGATACCGGCCAACACAAAGCAGATAGCCGCAAATTTGCAGAATTTGAGATACAAAATTTGTATCTGTATCTTCAAAAATGAGCCATGGAAAGCCACGTCCATGGATGCCCAAGGATATAAAGGAGATATCCATGGGTTTGAAGGGCTCTACACAAAGCTGTCCTTTAAGATTATCAGGCCTTTCAGACGATAACTATGAGAGCCTCCCATAGCTAAAAGACCCCACAAAGTCCACTGAAGACCATACTATGTTACTTAACTGCAAAACATTTAGATACAGTGGGAGTGCCTCTAAAGAACCCCTAAATGTGATAGACTAGAGGAGCTTGCAAAGTGGGGGGCAGACCATCTCAGGGGGCATGAAATTTTGTAAGGGGGTGCCGCATGATCAGCTGCTGGGTCTTAGGCTCATCCATCTCATTAAAAATGTTGAAATCTGTGACTGTTTTTATGTCTGTGTATTCACATTTATATACCCATTAATAAATGTTTACATTCTACAGGCTTATTTTCTTACACTTGCAGAAAGTTTGGGGTTCCCCCCCATAGGAACACAACTAAAATTTCAATCGGTTTGGATTACATTAGCCAGGTTGGGGGGCCCTGCTAATTGGAAGAAAAGTGGAGCCTGGTGTAAAAAGTTTGCTCACTCCTGGATTAGATGGAGGTGCTTGTGAACTGGTATATATCCATGTATTAGCACTGCCATCTTCTGGATGGAACTGGAAGTGCACTGATTTATCATAACCATTATACTGCTAAAGCTAATGGAGATTCATTTGGTTCCAGTGTTAGGGGCCATCTTAAGTGCTTTCGCTGAAGCATATGAGACTCTTGGTCTCACAATGAACATCAAAACGACCAAGTTGCTCCACTAACCTTCACCAACAGGACAATTTCACGCACCTTCTGTTGAAGTCGATGGAGAACTGCGGAGCACTTCCTATACTTTGGAAGTCATCTTTCCACTAAGGTCAACATTGATGCAGAAGTCCCGCACTGTCTGAGTTGTGCAAGCGCTGCTTTCGCCCATCTGAGACAAAGGGTTTTTGTGAACAGGAACATCTATCCCAAGACAAAGCTCCCTGTATACAGTGCAGCGGTTGTCCCAGTGCTACTGTATGCATGTGAAATCTGGACAACATACAAACATCATCTGAAGGCACTTCAACAATATTATCAACGCTGCCTCAGGAGAATCCTAAATATCTCATGGGAGGATAGGCACAGGAACGCTAGCGTCCTGGAAGAGATGAACATGAACAGCATTGAAGCCATTATCATCCATCAACAACCTCATTGGACTGGTCACTTGGTTCAGACGTCTGATCAGCACATTCCAAAACAGATTCCATTTTCTGAATTGGAGGCCAGCGGAAGCAGTATAAGGACATGGTGAAGACACACGTGAAAAAGTGCAGCATCAGTGTTGACACGTGGGAGAACCTTGCCCAAGACCCACCCCGCTGGAGAATGGACATCTGTGAGAGGGCGGCACAACTTGAGAGTTCAGGGCTGCTTCCCCACTCCGAGTCCAGAAAATGGGGGCCCATAAAAACATTAAAAATACCTTGCCTCTACAAGCACTGCTTGAAAAAGCTCCCCAGTGTCATAGATTTGATGACCCTGGATTGGTAGACTGCCACCACCCAAGTGAGAAAAAACCTTTTAACCCAGGAAGGCACATTTGGGATGTCTTCCTGTGGAGTAAATCCCAAACTATTAACCTTCCCTAAGGAGAGATCTTGGAAACAAAGAGCTGTAATCTGATAGATGACCCTTCAGTCTAAGGCATGAATATACACAGACCCTTCTCTAGGACACAGGAATCAAATCATTGCCTTAAAAAAATAATTTATTCACAAAATGAGAGATGGGCAAAATACCAAGAAAATAACTAAAGCATACTTAGTTTCTTGATGTAATAAAACAACTCAAAACATTCCGATTGCAGCACAGAGAATTACTTCCCTGGGATTCAGCTTAGAAGTTACAGAGTACAGGGGAAAGAAACAAATCATTAACCAACCTGAGAAGTCTCAGTTCTAGGATAAACATAACCTGAGCACATCTAACTGAACATTTCCTTGCTACTTACACATCTATGCACTGATTATGAGACAGCCAAGAGATTTATTGAATTCATTCAAGCACTTCTGGTCTTTCCTTGCTCCAGTCCCAGACCTACACAAAAACCCCTCACCACTGCAATTGTTCTCACTTCAAAAGAATTTCTCTTCCTCTCAATGGCTTACCTGGCGGCCCCCCACATAGAGAGGGCCCTCTAAGGGTTAACCCTTTCCCTGCATTAATTCATGGAACACACACAATCACCTGTGGTGCATTTTTGTGCCATCACACACTGGGACAGAAACCCACAATGCAATGGAGCAGCTAGAACAGAGAGATAGGTTCCCACCGTGCATTGCTGACCAAGTCAAAGCTGGCAGTGCTAATTGGGACACACTCTGTCGACTTTATGCGCCAGCGTGGACATGCACCTTCTACTTTGTAAAACTGAGTGCTCAAAAATCAACCTTACCAAATTTGACCTAATTTCCTAGGTCACACCCTGAGAATAGCTACTTTTAGCCTCTGGTCCCCATCCCATAGTCCAACCCCTGGAGGAGAAGCTACATAATTACTAGTTTTTTATCAATTCCAAGTCCCAGAGGAACCACTGTTCCTCTAGTCATTTCCAATACCATTACCTCTTTGTCATGATCCCTGTCATTTTGATACCTACCTTTCCTCCACAGCACTCAGCCTTCTGACCAGAGAGTAAATGAACTGAAGCTGGACTGCATGCTGTGGCCTTCAGGGCTTGAGTAGACTAGGCTGCATAGTGTTGTAATAGTATAGTGTAACAAACCAGGAGAACGGAGATGCTAAAAGTCATTTATAGGGAAAGAAAAAGAGATGCCCTGTAACAAATTGAAAGATGTAATCATTTCCTTTTGAGAGTGGGAGTCAGGCATTTGCTGGCAAGGGGGCTGCCTTTGTAATACCTATGGCTGTTCTAAAGCATTTATCTGGAAAGAACAGACAATGCAGGGATTCAAAGAGGGCTTTGCAGGCAGGATCAAGTAGCCTGAGAGAGCAGCTGGCTTTTGGAAGCCAGCAGTGTTCAATTCTTTTTGTTGCTCTTAATGGGGTAATGTAATCATTTCAGTTACCAAGCGTTGCTGTAGGCTTGATGATGACATCACCAGTAGACTTCTGGAGAAGCTTGAGAGACTCTGACAATGCCAAAAAATAAATAAATCTGGATCCACTGAGTCCGCACTCTGCTCTCACACTCCCACACACTAGAGTGTGAGTCAATCGGTTTTCTCTTCCATGCTGGTAGAAGGCACAGACCTGATTTCACAAGCAATGTCAGAATATTTCAATGGTAACATTTTTGTATGTTCACTCTGTTGCCTCCTTCTTAAGGTGGCACAGTGGCAGTTCGTGCCCGGTATGCAACGCTGGCCCAATAACACACCGAGAGTGGAAGAAGAATCTTTATTTGGCATGCCAAGTAAGGTGCAGGGGGATCTCTCCTCAAAGCCTGCACACCTTGCAACAAGCAGTGAGCAATACTTATACCTCTCTTCTCCTTTGTTCACCCCCTCCCAACAAACCAGGGGAGAGTTTCTCATAATTCCTTTATCCACTCCCCCAGCTCAAACTGAATTCTTACTGGTCTTATGCCATTCCGCTCTGGTAATTCCCTGTTGAGCAGGAGGTCAAGTACCAATAGATTATTAACAAAAAGTAAATTACAGGAAGGTAGAGTTATTCGGTCGTATAGAACATGAACAGGATCTCATTAACAAAACAATACTGAAAATTAAGGAGGATTCACTAACAATGCTAAATTCAATATTGAACCTTATGAGAACATCAATAAGCATTCATTTACAAAACGATGTCTCTATGAGATCAGAATATAATAACGTTTCCCGTGCCAACAACTCATTCCCTTTTTTTTTTGGATCAACACTTTCGGATTCAAGCGGGGAGAGTAGAGAAGTCATGTATTGGCTGAACCTCTATAATCTGACATTCTCAGAACCTAACCAGTGCTGGAGGGGAGAATTTGTTGGACAAGGGTAGGTCAATATTTTCTAGCAGGATTATCAACACTTCCACTTCTTACTGGGCTCTTAGGAGACATTTAGGAGCAAATTACAGCTAAATAACAGCACAGAACACTGAGAGCCAGGACTGGTGGCTGGAAGCAAATTTTATGGGACTATGGGAAACTTGGCCACACCCATGATAAGTGGTAGTCCAGCTAACTAAAATTATGTTGGATTATGGAGTTTGCTGGCTATGAGAGATCCAGAATAGAGAGATTCAACCTGTATTCTATTCGATGGAAATAATGTGTTATTTTTTAATAAGCATGTGAAAGCCACATGAGAAGGGGAAGGAGCTGGCAAAATCATTAGGTCCCCACAGTGTGAATACTAATATACTATTTGCATAAGAATTTAATGCATCACATATTTACAAAAATGATCAATGATATTCTAGCCCATCAGAGGTGAAAATTGTGAGAGCTGAAATGTAGCTTTATTAGCAGAAAGAAAAATAGGTAACCACCAGATAAAGTTTCTCCTATGTTTGCCAAAAAACATAACAGCTAAGAAAAACCTAAACGTTTCAAAATATGGAAACGAAAAAACGCAGAGAGGGTAGAAAACTATTTACACTGGCAGTTCGTACAGGTGGGTAAATAAGCGTTCATGTGTCAATTTCATACCGGCTTTTCCAAAATACACTTAACTCTGCTCTGGTATCCTTTAGGTTTTTCTTCATCCAGTCCCTAGACATCCCCTGACACCCACAGTGTGTATATTTATCCGGCTATAAACTCCCACAAGCCATTCTTCAAGCTACAGTCCGCCCGCTCATCGAGTATGTACCAGGTGTTAATTGTTCTCCCGAGCCCGAGGCACAGGGAAAGAACGCAACCGGCTGTCTTAGCTTAGCATAGTTTATCTCAGCGCAGCGCAGCGCAGCACGGCAAAAAATAAAGTAAAACAACATAAAATAAAACTTCAGACAAAAACTGGAAGTTTTTAAAGCCCCGGCAGAGACGCAGAGCCCGGGGGGTGGATTGCTCGGCGCTCGTTGCGTCTCCCCTGCCCATCGGTGCGCTCGGAACTCGCAGCCGTGGCGGTGTCGTGGCGACGAGGGAAGCCGAGGCCGGAGAGCGGAAGGGGGAGAGGAGTCGGGGTACCGCCCCCCCCAGAGGTGACACGGGGGTGCAGGGTCCCGCCCCCCCGAGCAGTAACTAGGGGGGCAGCGTTATCAACCCCTCAGCAGTGACTGGGGGGGTGCGGGTATTACCCCCCGGCAGTGAGCGGGAGGGATGGGGGTATTGACCCCCCGTCACTGCGGGGGGAAACTGGGGTGTCGCTCCCCCGGCCGTGACTGGGGGCGTTGGGGGTGACTGAGGAGGACTAGGGGGGTTGACCCCCCCCCCGCAGTGACTAAGGGGGGTTGGGGGACCCGTCTCCCCCGCAGCGACGGGTGGCGGCTATCCAGGTTGTCACCCCATCACTCGCGGGTGGGGGTCGAAAGCGAAGATCGGCGCTCAGGGGCTAAGACAGTCGGGGGACGGGCTCATGAATCAGCTTCCGAAAGCTCGTATCAGCCCCCCCACCCCACAGGGGATCGACGCGGCCTGTCCCGCCAGCCACGTCTGTTTCACTGAGGCTTTCCCAATTCATCATTCGCATTCCTAAAATACCAGCGTGGGAGCGCAAGTGAGGGAGGCTCGTACGCCTCTCAAGCCGAGGTACCTGCTTGGACCCAGAGCCCTGGAACCCAGTGCCGAGGTTTCTTTGCTCTGGCTGGGAGGGCATGCGGGGCTGTGAGCATCCTCGTTCTTTGCGTCACTCTAGGCTGAAGCTGCAGCACAGATCAAGCGACAGGAGGGTGGCGTCTCATGACAGGCCGTTTGGCTATGAGCAGGAAAAGCCTATGAATCAGCTTCTGAAGACCTGTACTGCCCACCCACCTACAACAAGGTATTGACACGGCACACGTCTGTTTCACTGAGACTTTCCCAATCATACCCCAGGCCAAACTGTAACACTTGCTGCGTTTACATTGAATAATCTTAATTATAACTGGCAAATACATCTTTGGGAACTGGAGGGCAAGAGATAACTTAATCAATATCCTTCATATACATGGCACTGATTAGATCCAGGAAGATCTGGTGCCTGGTGCTTTTTAATGAAATGACTCCTGCACATGCCTACCACTAAATCTGTTTTAAACTGTAAAGAAACCAGGCACAATCAGTGAAATGGGCACAAGTCTGGACCATCTTGAACTCTTAGATCTCTTTTGTTTCACCATGTTTCATTAAAATCTCTGCTGTTTAAGAAGTCTGGATTTTGCTGACCCAGCCCTAAGGTCTCTGTTTCACGTAGTTGAAGCTGTTTCTCCATAGACTTGAAGTAGCAAATGGGCTTTGTGCACATTATGTCTTTGCAAAATGACAGGGCATCAACGATACACAACAAATCCTTTAGAAGTCCTGATTTATTACACTAAGAGTAAGCACAAGTTACATGTGGTGCTGTAACATACATAAATCAAAAGCATCCTCAGAATGTGATGCATGTAGCCTTTATGTTATGAACCTCACTAGTGTGACAGCTCAAAGAGATTGCTGTTCCTGTTTCTTTGACATGAAAGGCATTGTACTCTTACTTATACCTGTGGAGGCCCAATCAAGTCAATGGATCCCCTACAGCGCTTGAGAGCTGGTCTGAAACATATTTAGCCTCCAGTCTCATTCTAGTGCAAATGACCAGTAAAGTAATGAATGGCCGGGTACCACTAGCTGAAAAAGCCTTATCTGAGAGCTATGCCAGACTTCGTTACAGAGACACCTCATTGCTCATCTGGCAGCAGCAACAGCAGAAGTTGGAATCTGCCCCGCCTGGTACTTACTTGAGTAGAAGCCGAAGTATGTGGTACTCGCAGTATGGTAATGAAGCCATCCTGGTACGGGACAAAAACAAACTGGATGTCTCCAAAGACACTGGGCAATCCAAGTTTTGCATTATTATGTGATTTTAGTGGCTTAGTGTCAGAAATCTGTGCACATCAGACAAATGCATGAAAGAATCTGCGCTGTGCTGCAGGCAAGTTCTCAACAACATTTTTATTCAAAAGTCATCATTGATATTTTTGGGAGGTTTGGTTACATTGTTTTCCATCACTGCTGATAATTGGGATCAACCTACCAATGTTCAATATGGCATGAAAAGATGAAGACTGGGGATATCTTACTAGAGAAAAAAGGCAAAATGTTACATATTAAATCAGGCTAAATATTAAATGAGGCTAAAAAAAAAAAACCCAACCCACACATTACTATCCTCGTGTGTCTAAATGCTTTATGCTGGATCTACACACTGATTGGGTACCAATGAAACTGTTTCAGTTACAGGTATGATTTGTTATATAAGTATAGTCCCTAATGTGGACGTACATATTGGTAAAAAACTGTCATATCTGTACAGCTTATTCCCCTTTCCTTACAGGAATAGCTGTTTTGGCATAAGCAAGTTTATACCAATACAAAAGTGTCATAAAACCATGGTGGTTGTATCATTTTAACTAAACCACAATCATTAAAGCAGTACAACCTGTACGTGTGGACTAGCCCTGAGAAGATTAATAAAACTGAAAGGATGTTTGAAGTTTAAATTTTTCACCGTTTATGGCACTTATTGATATTTCATATTTCACTGGGACTGAATGATGAAAGTAGCCTAGTCAATTTCACTTGCCAGTCAGACACCAGCAAAATTCTGCAATGGCGCCCTTGCAAATGCAACAAGGGAATGTTACAGTCCAAACTGTTTTCATTTGAAATCATTCTTTAGGATGTTTTAATAAGATTGTTTGGCAAAAATACACAAAACCTTCACTTTGGACCTTTCTTGCCCCTTTTTTATACTTTCCCTATAAAAGATTTCTTTCAATCTCAATTCATGATCTGGCAGTAAAACTGAATAATTTATAATAGTGAGCAGAATAGGGAAGGAAGTGCTGAATGAAGAGGGCCTTAGGCCTCAGCTAAACTAGGGATCAAAGTTAATCCCAGATTCACAATTCTAGCCATGCCCTTAGCATAGTTAGAATCAACATCTCAGGATTAACTTTGTTCCCTGGTCTAGATCAGGGAGTCTTCGGACTTGAGTCAATGTCTCCTACTCCTCACAGCAGCATGGAGTACCAGGATTGACAGATGAACTCAGAGAGATAGAGTATACCACATCTTCACTGATGTAGCAAAATCGAACTCTGGTGGATCGATCGCATCGCGTCAAACCTACAGTACGACATACCCTTAGAAAGATCAAGCTGAGAGAGGAATATGAAGGCTTTGCCCACTGCAAAGCATCAGTTGTTTCTCTATGATGTTACAGTTCAGTATCACAGAAGTAACTGTCTGAAGGCCTCATTCTGTGAAGTCAATATGAAGCCTGTATGAATAATACTCTGCTTAAACAACAGCTGAATGGATCATACATAGTTCAAAAAGGATATCTGAATGACTCATTGGATAGTAAGAGAGTAATAATGAAGAAAGCTTTTGTTAATGAGCACACACATCTTTTGGTAAGGGTGGAAAGGAAAAAAATGTCTTAAATAAAACAGGAGTGACACAGCCATAGGATCAGCTGCAAAAGGGATTTTCTTGTATATGTTTTCTGTATAATTAAACCCTAATGCATGCAGCAGTTAATTAGATTTATGCAATTGTTATTTCAAACAAAAATAATGGGAGTCTCCATTATAAATAACCTAGGAAGGATTTTTTTATTTCATTTTTGACAAACAGCATCCCTCATTTAATTGAAATTAATGTTTTAGAATTCATGTCCATAGATTATTTTTACAGCTGTTAACGTTGAAGACTGGGGTAGGCAATAAAGAAGTGGCAGCCCATCAGAATTAGTCCCTGATGGATTGCCACCACTATACTTACCTGCACCTCCGCAGGAATCAGGTGATCGCAGCTCTTGTTGAACGAGGATCACCCTTTCATGGCCAATGGGAGTGATGGGAAGTAGCATGGACCAGGACATTGCTTCCTGACACTCCCATTGGCTGCAAATGATGAGCCGTGGCCAATGAGAGCTGCATTTGCCTGATACTTGCAGAGGCACAGGTAACTATAGAGGTGGGCTAACCCCAGGTGGACCAGATGGAGCTCGCAATCTGGTATTTGCCCACCCCAGGTTAAAGGATTTTTAAAAAAGGGACTTCTACTTCTGGTAATGAGCACTGCTGACCAGGTGCCAGTTCTGTCTGCCATCACTCCTCCACTGTGTATATGGAGGTGTGAGCTAGTAGGGCAGCAGCAAGCCCTTAGATGTCATGGGCTATGTCTACACTTGCCTCCAGCTTCGAAGGGGGCACAGTAATCAGCGTGATGGGAGATTACTAATGAAGTGCTGCGATGGATATGCAGTACTTCATTAGGCAAATTCTCCCCCCCAGCAATGGCGAAGTGCCGGCATGCTGTGTAGCAAACCCATGATCCCTCGGGATCAAAGGACGCCTACCACTACTGGTGTGTATCACAAAGTACTGTATGTTCAGAAAGTTTAACTTGGGCCCGGACTCTGCCAGCTCTTATGTATAGGCTTCATGTCACACACAACACTGTGGTCTCCTCAGGACTATTCTTGTGTTACGCTTGTCTACAGAATTAGGCTTTGCATGGCACTAACGGGCCATTGTATTGTTTGCTTTTCTGCACATCCCTCTAAATGTGATTGTTTATTTCACATCATTTAGTATTAATGCATTTCCAGAAGTCTTGGTGGATTTGTTGGTACTACCCTGAACTGAGTTTCTGTCGTCAGCTATGCGTTGTTGACACGTGCATTGTAAGTGCGTTTATTGTCTGGGTGTAAATTAAAACAGTTTGAATGCGTCCTCTGTACCAGCTGTTTTTTCTTGTCCATATTAACCGCCTTAACATATCTGATCATTATTTGTATTACACCTCAACATACTGACTAAGGAAAGGTATGGTGCATCTCTGGATTTATGCAGACACATCCAGTTAGGGATTGTCTTAACTAGCAGGAGACCTATTGCCACCTATTCCTTAGCATACAGGTGAGTTTTGCAGAACAGAGGCCTGCAGTTCAGTTTACCTGAGATTAGCGAGTTGTGGCTGAGGCTGGTGTCTCCATGACAGTGATGTTGCACAGCTGCTCAGCTTTGATGCCTGGTTCAACAGCCCAAGGCTTTGCAAATTCTTCCTGTGGAGCCTGAGAAGGGACATGGAGAGCTATCGCTGCTTCTCATTTCATGAAGGGCTACAATGAAGATGTTACAGCGAAGCCACTTAGTTGATTGGGAGCCATATATTTCTCACCTTTTTGTAGATTCCAGGCCAAGAGGGACCACTGTGATCATCTGGTGTGACCTCCTGTACAACACAGACCAGAGAACTTCCCAGATAATTCCTAGAGCAGATTGTTCAGATCCAGAAGAACATCCAGTCTTGAGTTATGCCCAGAAAGGACCCCGAGCAAGCTTGCTCACCCCTACTGGCTAAACCTTCTACTGGCTAAACCTTCAGGCAGTCTAATGAGTGCAGCTGGGCCCCAGTGGAGTCCCCTCATTGACCAAACTGCCCAGTTGGTTGCGGGGGTGAGCACACTTGCTTTTAAGAGCAGCAGCAAGGTGCTGGCTGCTCGAAGCATTCGTTATGATGGCTCCTGCTTGTTCCCAGACCCACTTCTGCCTGGGACCCCGCTGTGCCTCACCACAGGCAGTTTCAACGCCGATTCTTGACCCTGTTTCTGACACATGGCCAATCACTCTAAGACTGACCATGAACTCCAGGTCCTACAACTAGGCACAACTGCCAGGCCCCACTCCCAGCGATGGAATACACGATGACCTGTGTATGTGTGTTGTTCTGACAGTTACTTTCCCTCTTCATTACATTTTTGTACTCTGCATTTCTCTAGCCTTAACTTCCAGCCATTGGATCATGTTCTATCTTTCTCTGCTAAGTTGAAAGGAAATTTTTATTTCCCATCTTGGTACTTACAGGCTGTGGTCAAGTCTCCCTTTAATCTTCTTTTTGCTAAGCTAAATAGTTCATGGCTCTTCTCTGAACCCACTCCAATCCATCAACCTTCTCCTTGAATTGTGGACAACAAATCTGGACACAGTGTCCAGCAATAGTCACAGCAGAGGTAAAATAACATCTCTATTCCTACTTGAGCTTCTTGCTTGGCCACCTTGAGGTGCAGTAGCAAAGTGGATAAGGTGCTTTCTGACAATCCAATGGCTTGTGTGTTCCAGTGTAGCTCAGGTATCAACATTGTGTGTGTGTAGACACTGTTGGTGCATCTACACTTGCATTCCTCTTTTGAAAGAGGTGTGCAAATGAGGAAAATAAAAATGCAAGTGAGGTGCATATTTGGCACCTCATTTGCATATTATTTCAAAAGGGCTTCTTTCGAAAGGAGAAAACCAGTGTAGACGGTGCTCTTTCGAAAGTAAACCCCATCTTCAAAAAAATCCTTCTTCCCATTAAATAAAGGGAAGGATTCTTTCGAAGATGGGGTTTACTTTCGAAAGAGCACCGTCTACACTGGTTTTCTTCTTTCAAAGGAAGCTCTTTCAAAATAAGAATATGCAAATGAGGTGCCAAATATGCACCTCACTTGCATTTTTGATTTCCCTCATTTGCACACCTCTTTCGTAAGAGGAATGCAAGTGTAGATGCACCACGTGAGTTTTGTGCCTTCCCAGTGTGGTGGAACTTTGTCTGCGTCTTACATGCTATAGTTGTTATGGTTCTGTAGCTAGCAAGGGTCAGCCATAGGAGGGGAAAAGAACTCTGATCTCGCCCCCATAAAAACCGTTTTAACTGGGATTTTACAGCAAGGGTAAGTCTATGTGGCAGCACTAGTCTGAAATAAGATATTCCAAAATGGCTATTTTGAAATATCTTATGTAGAAGTAATACAACCACACAAAATGCATTTCAAAATAACATCCAGCAATTTTGAAATAGCATATCCAGGTCCATAGCACTACTTCAAAATAGTCCCATTGGAGCCCATTATGACCTATTTTGAAATAGGCATTATTCCTCATGGCATGAGGTGTACTGGAATTAGAATAATGCACCCGGTATTTCAATTTTATTTCAAAATAGTGTGTGCATCATTTAGATGCTGCCAAAGTTATTTTGAAATAATTGCTATTATTTTGAGGTAAGTTGGCCGTATAGATGGAGGTCAAGATAGCTAATGTGTGTTAGCAACCTTGCTCTTAAAAACCCATCCATCCCTCCTCCCCTTTTTTTTCTTGGCAGCAAGGATGCCACTTTAATGTAACTCAGAATGAATTAGTCACGCCAAGCTAGCTAGTGGAGGCAAGCAGGCAGCTGGGAAGGAGAGACTGCAGACTACCACTTACAAACCTGCGCAGGTGACAGCTGGAATCCAAGTGGTGATGCGTCTAGGATGAAGCCCAAACTGGAATCAATGGGCGTTAGACTGGTGACTTCAGTGTGGCCAGGACCATCCCTTGTAGAGCGCAAAGGGCAGCCGTGCAAGTATCAGGTAGACTATGTCTTCCCTGTTTTTTCTGGAGGTCTCTGGAAGCTCTGGAGAAACATATTGAGAGCTTTTTGAGTCCTAAATCAAGGGACTTGGGAGGTGTTGAATGTTTAACCAAGAGATTTGTCCATCTGAGTTAAGAGCACTCAACAAAAACCCAGATGTTAAGTCATCTGAATAAAAATCACTTCCTTTCTCAGTAAATCAGTTTTCGTGTCCTTAGTGACCACGATGTGATCTCCCCCTAGTTCTCCAGCTGTCCATAGAGTCTTCCAGAAAAACAAGGCAGATGAGACCTGAATTTCTAATACAAAAGCATCCAAGCCAAACCAATCTAGCACCTTCCAGGCCTTCTTTTTACACCATTAAAAGGGGCACAAACCCATTCCCTTTCCCTCCCGATCCTTTTCAGATTACCTTAAAGACTCATGCTGTAGCTTACCTATGACTCTAGTCCCACAAATACCTCCACACTCCATACAGGACCCTGCAGATTTCAGTGGCAAGGTCCAGCCACATGAATACAGTTGCAGAAGTGGAGCTTAAAGCAGGATAATTGCTGAAAAGTAAATCCCATACACATTAGTTAGGGAAACCATGTAAGCAATATTGTTGATCACTCCCGCATTATGACTCAGAGTCGGGAGTGCACTGGAGGCCTGGTCTAGAAGTTTTTTGTACCAGTATAACCAGTGCTTTCGCTGTGCCGGTACGCTGTCCCAGCATCTTGGCAGCCCCAGCCGGGTGGCAGAGAGACCCTGCCAGCCAAGCATCTGGGAGCCAGCTGGAATATGGAGCTCTGCTGGCAGCCCCAGCTGTGGGAACCAATATGGGGGAACTCTGGCAGCCCCAAGGCTAGGAGCCGGCAGAGATGCAGAGCCCCACCAGCAGATCCAGCCCTGGGGACCCTGGTGGGGAAAGGGGGCAGGGAGCCAGCTGAGTATCAAAAACAAAAGAAAAAACAAACAGAAAAAAACCCACCACTGAGTATAACTGTTGGTTAGTGGAATGGGTTTTTTGTTTTATTTTAACCCATACAGTTATGCACTACAACTCCAGCTACAGATGCAGCTAAACTGGGATAAAGATCCCTTTTACTGGTACAGAATTGCTTGTAACAAGAAAAGCCATACTAGTATGAGCACATTTATACCCATATGACTGTGCCCACACGAGGGGGAATTATACCACTTTGACCATACTTATTTCAAGTGATACCTCTTATGTGTGTGTGTCAACAAAGCCTGATGCACATCCTTGTTCAACAAAACACCAAGTATATTGGGACTTATGCATGGGTTTGAAGTTACCCATGGGCCTAATTTAAGTGCTTTGCTGAATAGGAATGAAGTTAAAGTACATGCTTAAACTTCAGCGGGTAGAGTCAATATTTTCAATCTCAACTTCATCATGAGTCTTATGACATCTGAGGGTTTACTTAATGCCCCAGCATCTGGAGTCATGTGATTCTGAGGATCTCAATTTTCATTTGAGAAACTCTTGAAATGATGAGAATATGGAACTTGAAAAGGGCACAAAACCCAGAGGCCAAAGAAAACAAATGCAAGATTATTTTTAAAAACTCTTGTGATTTTTTTAAGCCAGTTCCGTGAGTCTGAGGGTCCCAATTCCTGATTTCTGAGGTTTGGCAGTACAAGTTAGTGCTTTGCTGAATCAGGACCATGTGTGACTTCAACCACACTGGAGAGTGGGGAACAGGAAGGACGCAAGCAATGTATAAAACTTAACACACGCAGGCACTTTTTTCTTTTTATTATGAAAACAAAACAAACGCCCCAGGAGAGGGGTCCATGATTATCAGTAACATCAAAGATTACTTTCTAACTTTTCTTTTTAAATCTGTTGTGTCGAGGCCAGCATTTGCAATAAACAAGCTAAAACTAGTTACATTGACTCATTCTTCAGTAACTGACATTTACAGGAATATACTAGAAATGGCACTAAAAAGTCTTAAGAAAAAGTTATGTGCATGCAAATTTACCGTCATACAGAAAAGTAACTTTTTTTAAATATTAAAAAAAGGAAAAACAAAACAAAAACATAAAACAAATTGTTTTGGAATTGTTATGCCAGTTATTGGGGTATATAAGCTCTAAAAGGCCTGTGTCAAATCTTAGCTGGTGGGTTGTTTTATTTTTTAAAAATGATTTTTTTTTTTTTTAGAAAAGATATGTAAATACCATTTTTTAAAAACGTGTCATCATTAAAACAAGCATGATAATGCTGCTAGTGTTATAATCTCTTCCTGCCTTGTGTTAATCTGTAACTCATAGCTTGCCCTCGATTGCACCAGAATGCTAATTGCCTGTGTTTAGACTGTGTATTTTAAAATCCATTACTAAATTTTTTTTTGTCATGCCCCAACCCCTAACTCCAACCCCAGTTTTAAAAAAGCATCATTTCAAAAACAAAAGGAAACAAATTAAAAACAGGGATAAGAGTCCCAAAAGTAGAGAGAAAATCAGTTTGGGTAACTGTAATTGGATTCCTCCAACTAAAAAAAAAACATGGAAAGAGACCACAATCCAAGTACTACTTTAATGTGCATGTGTGCATGTAAAAAAAGTAGCAACTGGTTATATGCATTTTTACATTTTGAATGGGAATCATGTCTACAATTTCAAACCCTGTTGAGAGGAAAGCTTAAAATCACAACAATAAAAAACTGAATTTGCTTTGTTTTGGCTGTATCTATTGACTGACAAAGTTTGAATCAACACATTTGTTTTCCAGGTGAACAAGGGCCTGATCTTGGGAAGGCTCATGTCCCTCAGCTCTCTACGATGTGACAAGAAACAAGCTTAGGGTAGGTCTTCACTACAGGGAAGATTGACTGATCTTCTGGAGTTAGATTTAGTGTGCCTACTAGGGATGCACTAAAGCAAATTTACCTCCTGCCCCTCGTTAGGAGTAAGGGAAGTCAAAGGGAAAGTTTTTCCCATTCACCTCCCGTTGTGCAGACGGTGGGGAAAAAAAATCGATTTTAGATAAGTTGACTCCAGCTACACAATTCATGCAGTGGGATTTGCATATCTAAAATCAGTTTTACCTGCTAGTGTAAACCTGACGTTAATCTGTGATTATTTCATAAAGCTCTTAAAAGGTCAGACTGATGCTTTTGAGTAGCGACATGCAAATTCTCCTCTCTGCAGTGGGCTTTTTTTGATTCATTTTCTTACAAACTATCGACGTTCTTTTAAATTTAGTTGACGTAAAACACTCTGGGGCAGATCATCAGCTTGCATAAAATCACCCACCAATGACTACGTCCATGAATGAATTTCTTATTAATTTAATAGCAGTAACCCAGATATATGTGAGGGAGGATGACAGTGTGAAAGAAACAGCATGTTTCTCAGGAGTTTTTCCCAGATTGACACCAAGTTGCTCATATTTATTTAAAAGCAAATAGTCCGCAGTTTCCTTTTATACTTATTAAAGGTTGTAACAGAACACAAAGCAAAAACATAAATCCACCCTTGAAAACAATTGCCCCGTAAGCTCTAATTAGATGTGCATTACATTTTTAAAAGTTACTGTGATGAAATATATTACTAAGGATCTGTGGGATGGGGGAAGGGCAGTGCTTAAAAAAATATCCATATTAAAATTAAACTGAGTTTAAAGGAAAAGGAAAATTGTTAATTTAGGGTTATCATATTTGACCTTTCAAAAAAGAGGATGCCCCTGAGAGAGAATGTATCAGTATCTACCAACTCACATATTAATGTCTATATATACACTATAGCACATTAATACAACGTGAGTTGGTAGATACTGATACAGATACACTCCCTCTCAGGGTTGTCTTTTTTATATGGTAACCCTAAGTCAGTGAGATACAGGAAACCCTAGTTCATCAATTCCTTTCAACTGTGTAGGGCCCAATCCTGCAAAACTGAACACCTCCTGTAGGAAGGCTGACCATCCATTGATTTTAAAGTGACTGGCAGCTCTTCAGGACTCTAGAGGAGGCATTCTGTTTCTTACAAAATCAGGCTCCATTATTATTTTGTAATTTAAAAACAGGTACACTGCATTAGAGCCATGTATGACTACCTCACTGTCTTTCCTAAACTGCTGACTGACATTTACAATAGTGTCGTTTGTAAACGGATGCAAGGGTAAGTCACCTATTCAATCTCTCGATAGTCTAGACTCTGACTCCTATAAAA
The DNA here is from genome assembly GCF_033958435.1 of Carettochelys insculpta. Lineage (NCBI taxonomy): Eukaryota > Metazoa > Chordata > Testudines > Carettochelyidae > Carettochelys > Carettochelys insculpta. Next base: position 17,015,484 of record NC_134157.1, read on the forward strand.
TGTGGTTACATGGGAATTAAATGAGGGACAACTGATATTGCATGCAGGAGCTTTTGCACCAAAATGAAAATTTTTGGCAAAGATGCCCCAATTGCAAGCCACGCTCATGTTTCAAAATGAGGTGTAACTCACTGGGACCACTTGTCCCAGGATGCAATATTTCCTTTCCAAGTCTGCAGAAGCTAAGCTTGCTGGGAACATTGCATGCTGGGATTTGCAGTCCTCATGGGCCACCCCGCTGTATTATAAAATGAGTACAGCTGCAACTTGCTTCACTTTGTGACAAGAAGATGCAGCCCCAAGGCTCTTAGCAATCTGCTAATATGGGACTCAGCATGGCAAATATCAAGCCTTCCCATGTTAGAGGCAATGAGGTAACCTCAGCGAATTGGAGGTTGGGACAGGGACAAGCATAACTTCAGTTAAACTCTGTATATTTTTTTCTTTACAATAAAAAGTTAAAAAAAAATAATTCAACTTACTATACATTTCTGCCCCTCGGGTTACAAAGTGTATATTATAAGACTGGGGTTTTCCTAAAACTGGTTTTAAAAAAAAAAAAAGAATGCAAACACAGAAAGATCTGTGAAAAAATTACAAATACAATAAAATAAAATCATGCTGCTGCTGGAAGTCATCTAAGTCTGAAAGTCTCCAAATCCTGTACAAAAAGAAGAAAGAGAGAAAGGAAGAAACAAAACAATAGAAAATTGAATACACAAAACATGAGAGAGCACCGACACAAGAAATAATGGACTGTAGCACCTGTAGGTAAAAAGTCCAATATATTTAAATAAGGTCTCAGATTTTTTTTTTTAGACTGGTTCAAACCATTTTAAAAAAAAACTTCTGCATTTTTGCTGTTCTTCATAATGCAGTTTTCTTAATGTTTCAGACAACCAATGGTGTTAATAAATAAAGTATTTATATATACACACATGAAATTAGGGACAGTGACAACAGAGTGTGTGTTGCAGCAGTGCAGGTTGAAACATTAGGCTGGAATCTCATAGAAAATTGCTGAGCCTTACAAAAAAAGTTTGTTTTTTTTCCTGTTTTTCTTCCCCCTCCCCCTACTTTTTTTTTTTTTTTTTTTTTTTTTTTTTTTTTGAGGTAAAAGTTTCAGTGTTTGGAAACCTGCACCCTGCGAGACACCAAAGTAGCGTTCCCCCCTCAGAGCTCCTTGCTGATACAAAAGATAGGAAAAAAAAAAAACCCCAACATTCAACACCTCTCCCCTACCCCTCAGTGCCTTGGCTCAAACCCAGCCTAAGCCTCTGATTTGGGAAGGTACTTAAAGCACGTCATGTTGGTGATCTTGACGTCGCTAGGCCTGGCTTATTACGGTTGGTTGAATTCTTTTTTTATGGGAAATTGGGTTTTCAGGGAAACAAAGTGTGTTTTCCTGAAAAAATGCTGGTTTTGGTTGAAAGACTGAACACGTTTTATTTTTTCAACAAAAAGTCAACATTCTGTGTGTGTGTAGGTAAGAGAGACTCTGATCAATGCTTACCTGCTTAAAATTAAGCACATGCTTAAGTACCTTCCTGAATAGGAGCCTATGCCTCTACCAAAACAAAAAAAAAAAAGATACATTTTAACAATCCACAGTACATGAGATTTAGTTTTGTTTTTGTTTTTTTTTATGCAAAAAGATGATAGCATCTGACACTTTCATCACACTGTAGACTTGGAGGTTAAGAATACTAATACAAATACACCAACTAGTTCAAAAGCTAACATCTTTCAGATACAGTACCATTTTACAGAGATTTCTTTTTAATTTTTTTTCCTTGCCTCGCAGTGAGCCAGGTTGGGTGTATTAAAAGGGAGCTTGGAAAAAAAAAAAAAATCCAAAAAAAACCCTGTATACTACACCTTGCTGATTTTTCTATGGATCTCTTGTGAAGAGTTCAAAATTCTTGTCATGTCCAAGCAATCATCTTCAGTTAAAACAATTTAGAGAGACTTTATGCAAAGTGATCTACTTATCATAGAGTCTAGTCACGCATAAAAAGATCTTTGACCTATTAAAAGCAGAGAAGAAAATCGTGGAAGATGCCTTTTATAACACTGAATTTAAAAAAAAAAAAAAAAAAAAAGACAAAAGATAAAATCCTGACCACCGTGGAACAAGAGCAGTATGGTAACTGGAACCGTAAAAGGGGACACTGCAGAGTATTGGTGTGTATGTTGTCCTTTTTTTTTTTTTCTTTTCTTTTCTGTAAGAGTCTGTAGTTTATTCTGAATCGCTGCTGTCTGAACTGGATCCACTTGAGCTGCTGCTTCCAGATTCTGAGGAGCTGCTGCTGCTGAGACGGGAAGGACCTCCAGAGGGAGCAGAGCCAGACTTTTCTGGAGGGAAATAGGTTGTGTGTCATATATTTGCAAGCTCGCTGAACTATTCATATAGCTCCCTACGTACGCTGCGATAAGTAGTCTATGGGTTGTTATGGTACAATCTGATAGCTGGGGCAACATTCAAAACCTCTGGAAAACTGGAGAAGGCCTTAAAGTGAAACGGCCCAGACAGCAAGCTTTGGAGTGGGCCAGTTATTCTAATACAGGGTGCATGTCCTTGGTCCAGCACCCTCGGGACTGGGGTGATCCCGAACAAGGGATTTTGCCAAGTAGTGGTGGTTAACGCACCCCTGGGTCCTGCCACTGGCCCTCCAGCTGCCACTACCCAACCCTCCAACCACAGCTTGCCATTGCCACTGGTGCCCTGGGTCTGGTGCATGCTGGTGCTCCAGCACCCTGCACGGCTGCCAGGAGGTGCCAGCAACCCGGCCCCATGTGAGGCTGCTAGGACGGTGGCTTTGGCTTTCTCTCTTGCCCTGGCTCTCTGGTCCAGGAGGTTTTGCCATGCCAGAGTATGCCGGTTTTAGGAAGTGCAACCTGTAACAAACAGTCAGTGGGAAAAGAAAAAAACCCCACAACCCACGATAACATAGAAAAGGAGTGAGCAGCTTTTTAAATCAGGCTCCTCTTTTTGACCCTACAATTGGCAGCCCTCTCTGCCAACCTGTCTAATGTAATCCAAACCAATGGACATGTCAGTTATGTTCATATGGAAAAATAAAACCCTTTCAGCACGGGTAAGAAAATAAATATGTGGAATGTAAAGTCTTTATTAATCGGTATATAAATCCGAATACACAGGCATAAAACCAGTCACAGATTTCAACAGTTAATGAGACGGATGACCCTGAGACCCAGCAGCCAATCGTGCTGCCCTCCACCCCACTTTGCACAGCCCTGACCTAAAACATGAATCTGGTTGGTTTAAACTGAATGGCACAACCACCCTCAAGCCACACTCAGTGTGTGGCACCTGAAGCCAGTGAGCACAGATTCCAGAATGGGAATTACTGACACAGCGAGGGGCTGGGCAACTTTTACCAGCTGGGTTCCAGTTGGCTGTTAAAAGGTCCACACCAGTACAGCTGAGAGGAGAATTCCGCCTGTGGATTCTACTAGGAATACTCAGGCATTTCCCCACAAATTCTGCATTCTGTGCTTCCTTGGAGAGTCAACCCAGGAAATTAAGAATAATCTTTGTTGGTAAAATCTTCCAGTAGGACAAAAAAAGTTCTCTCGTATTATTGATACAAAGGTTCTACCTCACTCTGGTCAAGGTCAAAACTTGGAGGCTGCTGTTCAATCTAAGGTTTTGTCTACATGGGAAAGCTGCACCAGTTTAACTTAGGCTACATCTAAACTCTGAGCAAGGAGTTTCATTTCCCTAGACGTACTCACTGTAACTCTCACCAACTATTCTAATTATAACTAGTAGTGTAACCGTGACAGCATGGGTAGCAAGAGAAAGCCAGTGAAGTGGTGCTGTATGTGTACTCACTGATTTAAGACTGGTCTGTACTCAACACAAGGGTTCCCTCTAATTTTTTCCATCCCTGGGCAGAATAAATTTTGTTATATGCAGCAAGGCATGTGTAGCTGTGCAGCACCAACAGAAACATTTTCCAACTGTCATGCATTAAACCAGAATCAACTTGGTTTAAATTGAAATCAGACTGTGCACACAAACTTTGCCATCTGCTTTAACTAAATAACTTTAAAATTGTACCAAAAGTTAAACTGATGCCACTTGCTCATGAAGACACACCCAAGTTAATAGCGACTGGTAATAAGAATTGCGTGACATCTCCTGTATTTTTTTTTAAGTACATGAGTCAGTCGAAACTTAGCTGTGCATATTGACTGACTCTCTGTCTCTATAGAGTAATTTACTTGGCCCAGGCACTATTCAGAAGTGAAACTTCAGGACATGTAGCCAATGAAGTGTGGCCAATTACCTTTTTTTGCAGGTTTCTTGTTGTTGTTTAGCTGCCCGCTGACATCCTGTAACCGTTTTTCTAACTCTTTCTTCTTTTCCTGAGCTAACTCTTCTTTCGATTTTGCTGCTTGCTTTTTCCCACTTGCAGCTGTGGAGGAGGAACGCACAGTTTCTGAGACTGCATGGTTGGGGGGAAAAAAGAGCGGACATCACTATTTTACAGGGCACAAAAATTTATGCAACTGCTCTGTAGTTACACTGCTAAGATCAGTGACCACACAGCAATTACACTTCCCTACAGAGGACAACACGCAAAATCGCAGTCTATAACAATCAACGTTTACATGATTTTTTTTAAAGATATCTTTGAAAATATTTTAGAAAATAGAAATATCCATGTAATAACCTTGTAGTTACAGGTTACTTACCAGCCACTTATATGGTCAATAGTTACATTGTAATTAAAGAATTGTTACATGAGTTTCTGCCCTGTAAAACAAAGTGTCCCATTAAAGGTTGTCAGAAACAGGCATTTGCCATCAAGAGCTAGATTTTTTCATGCAAGAATTCAGCTGTTTTGTTGCTTAAAAACAAGATTTGCAAAGGATGCAGGCAAAAATTGCAGGTGTCAAGAATGTATTTGCATTAGCTAGGATTAAAATGTTAAGAGGTATCAGCAATCATCCTGCTTCCCATCACAAATTAGTGCTAGCTGAGGTGAGGAAGAAATATTCCCCCCCACAGCACAGTAATGTACACTTTTCACCACTGCACATCACGTGTTGGCCATGATCAGAAACAAGACAGATAACACATTGGCTTGATCCTGGAATGAAATAGCTAAAATTCCTGTGCATTATTTAAAAGGAATGATAAACCAAAAACTGACACAGAGAACCATCTGAAAGCTAAACACTGTAGTAAGCAGAACATGGCAGAAAAATTTATATTGCACTGTCTACAGTGTCACTGCAGTTTGGACAAAGCCCTGTTCATTAGTGCAGGGCATGCAAATGACAGTGCGGGGCATGCAAATACTTGCACTGGTGATTCTCTGGGGTTTTTCATGTTGCCACAGGCTTTGGCTGCAAAAATAAAATGCTCTCCCATTTTGGAGAGACACTGAATTATTCCAGCCATACAGGGATTTAGTCAGAGGCAAGCTGACATGGCAGACCCTCACCTCATGAATGGAGGTTGTTCATAACTTGGAAACGTTCTGAACTCTGAAAAGAACTTGAGCTTTGTCCTTTCAAAAGTGTGCAACTGAGCACTGACTTTGTTCAGTGTTGACATTTTACTTTGCAGAAGACAAATGCTGCATTCCCTCGAGTTTTTAGTAGTTAACATCTAACACAGTATTGTACTGCATTTGCATTTTGTGGGCGTGTGGGTGTCTTTCTCTGCTGCTGCCTCATTGCATACTTCCATTCCACATTATGGCCATGTTTACACGAGGAAGTTCTTTTGAAATGTGTTTAGAAAGAAAGGGCTCTTTTAAAATATGCAGCAGTGTCTACATGCAAAAAGCGTTCTTTCGAAATAAAATCGAAAGAATGTGGCGCTCCTTTCAAAAGAGCCCTTCCACTTCCATTTCAGGAAGAGCCCCTTCTTTCAAAAGCTTCTTTTGAAAGAAAATGTGTAGACACACCGCGGAGCCTTTTTTTCCCCCAAAAGAGCAGTCTTCACGGCACCTGATTTTTTGATTCCTGGCCCATTCTTTTGAAAGAGCAGGGGCTGTGTGGACGCTGTCTTTTGAAAGAGCAGATCACTCTTTTATCTGCTTTTTTGTGTGTGGACGCACTCTTTCGGAAGAAGTTCTTTGGGAAGAGATCTTCCTGAAGGACTTCTTTTGAAAGATCACTGTAACGTAGATGTAGCCTAAATGTGTGACTGATAGGTCAGTTTCGTATGAGGTTCTACTGTACATTAAAAAGCAAAAAAAGAACCAACAAGGTCTCAGAAAAAAAAAATAAGTTTGCTTAGGGCTTGCTGGAGATCACATGGCAGCAAAATATGATCCACTGCACAATTATCTGCTGTTTGAATCTCTGCTCCTGGAGCAGAGACCACCCATCCAGGAAGGCCGTTTGTGCCGATAAGGATATTACGGCTCAATTCCTGGCTCTGCTATGGACGGTGCATGTGACTGGACAAGACACTTCATCCCACCCACTGTTTGTCTCTCTTGTCTATTTAGACATATAGGTGTTCTTCACAACCGGGAACATATCCTGCCAGGTGTAAGCACAGCACCTAGCACAAGGCGGCCTGGATTTTAGTAATGCTTTCTAGATGCTATCATAATCTAAACAACAAGAAATCCCTCACAGGGAGGGGACCTTGGAACTTTCAGCCTTCCATGGAATAGGATTTTCAGGAGGGCAGGAAGGAGAAGGAGGGCCTGGGACATTTCCATTCAGGGAAAGAGGCCTTTAAAATAAATCACCATCAGATTGCCAACAAGTAATCAATACTTGGAAACAGAGTTTGATCAGGAGAGAGTCCTAATGAGCGACCCCTTGCCTCCCACACAGGGGGGTTGATGAAGAGCTCATGAGTCGTGAGGTAACTTACAAAACGGTTTCCTTTGTTTTTTCTGTAAACAAGACTTGACATATCTCTCCAGTTCTCGTAAAGTGGTGGGCTTCAAGGTTTCAAAATCTATTTCTATTTCATCGGGGTTGGAGTCCCTGAGGGAAGGTTCCCGTGACTGGATGATGTGCACCACCCGGCCCAGCTTTTCTCCTGGCAGACGGTTGATGTCCAAGCTGAGCTGCCGCTTCTCATCGTAGGTCATGGGCAAGCCCTCCTCCTCCTCCTCCGAATCGTAGGGCGCAGACACCTGCTTGCCTCCTTTTTTAGGCTGCCTGGGGGGTTTGAAAGCACAAACACGGTGGGTGGTGTAGCATGTTAATTTCTTCTCCCCTTGTACTAACAGGCCTGATCACCAGGGTTCCCTCTAAGGTTTTGCGCTCGTGGGTGGAATAAATTTTATGTGCATGAAGTTATGTATGAATGTGCACCACTAACCGAAAACACATGCAGTTCAACATCTGGGCGGCCACCCAAGTACTCAGCTTAGGGGGAACACTGATGATCATCAATCCCTAACATTGAAGGATGCCCCTGGTTTTGGCTTCAATCCAGCAGAGCAGTTAAGCCTGTGTTCAAGAAAGTGTTGTTCTGACAATTTATGGGGCTCTACACAGAACTGGTTCCCCTACGCGCAATGGCGGCATGGGAGGAATGACAATCATTTAGAAATGTAATTTTTATAAGCTTCCACAATGCACTAATGAAATATGTTTAAAACAAATTTTAAACTAAGCTCCAGTCGACTAACACAGTAAATTCAGAAACTGACAGTTTATACCTGGGATTGGCAAATGCCTGTTTAATGGCTTTTTCCCAGGCTCTGCTAAAGGCTTTGGCAGCTTTTCTGCTTTTAAGTGAACTACATCCCCCCTGGAGGAAGCAGAGCCACAGAACAGGGATGGGAAGAGGCAGGCGGGTAGATGGACATTAAGACCCAGTGGTACCCCCTATTTTCAGGTGCCCTATGGGGCTGTGTATGGGAAAGTATGGCCCTGGTTCAAGGCCCAGCAACATCAGTATGACTGATGCACTTAAGTACCTGCCTGAATAGGGATGCTTTTTGTGGCTTAACTTCCCACCTCTAGAAAGCAAGGGGGAGGGAGAGCTCAGTGGTTTGAGCATTGACCTGCTAAACCCAGTGTTTGAGCTCAATCCTTGAGGAGGTCTTTTAGGGATCTGGGGCAAACAGATTAAAAAAAAAAAAAAAAAAAAGTCAGGGGGAATGGTGCTTGGTCTGGCTAAGAGGGCAGGGGACTGGACTATACTCCTGAGGTCCCTTCCAGTTCTGTGGGATAAGTATCTCCATATATTATTATTATAATTGCTGACACATTCTGACTGGTATGTGGGCTGTTATTACTGACTGTGACAGCACTGCCGCAGTCAATAAGAGGGTAAATAACTTGTCTAGGCTCAGTCAGCCACACCGTACTACACCCTAAGGCTTGCCAGTCCTGGAGAAGGGCAGGTCCTCAAAAAGAGAGGGGCCTGGTGCAGGCTGGAAAGCATTCAGGAACAGACAGACCTAGAGCCCCCTGCCCCTCAGGGATGTCTGCTGGGGCCCCTCCTCAAGAACAAAAGCCGCCTAAGCTCCCTGAGGAAAACAGAGGGACCAGCTTTTTCCATACTTTTCTTGTGGGAGACCCAGGACTTAGCCCGGACTGTTTGGACAAAGGCTGTAAGGAGCTCAGATGCCCTTCTCCCAGGGCTACTGGCCTTTACCTTGCGCGAGATTATGGTGGCCTGACCCTTTTGTAGGCTGTGGAGGTATTCAGGCTTTTTCTTTTGGACTATTTCAATACCTCTCTTCTTCAGAATGGGACCAAGTGCCTCAGGGACACAGCACTGGAATTATTTTTAGGGTAGGGGGACCTGAGCTGTACTCCCACAGGCATCTGTTTGTGCCCCTCCCCACTCCAGGGTGGGGTCGCATCTAGGGTTGCCAACTCTATCAGACTAGATGGACCTGATACGACTGCTGCAAATGGTGTCCAGTCTGTCCGATCAAGGAAAGTTGGCAACTTTAACAACCGCTGGAGGCAGCTGCAGAGCCCTGGGCTGGCAGCAGGACTCAGAGTGGCAAAGCAGCCTCCAGGGCCTGTGGCCTGTCCTCTGGGGAAGGCGAGCCAGAGAGCCCACAGGGACAGCAGGCGGCAGAATCCGTGGCATGTCAAAGCCAGTGGAGCTGGTGGAACTTCAGTGGGGCCACCTGGAGACTGGCACATAGGGCTGGCAGGGCCAGCCCCTGGAAGCAGGGACACCAGGTGGAAAACTTGGGGGTGCCAGCACCCCCCACATCCCTACTTCTTGTACATATGGGTCCAGCCAGATAGTTGTACCCCCAGCCTGAAACCAAGACTACAGTCACGCTGCTGTCCAGAGGAAGACATCCAGGACAGAGAGGTACAACACATCATAGTGCCACACAACTGAACGGTGGATGTAACTGGGGCGGGCTTCCTTTGGAGAGGACTGGAAGAAACTCATTGCTTTGTTTTTCACTTGAACTTTGCTGGGATACGGTTGGGGCCCTTAGTGTGGCCTACAGGGGGTCTGCATTAGGCAAAGATAACCCAGCACAGAAATGAAGGGCCAGGTCCTGGATCCATAATAGAAGCCCCATTGACTTCAACATGAAAAGGGGCCTGGCCCAAAGTAAGCAACCCCAGGCCCTTCTGGAGGGAGCTTTAAGTTCTGAAATATGAAGTTAACTATCTAACTCCATCTCCCCCCATTGCTTAACATTCACAGGCACTTCTGCAAATCCAGCCCCAGCTGGGACTGGCATGGAAGGGCTAAAATACCATGTTCTCACCACCTAAGAAGCAGGAAAAAAAACCAAACCAAACCTGATCTGAAGACACCTTCCTGCATAACAGCTCCACTTCCAGTTCTGTTTTACAGACTCAGGAGGGTCTAATCAGTTTCTGCACTTTTTGAGAGGGCGTTTTCCTTAGGGCTGGCTTAACTCTGCTGTCTTGGAAGTTAATGGGAGCCTCACCACCGACTTCAACAGCCATAGAGCTGGACAGTGTAGAGCGCTTCCGAAATTCCCACCCAAGATATTCTCTGATGTAACCCTCCAAACCTTGTGTGTTTGCCCATCACTGTATAGTCTAAAATTCTACTTCAGTTATAGCCAGTGCTTTTTTGTGTTGGTACGGGCCAGTCTGCCGTACTGGCACCTTGGCAGCCCCAGCTGAGATCCCCGGCTGGGAGCTGGCTGGGGTGTGGTGCTCCACCAGCAGCTCCAGCCCAAGGAGCTGGTTGAGGCTGGGGGAACCCTGGCAGCCCCAGGGCCAGGAGCCCTGCCAGTAGCTCCAGCTACAAGAACCCTGGTGGTGGCAGGGGCAGGAGGCAGCTGAGTACCGGCTCCTCTTTTTTTAAAAAACAAAACAAAACAAAACAAAGCACTGGTTATATCTAATTTAGGATAATGTTGTAATAGTTTAGCATTAGGAAAACTGTGCGTATTTGCTTCTACCGTTAAGGAAAGAACAGACCCTTATGATGATTATTGAACTCAGAGTTAAGATGAACATTGTGAAAGAGAGTGTGATGAGCGTTTGTTAAAACTAACGACGTTCTCTCTGAGTGCTGGTATTGTCTCTATGTTAATGAAAGCTCCCTGCTGGGTGAACGAGGAAGGTATGCGATAAGCACAAGCGCACCCCCAGACAGGGGGAGTTGTAGCACAGTGGTTTGAGCATGGGCCTGCTAAAGCCAGGGTTGTGAATTCAATCCTTGAAGGGGGCAGTTAGGGATCTGGGGCAAATACATTAAAAAAAATTGTTAAGGATGGTGATAGGTCCTGCTGTGAGGCTCAACCACCCTTGAAGGTCACTTCCAGCCCTATGAGAGAGGTATATCTCCATACATGATGCTCCAGGGAGGGACCAAGACAGACAGCTGGCTGGTTGCATATCATCACTCAAACATGACAAGGGGGCATACTGACAGCTCCAGAAGAGGAAGCAGGCAGTTATCAGCGAGGACAAGACAGAAGTGATCAAAATCAGTATGATGAGACTATAGAGAAGCAATGAAAAGGACATCTTAAGGAAACAAGCACTCTCAAACAGATGCACAAATCTAATCACAATGCAAGAAAACTGCTATAAGGGGGTTGCTCTGCCACTTCTCCAGGGTTCTCAGCCAGGGCTGAAAGGAACCTGATCCCAATCCATCTTCATATTTCGTTTGCTTGGCTGACTATTGAATGTGAGCAACAGACTGGTAACTATAGCATCAACTTAACATCAACTGGGAAAACAGTGTGTGTAAGCATATGCTAACTGCTTTCCTACTGTATTCTCAATAAATGAGGCATATTGCCCTTTCCCTTGAAAAAGGTTGCATGTGATTCTTCAAAGCATAACAACTAGGCCAATCTGGATAACAGAAAGCTCATTCTGCAAAAGCAGCAGGTGAAGAGAAAGACTAAGACACAGGCCAAGCACTCACCTGCTAGCTGTGGTCGTGCTGTTTGCTTTTTTAGTGGGTGCTTTCTTTTGCTGTGTCTGTTTTGCTGGTTGGGCCACTTTGGGTTTCTTCTCCTCCTCGGCTTTCACTTTGTGCTTCTCTTTGTCTTTCTCTTTCTCCTTGTCTTTCTTTTTCTTCTCTTTTTCCTTCTTCTCTTTTTTCTTCTTTGGCTTGTTGACCGGCGCTTGTGACAATGCCGCAAGCTGCTCATGGACCGCCTTCAGCTGGAGCAGAACAGGAGAATCAAAGCCCCAGTGTCAACACACTCAACATCCCCCTCACCCACATGGGTTCACATCCCTCCCAGCACATCAGCATCTCTTAAAAGTAATCATGGGCTGAGGCTGTTGATTTCAGCTGGGAGACTGTTTGGCTGGGTCTACACTACAGTGCTCTTTCGAAAGAGGATCCAAAATCCCCTTTTGAAGGAGCACGTCCAAACACAAAAACATGGGTCTAAAGAGCCATCTGCTCTTTTGAAAGAGAGCATCCACACAGCCTCTGCTCCTTTGAAAGAATGGGCCAGGGATTGGAAAATCCGGCGCCTGAGGGCTGGTCATCCAGAACAAGGGCCCCTGGGGCATCAACACACATTGTCTTCTGAAAGAATCTTTTGGGAAAAGGCATTCTTCATGTGGTAGACGAAGAGCACCTCCGAAAAAGGTGCCTTGTTTCTTTCAATTTAATATCCAAAGAACGCAGTTTGCATGTAGACGCTTTGCAAGTTTTTTCGACGATGGCCGAGCCTCTCTGAAAAAACTCAGTAGTGCAGACCCGCCTTTGAGTTTAGATAAGCTACCTTGAAAGGGTTAAATACAGCTCCACAGAAGCTGAGTAGTGCAGAGGAGAAAACTTAGTTTCCATTCTCTAAGCAAAGGAAAAGTAGTCACCTCTTAAGTGGAGAAACCTATGGAAATGTAGGGAAAGTTGGCTCATGCATAGGGCTGGACACCTGGACAGTTGGATTCTAGACCTGGCTCTGCCAGTGACATCATATGATCATTTAGGAGTCTTCTCGTGGCACCTAGAAACTCCAACCAAGCCCCCTTGTGTTTGGCACTGCGTGTACACATAGTAAGAGATAGCCTTGTAGGCCTTCCAGCCTAAATAGCTAAGATAGCCAAAGGGGGAAGAGAAAAGAAGTATTATTACCCCTATTTTACACAAAGAGATTGAGACAAAGTGAAATTTGCCCAAGGTCACAAAGGGAGTGGGTAGTATGTTTGAGTATGCCCGAGTTTCCCTGCACGTAAAAGGGAGGTGATAATCTTTTCTTAGGTCCCCACGGTGTTATGTGGCTTCGTTCAGATCTGACAATTGCTTTGGGATTCTTGGAGGAAATGTGCAATGAAGCACCACGTATGGTTGTAGCAAAGAAAAATTAACCTTCTTATTAAAAACATTTTCTCTAGATTAGGCGTTTCCTGCATCATAAAGGTCCAGGGGATATTGGTTGCCAAGTCTCAGCCCAGAGAGGATTTTCTCAGCACAATTATACCCTCACGTGCAGCTTTAATATGCATTGTGTAGACGTGCACATAGGCACAGCTCACTATCGTGAAGCTGCTCAGAGCTGGCCTGCCTCTCACCTGCTCCTGGAGCTCAGCCAGCCTGGTCGCTCGCTCTTCCTCCGAGTCGGAGCTGTCTGAGTCGGACGAACTCTCCCCGCTGCTGTGGCTGCTTTCTGTGCTTTTACTGACGACTGGCGCTGTCGGAGGAGGTGGGGGCGGGGGCTCCACCGGCTCATCCGGCATCTTGGCAAATCTCATCTCAAAGACGTCCTGCAGAGGTGGTTGGATTCAGGGTGACAAAGATGCCTCAGGCACAAAGACCTCATTCTGCAGTTTTTTAAAATTATTAAGGCCATGCTAGGAACCCTGCTCCATTGTCAGGGCTCTACTGGCATAGCTGTGCTACAAACGAGTAACTGGGAAGCATTCTTTACCCTGGAGAGTTTAGGGTCTCAGGTGGATCCAAGCTCCTTGGAAGTCCATGAAGAGACTTCCAATGGGAATTGGACTGCACCACACTCTTTTTGCAAAATCATCTGAGACCTACTGGGGGAGTAAATTAACAGGTATTTCCCATGTTCTTACACTGTTCTCAATGGTATGTAGCACTGTGTACTGACAAAGACCTGACAGGGAGCTAGTCAGACCCTTGGATGGTTCTGGTCTGGCAGTTTCCTGTGCTTTTGCTTTGCTCGTTAGAGCTTCCTTGCAGCTCTACTAAATGAGTGGACTCCAAATCTAGGATTTAGCGCCTCTGTCCAGTTCAGAAAAAAACCTGGCTGTACAGACACTAACAGCCCTCATTATTTGCCAGCACGAGACCATTTACTGCAACAGCCTGGGAAGCTGGCTGTCGGGCGCTCCATTGCAGACATAGTTTTCAGACAGCACAAACTTTACTGCCTCTTCAATGGGGCAGTCAGAAGGGTGTACAGGTTGAATCTCTCTAGTCTGGCACTCTCTCGTCTGGCCACATCCATAATCTGCCATGATTTTAGTTAGCTAGACAGTCACTTATCATAATGGAACTAAGTTTCCCATGGTCCCAAAAGTTTGTTTCCAGCCACAAGTCCTGGCTCTTGCTGGTCTGTGTTATTTAGCTGTAATTTAACCCTAAATGTCCTCGAAGAGCCTGGTAAGCAGTGGAAGTGTTGGTAATGTGGTAGACAGCATTGACTTCCCGTGGGCCAGCAAATTCTCTGCTTTGGCACTGGTCATGTCCTGAGGGTGCCGGACTAGGGAGGTTCAACCTGTATGGCGTAAACTCACAGTCACACTCCAAGCATTGTGCAAAGTAACGAAAAGCCCATATTTTGAGCCTAGTGTTCAGTGCTGAGCCACACCATGTGAAGAACAAAGTATATCACAGGGCATCAAAGGCCCTTTCCAAACAGGAGGGAAGTCAAGGACCCCTCTGGACTGAGACCAACACGAACTGAGTGTGCTCAGAACCTTGAAGGCTCCTTCTAAAGGGGAACTAAAAGGCAGGGTCTCTAGAAGATGCACTTGCCAACATCTTTACCTGGAGTCTCCTCGCCATGGCTACAACTTCGTGATCAGGGGGATTGTACTTGTAACAATTAGAGAACATTAACCGAATATCCGCTGCAAACCCTTGTGCGTCTTGGTACTCCCGGCTGTCCATTTTTTTCTGCAAACAAGCAAGCCAAAGGGGGAGGGAGGGGAAAAGAGCCATAAGCAACTGCATGGACGAAAGGCGCATCGCAGAGAGAGTTCAGAGTCATCAGGACACGATTAGCCTACAACAGCAGCAGGCTGGCCTAGCTTGCTTAAATCAAGTCTAGGCTTCCAATAATATTGTCAATAAATTAAATCCTTTAAGTGATTTTAACTCTAATATTCCAGGACATTCTGTTTAAATGGGCAGGCTCTGAAAGGTCGCCTGAGCCGATTTTCTACTACAAATGAGGGCTCTGCAAAAAGGCCTCTCTTTGCATCTGCTCAGAGGTAATAACATTCCAGCAGGATGTCAAAGAGGGAGCATGATTCTCAGTATTGCTTCAGGGACAGCCCCAGCCCCTGTCCAATTCCACTGGCTTTTCAAATGTTAAAGGGCTACATCCTCAGCTGGTGCCCATCACTGCCCTGCAGTTGAGGCTAACAGAGACATGGCGATAAAGAGCCACAGAGACTCTGGCGCACACACACACCTGCTCCTTAAACCTCTACTTAGCGTCCTGGAGCTTAAACAATGCATAACACAACGTCAAGGGTAGATGCTGCACAATGCTAATGGCATGAGCAAGGGTTTGCTGGATGGAGATGCCAAGTTCAAAGAGAACAGAGTAAGTAACACTGGAAATTACAGTCATCAGATGGTTGGTTGGGTGCATTACATGAGCATTTCCTTAACGTGCTCGGATTTCTTTCCTCCACTCATAGGTTCATAGATTTAAGGCCAGGAGAGACCGTTAGGGTCATCTCGCTTGACATCCCATAGAATACAAGCCAACAAATTCCACTCGGGGATTCCTGAATTGAGTCCAACTGAGGCAGAGTTAGAATTCGTCTTTTAGGAAGCCAAGTTATCACTTGGGAAACTGTCCCAACCATGAGTTAATTGTTACGAGGTAAAAAGTTGTACCTTTTTTCCTATTAGAATTTTCCCAGCTTCAACTGCAACCCTTTTCAGTTTAATCTGTACACCCTGGGTTTGCAATGCTTGTTTAGAGGAAAAATTACCAATGTCTTGGAGCAGTGGGTTTTTTTTTTTAAATCTCTTCAGTTACAGAGACATACACAGCCTTAAGTCCAGTTGAATGTACTGCAATAGGATATTTTCCTGCATGACTTTCATTCAGACAGACTTACAGTGAGATTTGTATGTGCGCAGTGATTTCTCTTCCAGAATGCGTAAAATCTAACACTGTAGGCTTGATTTATATCAACTGGATGGAAATGCCACAATTGTTAAATGGTTCGAAGCCTCCATTCTGCAGCTCTCTGCACCTGGATCTCTCTTGAAAATGAGGAGGTCTAAGTATGGTAAAATTCACCCCTGCACAAAGGGCGAATGGAAAGTGTACATGCCACTTAAGTAGTAAAGGCCCCAATATTTGGTTCTCATGCTTCTAGACTTTCCATTCATTTCAATGGGAGATAACTCCACCATGGCCAGTCCCAAGCCCAGATGAGAAAGGATGAGGGCTGAACATAGGGCTCGTGCCTCCACCCCGTAAAACAATCCCAGCTACAGAAACACTGATGACAGTTCAACAGATTCCACACCCAGGAGAAAAAAAGACCCTCCTCTTGAGGGAGTCTGATGTGCTGTAATGAAAGCCAAAAGGAAGCTACAACTTTGGCCACCCTTTTATCAACCAGGAAACCCCTCACCATCAGAACACAGAAAGGGAAACACCTGGTCAGATGTTGGGGATGCTGGTCAATGGTTGTCAATGGCCTATGATCCAAGATGCAGGAGGGGAAAAGGCTTCAACCAATGGGAGATACTAAGAGCTATGAATGAACCTTGTAATGAACTCAAAGGGCCTCAAGTGGGACTTCAGTGGCAGATGGCTCTTGTGCTGGCAATGGACACATATGTGAATTTCATCCTTAGTTTGAACTAATTTTGGTAGGAAATCTGCATTCAGAGCCACCACCTTACTACACTAGCACTTCACATTGTGGCTATCCCCAGATGTCCGTCAGGCTTGCTGAGAGAAGACTCCCTTTTTGGGGATTTAATAAGGCAGAGAACGCCTTTAATAAGGCAGAGAACGCTGCAGAGCAGGGGGGGCAGGGTGGGAAGAAGACGGGAGAGGAAACAGATTAGTGCTCCTACAGACGAAGAACAGTTTGGCCTTGAAAGAGAAACATTCCAGGCCCATTGCAAAGCAAAACAATATGTCCAAACTGAAGAGCCCTGTTATGTTAAAATACAGCTTCCTGCATGGAAGGCCTTTTGGATGCTCTTGTGTTTGCTTCGTACATGCCTCATGGCTCCTTATTGCCTCTGACACACGGTTTTCTAACTCCAGGGCAAATTGTTTTGTTTTTGAGAAAATTCACTCAGAAAAAGGCCGGGAATATGGACGTCAAATGGCTGGGTGAAATGTCTCTGGGTTATCGCTTGACTTGTCAAGCTGCTTTGCCCTTAGCAGATGGGGAAAGTTTGCAACTGAATGTCAGAATGAGAGAGTCTGGTGGGAGAGGGGTAGAAAAAGACATAGGGTCAATGGGGCTGACAGCCACCGAGGGCCCCGAGGCAAGGTGGAAGGCACCATATCCTGAAAGGGGTGGGACCAAGGGCAGTCAGCCCTTAACGCTGCTGAGACCATGTTGGACCCTCTACTCCTAAGCCAGGCAGAGCAGTGTTACCGCCGGGCTTCAAAGGGGCACAGAGCGCTGGACGATGCCGCACCACAGTGGTGGCGTTCAGAGCTCTAGACCCCTTTGAAACACCAGGTACCAGGGCAACTACAGTGGACATGCATCTCTGCTGTAATCAGAGGTGTGAGTACAGCACTTGTGGATATACCTGAGCGAGGTTCAGCCCCCCCAGCTTGTGTGCTCTGGCAGCTATTGAAATCTGTGCCTCTGCGGCTCCTGGGATGAGCTGGCCAGAGAGAAGCTAGCTCAGGCATGGCTACACTTGCGGTACAAGTACCTACGACTGCAGTGCAGCCACACCCTCAGACACCCAGCCTTCATGGACTCCCTGCAGCCACTTCGGAGAGCCCAACCGGAGGGCTTAAGGAGTCTTTTACATTAGTCATTTCCTGACCCGAGACCTGCTGCCCCATCTGTGTGGTTCAGGAACAAGGGAGCAGAGCAGATCCTGAGTGGGTGTAAATCACAGTTGCATCTGCCCCAGGACCTGGGGCTCAGGGAAACTGCTACTAGCACACGGTGCCCCAGGCAGTGTGCTCTGGATAGCACTGAAGGGCTGGCTGGGGGAGGCTACCACAAGACCTGCTCCTGCCCAAGCCCTCGCCCCTTTTGGGAGCCCAGAACTGCCCTCCACCCTTCGCCCAGCGACCCAGCAATTCTGTAGGCCCCTCTGTGGCGAGATGATTTACACCAGCCGAGGAACTTGGTCCAGGATTCTTCATAACCCACTCGCAAGTTACAGAAACTGCCTTGTCAAGACTAGCTGCTTTGTACGTTCGTTATTTTAAACCTCACGGAAATTGTCCCCAGGAATGGCTGCAATTAAAGAAATCTTTATAACTCCCTGAAATAAAATGTCCCCCTGCTTTAAAACCCTGAACTTGGCTGCTCCGAAACCACAGCCGTTTGCTACAAGAAAATTAAATGGACTAGCACGTAGCTCCCTGGAGGCCAATGGTTTATTCTGAAAGCAGCACTAAACAAATCCTCTTACACGGCAAACGCTGAGCGTGGTTACTTGTGCCCTCCAGTGTAAATAAAGGGCAAACATATTCATCTTTCTGTCCCCACAGTGACAAAGAGACACCCAACAGGGCCAGGAGTCAGGCGCTCCAGGTTCCATTCCCAGCTCTCACACTGGGTGACCCTTGGGCATAACACTTCAGCTCCCTGTGCCTCAGTCTCCCCATCTGCAAAATAGGGATGATGCCACAGCACTGTACGAACAGTGGACTGATGTTCGTCCTTGGATACAGCTATGGGACATGCAAAGGCTTCCCAAGGAGTCCGGGGTCCATAGCAATTACGTTTTAACCTGCTTGAGTGTAATTGCCAAATAACCTGCAGGCACCAAGTTGTTGCTGTTTAATCCCCTCCCTTTCATTGACATAGTGCGCTCCAGAACCCCCTCAACGCCTCTCATTCCTGCCTGCCACCCGGCCAAACAGTCCCATTCTCTCATGGCCACAGACACTCTGCCACTCGGATTGTGCTCTATGGTATTCAGGTAACGTACCCGGATACATGCTTGTTAACAGTGGAAACCTCCGCAACTCCCTTAGACCACTATTCAGAGAGGAGACCCCCAACAATTATCTCAGCTCTTTCCATTCTGTCTGGGTCTGCTCTACTCTGCGGCGCCCCTTTCGTACACCTCTCCTCTCTGCTGTACAGACATTTTCTCAGCTGGCTGGCCAGTCAGAATCAGCTGTTACATCTCCCCCTTATCTGCTCTCTGGTGGAGACAGTGCTGGCCACCAGCCCAGCCCACCTCACTGGTATGAGCACAGGCAGAAAGTACCCTCCAAACCAGGATCTACCCAGCCATGAAATATTAGCGCTGCAAAAATCAACCCTCACATGTCCAGGGAGCAAATGTGACAAACACAGAATCCCATAGCATATATTCTAGCTGCTAAATAGGTTAATTTCTGCAGGATGCATTCACAGCATCAGCTCCAGGCACTGTGACTTCCCTCCACAGACCAGCACAATGATCATCACTACAGAACTGAACCCAGGACCTCCAGGCTCGTAAACAAAGCCCTCTGGCACTTGGGCAGTAACAGCTGTAATGGCTGGTTAATGGACACAGCATCTAGGGCCCATCCCAATTAAATCATGCTGTGGCTATCTGTGAAAAGGCATTAACAAGCTAGGGGTGATGGGAACAGTTCAGTAGAAACAAATCCCATGCAGCACTTCAAACAGAATTGATTAAGAAAACTTCTACCTCGCAAAAGGCAGTTCCAGAGTCTTGAACTATAAAGACTCCACAGGGTTCACCATTAATTTGTCTCCAATATGCACAACTATACTAGCAAACTACATGCTGCAAATGGTAGAAGAACACCATTCAGTTGCCCAGACAGTACAGTCAGAGAATCACACTTCAATCAAGACCTAGAGATCCATAAGTATATACTCTGAACACCAAGGGAGGAGGACCAGAGTGTGAATTTAGCGCCAGCCAAAGAAACCCTGGCGGTCTCAAATATCCATGTTTTTAAGAAAACCAGACCTAATAGCAAAGAACTCATCTAAAATCTTTTGCATCCATTGGGTCCTTGGGCAAAAAAACTCTGGCCACAGTGAAGTCAATGAGAGTATTACATTTGGCTTTAGCTAGACTCATTGGTTTCATTCCGTTCATTGATTTTAGGGGAAAAATCCTACATACCTTACTCATTTGGGACTTGACCAGCCAAGATGTGAAACACATCTCTGGAAAGGCCCTCTCCTTTCGCTTCCAAAAAGTTGAATGTACTTTGCACTTCCAAAGATCAGCTCATAAATAATCCACACAAGTGAAGGTACTACAGTTTGAACCTCTCTAATCTAGAACTGTCTCGGCTGGCAAACTCTGTATCTGGCATGATTTTAGTTAGCCGGAAGACCACTCCTCATGTGTGTGTCCAAGTTTCCGATGATCCCATAAAGTTTATTTACAGCCACCAGTCCTGGCTCTCGGTGTTCTGTGCTATTAGCTGTAATTTACCCTTAAATGTCTTCTAAGAGCCCTGCAAGCAGCACAAGTGTTAGTAATGTACTAGAAAATATTGACCTCCTGTTGTCCAGCAAATTCATCTGGCACCAGTCAGGTCCTGAGGATGCCAGATGAGAGAGGTTCAACCTGTACTTAAGGTGGACTAACCAAGAAGGATCTGGCCATTTACTGGTTGTTCTTTGCACAAGACAGCTAGGGAAGTTTATTCATAGTCCCAAAAAACTCATATGACCAAACTGGGGGTCTCTACAGGAGTAAGGCAGTAATGACTGGGACAACCAGCTTTGGAACAAATAGCCTTCAAAAAGCCATTAAAGAAATCGGAGAGCTTTACAAATAGCATGGGCTGGATTTGGAATTCGATGCATGCACTAGTGGTGTGCACAAATAACTGCAAGTGTATTTGACAAAGCATTGAATGTCCAGCCGCTCACTGGTGTCCCACTGGTTTATAAGGAACTCACCCTATTGTATCTACAGGTATCTAATTACAGACATTGTTAGGGGCCCTCTTAAAAATTAGGGCCTCGGTCAATTTTTCTTAATTTTTTATTACCTCTAATACTGCAATATCTTCAGCAACTTTCATTAGGAGCCACGTGAAAAGAACAACAACAAAACCCTACAGTCTAACTGCTGTATTCTGAAGACACTCAGGCTCATTAGCAAATTTACTCACATGAGCATCGGCAGCACTGGGACAACGGTGGGCAGTGAGCCATTGAACCAAACAGTAAGCCCTGAATATGATGGAAACCACTTCAAGCCAGGGGGTGCAGCAGCACCCCCAGAACCTCTAGTTCCAGCACATGTAGTGAGCAATCCCAAGGGCCTTAACAGGGCACCTCTTGTTGATAAAATTATTCATGTGCAAAAGAATCAATAAGATTGTGCTTTAAGCCGGTTATATCCCTCTGGGGTAACCTGTCTGTCTGTCGCATAGATCACATCCTGCAAACATGTCAGCAAGAAAGGAATTTTACCCATGATTAGCTCCAATGAATTTGATGGGATTACTCTCCACATAAGCGCTTGTAATATTGGGGCCCTACACTGCAAGTTCTCCGCTGCTGAGACAAACAGATTGTCTGGTTCACAAACATTTCAAGTGCGCCTTCTCCCATTATGTATTACAGTTCCACTGCAGAGTGAGGAGCCAAGTCAATCTAACAAAGACATATAGGCGTAAGGTCGGTAGCTGATGTCAAGAGGTCATCTAGTCAAGCCCCTTGCACTGTGGCAGCTCCCCCCAAACTAAACCAGGCCCGGACAATGTTGGTCTAACCTGTTCTTATAAATCTCCAGTGATGGAGATTCCACAACTTCCCTGAGCAACTTATTCCAGTGCTTAATCACCCAGACAGGAAGTTTTTCCTCATATCCAACCTAAACCTTTCTTGTTGCAAACAAAAGTTGACTGGCTCTTGTCCTGCCTTCGTTGGCCATGCAGAGCAATTGATCACTGTCCTTACTGTGTAAACAATAAGAATCAAAGAAGTCAATCTATGCTAGATTGAAACTACTGTGGCTGAGATGGCTACTAAAGCAAACAGCCAAGTTGTAGGACTGCTCTCAAATGAACTCAGGAGGATCTAGTGTCCATGGGCTGATCCTGCTCCCTTTGAAATTAATGAGTGCTGCCACTAGCTTGGATGGCAGGATTGGGCTCCTGGTCAGCACTGCAGCTGGTGGCATCTGGAAGTGAGTGGGTGAAATGGACACATGAAGCTGACAATAGATTTTCTGGCTGTGGATAAGGCCTGTAATTGCTTCCATGTGGATGGAACCTCATGGCCACCTGGAGCCCCATGGGAATACACAGGAATCTGAAGGGCAGGGGATAGCACAATGCAACCCAAACAGGACAGTGCCCACGCCATGAAACCTAGAAAAGCCTCCACTCCTGGTTATCCAAAGATGGCCAGATGGCAGCTGCATCCGAAATGCAAGGGGAACCTCAGCCCTCCCGCAAGGATGCTAAAGACACCTCTCTCACCATCCTGCCCAAGCAGGGGTCACCAGACAAGAAAGCCCTACCCCCCTCCCCTCAATCAGCACTGCAAAGGACACAGGCAGAAAAGTCTCTTTATCCCAGAGCTCCAGAATTGATACACTTTAGCCTCCTCCTCCTACAAACCTTATTCTGCGTCACCCTTTCCCCACTGACTTCCTACTCCACCCCAGTCTGATTCCCAAGCAACGACGTACACACCAAAGGCAGCCAGAGCTGTTCTCTCGCACTTTCCATCTGGATCCAGCCTGCACTTAGGAGCTATGCTGCCAATCCCCCCCGTCTCTCACCTAGGTCAGAATCCCTTCTCTGCTCTCCGACCAGCGATCGCGCAAACTCAACTCACCCAGGCTTCTTTCCTTCTCTCCTCCCAGGAAGTCGCTGGAGGCCTTTAGCTTGGCTTGGCTCAGTGGCAAATCTAAAACGAAATCCTGAGTGCTGGGGTGGCTCGGGTTTACAGAGTGAGGGCAAGCTCAGAATAATGATGGTCTTTGAGTCCTTAATCCACAAGAGGCTGCTTGCAGCATCTCTGGCCCTGGGCAGGGTAAAAGTTCCTGGTAACAATACTGAGCACGTACATGGTGCCTTACAAGCATCACTTCTTTTAATGCCCCTGTGAGTAGGGAAGTATTACTACCCCCATTTTACAGATGGGGAAACACAGGCACAGATCAGTGAAATAATTTGTCCAAGGCTAGAGTGTTCCAGCTGCAATCAGAACTCATGAATTACTGGGTCCTAACCTCAGGATCCATGATGTAGCACATGATGTCAAAATCACCTTCCTTAAAAAATACTGGAGTAGTTGTCTCAAATGCTGCAGCATCACTTGGAAAATCTTCTGGACCTCTACTGTAGTGCCTATAAGGACTAGGTAGGATTTTCCAGTGCACCTAAGTGACTTAGGAGCACTCTGAAAAAGGAAGGTGCCTGGGAAGCACTGGTGCTCTTAAGGCACTTAGGCGTTTTTGGAGATCCCACTAATTGGTGTTAAGGGGAGCAGGATGAACCCCTCAACATGAAAATTAAAAGCTAGCAGCAGTGGCTTCATCTCTCGCCTGCGGGAGTAAAAGTTTCATTTCAACCAACGGAGATGCCTTCGACCAAATGACCAGGAGAATGTGGAGGCAACGTGGAGCCCTGCAGATGGAGGGAAATCTCCCTGCCTCTAAAGAAAGGCACCTGGAAATTCAAACCAAAAGTAAGCTCAGGCTTCATCTCTACTAGGCCGGTAAGTCGATTGCAGATACGCAATTCTAGCTGTGGCAATTGAGTAGCTAGAATCAACTTATCTGCAATTGACCTTCCTGGCCACCCTCATTGCAGAAGGTCAACGGGAGAGTTTCTTGCATCAACCTCCCTTGCTCCTCACGATAGTGAGGAGTACAGGGGTCAACCACCAACTCCTGATAGGTCAATTTCACACATCCATATCAGGCACACGAAATCGAACCCTGGAAGATTGACCCCGAGCAGGTCAATCCTCTGGGTAACATAGACATGGCCTAAGTTGAAATACCTGCTTCTCTGCAAGGCAGCCGTGAATCACAGTTAGCTAGCAATGCGCCTCTATTTGAATGTCTACCACCGCGGAGCAATCTGGTGATGATGAGGCCCCATCTGGAGTCACACAAAGACCATCCAGAGCCCAAGCCACACCAACAACTGACAGGAAGGCAGTGACTGCTGTGCATGGGGTTCTACAGACCGAACCCTACAAAACATGGCACATCCTGTGTTCATAGCACAATGCTCTCAAGGGAAAGTTTGTTTTTCCTAGCCAGACTATCTGCTCAGGGAGCTGCTGGCACTGCACAGCGCGGGAATAAAGGTATAGGGAATCATTCCAGGATGTGGATAAAGGGAAACAAAATAGAAAAAGAAAAATATTGGAATCGTCCACCAATCCATTCGATTTTTTGCCCTGCCCACGGAGACCCAACCCACTACTAGAGCCATAGCCCATCTTGTATTCGCCACTGGAGTGCTAAGGCACCCTGCGAAAGAGGTGGTAAATGTGGACGTACTTTCACAGTACTGAGATCCATGGGGTGTTTGATAATATCGTGATAGTCATGTAATTCCAAGGCCTCTGCATCGACAGGCTTGTAAAAGGGCCACGCATAGGCTGCGTGTTTCTTAGAGAGCATCTCCTTCAGGATACTGTCACAGTACTTGAGGTGCTCCGAGAGTTTGCCCTTCTTCCCTGCGTGCTGAGGGACCTCCCCATCTTCGAGGTCTTTCTTTGGTGGTTTGATGGGCCGGCCGCCGCTCTCTCGGCGAGCAACAACTTTCGCCTGCTTGGGGTCGGACAGAGGGGTGGGCGACTCACTCCGGCTCGCCGTGATGGCTGAGGTGGTGGGCGTGGTCGTGTCTGCTTTTCGCTTCACTCCCTTTTTCTGAAACCAAGAACAGGTGAAATCAACGAGAAGTCCTGTGGCACCTTACAGACTAGCAGATTTTTTGGAGCATAAGCTTTCGTGGGCAAAGACCTGCTTCGTCAGATGCATGTAAAATAAGTGGTTGTCAGTACAGGGGGGTTGCAGCCAGGAGACTGCGCTAGTGAGGGCTGCTTAGGGGCCTGATCCTGCTCAGCCAGTACACAAGGTCTGAGTCTTCTCTTCTTTACCCCCAGGTTGACATGGCTAAAGCTCCATTGACTGTGATGAGAATTGTCCCTGAGTAATATGGACATGAGAAGAGAATCGAGGAGCAACCACACTGAAGTCAATAGGGCTTGTCACAAGGACAAGTTAAAGATTTGCAGGATCGAGCCCTACTTTGCGAAATCACATAGGTTACTCACCCAGGGCCAGTGTTCTGTGTGAGCTGAGCACTTAGGTGGCCACCCAGGAGAGAATAAGGTACAGGCGAGCTCATTAGCAGAGCACCCACAGCCACAGTGGGCAAGACGCATTTCTGCTGGTGGTGCACATCTGCACATGCCTTGGTGCACAGAACAAAATTTATTCCACCCGGGTGAAAAAATTAGAGGGAATCCTGCCCAGGGCCTGACTGCTCATGCTGCTAAGCCACTACTCAAATGAGAAGTTCCACTGTAGTTAATCAAACAACTCAGGCAGGGAACTGCTTATGAATAGGACTAAGGGCGTCAAAATCTTGCCCCAAGGAAATAAAATACATCCAGTGCATATAAATCCCTGCATTGTGATTCTCCCTGCCAAGCCCCTTCCCACTTCCCCAGAGGCAAAAGACCTTCCTCGCACAACTTCCTTTCTATGGAAAGCTGGGGGGAAATTGTGATTTCAAACTGAAATAATTTTACGATGTTTACGTTCGAACCTCAGCTTCTGGCTAGCCTCTTTAACATGCTGGCGAAATATACCTAAAATATATGAGTGACTATAGGAAATGAGCTGTTTGTGCACAGAGTACAATTGGAATGAAAGAGACTTGTGCAGGCTGGTTTTAGCTCCAACAAGACCTGGGTTACAAACTCCCAAATTCAAGGGTTAATTCTGTGGGAAATAAAAAAGAAACCACCAACCGGTAAGCTCCACAACGCTTAACAGATGGAATCTCATCTGACTTTATGGCACGAGTCTGCAAATTTGTGGTAGGGGTAGGTCTGAAGTGGTAGTGGCCCCTTTGGGAGTAACACGCGAAGAAGATTTAAATGATAGCCATGCCATTTGCGGTGTTATGACATGTATTTGGACATTGTCTAGTACAATAGGCCCCGATCTTGACTATGACCTCTGGGTGCTACAGTGATGGACAACACAGGGTGAACCTCTTTAGTCTGGCATTCTTTCATCCAACAGCATCTGTAATCCAGCAAGATTTTAATTAGCTGGTTGACCGCTTATCATGGGTGTGGCCAAGTTTCCTGTGGTCCTGTAGAGTTTGTTTACAGCCACCAGTCCTGAGACTCAGTGTTCTGTGCTGTTATTTAGCTGTAATTTACCCCTAAACATCTTCTAAGAGCCCAGTAAGCAGTGGAAGTGTTGTTAATGCTGCTAAATAATACTGACCTCCTGTGGTTTGGCAAATTCTCTTGTTCGGTCAGGTCCCGAGGGTGCTGGACTCGAGAGGTTCAACCTGTAGTAGCATCTCACTTTTACATAGTGCTTTTTATCAATTGATTGCAAAGTGCTTTATATAAAGGAGGTCAATTTCATTATCCCCATTCTACAGATCAGGTAACTGAGGCATGAAAATGCACTATAGTTTGGTTAAGGTCCTCTACAGCAGGCCAGTGGCAAAACTGAGACTGTACCCCATATCGCCTATGTTCCAACACAGGGCTCCCTGTCCTTGGCACCAGAGGTTTTCAAACTTTGGGTCCCGGCTCATCAGGGTGAACTGCTGGCCGGCCGCAAGACACTTGGTTTATCTTAGTTTCCGCAGGCACCGCCGCTCGCGGCTCCCAATAGTCTCGGTTCATCATTCCCAGCCAATGAGAGTTGCATAAATGGGTCCAGAGCAGGCCACTGCTTCCCACAGCATGCATTGGCTGGGACTGCCGAACCACGGCCACTGGGAACTGCAAGCAGCTGCGCCTGCGGACGTAAGATAAGCAAAGCATCTCACAGCCTGCCAGCGGATTACCCTGAAGAGCCATGACCCAAAGTTTGAAAACCTCTGCTCCGCACAACCCTCTTCCCGCCACATCTTTTAATGTTACATTTCAAGTAGAAAAAATACCTGGTGTCACTAGACTAACATTTTTATTCAGTTTTTAAAATGGCAGCCAGCCAGCAGCCGTTTGGAGTAGTTATGACATTTACTGAGAAATTAAAATAGCAAGCTAGTTAAATAATAAAGCACAGGTGTACCATTAGCAGCAGCAGACAATCAGGAGCAAAGACACAAACTTCCTGATCTCCACTGATATTTCTCAAGCTTTTGAAGCATGCAGTTGCTTTCAGAATCTGTCCATTAGGGTGCCCGCCTGCAGTCTTTACTGTGACAAAACTCTCAGCGACTTCCCTGGAGTCAGGAATAAAGGATCAGGTCCTTCCTGATTTGCTCTCTTCCCATTAGTTTAAAAAAAAAAAAAGGAAAGCAAGGGTAGTTCTAGAGGTGGTATAGGCTACAGCACTGGGCTCTCCCGAAGCCTTCCCATTCATGCAGCTTCTCAGGTGGCTAACTGGCAGTGATACCTCAGAGCTGGCAAGTCAAGCGCCAAGGGAAATCGCTCGTGTTTCTAACTGGGGTTGCCGGTCTAAAAACACAACATTGCAAAGTGAAAGACGGTTGTTTGCTTCATTTACCTTGACGACAGGCGGCGTGGGAGGAACGACTGTCATAATCGGAGCAGCAGGAGCTGGGGCAGCGGCAGCGGGAGGGGCAGGTACGGACGGGACGTTTGCAGTGATGGTTGGCACAGGTGTGGCGGAGATAACTGGTGTCTGGGAGACAGCCGGAGGGACGCTCTGGAAAGGGACTGGCGGGGTGACAGATAAGACGGGTGCTGCTGGCTGCGCTCCTTTAAAAACAACACAACACAATTCAACATGTCACACAGCCTGCCACAATAGCTGCTCAGCTAGTTAGACCAGCAGATGCCGTTGCTTCTGGACTCTACTGCAGTGACTGTCTGAACCTTTCTGCAGTGTTCGGACACCCAGATGTGAGCAAACTGCTCTAAGCCTGAGAGTTGGCTGCACTGCTGTGGGACTGTCTGTCTATTTCCCCTGCCAATCTCTCTCAGGACTAGCCTGTGCTCAGCAAAGGAGACCGATGGGAGGGTAGGGAACAAATTCCCTAGAATGGATGCTGAGTTATCCACAGCAGGAATAGCTCCACTGGCTTCAATCTGCCATTTGCTATTGATCTACACGGTCAATAAATACCACTAGTCTATGGGGCGGAGCAAAAAAAACAGATTTTTCCCAGTCATCCCCTCGGCCTCCGCAGTAATGTCCATTTTGGGTCACACCACAAAGACCCACATTTATAGGGGAATTGAAAAGTTCACCAGAAAAATTACATCAGGGCAAACAAAATGGTGAGGTGACTTCTGCATGGTTATTTTGCAAGTGAGAAGCAGAAAGGGGAATAGACCTCCGGGTGCTGGATCCCCAGCCCAGGGCATTACACACACTACCAGACTGCCATGCCCATTATACCATGCTGGTTTACCCCAGAGAGGAAGTTGTGGATTAACAGGAAATGTAAAAACATTATTCTTTTTTAAAGCCACAACACTGTTCTATAATCGATTAACGAAATAACCTTTTGCACTTCTGTAGCATCTTCAAAGGATGCATTACAGACTTAGTGCATTAGCTGACATATGCGTAACTTGTGATACAAAAGGCAAACTGGGGCCTGGTCTATAAGAGGGGACAATGTCGACCGAAAGTATACAACTCCAGCTGTGTGAGTAGCACAGCAGCAGTCGACGTACCTGAGGTCAAGTTGCCATGGCACGCCCCCCCCGTGGGGGGGATCAACTTTCCTTAAGCCAGGTCTAGACTGGACCTTAAAGTCAATTGTAGATACACAATTCCAGCTACAGCAATTGCATAGTTGGAATCAATGTATCTACAATTGACTTATCTGGCTGTCCTCACTGAGGTCGGTCGATGAACTTTCCCATTGACCTCCCTTACTCCTCATGTCTTGGAAGGAGTAGGCGGGGGGGTCAACCGTTGACCCCAATAGTTTGATTTTGCCACTAGCCATGCAAAAATCAAACCCTGGCAGATTGATACTGACTGGATCATTCTCCTGGGTAGCGCAGATGCACCCTTACTCTCCTCACTCTGGTGGAATACCTAAGTTAATGGGAGCACGATCTGTGGTCAACTTAGTGGGTCTTTACTAGCCCCCCTACATCGACCCCCAGGAGATCAACATCCATGGCGCTGATCAGTAAGTGCAGACAGGGCCTGACTTGCCCACAGCCACAAGTGGAGTCCGTCTACACAGAAAAAACACATAATTATAATTGGACAGACACATCTAGAACTGGAAGGGACCTAGGGAGGTCACCTAGTCCAGTCCCCTGACCTACTGGCAGGGCCAAGCACCATCCCTGACATCTATTTGCCCCAATCTCTAAGTGGCCTCCCTGAGGATTGAACTCACAACCCTAGGTTTAGCAGGCCAATGCCGAAACTTGCTCCAGTTTAGTTAGATCAGTGCAAACCCCTTTATTTTAACTCCTGAGATGTGCATGGGAGTTTGGAACCCAAATGCCTTTATCTGGCTGGTCTTCAGTCTCTATGTGCTATGGATATAATAGCAACATCCTAACCTCTCATTCATGCTATGAGGGATAAGCACATTAATGACTGTCAGGCACTCAGATGCTACAGCAATGGGCACCCCATAAGCACCTCAGTTAAACGGACAAGCCCTAAAATCAGGAAGTAGGATCCACAAGTTCTGAATCTCATTCAAGTGCTCTAACAATTAGACCACACTCCTTTCTTACCCTCCTAGTCAGGTTTCTATAGTCTGACAGGGTGGAAGTGGGTCCAGACTCAGCAATGGGCTTGCAACATTTAATCGCCACCTGGTTGGCTCAGTACCTGCACTCTGTGTGCCCGCTGCTGGCTTGCGACCTTTGCCTTTAGGGACTGGTGGTAATAACTCGACTTCCTCCTGGGGCATCTGGGCTACCTTCTGCAGAAAAATCTTCTCCAGTGCTTGCGCCATGAGGACGATGTCATCCGTGGGCTGGGTGGACAGAACAAGGCAGCACTAGCATCACGCACACGTGAGACGCGAAGAGGTGCGGAAACCCTTTATGGTAGCCTTGGTTTATTTCTCCCCTAGCCAAAAACGTACATGGCCTTCCAATGAATGAGTGTGCCACAGCACTGAGAATTAAACAACTCCTGACCCCTTCTCCAGCATTCACTCCAACCTCAACCGGTACATCTAAATGGTGATAAAAAACCTACAGGACCAAGCATCATATCCCAGGTCAACTGACGCAGGCGCTGGCTGCCAGGCTAACAGAGCAGTGTAGAGAGCTCTGGGCCTGGGCCCTAAGGCTATGTCTACATGGAGCTAAAAAGCTCTTAGAACCAGGGGTCTGCAACCTGTGGCTCCGGAGCCTTACACGCCTCTTTAAGGACTTCTTTTGTGGCTCCCGATGTTATAATTGCAAAGTAAGAAAAACCCCTCCTGATTATTTTTGATAAACGGTGAAGGTCTAAAAGCCCAACAATGAGCAACTCATATCTAAATAGCAAACATATGCAATCTCAAAATGCTGGATAACTCCCCTTTAACATGTGCAGTGCATTGTGGAATATGACACTTTATCTGTCTTTTGATCATGTTGCTAATAAAGCCTTGATTTTGGAAAGGAAACTTGAAGCATTCCTGCTGAGAAGGGCAGCACACATTTTAAGAAAAAAACCTGAAATTAAATGTGAAGTAACACTGGCATAATTAAAGAGGGTTCAGAAGTGAAAGTCAGGAAGACAGTGGCACAAACATGTAAAGTGTGAGGAAACAGAATATGTGAAAAGTTTGTGAACATCCTACAGTGAACATGTATAGAATTACAAATCCTTGTGTGTGCACTGTTCTTAAAATAGGGCTTACAAAAAGTTTGGTTTGACGTTACTCATTTAGGACCATCTTGTATTCACGTGCATCGCAACTCTTGAATTATTGAGTTTTCTACCGAATTCGGGGGGAAAAAAATAGCTGTTCTTCTATTTTGGTTGCTGACCCCTGCCCAAGTTGGTCCAAATAGCTGATTTAGACTCTCTGGGGTTGTGCTTTAGGGCTGAAGCCCAGCTCTAAGATCCTGCAAGGGGGAAAAATTCCCAGAGCTCAGACTCCAGCCTAAGCCTGCAACGTCTACACTGCAGCCACCCTGAGCCTGAATCAGTTTCCCCAGGCCAGCAGCAGCCATGCAGTGTGTCTTTTATTGCAATGAACACGTCCCCTTTGATTCCCTTCCTTGCCATTACAGTCACTATATACAATCCTCCCTGAAGAATTAAAAGATTGCTTCCTTTAGAAGCCCACTCCACTGCTGTCCTACATATTGGCTTGGGGGCTGCAACAGACCAGCTGCCAATCCCTGTCTGGCAAAATATTCGGGAGAAGAGAATAAAAACCCACCTCACTGCAGTGCCAACTAATTAATTAATTTGTTTCAGCTTGCTCCCCAGCAAGGGTTAATGATGGCATCTCTCAAGGAAAAGAATACAAGAAATAAAACACACTTTAAAGACCACCCCCCTGCTCCCCCAAAAAAGGCATATATAAGCAACCAATAAAGTGAACGAAGGATTTATGGAGTTTATGGAAGAACACATGAGGCATGGTCAGCGGATGTAAAGAGACAAGTTATTTACCTGCCCTCTGCTGCTGAGAGGATTATTTGATATTAGTTACTACTGGACAAAGATTAATAACACTTAGCACGTATAGTCCACTTAACATCTACAAAGCACTGTGCAAACATGAGCTAATCTGAAGGAATTTCTCAGTGAAATTAAAGGGCCAAAGTCACGGTGTAAACCAAAGATATAAATTCTACTACAGTTAAGAACACATTTGCCATTTCAACCAGTGCAGGCAACACAAAGACAGCTTTGTGCATTTCAAGTACTGCAGTTACCATGAGCCATACTGCATGTTGTTGCAAGGAGGGCTCTGCACACAAGTTATCCCTAGTCCAAAACTGCAGCGAAACAGCCACAGGCAGGGTTCCCTATTCAGAGCCACAGCGATGAGCTCGTCTGAGTTCTTTACCTTGTTGTAAATGTAACAATTTGTAAACATGGTGTTGAAGTCTTGCATACATTCGCTGGCGCTCCAGTAATAGTTATGCTCCAGTCGCTTCTTAATTGTGCCCATGTCCATAGGGTTTTTGATTATTTTGTGATAATCCTGTTCAGGAAAAACAAGGGAGATGTTACACCCAACACTGCTTTGGATCCATTTGTTCACAGGCTTGACAGCAAAACAGCATCTCCAGCCTCCATAGCACCAACCCACAGACACATTTGCATTGTCTGATCAAACAGCCAAAACAACCTTTGTTCTCATTTACTCCTCAGTCGGGAGATTTGAACAAAGTCTTAACGTGCAAGAAGGGGCTTAATTCAGAAACCTCAGAATTTCTCAGACAGGCTAGAAAATGTACTCATAAAGGGACACTGGCAATTTATAATGAGAATCCCTCTGTAACAAGTTGGCACTCACAGCTGTGGCAACTCTTCCAGCCTCTAAAGTGCCCCCTTCCGGTCTGTTGCTCACCACCTTGCATCAGGATCTGTGTCCCTCCCAGACTGCAGCACCCTTCCCTCAGGGTACTCGCCCTGCTGCAGTGCCCACAATCTCTGGGGTTCTGACCCTCAGGGAACCCCAACTGCCTATACCCACCTTGTCTCAGTGACCCAGAGGCAGTCATCCTCTAGACTCTGCCGCAGGGCAAACTGGAGTCTGGTGTGGACCTGCTGCCTCCCCTGGCTGCTTCCCATAGAGCCCTAGCATCCTTCAGGCCCCTGTTGCTGGGCATCAGCCTGGAATTACGCAGACTGGGCTCCCCAGACTTGCCCTGCCTTTCCCAAGCATCGCTCTGTGTGTTGTACCTAAGGTGGCAAGCACCTAGGTCCCTCTCTGCCCAGAGCTGGAGCAAGAATATGCTCCTACCTGCAGAAGCCCTTCTTATAGGGTCTAGCTGAACCCTGATTGGCTGACCCAAGCCAACCTGAGATTGTCTCCAAGGTCAACCCTCTCCCAGGGCTATTTTTAACTCTTTTTATGCCAGGGTGGAGCAACCACTCCATCACACCCCTTCACTATAGGCCGCTCGTTCCAGCAAAAGAACTCTGATGGTACAGCTTAAATCAGCACCCTGAGTAAACTAAGCTATGGTGACAAAAGAAAGAATTTTTGCACTTATAACAACATCTACACTAGGGCTCTGGACAGCACAGCTAAGCTGATCTGGGAGTACGATTTTTTTTATCCCCCAACACTCCCAACCGATATGGCTGTGCCAGTAAACGTTTCTGGTGCAGCCCAGGCTGAAGTCAGGAGAACGTCACATTAAAGGAAAACACTATTTTAGTTCTGCAACATTCCAGCTACTATTCCTGACCCAAAGATTTCAGGGAAACCTCCTGCTCTTGGAAATCCGACTGCAAAATTCAAAAAAGCCATCCTTACGCTCGTTCTTTAAGGGTATCTATTATGATATTCTAAATCTGCAATCATATTTAAAGATGGCAGAGGCCTGAGGACCTTCTTAATAAAAAGAACCAAATAAAATAAATGGAAAAAAAAATCCACCTATTGAAAAAAAAATCCACCTAACAATAGATCGGAGTTAATGTAACTTCTATGAAGTAGTCAGGTCTGGGTGTAAGCTTGTCTGATACACAGCGTTCTGGGAAATGCAGGATTGCCCCATTTATTTTACTATGCAGTGTCCAGTGCTCAGCACAGCAACTCTGAGACGTCTCAGGAGAAGAAAGCCCATGTGGTTGAAAGAGAAGTTACTCACCGTAGTAACAGTGGTTCTTTGAGATGTGTCCCCGTGGGTGCTCCACAATAGGTGTTGGGCTCGCCCGGCGCCGCAGGTTGGAATTCTTCCAGCAGTTTCTCCTGGATCGCGCATGCCCCAGCACGCGCCGCTCCCCTGCACGCCCCTGGCCACGTGCGCGATCCGGTCCCCGCCAGTTCCTTGACCAACTGCCTCGAATGCTCCTGAAAAACACTAGACAGAGATCTGAAGCGGGAAGGATGGGCGGGTGGTGGAGCACCCACGGGGACACATCTTGAAGAACCACCGTTACTACGGTGAGTAACTTCTCTTTCTTCATCGAGTGTCCCCGTGGGAGCTCCACAATAGGTGACTACCCAGCAGTAACCCAAGAAAGGAGGTGGGTAATCGGTTTATGTGCAGCTTGCCCCCGAAAGGACTGCTGTCGACAGACGGGTATCCTCTTGGAATACCCGATGTAGGGCATAATGCTTGGCGAAGGTGTCGTAGGATGACCAGGTCGCCGCTCTACATATGTCTTTCAAGGCGATGCCCTTGAAGAAGGCTGTTGACGCCGCCACCGCCCTGGTGGAGTGAGCCCTAGGCGGGGCCAGCAAGGGAGTCTTTCGAAGCTCGTAGCACATTTTTATACAGGACACAATGTGCTTTGAAATTCTCTGTGAAGAGAGGCCTTCCCCTTTTGACCTGGGAGTGAGAGATACTCGAAGCCTGTCCGTTTTCCGGAAGGACTTAGTTCTGTCTATGTAGAAGGCCAACGCCCTTCTCACGTCCAGGAGGTGTAGGCGTGCCTCTTTGCTGGAGCTGTGAGGCTTCGGGTAAAACAAGGGTAAAACTATTGGTTCGTTAAGGTGGAACTCTGAAGAAACTTTTGGAACAAAGGCTGGGTGCAGCCGTAAGGTTACCGCCTCCTTTGAGAATACTGTGCAGGGCGGCGTTGCCATAACTGCTGCGAACTCACTGACCCTGCGAGCTGACGTAATTGCAAGGAGGAAGGTTGTTTTTATCGTAAGGAGACATAGGGGAACTGTGGCTAATGGTTCAAAAGGTGGACCTGTTAGCGTGCTGAGCACCAAGTCCAAGCTCCACGATGGTGGAAGCGGTTTCCGAGGGGGGTACAGGTTTACCAACCCCTTCAAGAACCTGGTAACTATAGGATGGGCGAATACCGTGGGCCCCTCCTCTGTATGCCGGAAGGCTGATATAGTGGCGAGGTGGACTTTCAGCGAGGATAAGGAGAGCCCGCCCCTCTTGAGGTCCAATAAGTATTCTAGTATTATCGGTATAGGACCGTCAAGGGGAGCTAACTGCTTGGCAGAACACCAGGCTGTGAATCGAGTCCATTTCTGCTTGTAAGTCTTCCTGGTGGAGGTCCTTCGGCTACTTACCAGGACTTGTTGTACTCCCTCCGTACATGTGCTTTCTAAGGAGCTGAGCCATGGATTAGCCATGCTTGTAGGCACAGGCCCTGAGGGTGCGGGTGCACTATGGACCCCTGAGCCTGCGTGAGTAGGTCCGGAGCCACCGGTAGAGGGAGCGGTGGGCGGTCCGACATGTGCAGAAGCAAGGGAAACCATTGCTGCCGATCCCACGTTGGGACTACTAGTATCATGCGAGCTCTCTCCTGTCTGGCTTTCTGCAAGACCTTGTGGATAAGCGCTGTGGGGGGGGGGGCGGAAAACGCATAAAGTAGGGGGCCCTTCCATGAAATCATGAATGCGTCCCCCAGGGACCCCCACCCCACTCCTGCCCTGGAGCAGTACTGAGGACACTTCTTGTGCTGGGTGGCAAACAGATCGATCTGGGGGAACCCCAGGTATGAAAAATCGGTCGTAGCAAATCGGAGCAGATCTGCCACTCGTGCGTGAGTGCGAAGCGCCTGCTCAGCTGATCTGCTTTCACGTTGTGAGCGCCTGGCAAGTACGAGGCTTTCAACGTTATGGTGTTGGCGATGCACCAGTTCCACAGTCGGACTGCTTCCGCGCATAGGGCACGGGATCAGTCCTCCTTGTCGATTTATGTAAAACATAGTGGAGGTATTGTCTGTATTGATCCCGACTACTTTGCCATATATGTGGTCTCGAAAATGTTTGCAGGCGTTGAACACTGCTCTGAGCTCCAGTATGTTTATGTGCAGTGTCTGTTCCGCAGGGGACCACAGCCCTTGCGTCACCTTGTCGCCGATGTGCGCTCCCCATCCTATGTGGGAGGCGTCGGTAGTAAGAAAAATAGAAATTTGTGGTTGGTGAAAAGGCACCCCTGCTAGCAGGTTCTTGGGGTTTGCCCACCACGCCAGGGATCTGCGCACCTCTGTCGTGGGCGACACCGCACTGTGAACAGTGTGGGATGCCAGTTTGTAGACGCTCGCCAGCCAATGCTGCAGGCTTCGCATGTGCAGTCTGGCATTTTGTACCACAAACGTCGCTGCCACCGTGTGGCCCAGCAGCTGCAAGCACGTTAAGACCGGTACCATGGGGCTGAACGTGATGACTTGCACCAGCGAACTGATGGCGCGGAAGCGGACGTTGGGTAGGTACACCCTTGCTGTGATAGAGTTTATGCGTGCCCCTATGAACTCTATGTCTTGTATGGGGTCAGTCTTTGACTTCGCGAGGTTGATGACTAGGCCCAGCGAAGAAAACGTGTCCGCTGTGACACGGATCATGCGTAGGACCTCTGCTTTCGAGGCCCCTTTCAATAGGCAGTCGTCCAGGTATGGGAATATAAACACCCCCTGTCTGTGCAGGTAGGCTGACACCACTGCCAGGGTTTTGGTAAAGACTCTGGGGGCTGAGGAGAGGCCTAACGGAAGAACCCTCTACTGGAAGTGTTCCTTGCCAACCATGAAGCGGAGGAAGCACCTGTGTGCTGGGTGGATCGTTATATGAAAGTAAGCATCTTGTAAGTCGAGGGCTGCAAACCAAACTCCATCGTCCAGTGCTGTGAGTATGGAGGCGACTGTAATCATCCGGAAACGTTGCTTGCGTAAGTAGCGGTTGAGGCCCCGAAGATCTAAGATGGGCCTCCAGCCTCCTGTTTTCTTCTCTGTGAGGAAGTAGCGTGAATAAAAACCTTTCCCCTGGAATTGTTCCGGCACTCTTTCCACCGCCCCTATGAACATAAGGTGGTCCACCTCCTGCTTGAGCCTCGCCTCGTGGGTAGCATCCCGAAGGTGAGGCCTGGAAGGAGGCTTCATCGGTGGGAGCGACTGGAAGGGGATCGCATAACCCGTGGCTATGATCTCCAGCACCCATTTGTCTGCGGTGATCTTTTGCCATTGGGAGTGAAACGGTCTGAGGCGATGATGGAACATGAGATGAGAGTGGCATTGCGCAATGGTAGTGATAGTGCAGCCCTCGACATGCCCGTCAAACTTGTTGCCTTTGGGCCTGTCCTGAGGGTGTACGGCTTTGTTGAGAACGTCATCTGGGAGTTCTGTACTGTTGCTGTTGTTGATGTCGCCCTTGGTCGTAGCCCTGTTGGTACTGCGCACGCTGTGGTTGGTACGGGTAACGTCTTTGCTGAGGGTAATATTTTTTCTTCCTATATGGAGGAGTATAAATACCCAGGGTTCTAAGTGTAGCTCTCGAGTCCTTACTAGAGTGGAGGACCGAGTCGGTTGAGTCTGCAAACAACTTTTGCGTGTCAAAGGGAAGATCCACGATCTTCACCTGTAGGTCCCTCGGGATACCCGATGCCTGGAGCCAAGATTCTCTACGCATGACCACTGCTGTAGCCGTTGAGCGTGCCGCCGTATCTGCCACATCCAGGGCGATCTGCACTCCCGTTCTCGAAGCTGCGTAGCCCTCTTGCACAATTGCCTTTAACACCGGCTTCTTATCTTCTGGAAGTGAATCCATGAGAGAAGTAAGCCTGGAGTAATTATCAAAATTATGGTTTGCTAGGTGTGCCGCATAATTTGCCATTCTCAGTAGCAGGGTAGAAGAGGAATATACCTTCCTGACAAACAGCTCTAGCTTCTTGGCATCTTTGTCTGATCCCCCCGATTTGTACTGAGAAGTCTTTGTCCTCTGCCGGGACGACTCGACCACCAAAGAATTTGGTTGTGGGTGACTGAAGAGGAACTCCATGCCCTTTGCCAGGACGAAGTACTTCTTATCCGCTCTTTTGTTCATAGGCGGAGCGGAGGCCGGAGTCTGCCATATGGTGGTGGCTGACTCCATAATGGCTTCGTCCAGCAGGATAGCAATTTTGGATGGAGCCGTGGGTCTCAAATTTTTCAGGAGTTTGTGATGTTTCTCCTGCACTTCTGCCGTTTGAATGCCTTGCGTGAAAGCCACCCTTTTAAACAGCTCCTGGAACTGTTTGAGGTCATCCGGGGGAGCGACATCCCCGGGGGCCATGGCCTCACCTGGGGAGGATGAGGAGGAACCACTAGGATAAACCTCCTTCAAACTCTCAGGTTCCTGCGGCTGATGATACACCTGCTCACTGGAGGATTGCGAAGGAAAGTCTCGGGGTTCTAAATTAACTCCCCTTGAGATAACTGTGTTTCCATCCCCGATCGAGAGTGTCCACAG
Organism: Carettochelys insculpta; assembly: GCF_033958435.1. Taxonomy (NCBI): domain Eukaryota; kingdom Metazoa; phylum Chordata; order Testudines; family Carettochelyidae; genus Carettochelys; species Carettochelys insculpta. Next base: position 17,053,739 of record NC_134157.1, read on the forward strand.
GGGGATTGGACAGCCGGGGGGGACCTGCCCCTGGGCGTAGGCCTGTGGTGTCTGTGTCCAGCATGATAAGAACGACCGTAGCAGCACGGGCACGGGTAAGGGGACGGAGACCTGGACCACTCTCGGGGTGTGTACCCCCGATGTCTGGGAGAGCGAGACCTCCGCGATGACACAGATAGCGGTGAAACTGGTTTATGGTAGTACTCCAGGGGATCCAATCCCAGAAAGGGTGAAGGTGGCCCAATCCATGGTGACATTGGTTGGAAGAACGGAGGAGGTGGTTCTGGATAGGCTGGTGGAGACCCAGGCCTTCTGGGCGGTGTGTGTAGCACAGGGGGAGGGCTTGTTGTCAGCAGCAGTGCAGCCCTGTGCGGAGAAGGGCTGCAGTGCCGGGTTTTTGTTGTAGCATTTCCCCTCCCCTGCGGGGCTGGCACTGCCCCCTCCCGCGCCGGGGATCTCGGCCCTGCTGTCGGCGCCGCGCTCGGCTCGCTCAGCTGCGGTGCCGCGCGGGTAACGTCCTCCTGTGCCTGCAGGCTCCGTGCCTGTTGGCCCTGCACCGTTGGTGCCGCGAGGGTCGGTGCCGCCGGTTCCGGCGCTTGCCTGGCCGACGCTCTAGGCGCCGTGCGTGCCGGCTATTTTGTAACCGGAGGCTCAGCCTCTGCCATGTGCGCTGCCGCTTGCCTGAGTATGCGGCTGAGGGCTGTGTGCTCCGCCCGTCCCGCTCGCTGAAACCGCCGGCGGGGATCGAGCTGGGGAGAGCTTCCTCCGTTTCTGCACTGAGGGGGTCAAAGAAGCTGCCTTCCTCTTGTGGAACCCAGAGGGCCCTTCTGGTTGAGGCCTCTCCAGCAGGTCTGGCTGGAGGGCCTTGTCAAACAAGAGCATTTTAAGACGCATTTCTCTGTCTTTCCTGGCCCTGGCTATGAGCTTAGCACAGTGGGAACACTTCTGGGTAACGCGTGATTCCCCCAGGCATCGGATACATTCACTGTGCCCAGCGGAGGCCGGCATAGCTTCACGGCAAGACTCACACTTTTTAAAGCCTCAAGAGGGCATCGAGGTGAGTCTTTTACTGTTAATAGGGTACTTAGCACTCAATCCGTGCCTGTTTACCCAAATAGCGTGTATATATACACACACACACACACACACACACGCACATATATTTTTTGATATTCTCTTTGTCCTCTTTTTTTTTTTTTAACCAGAAAAAAACAACAATTTACGCGTAGAAACACTATCTAATCCGACTCTGGCCATAGCCTGAGTGGATTCCGTCTGCAGCCGATGGCAGCTGAGAAGGAACTGGCGGGGACCGGATCACGCACGTGGCCAGGGGCGCGCAGGGGAGCAGCGCGTGCTGGCGCATGTGCGATCCAGGAGAAACTGCTGGAAGAATTCCGATCTGCAGCGCCGGGCGAGCCTGACACCTATTGTGGAGCACCCACGGGGACACTTGATGAAGAAGCAGAGCTCTCCCAGAAGAGGGGACAGAGCAAAGGCAACGGAATACTTACTGGTAAATTCAATTTAATGGCATCGACGGGCTGGTAGAAGGGCCATGCAAACTGATGTTTCCACAAGGTCTTCACCACCACGTTCTGCATGTACTGCAACTGGTTGGTCTTCCGCCCAGGCTTGTTGGGGTTGGTGACTTCTGGGGGTGGTGGATTGACAGGTCCCTGGGGAGCCTGTATCGCTGATGTGACCGTCGACATCTTCCTACCACTGGGTCTCACTTACTGTTGCAGCAGCACCTAGGAAAGTCTCCGTCTTCCTTTATGCTCCCCGAATGGGATGGATATCCCATTGCCAGGGCCCACCCATGCAACCTAGACCACAAAAGAAAGGAGGAAGAGGTGAAGCACAAATAAAAGACATTTCACTGAAACACACAAGTTCAAAAAACACACAGGGTAGAAGTAGCTAAACCCCCCGCCTCTACCTGTTCCACTGCAATTGTTGCCAAGCTCAAACACCAGCATGATGGACATGGCGCAAAATCCTAGACTGACAGATTAGGTCAACAGTTCCCAAAACAGTAGGCTGGTCTCATGATGCTGGTGGTTGTTCCTTGTTTCATTGGCTTCCACCAGCATCTCACATACTCATTGCAAAGAAGAACCTGGACGATCTACCGTGGTGTCCAACCAGGTCTGAAGCAGTAGCCTCTACTGAGAGCTAGCCACATTACTCTGAAAATGTTAACAATTTTGTGAGAAAGAACTTCTGAACTTTGTTTTTAGTTTCTGAAAATTGTTGGGATTTGATTTTAAACTATTTTCTGAATGCAATGATTTTTGAATTTTTATTGTTCAAGCCAACTATCCACACTCAGCTGGCCAGATAGTCACATGTGGCTAGTGACCATCGTGTTGGACACCAAAGAGGGGGAGCCAGCAGTGCTGTATACACGCATTTGCTGTAATTGCCCCAGGTACGTACCATCATTTGAGAACTGGATGTTGACTGGAAGGGGATCTGATTAACTACCAAAGGAAGGTGACCTCAGACAAATTCTCTCTATTTACATGTACAAGTTGCACCTCTCTAGACCAGCACTCTGGGGGCCTCAGTGGCCCTGACGAGGAATTTTGCTGGACTAGGGGAGGCAAACACCCTCCAGTCCCCGGTTGCCCCCACTGGCCTGCCACAGCAGGCTCCCCGGCCCCACACATGGCTTCCGGGGAATGTTAGCACCCCAGCTCCCTACAGGACTGCTGAGGGATGCTGGCACCCAGGCCCACCAGGGGATGCCACACGCAGCCCCAGCCCCACTGCCCCATGCAGGGCTGTCTAGAGGCCAACTTGGCTTGCCCTCTTGTCCCAGCCTTCTGGTCCAGGAGCATCCCTCATTCTGCTGGACAAGGGATGTTGCTGGACCAGAGATTACTGGTTTTTGGAGGTGCAACCTGTACCCCACATCACGACGCTCCTAGGGTAAGGTCTGGCTCTGATTATGCTGACTACCACGTGCACTCAAATTCCATTGTAGGTAGCAAAGTGCTATTACCATTCAAACAGCAATCCAAGAGTTTGTCAACCCCAGGAACAGACACACAGAGCTTCTTATGTTCTTTTAATAGCACATCAGAAAGAGGAATGCACACAAAATTTCATTATTTTGGTTCTGTTTTTCTCTAGAACGCTGAGCGACAAGTTGTGTCATGTCACTATGTCCTAGATGCACAGGTCAAGATTGACACTGCTGCAGTCTATGTTCCAGGGTTTAATTTAGCAACCTGAGAATTTCTCCTGCCAAACTCCTGCAGTGGAACTTTGCTGGAAGTTTGACCTAAGGTACATCAACACCAGCTACGCAATTCGCATAGCTAGGAGTTGCGCATCTACGAAGTCCCCACTGCAAGCAGCTTTGCTTTGTCTTCTTCCCTAAACATTTGATAGTTCAACCCACACCAGAATTGCAGTAACAATTTTCTCAGCAAAGAGACCACGCACTCTTGCTAGTGACAAAATATTTAAAGTTCATTCAGACAAGTACACAAATACTCTAGTTGACATATGTTTCTGGAATATGTGGTGAGAACCTGGTCATGCAAAGAGAGGGAAATATAGAAGCAGCAGTGAAATGTGAAGAGGGAGACCATGCAAAGCAATAACCCAGACAAAATTCTCATTTTTAAGTCATCATAAGCTGAAAATTTAATGTAAATGTAGAACCTACCCTTGCGTAGCTGATGAGATGGCAGTAAACGCTGAACATGTATTGAATTTGGAGGAATTTTACAAAAAAAAAAGTGCATAAAAACAGACATGCAGCCACATAAAGGAGAGAGAATTAGATATAAATATTCTCGGCCGAAGAACGAATTTCCACAGAAAACAGGGAAAGAACATTCTGTGAACCTCTCCATAACCTAGAGAACAAAGCAGAAGCATTTTGTGATGGCAGTGCAATGGTGACCCAAGAGGCAACTCAGCCAATCAGAGCCCACTCTGGGTTCCAAAACAGAACGTTCAGAGCCAATCAGGGGCCAGCTTTTCTGTGCCCCGGAGGTGCTCCTATTTTAAAAAGGGTTTTGTGAAGAACAGTCTTCATTGCTAAGCTAATTCTTACCTGGTACGTTCACAGATGTGTACAGTATGGGAGCTCACCTATGATGTGTGCTTACAACACAGAATCCCACATTGGAATCTAACCAGCATCCGAAGAACATATAATAAAACCTATCACCCTCCCTGCTTCCATAAACTGAGGGGCCTGCAATAAAAAGACCTAGAATGGGCAACTTCTGTGTCCCCTTTTCTCCAACACCATGGAATCCATGGGGCAAGGAAGAGCAGGCGTGGATCCATTCTCTACTGCACAGTCTCCCTCTACCTGCAGATAAGGTAACACTGGCCCCCATCAGCATCTTAGGTTGTTTCCCTTTTGTACAGTGAAACCCACCTGACCAGGAGACTTGGTCATAAACCGGATGCTGGCAACTCCAGCCTGTGTAGCAATGGTGGGTAACCTGCAGCCCACAGGCCACATGTAGTCCATTGAGGTGCCACATGTGTCCCATGACACAGTTTACAAATGCGCAGAGTTGCCTGATTCCACTGGTTTCCATCTGCATAGTTTATTTCCCATAAGTATTACTGAAATGACACTCATGTGAAGTGAGATGTGTGCTGATTGCCCACAACACGAACTGTGAGAACAGCGCACTCCCTTTGCTAACCAAAGAGCTGCCGCGGTTCAGTCAGCACATCCCATAAATTCTAGGTGTGCCCTCGCCTTTAGCAAAACTACCCTCTCCCAGGAGAGGGTCTTGTTAGGACAATCTTGCAGCCCACTGAGATGAAACAGGGCTACTCACTAGCCTAGATTGCTTTTCACGGTAAAGGTTAGGGACGCCCTAAACCTAACCCATGGATGTATAGCTTCCTACCCATTTGCCGTGGGGATTGTTCTGATTTTGCTTTTCCTCTTTTGCATGTCTCGTGTGCCCATCTTTAAATGGAAAGCAAGTGGTGGGGTAACAACTCTGGGGGGCCAAGTGAAAGGGAACAATTTGGAACAGACCAGGGCTAGCAGCTGGCAGGCAGGGCTTCAGAGAAGATTCCAGAGGGTGCAGTGTGACACCTTCAGGAGGAGAACAAGGGCAGAGGAAGTTTAGCCAGCTTTGGGCTTAAGGCAAGAGGGTTACCTTGGGTCCTGTGTCTTCAGGACCCTATGTTCCAACTGAATATAGTGTCCACTGCCCAGGCCCCCACTGAGCCAGCTGTCAGCTTAGCTTGTTAGCAGAGTCTTTAGTTTGGGATGAAGTCCAATCATTTATTAGATGTGTGCTCAACATGCAATCCAATGGGCTTCAGTATTGGCTGGAACAACAGGCAAAGAGTGCGGAAGCAGGATTCAGGGAGCAGCAAAGGCAATAAGTTGTTCCCCGGCCCTTTGGTATTTATCATCATGTACCTATGCATTGTTGACTCAGATGTTAAATACCAACAGAAGTAGCAATTAATGACAGACAGAGGGCCATCTGGGGAAGACACTCTATGCTGATGGGAGAGAACCTTCCAATCAGTGTAACACCATCTCCACGAGAGGCGGTAGCTATGTGAATGGTGGGATAAGCCCCCAACATAGCGCTGTCCCCACCAGTGTATAGGTCAGCATATTGTATGTCTTGCAATGCGCAGCGTTGCCAATTCCACTGATTTCCATCTACATAGCTTTTTTGCCGACCAGCATTACTGAGTAACATAAGTTATGCCAACATACACAGCAGCGCGCAAGCCCTGAGAGACCACAATGTGTCTGATACACCTGATATTTTGTTGATGAAAGACACACACCACATACATTCTATCACATGGCCCCTGACAGAGGTAAAACACAGCTTTAGACCTCAGCTTTGACTGTACGTTGATACCTGAGGTGAAAGTTTCAAACCAGGTAGACGTCTGCCACAAAACCTAAGTTATTTGCTACTTGTACTATCGTAGTGACTGCAGCCTGAGCTACGGGCCAGAATACCATTGCACTAGGGCCCATGCAAACTCCAAACAAAGACAGTCACTGCCTCAAAAAACACACAATCCAGGGTGGATTGATTTAAATCACCAAGAAAAAAAATGACTTGAATCAAGTTACCAAAAAAGCTAAGATTGACTGTGCGTAGAGTGCACTTAATTTTGGAGTAACCCCCATTGAACTCACTGGCACGTCTGCCTTTTGAAAAAACAAGTAGACAAAGAGGTTCCATTGGAAAAGCAGAGGTATGCGTAAGTAGAATAGGGAATTGACTTTTGGCATCCCCATTATGGTCTCTCAGGATGTTCCAAAATAAAGGCAGGTGTGATATAATGTAAAATAAGAAAATCGTGACAAAGGGCCACTCTAGATTTCTCTTACTACAGCTTTCTATATTGTATGATTTCCACTATCCTTGTGGGACACATGGGGGCGGGGGTAGGAGGGTTGGGCGTGGACCACAGGTGGAGCTGCAGTGGGCCACATGCACCCCACGGACCACAGGTTGCCTGCCACAGCACTAGTAGGAATGAATGCTTCAGTCCATATTCATAGATCTCATTGGTAGAGCCTCAGTTCATTGAAGGTCTTTGAGTGATAGATTTGAAACCTAGCTAAATAATTGAAAAAGACGTAAGCGTTAGCTAACCTAAACTTTTTTTTTCTTGCAACATCCAACACAGCAAACAGCTTGGAAATTTCCCTGTCAAATCACATTTATACTAAAAGGCACAGAGAGAGTCTTGAAGAATGACACATTGCTAAGTGAATTATTTATGTTACTAACCAGCTGATCCACTCGGCCATATGCACATCTTCAGCCACATGTTTTTATCCCTGTTTTCCTTATGATGTTTCATTCTTGCAACTAGGCCCTGCATCTCCTTCTAGTACTGCTTACACTTGACATACTTTCCTTTTTAACTCAGGGAACAAATGTCTTCAAAGTATTCCCAGGTGGGGTCTCTCTCAAACCCAGGACAGGTTTTTTCTGTGGCAAAAGTGTGGAGGAATACAAGAAGCTGCGTGTGTGCTGAATAATGTCTTCCCTTTTTCTTTCCAGTCCAGTCCACTGTTTCTTTCTATGCTGCCTCCATCTGTTCCTATATATTGTCTTTCTGACTTTAAGACAATGTCTTAACTAACTCCCTGCCGTAGTTGGCCTCTGTTCACCACCACATAAGCACAGAACAAAAACTATTCTGTGTCCCTCTTTCCACACTACTTTTTAATCTGCTGAGAAACAGCAACTGAAAGCCCAGAACTTTTAAGAATTAAGAGCTAGTAGTTAGGCTGGACAGATGAGAGCCATTAATTCCTTTTTATCAAACTGTAAGAGTACAAGTAGCATGTTTGTGATGAGATGTAATAGTAACTGTGATTTTTAAATATTTCGTAGTTTATCATTTTAAAAAAAAATCTGATTTAAATAAAAAAAATCAGACTTACTTTATTTAAAAAAAAAAAAATCACTGAGTTTTATCCACCCAAGCCGTTAGGAGTGTCAGCCACAAAGCCACAAGCTAAACATCATACAGAAACTGAACAAAAGAACAAGTGCCCCAAAAGAGCTTAGAATCTAAGAAGGAGTTGATCACAATGGTGAGCAAGCTGCAGCTCACTGGAGTCCTGTGTTTGGCCATGAGACACTTTGTTTACCATTGCCCAAGCACAGGTTTGCTGGATTCTGCTGGATGCCATCTATTTAGATTTTTGTTTCCCTACTGGTCTGACTAAAGTGACACACAAAGCCAGGGCTCCTGAAGTGAGATGCGTGCTAACTGCACACAACATTGACTGAGAGCTGTGGGCGTCCAGTCACAGCACTGCTAGGGGTCAATTGGCACATCCTGCAAATTCTAGGTGCACCAGCACAGTGAGCAAAAACTACCCTGTCCCAGGAGACCATCTTGGTTACGACAATCCCGCAATCCACTGCCATGAAGGAGGGTCGCTCAGGTGGCCCATCGGTCACTGAGGCTAGTGTGCAGGACGCATGCCTTTAAAGGGCATGTTTTTAAAAGGTTTACCAACTACGTGTGGACTTAAGCCTGTATTTAACTTTGAGCGTATACGTGTAAGGCACAATTTTCCAGGGTTCAATTATGTGCATCTGGGTCAGGTCGATTTTGCACGCACCATCAGGGTCAGCAGTCGACCCCTGTACTCCTTGCTATTGCAAGGGGTAAGGGAGGTCAAAGAGAGAAACTCTCCCATCAGCCTTCCTGAGTGAGGACAGCCAGGTAAGTTTATCTCAGATAAGTTGATTCTAGCTACGCAACTGCCATAGCTAGAATAGCATACCTGAAAGTCAACTTATTTCCCTAGTGCAGATTAAGCCTACATGCCTTGCTGATTAGGGTTTAAGTGAGACTCTCTTTGAGCCATATTTTGGATTTTAATTCATATCTTTTTCTCCTTTATAGTTCCCAGTCCTGTAAATTTTAACAATTACAATGGCTCTTGCTGTTTTCTGGCTGCATGTCAGCCATTACTGTTTAAATTTCACCCTTACCCCACTAAAGACAGGGCCCAGCTTTGCTCTGTCCACTGCAGGAGATTGCTCCCAGCTTTTTCCAGAAACTAAAAGCAAAACCTGAGCCCGAACTCACAGAGAAATCTTGCTTCCCCTAAGTCAGTGTCTGGTCCTCTTAAACGCACTGCAGTCTCCACCAGTGTGGAATCTGTCAGGGCTGCGGGTTCTGGCTCTTTGCTCAGCTAGCCTCGTCATCAGACCTACTGCCAGGCTGACAGCATTTTTCTTATTTCTTTTTTTGCTTTGCATGGCATTCATGGGTCAGTCGCAGAAAAAGACAGTTGGCACGGAGAAATCGTGTCCATAATTTCTCCATTCTGAGCAGAACATTTCACCCCCAGACTGCCTGCATGAATGGAGGCCGTTTTAAAATAAGCTATAAAGCCCCGCGAAGCACGCCAGTAAGCCTGCTGCCTTGGCAAACTGTTCTGCCGCTTCCTTTGGCGATGTGGAACTCTGAACAGACTGCTCGCTCCATTGCTGCTCTTTGTGGAGGAAGGGAGGGTGGGTTTTTTAAGGAACTCCTTAATGCAAGATAAAAGGTGAGGTATTTTATATTAACATCAGAGCCCACCAATTCTGGTCACTGCAGCAGTTTACACAGTTCCTTTGACAGGTCAGAACCAGAAAGTTCCAACCCACCTACAGATGAGAACTGGGGAAAAAATACGAGGTTGAGTGGAGCAGTTATTTCTGCATGTTAGAGTCTTGTTACTGCACTTCTTTGGAGTGCCACATTACCCTTTATAAGTGAGATGTCCTGGGGATTTTATTTACTGGGTGGGGATTTTAGTTACCTTGTTATGTTGCATCTGATTTCTACCCTGGTATAGTAATCCAGTGTGTGCGCCTCAGTTTCCCAGGGCACTGCACAAATACCTACATAGTGATGGGAGTTTGGGGTGTGACAGCCTTCCTCATTCACACAATGGCTGACCTCCTTCACAACCTGAGCGGGAGAAGGGGGTGTGGCCAGGTAACACCTTTTGCCAGGAAACAGGGCTAAGGCTGCAGCAGGGGCTGGCAGGAGGCTGCTGGGTGGGTGAGTTAGTTTGGGCTGGCTGGGAGTGCGAGGAAGGCAGCATAGCCCTACTTTTGGGTCCCCTTTTCCCAAAATGGATTGTACTGACTGGTCCTGTGATGTCTGTTTTATGCTGTGTCCTTGACTTGTAATCAACCTTCCATTCTACCTGCTGGCTCAGAGTTGTACGTAACTGTGGATGGGAGTGCAGGGCCCAGTGACTCCCCACACCTCGGTGACCATCATCAAGGGCCACCTAGAAACTCCAGTTGGGCTCATGCTGACACCTCCTCCCCGCACCTCCAGCTCAACACGATTTCCATTAGATACAGGGATTACAGCTTGGTGGCTCACAGCACCCCAACTATACAAATCACTCCTGAACCCCTCCCAGAGGGGTTACAATCTGAACTGACACAACAGATAAAGGGTGGAAACGGAAAGGAAATGAAGTGATTTGCTGAAGGTCACATAGTGGGTCAGTGGCAGAGTTCAGAACAGAACTCAGGTCTCCTGTAACTATGTGCCCTATCCAGTGACTAGATCATGATACTCTTGAGAAGCAGGCCTGGAAGGATTCAATCTGCATAATTAAGTGTTGACTTCACTGTGTGCCCACTTACCCAATAAACAAATATTTCCATTGATAATTGAAATTTATAAATAAATAGGGAAAGCAAGAAAAATGCTGCTTGAGAATTTATTAGAGTTTGACTTATGGCGAATGAGTTTGGATATTTTGACATCAGAGCACAAAAGTTTGTCCTTTAACCCTCATCAAGCTTTAATTTCTTGAGTTTCAATGTCTATGGTCACTAAATAATTATCTGACACCCCTCCCAGTCGCTTACCTGTCCCATAGTTTCCCATGATTAAAAATGGATACAGACAAAAATATATTCCAACCCAATAACTTTGCCTAACTGTGAAAATGTAGAATAAGTGAGAATGGAAAAAACAAAAAAAAAACAAAAACACATCAACCATCAAAATTATTAAAAAAAAAAATACAAATCAAAGTTCACCACGTCCACTTGTAAACCAACTAATCTGTTACCCCAAGAAACGGCTACACAACTCATGCAGGTGTGAAGTACATCAGCTGAACCCTTCAGACGGGGCTGGGGAACCAGAAAAGGAGTAGCACAATTTCATTTGGTGGGTACCTCGTTAGGAACCAGGACTCTACTGTAGACATAACCTCAAAGAGTGATTCTGGAATATCTTATTCCAGAGTTATGATTCCAAAACAAGCTGTTCCAGAATAATACCTGTACACTACAGGGAAGCCCCAAAATAAGCAAAACTTATTCTGAAATAGTGTGTCCACACACACTAGAGCCTATTTTGGATTACAGCACTGCTTCCAGGGACTCTAATCTAAAATAGTATGTCTACACAGCAGTGTTATTTCGGAATAAGCTATTCAGAAATAGTGTATTTTGAAAGAGCCTCCTATTCCTTCTCTACATGGACACTATTCTGAAATATCTATTGTGGAATAAGCACGATTCCTCATAGAATGAGGTTTACCAAATTCGAAATAAGCTGTCTGCTAATTTGAAATCATTCTGAAATAGCGGTTGCATTGTGTAGACACTTGCAAAGTTATTTCGGAATAGCAGCCATTATTACGAAATAACTTTGCTGCGTAGACACACCCTGAGAAGCGTATTGAGCTCAGATTGACCAAATCCTTACGTGCGATGACCATCATATTCTTTGCGCTCTGCCAAAAAGAGAACAGATCACAGGAACTGTGTTAGAAAGAGGGAAGCTAATGAATGAAATGGATTTTGTGGCCAGTCAAGAGTTGCCTTGCTGAAGAATGAGTGAATTTCTCTCCCCTTTAGAATTTTACTGTTTATTTCACCCTAAAAACTTAACCTTGCCAGAGGGAGCATGGCGGAGGGCCAAAGGAACAGAAGACCTGGAACAGGTTAGCCAATGACCTGCCGAGACAGACTACCATGAGGCAGTACTGCCTTGGGTCGATTCAAGGGCAGAGCGTTCCCAAGGGAGGCAGTGGAAATGTCAGTCCATGAATTTTCCGACCAGCTGAGCAAAAATTAACACTTTTCCCAAAGGGCAGGGGGGCTGCTGGCACCGGACAGGACTTTGCTCCGAGAAACCACTTGCTCCCAAGCACAGCATCTTCTGCTGCACTTACAATAAGTCTCTTTCAGTGGACAGCTGTTTGCTATCCCTCTTTTCCATTCATGCCCCTGGGAGTTCCCATGTAAGGAAAGGTCCCTCCCAGCTGGGGCCCAGTCTAGCTCTCATTAAAGGTAAAGCCCATGGAGTTACTGTATCACCGACACCTTTGACATCACGTGAGTCCACTGGGGCTGACAGCTGCTGTGGGCCCGTGGGCAAGGTGGGGCAGGGCTTAAAGTTGAGTTCGGCAACCAAAATAGCAGGAAGAGCCATTTTTTTCCAATTCAATAATTCAAGAGTTGCAATGCATGTGAATACGAGACGGTACTTAATAAATAACCTCAAACCAGACTTTCTGCAACCCCTATTTTAAGGGCAGTGTGCACACAACGATTTGTAATGTGATCCATATTTACTGCAGGACATTCACTAACTTTTTACATATTCTATTTCCTCACACTGTGCGTGTGTGTTTGTACCATCTTCCTGACTTTCACTCCCCAAATCCCTCTCTCTCTGGAGGATGCTGGAGGCAGTTATCCAACATTTTGAGATCACAGATTGTTTGCTATTTAGATACAGGTTGTTCATTTTGGGGCTTTCAGACGTTCATTGCTTATCAAAAACAATCAGGGTTTTGGTTTGTTTTTTTTACTTTGCAGTTATAGCGCTGGAAGCTGCAAAGAAGTCCTTAAAAAGCCACATGAGGCTCCAGAGCCACAGGTTGCAGACCCTAGGCTTAGGGCCTTCACCCCTCAGCATAGCCCAGATTGTGGTGTTGGGCCCTGCCCGCTCCCTCAGAGACATGCGGAGCGGCACAGCAGGGCTGCCACAGCACTTCAAAAGGGGCCTGGAGCTCCAGCTGCCGCCGCTATGAACCCCTCTGAAACACTCAGCCTGGAGGCAGCTGCTCCCTTTGCCCCTCTTCTCCCTGTTGGCCGACCTGCGTGAGCGTGGCAAACCAAATCATCCCCCTCATCCTATGCTGAGGCGTGCATGAGCAGCACCCTGCCTCCGCAAGGAGTACCGTTGCCTCCAGTGGGTCTCCCAGGACATGCAGCTGGAGATGGCGTATCCCGTAGCCCCTCCCTCAGGGACTCCCGAGAAAGTACACACTTCCAAAAACCCTTCTCGGCCTCCTGCCCGCTGGCGGCTTCCAGCAGCAACTGACACCCAGGACCGCTCCAAGTGCTCCAAATGCACGCAGCATGCAATGCGCACACGGGGACAGCCAGTCGCTCTAGCATCAGGCCTCGACAGAAGTCGCTCGGATGGAAGTCGTTTCACATTTACACCATCAAAACTTTGAGGAACACACCGTAAAAATTCCTCCCATTTAAGTCATTGTGTTGTTTCGAAAAAACAAAAATATTAGGGCATTCTCCCAGCATCCTTTGTGACTCTCCTCTGTCTCGGATGGCGCATAGGATAAAAATGGACTTTGGGTTAGGATCATTGCTTTAAATGTTGCTTAAAATGCTTTAAATGTCTGGTAGGGTAAGGGGTGGTATGTTAGGGTTTAAATGGCCATATAGGAACTGTCAGGTGTAAATTTGCCTATCCCTCTCTTTTTGTGTTATTTCTTATAGGGGAAAATTCCTCATTATACATCGTTTTGCTTTAAGACACAACTTTACGGTCCCTGTTCCAGACATATATTGAGGACTCCCTTGAAAAACAAGGGCTGGCTTAAGGTTTGGTGGTGGGAGGGGGAAAAGACTCCTTGCAGCTGGCATCATAACAGGACACTGGGAATCTGCTGTAGGATGCCCCTTTGTTACACTGCAGATTCCAGGATGGGAAAGTCCCTCACGGCCTCACCTGTTATTACTTCCCACATTATCTACTCCAAGTGGGACAGATTTATTTGTTAATCCAAATGTTCTGAGGGTCACTCCAGCTACAGTAGGAGATTAAGAGTTGTGGTTACAGTGCTGCCCTTAGCTCACTTCTGCTAAAAAGAAAAGAAATAAGCGTGGAGAGATTAACCCAGTTCCCTGGCTTTCGGCTCAATTATTTGAAAAGATTTTGCCCCGTTTTTCCTTCCCGGGAGGTTACAAAAGCAATCAGTGATTTGAGGAGCTTCATTTTAGACACCCAACTAGAAAAATACCTACCAGAGGGCTGACTTGCAGAAGATATCTACATTTACTGAAAAAGCAAGCGCTTTAAGGGTGCCTTAAACAGGCGCCCCAAGTTACAAATCAGTTTAGAAAACTCTCGCTATGGACATGTTGGCAGGGTTTAAAGCAGTTTTTTGGCCACCTTTAATGAATTGAGGTTTTACCAGATAAATATGGACTGAAGCATTCATTTCTACTACAGGCTGAACCTTTCTGATCCAGAACTCACTCATCTGGCACCTTCATAATCCAGCATGATTTTAGCTCACTGGATGACCACTTATCATGGTCTGGCCAAGTTTCCCCCAGCCCTATAAAGTTTGTTTCCAGCCACCAGTCCTAGCTCTCAGTGTTCTGTGCTGTTATTTAGCTGTAATTTATCCCTAAATGCATTCTCAGAGCCCAGGAAGCAGCGCCAATGTTGGTAACACAGCTAGAAAAAATACTGACCTCCTATCTGTCATCAAGCAGGTCCTGAGGGCGCCAGATTAGAGAGGTTCAACCTGTACTGCAGTGGTGGGCAACCTGTGGCCCATGGGCTGCATGCCACTCCCTGAATAATGATAGTAATTTATGGAGATACACATCTCATAGAGCTGGAAAGGACTTTGGGAGGTCATTGAGTCCAATGCCCTGCCCTCTTGGTAGGCCCAAGCACCTCCCCCGCCCATTTTTTTTTTTTTTTAAATCTAGTTGCCCCAGATCCCTAAATTGCCCCCTCAAGGATTGAGCTCACAATCCTGGGTTTGGCAGGCCAGTACTCAAACCACCATGCTATCCCTCTGCCAGGATCTCTACTTTGCAGCCCACAGACCTCCTGTCTGCTCCCATCCGCTATACCCTCTCACACACCAGAGCACCAAAACCCTGCACTGCCTACTTAATGGACTCGCAACACGGGATTGACACCTGACATAGTTATTAAACTAATCACAAGTGGTTTGAGCACAGCTGCTGTATTCCTTTAAATTACAGGTATGAGAGAAGAGAGCTGTTTTCCCTCCCCTCCTCCCTGCTTCTTTGGCTATCTCTGCTCAGAAGAGATTCAAATGCTGCCCAGATGATTAGCACAGTGCCCACAGCTAGCAGCATGTGTTTCTATGGGTGGCACAGATGTGCACATGCCTTGGTGCACGTAACCAAATTTATTCCACACATGGATGGAATATATTAGTGGGAACCCTGCTCTGCAGTTTCGAATCCCTCCCAAAGACCCATCTGCTGACTTTCAGAGATCACCTGACTGATACCGACAGTTCAAACACCTGGAACTAATCTTTGTCAACACATGGCCAAGTATGGCCTTTACACCTCTGCTTGTTAGCACTGCAAGAAAAACTGCAGACTCCAGCCAAGATCAAAATACCATCCATACACCAAGCTAGAGTCCCTGCCCCAGAGAACATACAGCTTATTTAGACTGTCAAAGGGGGAGAAGAGAACCTTACCCAAGCTCACTAGCAGAGCCAGGAACAGAACAGGTTTCAAGCTCTCCACTCCAGTGCTCTGAGCCACCCTCTCTTAAAGGGTAGCCTCATTGTAAATGATCACTCTTTAAATCAGGAGCTGTAAAGACCAGGCCTCCGTCTTCCGTTCCATCTGGAAAGGGCCACGGCCACTCTGTGCAAGGCCAGTAATGATCACAATTAGAGCCCTGCAAATAATCTGCATCCGCAGAGGTGGATGCAGGTATCCGCCCTCATTTTTGTGGCTATGGACATGGATGCAGACGCAAATAAAAATTTCACTTCTAGAACCCCACAAATTTGTGGAGAGCTGCAGTTGAGGATGCAGATATCCACGGATGAGGATGCGGATATCAGTTTTGTACTCGCACAGGACTCCAAACATCACCAAAATTTCATCCCCCAAGAGCGACCTTCTGTAAACAGACTTTCCCAGTTCAGGATAGATAACTACATTTCTTCTTTAAAAAATAAAAAGGTCTGATGGCATTAGTACAGTGGTTCCCAACCTTTTCACTAATGCAGACCCCCAGTCACACCCACAACCTGTTCACAGACCCCCATCACAGCCAATTCTGGCCACTAGGTACTCTTCATTAAATCAAAAAGGAAACCACAATATAGATTTTTCAGACAGCCATTATTAACAGTATTGGAAGATATTTAATTTAAAAAATTATAATTGGCTGTAACTTCGAAAATAAGTTTTAAATTAATTGCAGTCATCATTTTTGTTTATCTTTTTCTCATGGACCCTTGCAATACTCTTCTGGATCCCCAAGGGTCCATGGCCCACAGGTTGGGAACCACTGCATTAGTACAAACCCTCCCCGCCCCACATCATAGGAACGTTTATGTACATCCAGCAAAGAACAACAAAGCATCCATGCAGGGTTCAGAATTCCTAGGTGGCTTATCATACGTTTTCACTGCAGTAGGTCTTTTTCCTTTTAAAGGATGTGCTCTGTACTGTTCAACTCCAACATAACAGCTCAGAAAAAGCAGACAGCGCTTCCACTTTTCAATCTGAGCATTGTGCCTGATGCATGTTTAGAAAGACAACCACACACTTGCCTTGCTTCAGTCAGATTTTACATTAGGAAATTTATGCACAGTCTTTCCGCTACAGTTCACGGCGTTTGGCATAATTGTTTCCTTTCCTGCCCTCCAACTTTCAAAGAGAAAAATGTTACTGGACAGAAAGCTTTTTGAAGGAGAAAAAAAAACAAAACAAAACACAGAGACTAATTCAACACTGTGAAGAACAACTCCAAGAAGCACGGCTAGTGCAGAGAGTTACACAAAAAGAGAGCAAAGCAGTAAAGGGACTGGCCTGGAACTCTGAGATTTGGCACTGCTGGCTTTGGGCAAATTGATGAGTCTCACCATGCCTCAATTCCCCTTCTGTGGAATGGGCAGGAGTGTACCTCCCAACATCAGCATTCCCTCTAATTGTTTTCCATCTGAAGGTGGAATAAATTTTGTTATCTGCACCACAGCATGTGCAGGTGTGCACCACTGGTAGAAACACCTCTGCCCATTCTGAGTGCTCCGCTAATGAGCTGGGCAGCACCTGAATCTCTCCGGGGTGGCCGCCCAAGTGCTCTGCTTGCAGGGAACGCTGCCCATCACCCACAGCGAAAATCATTCATGTCTGTAAGGTGGTCAAATAATGCAGTGCTAGGAGCATATAAGAATCTAGATGCTACATGGCTCAGTTTAGAAACAGGACTGCTAATTTTCAGCTAAAGAAATTGCAGAAGCTCAAATTCCAATTTGCTTGATCATTCTTCTCACAATATTTAGGCAATCTGCAGAAGGGCATTTAAATAATAAGTACGACACACCAGTGTAGGTCCCTATAAACAGATATCAATTAAGGGAGATTTGAAGTACTTCCAGCTTGTGCTTGCAGACACAACCAAATTCAACTTCTGTCTGGATCTGTTTTTAAGGGGATATATGCAACAGCAACATATTCCTTCTTAATATTCTTTAAAAAGGCAGACTAGTTCCAAAAAGCATGCTAGGCTTCATGTTACAGACAGAGGCAAGGGAGAAAAAACTAAGGTCCTATGTTTTATAGGCTAGTAGGAAAAGCATCATCTCCATATATACCTGATATGCAAAAATGCATAATTCTGGCTATTACTGCACATCTCCTAGTGCTCTTGAGGAGAGCCAGACGCACGGCCCTGAAGCGCATTTCAGTCCAGGGGCCCACTCCATGCGAACACGGATAATGAAGACAAAGTTCCAGAGATGGACTGGCTTGTCCACTGGCTAAGAAGCAATTCACTGGACATGACATAACTTCTACCACCGAAATTCTTCCTCACCCCATGCATTCATTGTGCTACGAGTGGATTCACTTGAATCAAAAATGAAACATAAAGTCTCCGACCATAGAATCATAGAACACTAGAACTAGAAGGGACTTCAATGGGTCATCGTGTCCAGTCCCCTGTCCTCAGGGCAGGGCCAAGCACCGTCTAGACCAGTGGTACTCAACTTTTTTCCCCAAACACAACTCCCATATTTTATTGCACTTGTGTCGTGACCCCCAAGGTTTAACCCCTATCAGCCCCAAACTCACTACCCGACTCCCAGGCTTAACCCTTCTTAGCTCCAACCTCCCCATCACCAGGCTTAACCCCTATCAGCCCCAACCCCTCCCATCCCCAGGTTTTACCTGGCTGAAGCAATGAGCTCCATGCGCTGCTCCTTCACCACTGCCCCTCCTTAAGCTCTCCTGCAGATTTAGTTCTTTGCGCTGGTGGCTTCCTTTTCCGGGGCTCCCTTCTGCCACTGTCTCTACCTGTGGCTCTAGAAGCTGCTGCTGCTTAAAGTGTAAGTAGCAGCAGCCTCCAGAGCCACAAGCCAAGTCAGCAGCAGCAGCACTCGGAGCTGCAAGTGGCTCTTTAAAGAGCCTCACATAGCTCCGGAGCTGCAACCCCGAGAAAGACAACCATGACCCCATTGGGCATCATGGCCCATGGATCACTCACTACTGGACTAGACCATCCCTGATAGATGTCTACCATGAAACAGGACGAGTTTGCTTGAAGGCAAAAGTAACAATGATGATAGTTCATTCTGAATTTAATTTACCCAAAGAGAAGGACACAAAGGAGACATGAATATTATGAGTTTTTGAGGGTTTTTTTTAATTGGGCCAACTGAATGAAGCACCTAATTCCCATTACAACAGTTGGACTTCTAATGTCAGTAAGCCAGTGGTGGGCAACCTGCAGCACACCTGGTTTCCATGTGTGTCCCCCGAGACATTTTGTTTACTCTGACCCACGTGCAGGGTTGCCAAGTTCTGCTGGTTTCTGTCCATGCAGATTTCATTTTGTACTGCTATTATTAAAGCAGCATCCATGTAAAGACAGGCATGTGAAGTGAGGTGTATCCGGATCGTACATACCAGTGATTGTGAGAGCTGTGTGTGAGAGCTCCCTCCACAGCCAATCAAAACGCTGTTTTGGTTCAACAGGCACTCACTGCAAATTCTAGTTACATCAGCACAATTAGGCAAAACCACCCTGTCCTGGGAGACCATCTTGCTTACGCCAGTCTTGCAGCCCATGGAGATGAAGGAGGATGCATGGCAAGACCTATTCAGAATCAGTGAACTGCTGGCTGTAAGTATGCACGCTCTGATAATCAGCTGGGTGGGTCCAGCCGCCAGGCTTGATTTTGCACCCTCCAATCTAAGTGTGTTGATTTCAGCTATAACATAACAGCTTATGCTCCAAAATTTGTGTTAATCTATAAGGTGCCACAGGACCTCCTGTTCTTTTTGAAGATACAGACTAACATGGCTACCTCTCTGATTTCAGCCATCTTACTCACGTAGCTGAAGTTATGTAACTTAGATCAACAGTCCACAGTAGCATAGAGCAGGCCTGCATCCACATTAGGAGCAATTTACCAGTGTACCTATACCAGTGTACACTATACAGGCAAATCATGCCGAGTGTGGATGCAGCTATACAGACGAAGCGCACTTTTACCAGTATTGCTTATTTCTCTACTACCCCACCTAACCACAATAAACAACACTGGAAGGGGGTGCAGGGTTGCCCACATAATGGCATCAGCCCTAATGGGTACTCCTGGCACAATTACGTTGGTCAAGGCCAGGATTCCCTTTAATTTTTTCCATCCATGGGCGGAATAAATTTTATTGTGTGCGCCAAGGGATATGGGACGTGCACCACCACTCACACACGCTGCTGGCTGTGGGCACTCTGCTGATCTGCTGCATGGCACTTGAATCTCTCCTGCTCAGCCACCCAAGACCTCAGTTTACAGGGAATACTAACCAAGGTTAAACCTCTTCACGCACCTGATGGGCATAGCTAGACAGGCTGAAGTATGCAGTGTGGATATAGGTGGTGGGCACTGTCCTGTTTTTGTTATACCAGCATTGCTATAGCAATACCATTTGTGTGTGTAGACAAGACCTTAAGCCAAATAACAGCTTCTACATAAAAGATATGCAGCAACTTAAATATTGGTTCAAATTCACCCTGCAAGTTATGCTAGGCCAACTTTTCCCTGCAGACAAAGCCTCACTAAGTAAGTTTGAGGCCATCTTAAATCCACTTAAGAGCGTCCATGAAGTAGGTTGCATTCATTTACCTAAATCTGCTTCTCAACCAATTTAAAAGGCCTCGTCTACACAAGAAAATTGCACCATTATCACTTAAAGGAGTGCGCATAAGCCAGTGTAATTGAGCAGGTGCAAATGGCTGTGTGTGGGCAGGCTTTTTCAGTTTAAAAGTGTTTGGTCTTGGCTTAGCTTTAGATAGTCAGGAACAAGTTTAATTAAACCATAAGCAGCCACGATTAGGCCTGGCATGCACACTAAAACGTAACTGTTTTAGGTATACAAGTGTGGTTAAAACAGTACCAATTCCCCTAGTAGAGACACGCATATACTAATATAGAAATGTTATCCCAGTATATCTTAGTCCATCACAGGAAGAGGAATAAGCCAGACTCGTATAAAGCACAGCATCTTCACTAAGGGTTGTATCAGTATAAGCAGGGGAAAAAAAAATTCAAAACACTCCCTAACTAAAATACTGGTGCAAAAACTGCATGCAAACCAGGCTTTATACAGAGAGGAGAATGTCCACAAGGCTTTTGCATTGGTTAACTCTATGGGATTCAAGTTATACCAGAGCAACATTCTCCTACAGATTGTCCCTTGTTAAATCAATGCGTATTTGGGCACGTAGACCAGACCCATAGGATGGTTTGGAACACTGAGCTAGGTGACAGGCAAGTAAGCACACCCTGTTATTTCCCAGAACTCTGCTGTTTCAAGGAGTGTTCTAGGCTTAAAAAACAAAACAAAACAAACCTAGCACTCATTCTAATCCATGGGAGATCACTGTAGATTAAACAATTTTGCAAATAGGCAAAGAGGGGAATGAGTGGTGCTCTGTGAAAATGGGGAAAGTGGTGGACATGAGATATCTTGACTTTAGCAAAACTTTTGAAACAAACAATCTCCCACAGCATTTTTGCTAGCAAGTTAAAGTAGAATAGCTAGGATGAACGGTGGATGGCAACTATAAGGTGTATAGAAAGCTGGCTAGATTGTGGGGCTCAAGGGAAAGTGATCAACAGCTTAATGTGCGGTTAGCAGCTGACAACAAGCAGAGTGTGCCACAATTCAGTCCAGGGACCAATTTTGTTTAACATCTTCATTAGTGATGTGGATGTTGGGATGGATTGCACCCTCAGCAAGTTTGCTGATGACACTAAGCTGTTGGGAGAGGTAGATACACTGCAGGGTAGGGATAGGGTCTGGAGTGATCTAAACAAATTGGAGGATTGGGCCAAAAGAAACCTGAGAAGTGCAGTGTCCTGCTCTTAGGATAGAAGAATTCCAAGCACTGCTACAGGCTGGTGACTTACTGGCTAATCAGCAGTTCTGCAGAAAAGGACCTAAGATTACAGTGGAAGCTGGATATGAATCAACAGTGTGCCCTTGGAGCCAAGAAGACTAAAGGCATATTGGGGTGCATTAGTAGGAGCATTGCCAGCAGATAGAGGGAAGTGAGTATTCCCCTCTATTTGGCACTGGTGAGGCCATATCTGGCGTACTGCATCCAGTTTTGGGGTGCCTGCTACAGAGAGCATGTGGACAAACTGGAGAAAGTCCAGCAGAGACAATGAAAATGATTAGGGGCTGGAGCACATGGAGAGGAGGAGAGGCTGAGGGAACTGGGCTTATTTAGTCAGCAGTAGAGAAGAGTGAGGAGGAAATTAGACAGCACCCTTTAAACTACCTGAAGTGAGGTGGTTCCAAAGGGAAGAGAGAGAGGCTGTTCTCAGTGGTGGCAGATGACCGAACAAGGGTCTCAGATTGCACTGGTGGAGGTCTAGGTTGGCTGTTAGGAAAAAAATACTTCACTAGGAAAGTGGTGAAGGACTGGAATGCGTTACTTAGGGAGGTGCTGAAATCGCCATCCTTAGAAGGTTTTTAAGGCCAGGCATTACAAAGCCCTGGCTGGAATGATTGAGTTAGGATCAGTCCTGCTTTGAGCAAGGGCTTGGACTAAATGATTTCCTGAGGTTTCTTTCAACGCTAATCTTCCATGATTCTGGGCTGAGCTGTAAAAGTTACTTTGATTTAAACAAGTGTAGATTATTGAACAGTATGAATTTATAGTACTTCGTAATTCACCGCAGTAAACAGAGAGTAATATACAGTAAAACACAATTATCTGACCCCCAGTTATCCAACATTCCATGTTATCTGACACCACCAGCCCCCAGAGCTCCCACAGAATCAGCACCTATGTCTATACCACCATAGCACGGATACAGCATAGCAGCTGTGCTGCCATAACACCACAGTGTAGATGTTTCCAGTATCTACAGAAAGGGGTTTCCTCTAGACGTAGTTAATCCACCTCTCCAAAAGGGGGTTATCTAGGATGATGGAAAAACACTTCCATTGGCTACCTGTGTTTATACCAGAGCCCTGAGCAACACATCTAGATTGAGCTCATTTTCAAGTGTAGGCCAGGCCCAAGGCTTTGAAACGTATATCCTCGTTACAAAACCTGGCTATGACAAAGAAGCACCGTTAGACCAGTCGTGGGCATCAAGGTTCCATGTGTGGCCCGTGAGACATTTTGTTCACCATTGCCCATGTGCAGGCTTGCCAGATTCCACTTGGTTTCATCTGTGTAGTTTTTTTTCCTACTGGTATGACGGAAGTGACATACATGTAAACCCAGGGCACATGCAGGGAGGTGTGTGCTGATTTTACACAGCACTGACTGAGAAAGCCCCATGCTCCCTCTTCATCTCATCAAAGCGCAGCTACAGTCCCATCGGCACACCCTGCAAATTCTAGGTACACCAGCACAGCTAGCAAAACTACCCTATCATGAAAGGCTTCTCCTGGTTACCACCTTGTGGCTCACTGAGATGAAGGAGGGCCTCTCCTGCAGCTCACTCACTAGCCTTGGTTGCCCATCACACAGTTAAACCACTACGGAACTTATGAGGCCAGTGAGAACCACCAGGTTTACAGATTATCAAGTGAGAGCCAGTGGGATTCTAAGGCCTCACCTATATTACCAAGGATCTGCTGCTCTAACTACCCCTCCAATGGAGACACAACTCATACACTAAGTATATACAGGATGGCTACTCACACAGCTTTACCAATTGGGCTATAATTTTCTGTACACTCCTGACAGAGTGATGGTATCCAAATTTTGCAGATAGACTTGGCCAAAGCCAGCAGTGAGCCAGACTCTGGCTGCACAGGTGCATTTTTGAAAGGTCTGAGCAACAGAAAAGCTAAGCAATGTCATTTTGCACATTCACATATTAAAGATGCACATAGGAACGCACTCCAGGGGTCTAACATTTCAAGATGTGCAAATCACATTGGAGTCATGTACAGGCCATGGGGTTCTGCTCAGACAAACTTGATCCCAGGCTCTGAGGTCATGGTCTAGGTTTATAAGAAGATCTATATTGTACCCTAGTGTTTTGGGATGAGGTTTATATTGGAAATATAATTCTGAGAAGCAGTGGTGTAATACAAAGTGTCTAGCCTAGGAGAAATGGATCTTTGCATTATCAGTATAAATTTTGGGTTAAATCAGTCCACCTGTTAAGTACTAGGAGTGCAGGAAAGCATAGCTGTGGTTTCAAATAGGTTTCATTTTCAGACATTTTCACAAAAGCACCTTCACTTAAAAATAAAATCTGAAAGAACACTACTGCCTACAATATAAACAGTTAGAATATTAGAAGAAAATTTATATATATATTTTCAAATGGCTCAGCTGATGTTTTAAAAAGTGACCACAGATAAAAAATTCAAGATAATTTACACCCCGCAGCTTCATGAAAAAAGAAGTCCTGTGGCACCTTATAGACTAACAGATTTATTGGAGCATAAGCTTTCATGGGTAAAGACCCACTTCATCAGATGCACGTAGTGGAAATTCCAGAGGCAGGTATCCAGATACCTGTGTGTACTGACTAACATGGCTATCCCTCTGACACCTACCACATCTTACTGAAAGTCAATGGGATTTAGCCCCTAAGTGCCCTTTGATAATAGGATTTACACTCCTAAATCATTTAAGCATCTTTGAAAATTTTAGCCTGCATTTACGAACATACATATCTAATAAGGACTTTTAGTATGCACAGGTACTGATGATGCATGGAATGCTATACCTACAGCATGACACATACTATTGTGGTCTAGCTTACAGTGGATATTGAGCAAAACCATTACACCCCCTCACTTATTAAGCATGGTCTGAAAGCCCCAAACACATGCATGTGTGTTTTTAATTGAATGAGGCAAAGAAATGAGAAATACAATCTTGGGGCTTATTCCAATCACATGCAAGAAATTGTGGACCAAAAGCCTGTTACAAAAAGAAGACAGCAAGTAGGCTGGAAGTCATGCTATTCAGATAATACATCCATAAGACTTCTGCTGAAAACTCCCTAAAATTCAAAGCTAACAAAATATACTTGAGGTCCTCTGGTGCCCTCCTGGACTCCTAGTTCTATGGTCTTCAGACTAAACAAGCGCTTTGCAAACACAGCACATTTACCCTTTTTCCAAAGTGCTTTTATAAAAGAACTATAAAACGGTAATTTCAGTCCGACCTTTTGTTTCTTGCACTTAACAATTTATTCCGCTCTTTTAACACCCCCAATGAGCACAATTTTTTCCAGCACATCTGATAAGTCACCTAAGACCTATCTAACACCTTGACATATTGCAGGGTGAGTTAAGGACAGTGTTGCAGCCTTTGATCTTAATTTCCAGTTTAATTGGGAGACAGCTCCTTAGCATGGCTCGCATAACTCTGTGTGCATTAAAAATACTAACTGGCCTGTCAAAAACAGCTCTTCCTCAGCAGGGGACACCAGGTGCACTTTGCTAATTGTGCTTTCCCCTAACTACTATTTAATAACACAGAACAGCTTAAACTGGAGTTTTAAGGGCTGTATTTAAAGAGAGAGAGAGAAAGCTTCCAGAGTATTAACTGATTCTTTTTGAAACAAAAAGGTTGGGTTTGCTTTTTTGCTTTGGATTCCTATAGGAAAAAGCCCTACACAGGAGGCAGAACTGTTACAGAACAAATAGCTAAAACCCATGGAAAAGGAGATCATTTTCTGCCCTACTACCAAGGGTAGCTTCTACAGGGATCTGCTACATTTCTTAAAGAGCCTTGTTTAGTTTACTCCGGATGTATATTCTGGAAGACGTCTCCTTTAGGCTAAAAACACTCCCACTGTGATGCTTGTAACCCAAACATTGCAGCATTATGTGAAAGCCTGAAAGTGAAACTGACTAGTCTGGAAGCAGTGGTCTATCTCCATTTTCCAAGCTGGGGCACTGAGTAAACAAATAGCAGAAATGAGAAAACTGCAGATTAGAGTTTTAAATTTTTAACGCCTGCCTTGCCCCACATCGGAGGCTGTGCCAGTAACACAGGAACAGTTATTTCACTTGGATTTCACACAAAGTATTACCTGAAGCCCGGGGTTTTTTTCGCATAGAGATTTTACACGCAAGAGAAGCCACTTGGGGCAACTATCCCTTTGTTTTAATTGATTTGCAGAAGTTTGGTTCTGCACCATCAAACGTTCACACGCATTTTATAGGCTTATCTAGGCTTCAGACCCTCTCCTCCCTTGCACGGCAGTCAACCAGGAGGGGGGAAATGGCCGTGAGTAAACCAAGTGATCATTCCACATGAGAAGCTTCTCTCCCAGGAAAACCCTTCGCGGGAGGCTGCCTTTTCATGGCCAGGCAGACACCACCACCAGCCTCGGTGCACGAAACCACCACAAACAGCACAGACCAACTTCCACGCCTTCAAAACATTTCCACGCGTTCAACTCTTTTCTCTCCGGCTTCTTGCAACTCACAGCCAAGGGGACGGGGGAGGGAGGACACCCTATGAAATTGACCAGGGGCTCCCCACTGGGGGAAAAAAAAGGCCATTTCCTTGCAGAGGACGGGCAGAGCTGTGACTCCCTCTGCTCGGCCTCGGCTACGAAAGGGTCCTAGCTCTTTTATGACTAGTAGTATTATTTTTAAGGGAATCCTTAAGTCCTCCTTTTTCCTCGCCCCTAATTTCCCTCTTCAAAAGATGGCGGGCAGAAGGAGAGAGCGAGAGGGAAAAAAAATCCCTTCCGTAAGAGAGATGGACTTGCGACCTCCCAGCGCCGCACGAACTCCAGCCTGTGCCTTTAGGGGGGAAAAGGGGGGGGGCAGGATGGGGGGGAAGCAGAGAGGGGGAACCCCGTGAGGGAGGCGAGATCTGCCTTGCAGACATCCCCCGGAGCTCCTTATGGGGCTGCTCTGGGCGCCGGGTTAGAGGAAGAAGGAGGGGGAAGAAGAATTAAAAGGGGGGGGGGGGTGGAACCCGCCGCCACACTGTGCCCGCTTCCCAGCTGGCTTTGTTACATTGTTGCAAGGCACAAAGGCTGCAGAACCGAGGGGAGCGTTAAAGCGCTCGCGCGCGCACACACAAAAAAAGCGCATTAGCCTTTCCCAAGTGGGGTTTGCATTCGCCCCCCCACCCCCGCCCGGCCGGCCCCGAGCCCCCTCCCCCGGCAAACATGGCCCGGCGCGAGCAATGCACAACAAAGCGTCGAACGAATAAAGGGTAAGATTAAAGAGATTACTTTGCCCCGGCAGCTCCAGCAACGTTTGCCTTATAGTCCCTCCAGTTGCTCTTCTTTTTATCCTCGGCTCGGCAGCATAATAGATGCGCTAAAGCGATGGAGGGCTCATGCGCCTCGGCGCAAGGCCATGTGGGGGAGGCAGTTTTTGCACCGAGCACGGGCGAGAACCGCGGTACTCCCGAGGACTACAACTCCCAGAACCCCCCGCGCGCCTCCCTTGTGCTCTATCCCCCACCTTTGGACCAGCGGGCAGGAGAGAGGAACAGGAGGGGGGTTATTCCCAGGTCAGCGGGTGTGTGTGTCACGGAAACGTGCCCCTGCCCCAGCAAAGGCAAGGTCGGGGTTGGTCTGGGGGTGACTCCTGGCACCATCCTGCCAAGGCGTGTGGACTGGGGGCGGGGGAGCTCCCTCCAGGCAGACATTGCTGGGTGCAAATCCGGGCTTCCCTTCCGCGCCTGGCTTTGCTCCTCTCCGCCTCGAAAGGTACAACGACAAGAGCCCTTAAAAGTACAACTGGAAATGTGCACATTCTTTCATGCTTTTTATCTCCTGGAGATATGCCAGCAGTTGTATACCAAGGTCATGTGTGCTGTATTGCTATGGGGTGGTGGAGAGAGAGTTTATGGTTTGTATTGGTAGTGCACTCTCAGTCATTACGCAACAAGCAACACCAGTCAGAATACAAACAGAAGGCAACCAATGTAAGCCACAATAGCATGGCATGAAATGCATCCGATGCAAACCATGGAGTAGTTTAGCAGTGCTTAATGAATTTCATTTATATATTATATACAAAATTAAATGCATTAACCACTGCTAAACTACACCATATACTCCGTGTGTGTGTGTGGGTGTGTATTTACACACGTATACACATATCAACCACTGCAAACCAAAATAAAACAATGAATATAACAAATGCAAATCATAAGAAATATATAGATATTCCTGTAAGTGTAGCTCTTTCATATCTGACAACCCCTGGACCAGGAGGTTTATATATGAAGGGACCTTGAGAGGTCATCCTGTGCTCACAGCAGGAGCTATCACCATCCCTGGCGGATCTTTTTTTAAATCTATTTGCCCCAGCTCCTTAACTGTTCCCCTCAAGGATTGAGCTCACAACTCTGGGTTTAGCAGGGCCGTGCTCAAGCCACTGAGCTCTCTCTCCCCACCCTGTTCAACTGTCAGTTAATAGTTGCTCAGAGAGGCATAGGCAGGGTCAGCACCCCACCCCAGTAACACAGTTCAGCACTCCCTGCCCCCACAGCTGGCTCCCTCTCAACTGCTGACCAGTTACCTTGCACAAGGCTGTGCAGCATGGGCAGCTGCTTGCTTGCATGTGGCCGCGCCACACAGGAAGCCACTCTGGGCAGTGGACACCAGATGGAAGAGCAGAGGAGCCCACTAGCCCCACAGACACGCAGCATGGATGGACACAGGCAGGCGCTAAGTGGGCTACCCCCACACCCCCAGGGTGAGGCGCTGCTTGTACACTCAGTTCTGCTCTCCAAAGGGGAAAGCAGCATCGTGGCTTGGGGTTTGTGCTGATTATCTGAAAGTTCTGGTTGATCGGACACCTGATAAAACAGTTTACTGTATGCATCAACCATTGCAAACCAAAATAAAAAAGATGCAATAATACAACAAATGCAAATCATAAAAAGTATGGCTATTAAAACCACACACTCTAAAGAGCATCAGATGAGAACACTTCTAGAAACACAACCAAATCGTACCAAAAAGAGCAATATATACTGAATTGGATCAACAAATGCAAGCATTAGTAAATAGAAACATAAAACCAAGACATTATTATAATCAAAAGTATTTTTCTATTGCTTCAGCACAAAATAAAATAAAGCAATTTGAAAATGAATCCAGGAGAAGTATTTGAATGTCAGTATAAAATAAGTAGTAGTCAAGGGATTTCCTTCGGGCATCATATGCCAGTGAAGGCTGCCATGCTGCTTGTTATATAAACAGCCAGGCACAGACACCACTTAATAAGTTGGTTTATGGTAACCACAGTTAGAGACACTGTCATTGTGTGACCTTCTTTTCATAGGGTACCTTTCTGAAAAATGTGACCTATGGGACTGAAATGCATCGGGCATGTTCTCATCATAATTGTGTTTTCTTGTAGGAGTGGAGAAAGAAATTAAGACCATTCCATTTAGCCAGTTTTGCAGTTATTCAAGAATGAAATAAAACACAAAATGTTGTATATGGGGTTTTTTCCATTCAAAAATGCATTTTTAGCCCTCTCCAAACTAAATCTGCTTTGTAAACATGGACTTATCAGAAACACATTGGCAGCTTGAAACACATTTTCAAAGATGTGTTATGGCATGTCTTCACTACCCATTGGACGAATGGGCAGCAATTGATCCTGCAGGGGTCAATTTATCCTGTCTAGTACAGATGCGACAAATTTACCACCAAGTCAGGGACTCCACCAAAACTGGAAGAGTAAGTAGAGATGAAGGGAAAGCATCAGCTCTTGATTTAAGCAAAGGTTTAAACTGCAGCAAGGGAGGTTTAGATTGGACATTAGAAAAAATGTCCTAACAGTCAGAGTGGTTATATGCTGAAATAAATTGCCTAGGGAGGTTGTGGAATCTCTGTCACTGGAGATATTTAAGAGCTGGTTGGATACACGCATCTATCAGGGATGATCTAGATGGTGCTTAGTTCTGCCATGTGGGCAGAGGACTGGGCTTGATGACCTCTCCAGGCCTCTTCCAGTTCTAGTGCTCTATGAGTTAGTGTTATGAAGATACCATAATAAACAGACTTAAGTATGTCAGCTTCAGCTACATCATTTACATAGCTGAAGTTGCATATCTTAGGTTGACATCCTGCGGCAGTATGGACAAGGCCTTAGAAAACACTACCAGCAACATATCTGAGGCTGCACCTGCTTGTACACCCAATCCTCTATTTTCTAGGATTTACTGTCATGAGCAAAAATGTTAAGATGTTCATACTATGCTAATTGATGTATATTGGGAACCTGTTGATTAAAAGACTCTAAATTTGTACCAAATGTAACCCCTGCCCCATCGGGGGTAGCCCAGCTTTCAAAACCATATTGCTATGCTGAGGATTTCTGAGCACTTTAATTAAGATCAGCTCTTTCTTGGGAAGGACCACATCTAGCATATCCCTTGATCACAGTCCCTGACCACAATAGTGCATCTAAAGGGAAATGGAGTTTATCCACTTTGCATCTGGGAAATATGGAATTTACCATAGGTTAGGTTTGTGGGTTTCTTTCTTTCTTTTTTTTTTTTTTTAACCACTACAACACAGCCTCCCCATCAAATCACAAGCTACAGATATTCATCAACAGATGCCTGAGATACATCCTTCCAACGGGAAGACTTTGTCACAAATGAGGAGCTTTGGAGCAGAGCAGGACAAGAACCATGTGACATTCAAATCAAGAGAAGAAAGTGGGGATGGCTAGGCCATACACTCAGAACACCATCACCCAGCATAATCCATCAAGCTCTCAAATGGAATCCACAAGGAAAACGCAAAAGTGGAGACCTCAGACAATGTGGAGAAGATCTACTGGTACTGGAGGACAACAACTAGGGTACCTCTGGGGTCAGCTACAAGTTTTGTCCTGACGCAGAGTGCAATGGAGGAGACTTGTAGATGACCTATGCTCCACCCCCGTGCAAGGGTTTAAGTCAAGTCACAGCCTCCCCATGTCACCTAGAACTACTGACATACTCCAACGTCTGAAAATCCTCTGGCTTTCGACAAAGCCACAAGTCCTGCTGCATGCACCAAAGTGACTTTCTCTGGCTTGTGTCACATTTTAGAGCCAACTTTTCCCCCAATCCCCCTTAAATATTGATTCTCTAATGGGGCAGTGAGTGCCAGACACTAGCTGAAATCTATTCTGAGCAGATGACATCCGTTGGGAGGATCAGAGCACTAATTTGTGCCAGGGGATGTGCAAAGAAGCATAAAAGAACCGTACAATTTTCATGTCAGAGAATTTTTCTAGTAGAAGAGGCCGTATGTCAGGCAGCTCTTGCTGAAGTGACCTCACTTGGGCAACTACCCCTATCCTAGATCTGATGGCACAGCCATTTTTAAAACAACCCAGGCAAGCACGTGGGTTTTAGAAACATCCTCTGTGAAATTAGTTTCACCCTTTAGTTTCAACCAGTGTTCCCTATACTTTTTTCCATCCGGGGCAGAATAAATTTTCTTATGCGAATTTAGGTGTGTGGACACACACCACCAATAGAAACATGTTGCCAGCTATGGGCAGCAGTGGGTGCTCCGCTAATCAGCTGGGCAGCACCTGAATCTCTCCCGAGCAGCTGCCCAAGCAATCAACTTACAGGGAACAACTATATGGGTGTCTCCTTCTGCCCCCCCAATAGCTGTCTGTCCTACAGGAGTGTCAAAAAGATAAATTCCTTAATGTTGTGAACTGCCCAGATTACAGAACAATGAGCACAAGAGAGAAGTCTTAGGAGTACAACTCAAAAATCCTTCCTTGGCATGGCAAGTGCCCAGCGTTAGGAGACTGGGGTTTCTGCCTTCTAACCCCAACTGCTTCACTGATATGCTGTGTCCTTGGCAAGTGATCTAACCTCTCTTGATGTCTCCATTTATTAAAAGGTACAAGAGCTTTCACCCACCAAACTTAAAGGATTTGTCAGGTAAATTATTTACTAGCATTCTGATGCTATTTTCAGCCAAAAAGCAAAGTCCTCAACTGTACCTGATACTTCCTCAGCAGCTAGCCCCAGGTATTCAGTACAGAATTCATCCCCGAATAATAAAATCACCATGCATCCAGCCAAGTGGGCAGTGCTAGATAGAGGGCATACTGCCTCAGGGGCCTGAAGGGCTATCAGCTTTCATCCTGAAGCATCAAGGCAATCACTGACCTACCTCTACTCTTGTCAACTTGCTTCCAATGAACCTAGCTGCATCTGCTTAGGATGGAGAAAGGCATACATCTGCCTGGTATGCCTTAAGATCTCATCTACGCAATCACATCATTGTACATTTGTTTGAACAATATCATCAAGGCTGCCTCAAGAAAATCTTAAATATCTTGTGGGAGGATAGGCGCACAAACACTTGTGTCCTGGAAGAGTTGAACATGACCAGCACTGAAATCATTATTCTTCAACAACTTCGTTGGACTGGTCAGTGGTTCAGATGTCTGATCAGCACCTCCCAAAACAGATTCTGTTTTCCCAGTGGGA
Organism: Carettochelys insculpta; assembly: GCF_033958435.1. Taxonomy (NCBI): domain Eukaryota; kingdom Metazoa; phylum Chordata; order Testudines; family Carettochelyidae; genus Carettochelys; species Carettochelys insculpta. Next base: position 17,085,482 of record NC_134157.1, read on the forward strand.
CAGAGGAAGGACAGAGGAGTGTTAGAGACCAGAGGAAGTGGTTCAAGAACATGCTGAAGGCACACATGAAGAAGTGCAGAATCGGTGTCAATGCTTGGAAGAACCTTGCCTACGACTGTCCACAGTGGCAAGTGGTAATCTGTCAGGGTGTGGAGCAGTTTTAGAGGTCCCTCTGCAGCACAGGTGAGGAAAGACAGAGAAGAAGAAAAGGGTGGCAGAGACTGCCCCGCGCCCCTCCAGGAGTTACCAACACCTGTCCCTTCTGTGATAAGACCTGCAGCTCCAGAAACAGACTGTTCAGCCATCAATGGACTCACAAATAGGAGGGTGACACGAAGACATCCTACTCACTATTGAGTGACTGCCAAGAGCGAGAGAAGAGCAAGAGGGACTAAACTAGTTGAGAAACTGGTTTTATTAAACATGTATAACCCCTGCATGTGAGTGCTCTTCTGTGGTAGGAGAGCGCCTTAGATCAATGTAGCTTCAGAGGGAAAGGTCTGGATCCCCAAAGATACAGAGGGACATAACTCAAATCAATGCAAGTCAGGCACCTAAATATTTCTGAGGATTTAGGTGGACGGAATCATTTCCATCACTGACTAAAGTCAGAGGGTTTGTGAAGAGAGATGAATCCCTTCAACTGAAGTCGTTTCTAAATTGAACGAATTAATTCAGTACAATCTTCTAGTACAGCATAGACAAGACCCTGAGAAGCCATAGCTCCAGGTTTCCCATAACAGACAAGAGGGAAGCAAAAAACAAAAAAAAACAAAAAGCAAAAAGATTCAACAGCTTTTTGTTTTCATTCCCAGGGAGCTCAGGACTTCAGCCATTCTGCCTTCTACAAAAGCCCTCTGATTACCTCTGTGGTCCCTTTTGGTCATCCCCACCCCCAATTACCCAATTAGTACCTCGTTACCACACACCTGCAGTTTATTTACTCCTGCACACCACACTGTCACTTTTAACCCTTTAGCACCACATTGCTTACCACACACCCTAATGGATAGCTTGTTTTGGTGCTGACAATGGAAAGGGGTGTCCTCTGTCTATAAAAAACATAGTGCCCTTCTCAGGGCTGGGCTACACTCTGTTTTGGCACTGATTCAGCTACATCTACAGGAAAGCCCATTTAATTTAATCAATGCAAAAAACTGAGCCCAGGTAAGTTCTCAGAGACCAGAGTTATTATGCCCCAGGAACAATGGGAGCTAGACAGCTAAATGTCTTGGAGGAGCTGGTCCTTAGTACCTCACAGGATGGGGCCCTATCTGGTCTTTATAGGGTAGGAGGCAGTGTTTCCTAGAGGTTACAATACAGGTTGAACCTCTCTCGTCTGGCGCTCTCTGGTCCTGCCACATCTGGGGTCCAGCATGATTTTAGTTAGCTGGTTGTCCACTTCTCAAGGGTGTAGCCACATTTCCCTCCCTTACCCCAACCCGCATCTGCAATCTAGAGCTTGCTCCCCTGCCCCCCAACTTTCTGCTCCAGCTCTGGCCACCCCCCCACATGCCTCATCTCAACCTAGAGCTCGCACCCCTGCTCCCAAACTCTGTCTCAGCCCTGAGGCCTGTCCCACATCCCAAAACCTTCAGCCCCAACCCCACCCGAGCCAGAGCCCTCATGCGCCACATCCTTACAAGACAGGTATGAAGGGGCAGGACTTGGACCTGCTGTGGGTACCACCAAAACTTACACAAACCTGCTGCCCTGGCTCAGACCATGTACAAGTTGTACTGCTTTACTACACCAGGCTAGTCAAAGCAGTACACTCCCCTGGATATGGAGACAGTTATACAGCACAGATATCTATATGTATATATGTACAGCTGTTAGTACAGGCAGGAGAATAAGATATACAGCAGGAGACACCTTTATACCAGCACACCAAACACAGATTTGCACCAATATAAGCAGTACAGTTAAAATTCACCCTGTTATCTGGTACAGCTTTCCAGTGTAGACCAGGCACCTGTGTTTGTATAGCTCTAGGCACGATGGAGCCCTGAACTGAGTTGGGCTTCCAGAGACCTCTGTGATTCAAATAATAAGGCAGGAAAGGGTGTTAGTGTTTGAAGGGGAAGAAAACAAATTTCGCTGGCTTACTTTTTCTGAGGCTTTGGAAAAGGCACTTTTCCAGATGTTCCCTTGTTTGTTGTTTACCTGCTTACTTCACGTGGCTGCCATCTGGGATGTGGCTGCACTGGACACCGTATATGCAAAAGAGACTGTTGGATAGTCCTGCAGGCACCCTGGAAGAGCTGATTGAGAAAGCGGGAATATAAGGAGAAAATTGCAGCCAGGACAATTAAAAGGATTCTTTATTTCTGTGAGATTTCATAAATGTCACAGCTCCTTCATCCACACTTACCGGGACATCAGCCTGGTCAGGGTTGATCTTCCAGGGGTCAGTTTTTCATGCCTAGTGGGTATGTGCAAATTGAACTATCAGGGCCTGGCAGTTGACCCCTGTACTCATTCACACGAGTAAGGGAATTTCTCCCACTCACCTCCCTCAGTGGGGACAGGCAGATAAAACAAAGCAGCAGAAATGTAGCACTTTAAAGACTAACAAAATGATTTATTCGGTGATGAGCTTTCGCGGGACAGATCCACTTCTCCAGATCAATTTCATTTCCAATACAGACTGACATATATAAGTACAGAGGAGCAAAAAGTTGATCATAGACAAGCCGATGCCAGCTACGCAATTGTCGTAGCTGGAATTGTGTATCTAGGATCGACTTTCAGGTCTAGTGTAGCTCTGCCCTCACCCACTTGTCAGTCTCCTGCGTACCTGTACAAAATCTTCTCCTATGCACCCTCTAATATTCTTCAGCCTGTACTGCACCTTCGCACCACTGCTCAGTTCAACAAGTGCTACACACCATGCTATAGATTACGGTACCATGTGAGGGCTCGATCTTGCAAACACTTACTGCTGGGCCTGAGGTTCCATTCAGCCACGTGCTCAGCAACCTGTCCCCAATCCAGCAAATCACTTCATTTTAAATCAATCACATTACACACAAATTTGAAGTTAAGCATATGTGTTGCTCTGAACCTCATCTAGCACTCAGCACTTGGCAGGATCCAGCTCTCTAGCTTCTAACTCTTGCTAATAAATGTTTTCAGGAGCTGACCCTGCAGTTGCCCATAACAACTAAGAGGCGGGTTGGCCTTGTTGCTTGGTTGGTTTTGCTGCAGCTTGATTTAATTAGATGCTATTAAAATGCTGTGATTATTTTCTTTGAGAGGGAGAGGGATTATCAAATCTGATGCTCGGCATACACGGACCATGTCTTGAAATTTTGTTTCCACAGAAGTAATTATTTTTCACGGACAATAATTTTTTTTGTGTTAGAACATCAGTAATTTTCCTGTTCCCTGTTAGATTCTGATTCTTGTTGAGCTTGCAAAATAGGAAATTTCATGAGGCCCACAAAAACCTCAGACCTGCATGACTTCTTTGTGGGAACAGGGCTCTATCAGGTAGGATTTTGGCCTAAAACACTGCTCTAGATCTGTCCAGTGTTCTATGAAGAGGCAAACAATGTCTAGGAAATGACCAATATCCCTTTAAATAGTTTGGAAGGCTGCTAACATGCTTCCCTGCCTTCTGTCATAGAAATCACCAGAATGAATCAGAGCAGCAGTGTAGATGTGTAGCAAGACCTTGTATCTTTATGCAAGCATAGTAAAAGACACCCGCTTGGAATCCAACTGTCTCCACATACATTAACACATGGTTTAAATCGTGATGGGAACTTTCTGAGTCACTATAGGGGCTCAGTCTAATTCTTGACCTTCCCCCCACCCCTCCACTGTCTGATTTGCTCACCTTGATTATCTTTTTCTGATTTGTCCTCGTTGCTTACTGTTTTTGGTTCTCTGTGCCTTAAATATTGAGTCTGTTCTGGTCTGGCTATGGTCTGAAGAAGTGGGTCTGTCCCACGAAAGCTCACCTAATAAACCATTTTGCTAGTCTTTAAAGTGCTACTTGACTGCTTTTTGTCTCCACATAGTTTCCTTATCTTCTTCATGTTATTTAGTGAGCAAAGACACACTCAGTGTAAGAATGTGCACAGGTACAAGTGCACAGACTGATCAAACAGCACATAATGGTTGGGGTGTGTGTGCTGTCAGGCAGGCCAGACTGACCCCAATTAGGTAAACCTCTCAGGGGATGCCAAAGTATTTTTCTCACTATCAGCAAGGCCTATAACCAATACAGCTTAAACCTCTCTAGTCCATCACTCTCTTGTCTGGCAATATCTATAAGCTGGTATGATTGTAGTTAGCTGAATGACCATTTATCATGGGTGTGGCCAAGTCTCCTGTGGTCCCATAAGTTTTGTTTCTGGCCACCAGTCCTGGCTCTCAGTGTTCGGTGCTGTTATTTAGCTGTAATTTATCCTTAAATACCTTCTAAAAGCCCAGGAAGAAGTGGAAGTGTTGGTAATGCTACTAGAGTATATTTACCTCCCATGATTCAGCAAATTCTCTTGGTTGGCATTGGTCGGGTCCCAAGGGTGCTAAACTCAAGAGGCTCAACCTGTATTAGAGATTGGGACAGGGAGCCTTTAAGCTAATGAATAACTCTTAGCATTAGTATAAAGCTTTCCATTTTCTAATTGATAAAATTAGAAATAACAAAATTATATTAATAATCCCTAGCTCATATATGTGCTGTATACACATTAACCACTTAATTGCGACACTTTACATTAGTGGAGGAGCAAACCCTGGGTTTTCAGAAATGTCTGGGAGGTGCAAATTCTCCTGACCGCTGATCATCCGAGCAAGACAATGAGTAACTCCAGCTGGGTATCAAAAAAGGGAGGTGGCCTCTCTTCCAAATTTGGTTGTGGCTTCCCAGTTCCCTGGGGGGAAATCAGAGTCGGAGCTGGAATCCATTCCAACTCAGTTTGCTTGATCCTTGTCTGCTGTCAGGATCACGCTGGTTTTATGAAAATGGTGCACTGCTCCATGATGGCTCTTTACTGATGTGTGGATCTGTATATATGATATATGATTATCCTCTTTTGAAGGAAGGCCTTCAAGTGCTATTCAGAGGTTCATAGATTCCAAAGCCAGAAAGAACCTTTGCCATCACCTAGACTGACCTCCTAATGCAGGACAGAGAACTGCTCTCAGCTAATTTCTAGAGCAGATCATTTAGAAAAATAGCCTATCTTGAGTTAAAAAAATTCTATATTGGGTTAAAAATAATCTGCCTGGAAACCCATCAGTGTTTGTTTTTAAAGTCAGGAGAGAATGTGCGAACACGATGTGGCTGTGGTTTGGAGAAAGCAGAGTGGCATTGTCAGTGATCACAGAGATTTTGCAATCTATGATGGATTGGATGATCTTTAAAACACAGCAGATGTCGGTGTCTCTACTATGCCTAGTTTTATTCCTGAGCAAATGCAATTGTTTTCTTGAAGAGTATATAAATTCTTGCTTGCTATTTGGCTTGATACCTGTTTTTCAAGTGTGCACTATTAATGCCTTGGACTAATAAAAACAACAGTTAAGGCCCCCATCTGGTAAACGCTTATGCTAATACTTTGTAAGTGAGTAAGTCCCTTGCTACTCACTGTTGCAAATGTAAGTATTTCTATAAGTGTTTGTAAGACTGGGGCCTAAAGACTCAATCCAATACCCATCACAACTCAAAGGTAATCTTTCCAGGAACTTAAATTTGTTTTGGGTTGGACTTTGAGGGCTTGATCCTGCTGTTATTGAAATCTGTGACAAAATTCCCATTCACTTCAATGGCAACAGCAGTGGGACCTCCAGCTTCAGCAAATGACTTGTTTATTTAGATCAGAGGTAGCACAACCCAGCAGGGGTGCCACAAGTGGCCGGTGAGCTGATTTTCATCAGCACATGAAGGGGGAGCTCAGCTCCGCCCCCTACTCCCTCATGCAGCAGGGAGCTTGCAAAGCCATGTCACCTGTGGATTAACAAAAGACCAGCTAATGCTACCAACCACCACCAAAACTGTAAAGCTGTGCATTTTCATTTATTTATTAATGATGCTATTGTAAGTAGGACTATTAATGACTTTAAAAAGTATCACCAGCACTCAGACCATGCACAGAGGTTTAAAGGTCAAATTTTGGCACTCCACTTCAGAAAGATTATTGAATCCTGATTTAGATTGTCGGGCAAGCTACAAATGGAGCAGGTCATTCTGGATGACTTACAAAATAATGCTGACTGAAATTTACAAGGTTCTTACCATTCTGATCAGCTGTTCAGTAGTGGGCAGCTGTGAAATGGAGAAGAATTATATCCATTTCAGTCAACTCCCCGATGGGGTCCTCAAACCTCATGGGCTGCCAGAGACCAAGGAAGTCTAGAAGCCCTGAAAACCCTGAATCCTCAGTAGACCACACCATGGGCTGAAGGAGATCCAGAAAGCTCTTGTTCCTAAACTCTAAGGTTCCCAGTTCAGCAGGCTGCCCAGGAGCCAAGCAGATGATGAGGCAGAAATTAAGACAGGGTTCCACTGAAGTTTTTTTGGGGCGGGCAAAAAGTTCTACTAGAAGTTTGATTTAAAAAAAAAAAAACAGTTGTCCCAGAGAGCCCCTACCAAAACACTCCCTTTCTTTTTTAAGCACTCAACTTGTGGTAGTGTGGCCTAGACAGAAAAGTGGTCCCAGCCCATTTGGGATCCATATGCCACAACCAACACATTTACATTCCACCAGCAGGCCAATGGGCAGCTGGTAAGATGTCCCATTCAGTGAGCAAGAGGCTGAGTTCCATCCTCTTCAAATGCTGGGGACTAAGGTCATGGATCTGAGCAATCCCATCAAACCCCCAGGGTGCGTCTACACTAGGAACTAACTTCGAAGTTAGGCACTACTTCGAAGTTGTCAGCAGAGAGTCTACACACATTTTCCCTTACTTTGAAGTAAGGAGCCCAACTTTGAAGTCCTTACTCCATACCTGGGAATGGAGTAGTGCCGGACAAAGTTTAACTTTGAAGTAGGGTGTGTTTAGATGCTCTACTTCAAAGTTGCTTACTTTGAAGTTATACTTCGAAGTTAGCAACTTCAAAGTTATTTTTGTAGTGTAGACACAGCCTCATACTTAAAATTGGGCATGGGCTGAACTGGGGCCTATTAAAAGTAGTTTTGTTTTATTTAAAAAAGTTAATTAAAAAACCCACCTCTTTACCTAGTTCTCAGGGCAGGGGAAATGCAGTGTTGTTGAGATGTTTAATTATTGATTGTCAGCACTTTGAGGTCTTTAGGAACTAGCAAAAAAGTAATAAAAAATAAGGGAACTCTGGAAGTAGTGGTGAAGTCTCCAACAGAGGAGGGTATGTTTATACCACACTGCTTATAGCGACAAGGTTGTGTTGACGCTGCCCTGTCTGTGTGTGAATGCAGTTTGTCAGCACTTTTGTCAACAAAATATTCCCCACCCCTCAATGTAGAGGTTTCACTTCATCAACAGCAGACCACTACTGTTGATAAAACATCATTCACGCTGCTACTTGCCATGGCAAAACTTTGTCATTCAGAAAGGTGGGGGCCAGCTAAGCACCCATGAACCACAAAAGTTTTGTCAATCAAATGCAAGTATAGAGATACCCTAAGTGCAGAGGCAGGAAAAGTAACCAAAAAGGTACTTGTGTAAAAGTACAACTGCTGAGGGAGGGATGCCTAAGTATAAGTCACTGATGTCCCTCTGGAATACTACTTGAGTAAAATTATCCACCCACACCAAATCTTTATTGTACTCAAGTACCCAGATGTGAAAGCAGCTACATTTTACTTAAGTAACTTTTGGGGTACTCTTTCCCCCTCTGTCTAAGTGACAGGTAGGGCGCAATACATGCAAATTGTAATCTTCCACAAGAAAAGCAAATACCATTCTTCCTAGCAAAAAGTAATTGAATGACTACCTGCTTTTAAATTGTGAATGCAATCTATTTAAACAAACCATCCACCCCTAGGTTACAGAAAAAGGAGAATTTAACAGGATGTGTCTCTGAATGTAGTCCCATGGGGCTGAGCAGCTTTTCCAGTGCTGTTTCCTACCTTCTCCTTTTCCCCTTCTTCCAGGTTAGCATTATAAGGTTTAATTCTTAAAAAAATCCTGCTCCACGTTTCCTAAGCAGGCAGTAAAATTTTCCTTGAAACCCCTCAATGTTACAGATTTCCCATTCCCCAACTGCCACTAGAACTTTTGGATCTCAAAGATCTTTGTTAAAGGACCAGCCCTTACATGCTTTTCTTGTTATTCTCTGTTCAACAAAGACTGCTTGACATGATGTCTGTGTAGCCATTGGCCTCAGTTCAGGAAAGAGCTGATTTTTCTCAGGAAAGCACTTAAGCAGACGCATAACTCTAAGCATGTTTTCCTAAACTTTTTAGCGCTTTCCTAAAGGTGGACCTTTGTGAGGCTATTCCGAGACCCTGTCAAATTGTCTGGCGCTTGCATGGCACATAACTGGGACAGATCCTGTTTGCTGAATCCAGCCATTACGTGTTGTAACCTTTTCATTTTCATTGTGCGGGGTCAGAACAGTGATTTTATTGTGCTTTCAGCAGGGCCACTTGGGATGCATACTGTTGCTTATTTAAGAGCTTCTTTCAGTTCTGTGTGCATGTGTTTTTTTAAACAAACAATCTAACCCAAAACCAAAGCTCTCTTTTTAAAATATTGGTACACCTGCAGCTATTACTAACACTGATAGACAACAGTTCTCCTGAGAGCCACTGCAGTATCAGATTGAGTCTCCTGTATATACACAGACATCAGTCATCACTGGGGATTGAATCAGACACCTCCAGTACCTAAAGCACAGGGCTCTAATCACTTGAGCTCAAAAAGAGATCATGTAGCTTAGGTAATTACTAGAAGGAGACACAGTGACATGTATTATTAAGACATTGTATTACACAATCACTAGCGCTAAAGACAAAGAGATACAGAGAAGAAAGTGACTACGCTGAATATTTGACGAATATCAGGAATTCTGATTTTCTTTGTTATTGGTACACATTGTTACTTCACTGTTGGTGAAATGAGCTGTATTGTCAGCTCTGGTGACTGGAGTCCTCTATCTACCTACCTACAAAGCAGATACAGCAAGGACCATGGCAATGAAAACGTCATACACGCCACTCCACCAATTCACTTCAATATTGGTTCAGATGGAGACCCATCTGCATGGTTCTGGACTTATATGCTGAGGAGCGAGTAACAGTAGCAGTGATTAAAACAAAAAAGCAATCCAGTAGCACTTTAAAGACTAACAAAATAATTTATTAAGTGATGAGCTTTCGTGGGACAGACCCACTTCTTCAGATAGCAGTGGTTGTGTGTGGAAGGAAGCATATGTGGATACTTAGGTGTACAGAAGTGGATGAAGACCACTAATTCATTTCACACCGGTGACTAACCAGCCATCAAAGGCTGCATTTCTGCTGAAATTTTCCCAATTGTTGAATTAGAACAAATGTCACTACACCAGTACAGATAGGAGCATAGATACGTTGTGAGTATTTTCACTGCTATGTTATCTCTCTGTTACTGATCTACACTCCAGTCTGGACAGGCTAAAGGGTAACAACTTCCAGTCACTACAGCTCATTGGCTGAACATGAACCAGCAAGGCTGAATGAAAAGTCTGCATATTATATCATCCATTTTCCTTTAGTGAGCATTTTCTTACCAATAAGGAAAGTACTAGTGTAGCAACTCAAGAGGGGAATTAGCTAGATCATAAGAATTTGAGCCCTTTAACACCAGCTGTTTACTCATCCTGAAAGTCAATATTGGCAGGCACTCCCCAGGGCTCAAAAATGAAACCAGTCCCTGGACAGTGTTCCTGCATGTCACACCTTTATTATTGTGAGGCTTCATGTTTACACGGTCTCTGATTCCTGATCAAATTGCTCATTTTACAAATCAAACACTGATTTATTTGTTGTGAGCTCGACAAACTTAGCCTGCCTTCTGAAAGATTAAGTTTTTTGGTTTTTTTTAAATGTATCACCAGTAATAAAGGGTGTATCTGAAGTATACATTGTGCTCTCAGGGACATTTTGGCAAGACCATAATCTCCAGCCTGTGTTCTCAGTGGCACAAGGAATTGCACAAGAATCACCAAAAGCATAGCTCGGATATGAGGGTTTTACCCACGCATATAGTATAGTGCTGATGATCTGACTGTGAGGTTCCACATGAGTTACTGAGAACAGAATTTGTTCTGGAGCACCTGAATTACAGGCAATAATTAGGACCCTTCCAAATTGCAGCCATGAAAAATGCACCATAGACTATGAAATTGTGCTTCCTTTGTAAAATCTGGCTATTAAATGGGGGTTGTGGTATTGCCCCCTACTTCTGCACTGCCTTCAGTGTGCAGCAGCTATAAAGCATGCACTGCTGTCTGGCTGCCCAGCTCTGAAGGCAGTAGTTGAACAGAAGAAAGGGTGCCCTAGCATCAAATGGGGTGGTTGTAGTTCCTTGGGGAAGGGACTGTCACAGCTTGAATTATTTTCCAAAGGGGTCCCAGCAAAACAAGCTTGAAAATCATTGGGTTAGCAGACTCCCTTCCCCATGGTGAATTACAAACCTAACACAAGTACAGTCCAATACTATATGCTGTATGAACACAACCAGAAAATTAGCTATTTACCCAACAACCAACCTGCAAAAAATGTGTGATTTCTCAGTGATTTAAGCAGATCACTAACAATAACATATAACAGTAATAATCTGACCTTAAGGGAGACAAATTAGCCCTCAATATATCTGTATGAATGTATACGTTATTTTCCCAACAAAATGACAGACAAAACGTTTTAAAGGAAAATGTTTTACATTTCGTTCATAACATAGTAAAAGCATTAATTACATGGCTAATTACGTAGCTTGGTTAAATAATTAAAACACATAGTGCTTTAGCATCATGTGATGCAAAGAGCTGAAAGAGCCACATTAAAGAGCCACTTACGGTTCTGGTGTTGCGTCTTACTGAGGTGAGAGAACATAGCTTGGGTCTCTGATGCCAGCATGAGTTTGCAAGGCCGGGTGCTCAAAAGCCACCTTTCGGTTTGTCAATGGAAGCCATTTGACCTGGAATCAGCAAGACACAAAAGCCCTGGGACCTGCCTTATAGTTTAAGAAAGTGGGTGCAGTTTGGGGCCCGAGGTTTCCTCACTGGAGTCACCTGTGTTGACTAAAGACAACAGCACGTAGGGTCCCACCTGTATCCAGCCCATAGAACATTCGGACAGGCGTGTGGCCTAAGCCATCCCCAAGTCAGACCTCCCCTCCCCAGAGGTAGCACTGGATGTATGCTTGGCCCAGTGTAGATGGCTATAGCTTGGTCAGGTGTGGAGTGACTTCAAGGGGATTTGCACACGTGGACCTGCGCTGTGCCTAGCAGAGTCTAGCCTTGATCCCTGCAGGAGTGCTGTGTGCATCCACGCCTGGCCTGGCGGCTGTGTTCGGGTTAGGCGGGAAAGGGAGCCGGAATCCACCAAACCATCTCTAGCTCCCACTCTCCAGACTGCCAACTCTTCGCCCAAAAAAAAAAAACCTCTGGCCCTTTAAGGCGTTGCCGTACTGTCGGCGACTCCGTAAGTCCCTTCTGTCTCGCCGTAGCGTCCCCGGGAGAGAGCGGCATTGTACACCCCCCCTACACCTTTAGCGCATGCGCCGTCCCATATTCCCCCGCCTGGCGGCCACGGAGCTGCCGCGGCCGTTTGCCCCCCTCCCCGGCCCTGCTCCCCGCCGAGGAGGAGGTGGCACCCCGCCCCCCCGGTAAGTGACTGAGCGGGGGCAGGCTCCCACCACCGCCGCTCCTCCCCCGCCCTGCGGGGCGCGTGCCGGGCGCTGCGTCCGCCCCGGACCAGGGGGCTGCCCACGTAGTGCGCGTGCGGGCGCGCGCCGCCCTGCCCCGGGGTGCATGGGCCTGCCCCCACCTTAGCATGCGGGGTGCGTGCAACAGTCCCTTTACCTGCTCCCATGTGTGGGTGGGGGTACACCGATCTGCCCCCCTCCCTAGCACCCAGGGTGCATGGATCAGTCCCTTTCCTCGCTCCCGTGTGTGGGGGCTGCACCGATTTGCCCCTGTGCCTTAGCACCCGGGGTGCATGGGTCACTTCCTTTCCCTGCTCCCGTGTGTGGGTCGTGCACCCCCCCTCGCTCCGGGGTGCACCGATCTGCACCCCCGTCCTAGTACCCGGGGTGCATGCACCAGCCCCTTTACCTGCTCACATGTGTGTGTGCCTGATCTGCCCCTGCTCTAGCACCCACGGTGCACAGATCAGTCCCTTTTCCATCTCCTGTGTGGGTGGAGGGGGCATGCACTCCCCTGCCCTGGGCTGCTCTTATCTGCCCCTTGCCTTAGTCCCCAGGATGCATGCACAAGCTCCTTTACCTGCTCCTGTTGGGGGTGGGAGCTTGCACCCTCTGCCCCAGGGCACATGGACTTGCCCCTGCCCTACCACCCAGCATGCATGCACCAGCCCCTTTCCCTGCTCCTGTGGGGTGTGCATGCCCCCCTGCCTTGGGATGCCTGGATATGCTGCCTCTTGAGCTTTTGGGGTGTGGGAGCATGCACTACCCTACCTTCAAGCCCCAGCTCCTGGGGTGCATGGTCCTGTTTCCTCCCTGGCCCCTAAGGCGGGGGGGATGTGAACCAGCCCTTGCCATGGAGTATATGGATCTGTCCCCTTCTTAGTACCGATGGTGTATGGACCAGTCCTCTAACTCCCGTGTGTGGGGTGGGAAGGCATGCAGCTGCTTTTGTTCTGGGGTGCATGGACCTGAACCTGCTCCCTCCCTGGATCTCATGGGGAGGGCATATACCCCTATCTGCCCACTTCCTACCACTTAACTTCCATGCTGGGGGACATGCACCAGTGCCTTTCTCAAGGGCGAATAGACCTGATTCTCTCCTTTGAATCCATGAGGGTGTATGGACCTTTCTCTTTTATAGCTCCTATGTCAGGGATGCATAGACCTGCCCCCAGGGTACTTGGATTTGTCCCCTCCCCATCTTCCATGTAGGGAGGGGGCATGCAGACAGCCCCAGCTCCTGGGATCCATGGACTTGCTCCACTCTCTCTAGTTCCTGTGCCAGGCTGGGGCATGCACCAGCCCATGTCCAGGGTTCATGAGTTTGGCCTCCTCTTTAGCACCCATAATCTGTATCTTGCTTTGTATGCACAAGCTTTTCTGTTCTTTGGTTCACAAGCTCTGTACCCTGTCTTGGGCACATGCCTTATTCCTTTTTTCTCTGCCTAGCTTCTGTGTACTGGTTCTGGGTCGCTTGCATTGGCCATTGTTCCTTGCATGCAAAGAGCCTGTCCCTTGCCCTTCGTTATGTGGCATGTACAGTGTGTCTCATCCTGAGTGCCCAGGTTTCTGTAGGTGATTGGGGGCTGGACTGGCACAGGTACAGAAGTAGATCTCGTACTCCCTTCAGTCAGTTGCAGCTTTAAGCGTTAATGATTTGGGCTTGTTATAAGACTCTTCATGAGCTCAGTCTTAGCCATATTGTCAGCCAATTGCCATTCAGGAAACCTGGACTGAATATTACTGTTTCTGCTGTTTGATGCAGAAAGCTGCCTCTTGTTCCTGTGCTGAATGTTGAGTAGCATAAACAGAGCTAAACACTGAAAAGCTGATGTACAGTTTCCAAACATCTCTTCCAAAATTTCCTATTCCTAGCTCGTCTCCAATAAAGAGAACTCTACTGTAGATAAGACAGGTTTCTCCCAGTACTGTACTGCATAAGCCCTCAAGGATGACATGGTGCTAAAAATGCTACTAGTCACCTCTGCTGTCTCTCCACATATAGCTACTGCGAGCAGAATGGAACTGGTGGTAGCAACACTAATAATTTTTACATTAAAACACACCCTTTTTGTAGGTGGTTGAGATACTTCCCATTGTTGGGCTGAAACCTGGCAGGACTGCAGTAGAGGCTTTTTCGCTCTGCAGTGTAAGCACTGTTTGAAGATACTGGTACTGCGGTTTCAGGTTTTGTTTCAGAAGTGAGTCTGTTGAGACTACTATAAGGCTGGCTCTTAATCAGGTGAAATGTCTTCCAAGTGTAAGGTGGAAATTAGCGTGATTTGCTGTTCTGAAAAGCAGTTAGGAAGGCAACCTTTGGTTGCAATAGAAAAATTGAGAATGTGGAGGAAGCTAATAAGATTTTGAGTTCTGAGTGTGCCATGTTACCTTATCATGGGGTTTGTATCATGTCTGTCATTTCAGGGTCAGTCTATGCTTACCGGAAGATCGACCCATTCAGGATTGATCTTCTGTGGTTCGATTTAGTGCGGCTAGTGGGGACACGCTAAATGTAACCATCAGGGCTCTGCCATCAATCCTTGTACTTACTCCTAACTGTTGCGGAGTAGGGAGGAGTAAGGGAAATTGATGGGAGAGTTTCTCCTGTCGACTTCCTGCTGTGTCTCTTATGCGTTAGAACTATTAAAGTTTAATGGCAGTCTGGGGAGTGTGGTGAGAAATGAATGCACCAGATCCTCCCAGTTGTGTTCTTAGGGGTTGCTGAATGAGACCGTGCAAAGAAGCTTTGCAAAATATGGCAATATGCCATAACTGAGATTCTTGAATTTGCATGCTGTAGACTAGTGGTGTCCAAAGGCAATTTAATGATTGCCACAGCCCCTCTCCCAAGCCAGGTGTTGCCCCCCTCCCCCAGAGCCAGGAAACCTCTTGTCTCCCCAAGCCAGGCGTCCAACCCCTTATGCAAACTGCCGGTGACTCGCTGGAGCTGCAGCCGTGCAAGCTGCCCTGCGGCTGGAACTGCCCCATGGCTGGAGCCACTGCCGTCCGGTGAGCCACGCTGGGAGCAGCCTTGGGCTGCTGGAGCTGCAGGAGGAGCCATCTCCGCTGCTGCCACCACGCTCTTGTCCCACCAAGCGGTGGGGCGTGTGCACGGAGTGTGCTCCATGGGTGTGTCTCTAACGAGCCACTCCACCGCACAACGGTGTCCAGTTTCACACGTGGCGAATGGAAAGCATATTGGACACCATGGCTGTAGACAATGTATTTTCAGGGTATTGTGTGGACCACCTCTCTTACCACTGGTTAACCATCTTGTGGCAACCACAGCAGTTGTTTACTGTTTGTGGATGCTCTTTTTCATGTAATGTGCTCATAGCTGTTTAAATGTGATTTGGTATCTGAGACTGGACAGTAATCACAATGTGGCTAGCAAAAGGCTCTGTAGTTTGGTTTATAAAAATGGGAGTTGAGAGGAGCCTTGCAGATGGTATAGCGTGCTGGACGCAAAACTTTGCGTTAATTCTGTATTTATTTAAGTCCCCTCTTCCAAAACTCAGCTTTCCTGGATTCAAGCTAGAATTGCAAATTGATGATTTTTTCCACTGGTTACGTGGGGACGTGGATTATGGTTTGGATGCACTGTTGTGCTCATTCTCCTCTTTTAGCTGCTGAACTAATTTTCTGAATGGCTAACAGAGGGGTTTCGTTTTCTCCTAGGTTTGCATTATTAGAGCAGTTCCCCTTTTGGTGGGAAAGGCTCCCTTTTGAAGCAGCACACTCATTCATCGCTTCAAGCCCCATACGTCTGACTTGCTAGCTTGAGAACCATGGCAACAGAAGAGAAGAAACCAGATGCAGAATCCACCAAAGCACAATCTACTCCTTCCTCCTCAACCAATCAAACCAAGGTGCATATAAATTTCAGAACACTCTCTTAGTCTGTCAGCACATGTGAAAATTTACTTGCATCATTTACTGGCAAATTTCCAAATAGAACTAGGGTATTTAAAAACTGAATTTTAATAATTTGGATTAAAAGAATTCTGGTTTTCTCCTACCATTATTTAGAGCCAAGATTATGCTAATTGCTACATGGACAAAACAAACAAGAAGGTTCCTGCTATTACTCTAAAGATCTTATTTTGATGCAGGTGCAAAATAGATAACTGAGGTCCAGTGTGGCTTATTGAATTTTACTAATATGGGACGTTCATGAAAGGGAATGTATCTCTCCAAATGTGTAATTTTGTTTTATGGCAACACTTCAGATTATTTGTAAAGGTAATGTAATATATATTGTAACTACTTTGTAATCACAGTAATGTAACATTGGTGTGACATTAATATTAAATCTTCGCTGATTTTGATGCAGGTGCAATATTAATATTAATATTATTAATATTTTGATTTTGATTCATGAAAGGGAATGTATATCTTCAAATGTGTAATTTTGTTTCATGGCAACACTTCAGATTGTTTGTAAAGATAGTGTAATATATATTGTAACTACTTTGTAATCACAGTAATGTAACATTGGTGTGACATTAATATTAAATCTTCGCTGAGAAATTGGGAGACGCTGTCTTGAAATAATAATCACGGTTTCCAGTTAGCCTGGAGGGCATTATGAGGCCTGTCAGGAGTTTAGTTTCTTATAATTAGCAGTAGAAATAATTATGATGTCCAGTCATTACAATTGGAGTCAGATTGGGTGGGGGGAATGTTGTAGTTTCCTACCAAATCTGTTCCCATGGTCCCAGAGTAGCTGAATATTTTTGTTAGGAAAGATCTCAAGTGACATAGCTAATGTAAAAGTGACTCGCAGACAGTTAAAAAATGGCCTTGTGCCCTTTTTTGTTTTGCGCTATTAGAAAAAGGCTTAAGAGTCTTACCAAAAAGTCTGTGCTCACGAAAGCTCATGCTCAAAACTTTTCTATTAGTGTATGAGGTGCCACAGGACCCTTCGTTGCTGTTACCAAAAAGAGTATTTTATTGCCTTTTTCGCTAGAAATTCATGTCTTGTCTACCATTGGAAAGCTCTAGGGCAACTAGAGAACTGGTGGATTTATTAGCTCAATCGAGAAGGGAACACATTGCTACTAACTGTTCAGAAATGCCTGTGGATGTTTGGCAGAGAGGATGTCTTTGTTAAAGATACTTGTCCCATTAAGAAGAAGGTGAAAATTTGTAGCATCACTCTGAAATTCCCCCCAAAGACTTTCAGCAAAGCTAAAGAACGTTGGATTGGATGCTGTTTTCTACCTCTAATATCAGATAATTGTGGCTGGGGATTTGGGGGAGATTTTCAGATCTTCAATCAAAAAAAGAAGCCAAAAGGCACAACCCCAAGTTTTGAAAGTCCTTTGCAAGTTCCTCCACTGATCTCAGTGGCTCAGTTCACACTTTTTAGACTTCTTGGGTCAGCATCCTTCCTGATAATGCTGGCTTGGCTGGAGTTACACCAAAGATGAATTTGACCCATTGTTTGATTTTTGTGTGTGTGTGTGTGTGTGTTAGTTGAGGGAGAAAGGACTGGCTCAGGCGTCCGTCATAACCATAAGGGCTAGAAACATTTTCCCTTTTTTTTTTTTTCTTTTTTTTTAAAAGGATTACATCTGAATTGGCTGCCAGTGCAGAGCACTGCATTGTGGCTCAGCTAATGCTGCAGTAGCAACTGAAAGACTCCATTATGCTTACTCATGTGACTCTCTTGTTACAGCCAGCACCTGTAAAACCAAACTATGCTCTGAAGTTCACACTGGCAGGACACACTAAGGCAGTTTCGTCAGTAAAGTTTAGTCCCAATGGAGAGTGGCTGGCTAGTTCCTGTAAGTATCAGTCTTTGTTAATTCCTTCCTATTCTCTGAATTGTGTGAATGTGAACGTCCTGTTGGGAAGATGGGTAAATGCCTATTCCTAATATACAGTGATCAAAAGTAGGCGGAATGTAACCACATGGTTCATTTTTTAAGAGGACGCACTCAGCTGGCTGTTCCAAAGTCTAACCCACTTTGATGTTGAATAGTAACAGAGAGCTAGCTATGTTAGTCTGTACTTCAACAAAACAAAGCACCAGAAATGTAGCACTTTAAAGAGTTAGAGTACACATTCATATTTGATACATTAACATGTGGTATGAACAGAGACATTAAGTTCCTCACGCATTACAAGGACTGCTTCCAATCTTTTGATGCTTGTAATTATCTAAGATGGGACAATTAACATCCCTCCACCTCTTCCTTTAATCCTATTTGATTTGTCAGTTTTCATTGCAAGTTTTTTCTGGGTTTTTTTTTTTTTTTGGTCCTCTGTACCTTATAAAGGTCGGTCTGTATTGGAAATGAAATTGATGTGATGAAGTGGGTCTGTCCCATGAAAGGTCATCACCCAGTAAATCATTGTTAGTCTTTAAAGTGCTACATTTCTTCCACTTTGATGTTGGCTTTTATGTCCAGTTGTCTGAGATCATCTTCTGCCTGGCTTGAACAAAGGGGTTGAGGTGCCTAACTTGTGCTACTGAGCCACTTTCCAAAAATGAATGCAAAGTTATGCACTGTGGATACATATGAAATTAATTCTCATGCAGCCCTTTGCTCCACTTAAATTTTGGTTGAAGCCTTTAAATTGGGGCTTGCCTGGCATGAGCAACCAGCGGACTTCCTGTGCACTGAGGTGAAATTCACTCAGTGATTCCTGGATCTCCCTCCCCTCCATTGGCACTGTAAAGTAAAAACATCTTGGAGAGACGGTCTTGTATGTTTCACCTTGCTACTTACAAGAAAGTCACAGGCAGACACAGGAGGCGAGGAACTTGGCAAGTATTTGTCTGGAACTCAAAGCCAACTTCAATATTCATTTAACCTTCTCTTAGGTGGTCATTACAACTGCCTGACAGTTTCCTTTTTGAAACACGTACCTTTATACTAAGGCACTGCTGAATCTAAAGCATTTGAGAGGAAAGAAGCAATTTAGGGGATTGCTACTCAAGGTGATGGCCACTGAAATCACCATGACCTCTGGAAATGGGCAGCAATTTTGCTCATTCTCTTTATTGTGACTGCCGTTATATGGACAAGGAGACCCTCGCCATTCGGGGTGTGTACGTTTCCGAGACCCCCAGGGATGGGGAAACGTGTGAATACTGAGAGCGGGAGAAGAGGAGTGACTGTGCCTGTTGAGTGCTCTGTTTCCCCACAGCTACCACCACTGCCACCAGTGCAGGAGAATCTGGATGCCGTTGATTTTCCACAACGGGCCCCTCCCTTGATAATCCCTTGGGCCACATCCCTCATAGGGTGAGGTGCAATGTGCAGGAGAGGGAGGAGGAAGGGGTGGGGCTTGTGGATGGGAATAGACAGAAGAGAGACCCACAAATACACAAAGTCACAACTAGCAGTTCTGTGAATGGCAAGGGTCTGCTGTACTCTGAGAAGGTACTAGGAAGCAAAGTTCATTTGTATGAATCATAGAATCATAGAACAATAGAGCTGGAAGAGACCTAAAAAGCCATCAAGTCCAGCCCCCTGCCCTAGGCAGGATCAAACCCATCAGATCAGCCCAGCCAGGGCTTTGTCGAGCCGAAACTTAAACACCTCCAGGGATGGAGGCTCCACTACTTCCCTGGGTAGACCATTCCAATGCTTGTACTATATGAAGTACTCTCCCTAAACAGTTCTCTAACTTAACATCTGGCAAAGAACAACCTCTCTTTCTCCACTGCAGAGCACAAGCTAACACGATCATGGGTAGCACATTTGTTTCCTAAGAAATGTCAGCCCAAACGATAGATCAGTTTTTTGTTCTCTCAGAGGAAGAAGTGTTCTAGTGACTTGTGTGGTATGGCCATTTTTTTCCTCACTGGCAGTACATCTCCTTGTAACAATGAGAAACCAAAGTCCGCTGCTTGTCAGATAAATTAGAGTGGATCCAATTTTGGAACTGAATTATTTGAGACCTTTTACTTTCAAGGCAGTATATCTAATCTCAACTTCTGTAGTCTGGCATGTGTGGAACTTTGTTATTTAATGTTTACAAGCTCCCTTGTGCACTGAAGTCTGTGCTTGAAAGTGAAAACTGTCAAGTGTTTGCAGAGAAGTAGCCAACGTACTTCTCTCTCCTTAAAGGAGAAAGGTAGCTATAGTTAGTACTGCTTGTTTACTAATTGGGCATCTTTTCTCTTTTAGCGGCTGACAAACTAATTAAAATTTGGGGAGCGTATGATGGCAAGTTTGAAAAAACAATATCTGGTCACAAACTGGTGAGTGGTGAACTCTGGAACAATATTCTGCAATCTAAAGAGCTGCTTTTTAGACTGCAGTTGCAGTTCAGCATTGCATCATATATTGGTTGAACTGATGTGAAAATAAATTGCTTGATCTCATTTGGGGGTATGGTTCATTTGTCCATATGGCAAACTCCCTTCCACACAGAGTTCCTTCTGATGTTTTCCACCCATGGCTGGAATAAATTTTGTTATGTGCAGCAAGGACTATGGAGATGTGCACCTCTAGTAGAAACACACGCTGCTGGCTGTTGGTACTCTGCTAATCAGCTGAGTGGCACCTGAATGTTTGTAAGGCGATTGCCCAAGCACTCAGCTTACAGGGAACACTGCTCCCAAGCCTGTGTGGGGGTGAAGGCCTGGGCCTGTACTGTTGATGAACCACCTATATGCACAATACTCAGCCAGTGCAAAAGTCGTGCTCTTCAGGAGCACTAACGCTACCTGTTTAAACAGCTGGGCTTCCACCTAGGCAAACAACATGGTGTAATGCTCCACCTACAGGATTTGCTTTGAACTTGGATCAGAATGTGGGGTTTTTATTACGGGAGCAGACGCTTCTCATGGCTTTGCCCACTGAAATTCAGGAAGGAAGATCTGGTGTTTGGAAATGAAAAAATACTTTTCAAAGTACTGAAGTCCAGTTTTCAAAAGTGACTTAGGGGATGCTTGTGACCCATTCACTTCCATTGAGATTCAGGCTCTTAAATGTCACTGAAAGTCAGTATGAAGTAGCTGCCCGAGTCACTTTTGCAAATGTGACTTACACTCATAAATAGTGTTCCCTCTAATTTTTTTCCATGAGTGAGTGGAATACATTTCGTTATGTGCACCAAAGCATGTACAATGTGCGCCACCAGTAGAAAAGCATGCTGCCAGCTGTGGGCTGCACTGGGCGCTCTGGTAATCAGCTGGGCGGCACCTGAATCTCTCCTGAATCTCACCCAGGCGCTCAGCTGACAGGGAACACTGCCTATAAGTCACTTAGGTGCTTCTGAAAATCTCTCTTGATCGATTCAGGCAGACAGTAAGGTTGATTCCCTCTCCAGGGGGTGTGTGGATGGAAATGGTTCCCATCCAGCTACATGTTATTACTCTATGAGCTTCAAAAAGAGGACCAGTTTCCTGTTCTTGCAATGCGAGGCTTTGCAAAGCTCAAATTTTTGTGGAGTCATTGACTGTCCTGTGTTAAGAGGAAGAAGTGGTAAGTTGCTATGGTCCATTTCTATCCAGACTATCCAAAGTTAAGGTAACCTTGCTTTTCTCTTTTTCAAATGAGAAACTGAACCTATCTATGCTTCACCTGTTCTGCCGTGAGCAAGTGAGCAAAGAGCAGCATTAAATTGCTTTCCTTTGTTTCAGGGTATCTCCGATGTAGCATGGTCATCAGATTCCAACCTTCTCGTTTCTGCCTCCGATGACAAAACTCTCAAAATTTGGGATGTGAGCTCGGTAAGGGCAGGGCTTGAGTTTTCTTTTCTCCCCAGTCCTCTCTTGGGGCAGCTTAAAATAAAGAAGGCTAATTTGACACGTGAAGGTTGTTGGAGGAGGAATGTTAAGCTTTGGCTCCTCTTATATATGCTCCTCTGTGACCCTGCTTAGTAATGCTGAGCAGCTGTTTGAAATGGACTGCAAAGGGGTGAGTTACGTTGGTCAGAAACGTCCAGCTGATCTTGAGAGGCTGGAGCTTGTACTGCCTGGTTGGCTACAGTGATCATCTCATAGATGGCACCATGACTTTCTAGGCGTTATGTAGCAGTGGAGAGACAACAGCCTTCATCTGAGAAAGCTGCCTCCAAAATGGAGTATTTGTCGTTGTTTTTTCACCAGTGGTGTAGTTTGCTTTCTTTCTGCATTAGCAATTAAAATAAGCTAGTTCTTTTCACTTGTCTCTAATCAGCTTAATGCACAATAAGAAAGGGGCAGGGTTGGGGTTGGAAACCCTTTGTTTTTGTTTTGCTTAACTATTCCCACCCTGTAAAAACTTGTGGGTAGGTATGTTCGTTCTTTAAGAAGCCTAGAGTTTGGGTAGAAATTTAACCCCACATTTTCCCTCTATCACAGTACGAATAGTCCTAAACACAGGTCATCAGTGGAACCTGGAATGTGTGGAAGGTTACTGGTAAATCTACTCTGTGCATATTTGACTCTAATAATGTAAATCTGATTTCAGGGCAAGTGTTTGAAGACCCTGAAGGGGCACAGTAACTATGTTTTCTGCTGCAACTTCAACCCACAGTCCAACCTCATTGTTTCAGGATCGGTAAGCAAATGTGCTCTCTCTGGATTACAGTCGCATACACCCTGCAGAGATTTCACCATGCACAATGTGCAAATAATGAAGTTTTAAAGGGAAAGTTGTTAACATCACTGCCAAGTTGGCTCTTGGGCCCAAATCAAAGACCTTAGCCCAGTCTAGTTAGAGGTTACGGCTGTGGGTGGAGCCCCAAAGTGCTGGCTATAGGTCAAACTCCAGAGGCTCTTCTGACTTGAGAGGACAACATGGACCATGAGCATAGTTACATTCACCTTGTTGCAGAGCGTTATTTAGGTGCTGAGTGCTGCTCTGCCACAAAAACTTAGGCAATAGTAGCTCTTTGCATCTTCATAATACAGCGTCTGCACTTGCTTTGGAAGATGCCTTTCTCTCACCATTTTCTGCATCCTAGGGTATCACTGAAATGTAGCTTTGTACAATTTCAACAGCTTGCTCTGTTGCTGAGAAGCAGGATGCATGTGCCTTGTGCAATGTTTCCACTAATCGTTTTCATCCATGTGTGGAATAATTTTTTCTGCACCACGGCGGGTGTGAATGTGCACCGCCAGGAGAAACAAAGCACCTAGCTGCAGGCATATTGCTAGTCAGCTGAGCGGCATCTGAATCTCCTGTGTGGCTGCCCAAGCAGTTATGGTGAATACCAGGATGTTGAAGGGATTGGTAATAGGGGCTCTTGGATTCTCCTGTCTCATCTGTTCCAGCTCTCTGTGTCACCTTGAGGAAAGTCATTAAACCTGAAATACCTTGTCTGTAAGCTAGGGATAAATACTAGATTCCTTGCATGAATATTGGAGCTTAAAATTCATAAAGCTCCCTGTGATTGGCACAGGAAGCATCAAAAGTGCAAAGCATGAAGGTTAGGGTTTAGTGCCTTTGAAGATCCTCACGCTAAGTGAACAGTACTCAGTGACTATCAGGGAAGAGGAATTACATTAAAAGCTGGGTTACCCCCAAGCAGAAATAAGTCTGGATGCTTGAGGAATGTAATCATGTGTATTTCTTTGCTTTCCCTGACGAAACCCGTTAATCTGTTCTTGTGGTCTGGGCTGTACAGCTAAGGAGAGAGTGCATTTGAAAATCACCGAGTGCGTTTGTCCTCTGATTTTCAGTTTGACGAAAGCGTGAGGATATGGGATGTGAAAACGGGGAAGTGCCTCAAGACACTGCCTGCTCATTCTGACCCAGTTTCAGCTGTAAGTGTCTTCGATACATTAACGTGCTGACATGTTTGTGTTTAGCAGAGCTTTTTCTTTAGTTTGCAAAGAAGAGAGCAGCATCTCACTGTTGCTCTCTGCCTGCCCCTTGGTGAAGGACACTGCAAAACAAATGCCATGTGGCGATTTGTAAGGGTATTGATGAACAATACTTACCACCCTAGAATGGATTTCTGCCTCTGGGCATTGTGATAAGCAGCATCTGCTATAAAAGCACAGATTGTGGCTGCTGTCCAGTTGGCTCAATGGAAATCAGAATTTGCTGTACATCTTGGTTTGCTCCATAACTTGCTTGTTTTTCTAAATCATTGAGGGGGCGGGGGTAGAACAAGCGCACTCCGAAATAAACTTCATTTAAAGTCTTGTCCAATCAGTGAATGAAAGTGACTCAAACTTCATCCATTCACAGTAGGCAAAAGAGAAGGTGTGCAGCTCTTAACAGGGATGACATGTTACAAAACAGAAGAAGCAGGGGTGAGCAGAATTCTGAGCTTCAGACGTCTTGAGCTGTGGTGGCTCTGAACACATGGCTCTCGTATTAAAATGAAGCATGGCTCACAATGCTCACCAGAAACTTGTGGGATTTCTCTTACAATCCTCCCGCCCATATTGTATGTTTAAGTCACTAGCTTTGTGGGACGCAATTGGGTAACTGACAAAAATAAATGAGCAAGACTACAGTGCGTGTATAACCAGATGCTGTGTCCATGCACTCTTCTAATGTGGCCCCACTGCTGTTGGCAAAATTCCTCACTATATTCATGCAGTGAATCAATTAAGGTCTTAATGTTTTAAGACACCCTTTAAACAGTCTAATAATTGTTAGGAAAACTTACCAGCTAGTCTCAATCTATTTGCCCATTCATTACCTGAATAACTGAAATAACTAATCATGCTGGGGAAAAAAAAAAGCAGGCAATGCAAATGAGGCATTAGACTTGCACAAGGCTGACTTATAGTAGAATTCCCAGAGTGTTCTTTTTAACCTGATATGTCTGAACTTTCGGCACCCATCATCGTATTGTTGGATTCTAGTCACCGTCTGCATGAATGGCAGCTTACTAACTGTGATAATAGGGACACAATGTACTACTCGGGAGATAAATTATTTTCAAATGTAAGTTCTTCATAAACATGAATACAGCTGTTTTTCCCCCAACTGTAAAACCACAGGTGCATTTTAACCGTGATGGGTCCCTGATAGTGTCAAGTAGCTATGATGGTCTCTGGTAAGTGCTTATTTTTCAGTCACATTTGTGTTATTCCATAGCCTTTTAGGCTCTATATATAGAAAGCCCTGCGCAGACACAAAATTTGTATCCTCATCTGTATCTGCAAAACTGAGCAGTGGATATTTAGATTGACGTCCACTGATGCACATACCTTTGGATAGAAAGTGGATAGCCACAGATTTGCAGGGTTCTAAATACAAAATTTGTATCTACGTCTGCATCCATACTTGCAAAAGTGAGCCATGGATTTCTACATCTTCTGATATAAAGCTATCTGTGGATTTTCAGGGTTCTACTTCTACAAAAGTTGCTTTAAAAAAAAGAAAGTAGATTCTTTTTATTTTACATTTCTATCATGACTTTGTGGTTAAAATATAAATGTATAAATTGATATTGTAGCTATGGAATGTATTACATTAATGTCTCTCTTTTTTTTCAAGTCGAATCTGGGATACAGCATCAGGGCAGTGCTTAAAAACACTGATTGGTAAGCAAGGAAAATGCGTGTGCTGTGCTTGATTCTGGTGTACTATATAGAATATGAAATATGCAGCATGGCTTTGACTGCTGTTAGGGGGTTTTCTTATTGGCTTTGGTTTCCCTTTTCCTTCTCTTTGTGCTGTCCTTTCTATCCTTGCTGTTGCTTTAAGGGGACATATCCTTTCTCACCTGTGTAGGAAACATTCTTAGGTTTGGGATATTGTCCAGTGTGTGCTACTAATACATTTTAAATACCGGTAACGTCAGGTTTTCTGCCAGTCACTAAACGGCTTCGAACTGCTGTGGCAAAAAAGTCTCATTTCAACTTTCAGACATGATAGCCGTACTCTCCAATGCAGTAGAACATGGCGGTGGGAGGAGACCGAATGTGTTAACAGATTAGGGTTGCGGGTGTTAGAGAATGAACACCCTTTTTAAGACAGGGGCAGCCCGTTGAACAATGCCTGTTGTGCTTCTGTTTACCAGACTCTAACGTTAACAGGAAGTGAGATGGCCAAAACTGCACATTCTAATGTTAACAATGGACGTACTTTGGCAGCAAGGTGTGTCTGTTAGACTAATGGTTTTATGACTAAGCTCATACTTGAATCACAGAGTGATCTTCACGCAATTGTGGCTAAGTTGTGAATAAGACATTGAAAGTTACAGAAATGTAATAGTGGACCTTTATTAATGGCGGTAATTTGGAAGAGCATAAGAGTGGTCATAAGGGGTCTGTCTAGCCCAGTATCCTGTCTTCCAGCAGTGGCCAATGCCAGGTGCCCCAGAGGGAATGAACAGAAGAGGTAATCAGCAAGTGATCATCCTCTGTCGCCTGTTCCCCATTTCTGGCAAAAGATCTATTTAAGGGAAAAATTTCTGGAATGATACAAACACTCAAGTGTTATGTCTGCTAATTTCTAATGAGACATTTTAGTGCAACTATATTATTCATTTTAAGAAAAGACGTCAATGGTACAATATAAAATTCAGAATACTAAAATTCTTAGTGCACCTACTGTGGAAATTGATCCAGTTACTTTAGCTGTTAACATTTTACAGGCATTGAATGTTAATATAATACTATTTGCATATTCAAAATCCATGCAAGATTGTCAACTCTGGAAAAGTAAGCTAATTAAAACAGAAATTGTCGTGGAAGCTAGTGTTCCTCTAAACTTTCCATCCATGTGCAGATTTTTTTCAGCTTCCATGTGCATAATAAATTTTGTTGTGTGTACTGAGACGTGTGAATATGCACCACCAGGAGAAGCACAAATGTAACTGCAGGCACTCTACTAATCACCGAGGCAGAAGTGGCCTCCCTCCTGAGTGACTGCACAAGCGTACAGCTTACAGGGAACACTGGTGGAAGCCTAATATTGCATAATCTGCAAGATGGCAAATTAAGTAGAGCCTTACTTATGATTTCTACAGCCATGTTGTGGACTATAGGGATGGTTAACCCAGGAGGGGGAAGGTTGGCTTCCAGATGATAAAATGTAAGTAATCTAAATATTCTTCTTAGGTTATGTCTACACTAGCCCAAAACTTTGAAATGGCCATGCAAATGGCCATTTCAAAGTTTACTAATGAAGTGCTGAAATACATATTCAGCGCCTCATTAGAATGCTGGCAGCCGCGGCACTTTGAAATTGGCGCGGCTTGTCCAGATGAAGCTCCTTTTCGAAAGGACCCTGGCAACTTTGAAATCCCCTTATTCCTATCTGCTGTTAGGAATAAGGGGATTTTGAAGTTGGTGGGGTCCTTTCGAAAAGGAGCCCCGTCTGGATGAGCCTCATGGCGGCGAGCCGTGTCAATTTCAAAGTGCCGCGGCTGCCAGCATTCTAATGAGGCGCTGAATATGTATTTCAGGGCTTCATTAGTAAACTTCGAAATGGCCATTTGCATGGTCATTTCGAAGTTTTGGGCTAGTGTAGACACAGGCTTAATGAATTATTTCACATTACCTTATTCCCCATATCTCCCCTTTCTGTGAAATATAAAATGGGAGCCAAACAAAAACATAACTAATCTTGAAGTTGGCTTTTGTAATCTGCTTTAGGTCTGTGTTGTCACAATAAGTGCTTGGTCCATGAGAGAAACATTTCACCATATTCTGCATAAAAACTTGTATTTCCAACACAGATGATGATAACCCTCCTGTGTCTTTTGTGAAGTTCTCACCAAATGGCAAATACATATTAGCAGCAACTCTGGACAAGTAGGTATTGCAAAAAACACTTAACGTGCACTCATCAACTTCAAATGCAACCTTTTTCATGCTATTGTATTATTCTTGTGATGGGTTGTAACAGGTTCTCACACTGGCCCCTTTGAAACCCACAAAACAGTCAGACCTTCTTCCTGAGCAAACATCTGTGCCCTTTATTGTCCATGTCCCTTCCCACCACCTTCTATATACAGAAGTTCAGCTCAGAGACTGCTAGCCCCTGCAGTTAGCTAGGGAGCACAGCCTTCTACTCCCTGGCTCCTCCCTTTCATCTCCCTCTCCTTCCTTCCTGCCATGTTTGTATAGTCCTGCGGCTAACCAGGCCTGCAGCTGTTCGCCATTTACCTCTCAGGTGTGGGCTTACTCAGCCAGCTCCAATTACCCTTCCTGCTGCCACTGGTATGGCAGAGCTCTGGTTCGCTCTCCTTAGCCAGCGGGCTGTCACTCAGGTAGGCTCATACTTGTTGTCAAACTTCTATTATCCAGTCCACCAGGAATTATGGTGTTAGTAACATCAGCAGAGTTTATGCTGTTGGTAGTGAGAGCACTGTTGTTG
Organism: Carettochelys insculpta; assembly: GCF_033958435.1. NCBI lineage: Eukaryota > Metazoa > Chordata > Testudines > Carettochelyidae > Carettochelys > Carettochelys insculpta. Next base: position 17,113,558 of record NC_134157.1, read on the forward strand.
AAATACTCCATGCACTCTTAGCTTTGCCTCTTTTCAGAGCCTTCATCAGGAAGTTGATCTTTGCATTGATCAGCTGGTTCTCTTGTAACACCATCAAAGGCTGCAAGTCTCACACAAAGGCAGGAATGTAACAGTAGCTGTGTGTACAAAGCAGAGAAGCTGTGCAGGTGGATTGGTTCTATTGCTGAGTTCTCCGACTGGAATATTTCCAGGGCCACTGCTAACAAGAATGAGCCAGGCACTATTCTCCACCCTTGAGTATTAATTGCTGTTGTCATCATGGGAATCCTCCATCCTTAAGTCACGTGGTTATCCGTGAAAGGCTTATAAAAGACATGACAGGATTGTTCCTTCTCTTTTTACCCTTTGAGTGCCAAAAAACCCTACATTAAGGCTATTTTGCAGGCTGAATGAGGGGAGTCAACATTGCCCCATACTTGAATGTGGCTGAGTTTTTGTGTTTGCGTGTGTGTGTGTGTGAAACCAGTGACTAATTTCACATAGGCTGCCAAATAGATTGTGAAATATTATATATCATACTTTCTCCTGTGTCATTTAAAAGCTGTCACTCCAGTACAAAGTCCCTTCATCTGCCTACCTGCAGGGAGTTTGTGGTTCTGGCTTGATTTTGCTTCAGACAAAATTTGTTAGAGTTGAGAATTGTTTTGTGCAGCTCCTTCGTTCATTTCCCCCACACATTTTAAGCTGTCAATCGCATGCCACTTCGTAGTGTCTGTTCACACATCAAGAGAAGAGGATGAGCAAACTTGACAAAATGCATTTTTAAAGATGTGCTCCATTTTTTTTTCATAGAGAAGAATACAAATGGTACGTTGATAAAATCCAATTCTTGTTGGGTTAGCTGAAACTCTGCATTCCCAAGCCAAACCGGAATGACTCATGTAGACTCTGGGAAGCTCTAATATGGGAAAACTTGTATGTACCATGAAATCATAAGTGAAATAACACAAAAGCCTTGTTCTCCTTTTGTTTTGTAGCACACTGAAGCTTTGGGACTACAGCAAAGGAAAGGTACAATCTCAGTCTCTTACTGTGAAGTGCTAGGTAGTTTGTAGCTCACTTTGAGTGGTTTCCAAATACCATCCATAAGATTTAAGCTTTTTCTCTGTCACCTGTACAATATAATTACTATAAATGACATTTATTACAGTCCCTTTTCTATAGTACTAGACTAAACAGGATAATTTTAAAAGTTCTTTTACATTTTTATGATGCCCTGAGATTTTTGATTCTGTGTTTCCTGAATGGTAAATTATTTTTCTGTGGTTGTTAGAGAAATTGCAGTCCTTTTCCCCTCCCAGCAAAGTGATTGGTTAGCATTCTAGGGCAGGGATTCCCTCTGAATCCTTTGGATGAGTTGATGGGGTGGGAAATGTGCACCAATATATTTAGTTTGTCTTACAAAGGGAGTTTTTCCTTGACTGCTAGATATCTTATTCCTACCTGCACTTACAGTTTTTGCCTTTTGGCTCTTCACTTCCAGTGTCTGAAGACATACACAGGTCACAAGAATGAGAAATACTGCATATTTGCAAACTTCTCCGTCACTGGTGGAAAGGTTGGTCATTACTGAGCTGCTCTTAGTGATGCTGGTGCGTTGGAGGGTTTATTTTTCTCCTCAAAATTGAGGAGAGGCTGCACATCTCTTGTAATGTTTGTCCCATAAAGGCTGTCCTGCCCTGAGTCCACAACTGTATTCTGGAGCCCAGTCTAACACATGCTACAGTTAATGTTGCAAACTTCCAAGCAATGAGGAGAGATTATAATAGAAGCAAGAGCCCCAAGGTTTCATTCCCCTAGAATCTTAACTTACTATGGTGACGAGGGTGGAATATGAACCGATGTAGAGCAGAAACAACAAGGAGTCTTGTGGCACCTTAAAGACTAAAAGATATATTTGAGTTAAGATTTTGTGGGCAGAGACCTCCTCGGAAGTTTATGCCCAAGTAAATGTGGTAGTATTCAAGGTGCCACAGGACTCCTTACTGTTTTTTGTGAATAAACACTAACACAGCTCCCCTGCTGATAGTATATAGAGTAAATAGCAATTGAAACTGGGCGGGGGGCAGGAAAGACTAAAATGGCAGTTCAGTAACTAACTATTCTCTTGCCTTCTTTTTCTCTTCCCGCCCCTTGCCCCCCGGCCCACACACAGTGGATTGTGTCTGGTTCAGAAGATAACCTGGTTTATATATGGAACCTCCAAACAAAAGAGATTGTACAGAAATTACAAGGACACACAGGTATGAATCTGCTTTTTGTTAATGCTGATATTGATTAAACATTACTTCCCTGACTGAATAACAAGCACACAGCATTTAAGATTAATTTGATGGAGTAAATTAGAAGAATCTCGTGTCAACTCCCATGTGTTTAGAATTGGACAGATGGGATTAGTAGAAAAATCTGTCTGAATGAGGCATGATTAGAGCCCACGCTGTGTTTTCCCTGACACTTGATGGGCATATTTAGAGGAATTATGGCGATACTGGTGATCAAAAACATTGTTTTAATTGAATTAGATGTAAAGAAATGGGACAAGTTTTTCCCAAGTGTTGTGCAACCTTTAAGTGCCTGACATAAGGCACCTCATAATCAGCATTGCTTTCAGGAAACGTTGGCCGTGGGCTGCTCCCAAAGCCACGTTTGTTGACGAGTGAATTCTAGGTGAGCTTGCGGCATCTTTCAGATGCACTGATCCCATCTGTAAAGAGTCTTGAATGCTTATGTCCTGCCCATTCGTGTGCTCGACTTCACTTATGTGAGTACTCGGGGGCATGACCTGTGCGAATAGAATTATGCGTGTGCTTAAAGGTTTGCATGTTAAGTATCTTAAAGCCATAGCCTGCAGATCGGTGCATGAGTTTCATTTTGTGCCCATTGAAGCAAGTGGGGAGTGTTCCCTCTCTGTAAAGTGAAGCATGTGCAGAAGTCTTTGGAGGATCAGGGCTTTCAGTTGAGTTTGGGCCGCTTGTGGCTTAATCCGTTGTCTGTTTGCTTTGGGTGTGGTGTTACCTGTCCCTACACCAAGGAACCGTAAGCCTGAAATGTGGTCAGAACACTGCGTCTGGTTCTTTAATACATTACTGCTGTGAAATAAGTCCCTGAGTTCTGCCTGCTGTAATACTGTATAAACTTCCACCCACTTTCCAACAATTAAGTGCACAGTTGGGGTTGGCCCATTACACCCCTAATGTTATAACATTGCTTTTATTGAGTAAAGGTCAGATCAGATGTCCTAAAGTTATCATATTTGTACATCAGTATCTGCTGTAGAGACACAACTTGGCCATGCCTTGTCATGGGGCGGCTGTGCTCATTTGAGTTGAAAATACCTCCTCTGAACTGAAGAAATTTGGACTGGCATAAATGTTTCTCTCTCTCTCCTGTTATTTAGATGTTGTGATCTCAACAGCTTGTCACCCAACAGAGAACATCATTGCATCTGCGGCACTAGAAAACGACAAAACAATTAAACTGTGGAAGAGTGACTGTTAAACACTTCCAGGATCACATTACAGACTGTCAGGAAAATTGTGGTTTTTAAAAAAAAAAGAAAAAGAAAAAAAAAATGAAAAAAATGAGCCCCTCCCTCCCACATGAGAATAATAATGATAAATCCCAGGTTGGCAGGAAACCTGAAGAATGGTTGGGAAAGTGGTTTCTGTTAGTCTTGGCCCAAAGAGAATGTCTTAGCTTGTTGCTAGAACCGGGCAGCGTGGTGGGAAAAAAAAAAAAAAAGGAGGCCCTTGTTGTCTCTTTTTCGTGCCTGATCACTTGGCAGACAAACAGATCGTTCTAACATTGCTTTAGGAGCATCAGCCTTATATGGGAAGCTCCAGAGATACTGTACTTTGTGCTGAAGGTGGCATTACTCCTTGGCTGTCTGGTTGCTGCTTAAGGAGGAGCTGCCGGTCTGTTTTGTAACAGTAAGTTAAATGGTAATAGTAGGAATACTTGGATTTTTTTTAAATGTCTAATTTTTTTTTTTAATTCTTTTGCAGACCGGTAGGTTCTAGTCTATCAGAAGTTTCTCTATTGTTTTAATAGGAGTGCTGCATCTTTAAGGATGCCTCATTTTAAACACTCAGCTCAAACTTTGTGACCAAATAAAACCATCCAGTTCCAGAATCCCCCACCCTGCCTGTTTTTCAGACTCCTGTGGTGAAATATCTGCTCTTACTTCTGTATAGTTGCTTACCTCTTGTTACGTGTGTTTAATAGATGCTGTTATAGAACAAAGTTACAGCTTTTTTTTCTGTTAACCATTAAAATGATTACTGCTTGTAGTTGTTCTCAGCATATCTGACATTTCTTTCTCTAGTGGAAAAAAAAAACCCCTACAAAATATTGTAAAGTTATTTCAGTGTAGAGAAAAACAAACAAACCATTTTGTATCTTGGAAATCCATCATCTCGCCTGTGTTGCTAATGGCATGATTCTGTATCTATTTCAGCCTCGCTCTGTCTTTCCCTTTTTTTGTCACACTAGTGTGGTATTGACACATCCAAACCAGAACCATATGCCATAATAAAAAGGTGGGATTTTATGTGTATGCCGGTGGTGAGAGTTCGCTATTGTGAAGTGTCCGTGTCCCTTCAGCTCACAAGACTTCTTCCAAAACTGTTTTTGCAATCCATTTGTGCTGCAGAAGTTTTACCAGATCACCAACCACATTATCTCATAGGCTGGGCTAGACTTCTATCCGTGGAGGGATAAAATAATGAGCATAGCTCCAGTCTAGGCATACTTGGAAGAAGCCATCAGAGATAGTTACATTGAAGGACTCTTTAGCTTCATAGAACACTTGAACTGTAAGGGACCTTGAGAGGTGATAGACTCCAGTCCCCTGCTCTTGCGGCAGGACGAAGCACCAGCTGGACCTTCCCTGATAGGTGTCTGTCTAACCTGCTCTTAAATATCTCCAGTGATGGTGATTCCACAACCTCCCTAGGCAATTTATTCCAGTGATTAACCACCCTGACAGTTAGGAAGTTTTCCTTAATGTCCACCCTAAACCTCCGTGGCTGCAGTTTAAGCCATTGCTTCTTGTCCTATCCTCAGACGCCAAGAAGGACAATTTTTCTCCCTCTTCCTTGTCAGTCTTTTAAGTATCTGTAAATTACTATTAGCTTGAGGCAACATGTGACCTAGGGACTAAAGTGAAGAGAATTCTGGCTGTTCTGCTGTCTGAAAGGGAGCAAAACTCCAATGCTAAAGAATTGCAGAGTTAAAGGATTACTAGCTTTTCCAGAAGGCAAACAGAAGTTTGTGATCTAGCTGGAGGTTTAGTTTTTGAACATTGTGACAAAAAACCCTATTGCCCAAAACCAGGCAAACTACTGCCAAAAAACAAGACTTTGGTGGGGTAGAAGATGAGAGAGTTTTTTCCTTGTCTAGTATTCTTTGTGGAGGCAAAAGTATCCAATTCTTGCATCAGACTTAAACATTCACATATGCAGCGCAGGCTTCATGTGTTTCCTGTGAGGAGGGATCTTTCAGTTGGTACAAGTTTAACCTCTCTACGCTGGCACCCTGGGGACCTGACCGGTGCCAATGGAAAGAATTTGCCAGACCATGGGAGTTCAGTATTGTCTAGCACATTTCCAACACTGTCACTGCTTACTGGGCTCTTAGAAGACATTGGGGTAAATTATAGCTAAATAACAGCACAGAACATAGAGCCAGGACTGGTGGCTGTGAACAAACTTTATGGGACCCTTGGCCGCATCCATGATAAGTGATTGTGCAGCTAAATAAAAACATGCTCAATTACAGATGTTGCTGGATGTGAACATTCTGGATTAGAGTGGTTCAACCTGTAGTGAAAGGCAGAGCATTTTAACCACAAGTTACAGTGCAAGGGAGTTCAGGATGCTTAAATAGAATGAAGCCACTAATCCTTGTGGGCAGATGATCTGAAGGGAAGAGTGTGGATACAGGGCTATGGAAGCCGATGTTTGTACTGGGATGTTGATACATGTATGATATCCAAGTGTACACATGCAAAAGTTACTGTGGAATTCTGCCACACATGAGATGGCTTTCTGGAAAGTAAAGAGAGCTCCATGTGTAAGCCTGATGCTCTTGGAAAAACATCTGTAGAACAATTTCTGTGCTGACTGGGATGATAAGGCCATCTGCTAATCATGGAAGTTTCTGAATAATCAGGTTTAGTTTGGGTGTCAACATTTTTATGTAGCTCTTCTTAATTTAATAAATGGCAGTAATTTCTAATGGCCTCTCTCAATAGGGATGTGATTTAGCCTATCAGAACGTGGACCTGTGGAAAGAAGTGGGTGCAGAATATGCCCAAATCTGACAGAGGTGGTGGTCTTGGCATGTGGTTTTTCTAGGTTCTCCACTCCTTGTACCATCTAATATGATGTGACACTTAAGCTTCGGTGTTTTTCCTGCCTAAATACTGGTTCAAGTTGGGCTGTATCGAACAGGCTGTTAAGCCTCTTTACTACGTCTGTGTTTTTCTAATTGCAGCCACTCACAGTACTCCTTGGCGCAGCACCTGTGGGACCTGACCATTGTTCCTTTTAATATTTTCCATCCATGGGTGGAATAAATTTTATGTGCACCCAAGGCATGAGTGGATTTGCATCACCAGTAGAAAGACATGCCGCCGGCTTTGGGTGGCTGTGGATGCTCTGCTAACCAGTTGGCTTCAACTAAATCACTCCTGGGCAGCCACCCAAGTGTTCAGCTTACAGGGAACATCGGACCTGACCAGTGCCAAACCAGGTCAGATCAATTTTGGCTGCTGCTGACAAACTCTAGGCTCTCTGTCCTGGGTCACCAGGCTTCCTGGTCCTGGCCAGAAGCCTCTCTTGCCAGCCCTGTGCCCCCACGTTCCAAGGCGAGCCCCAAGGGCCAGGATCCCAGCTCCACACCTCGCTTGGGGCCCTCTGGTCCAGCAACATCTGTAGTCCTACTGGGACAGAATCCTGGACCAGAGAAGTTCAACCTGTACTGTATCCCCAGTTTGATTTCCACCCCACTCTCATATTGCTTTGTGTACCAGTAGCATCATGTAAGAAGAATCCTCACAGGATATTGTTTTCTGTAAGATGCCATTTACGCAGTTGAATGTAATTTCTTAATGTTTTTGAAATAAACTCTCCTGGTTTTTGTGCTATGGGTAGTAACCTCCCCTCTTTCCACGATGCCTCGCTCTGTTGCTATTGCATTCTACCTGCTTTGCCTACCCTATTGAATGCTGTTTCCAAATGTTGTCAATGTTTTACCTCATTACAGCAAATACCTATTACCGGTTCAAGACTGCTGATTCAGCTAGAGCAGTGCTTCCCAAACTTTTCAGCATGGTGCCCTCCCCTCTGCAAGCTGTGAGCTGGCCACGTGAGCTACTCCCCTCCCCCAAAATTAGGCACCACCAGCCCCCTGCTCTTACCCCATACCCCGAGCCAGGCACCTCAGCCCCGCCCCCCCCCCAATCTAACCCCATCCTCCTCCTCACAATGCACTCTCACTCACCTTTGCAAAAAGCAGCTAGCTCCATGTAGGACTTTGCCAGCTGCCTGCTTTCTACAGAGGCTGAACTGGGTTGTTCATGTAAAAGGGCAGGGGCTGAGAGCCAAATGCAAAGACTGGCTGTTTTTTGGGGGTAGGGGAACGATGGCGGGGGGGTGGGTCACCTTGCACCCCACCCCACAACTGGAATTTCTTCATACCCCCGCCCCCAGTTTGGGAAACCATGAACTAGGGCTTGGTTGCCAGGTTGCATGTGAGGGATTCACAGGCAACAAGCAGTTTTTTTCCCACCAGGGCTTTTGTTTTGCTCAGTGGGCTTCTGCCAAGGAACAACTAAGTGGGTGTGATGTAGGATGTTACCCCAGGTTTTTATAATTAGGGCTTCCACTTGTTCGTAGCTCTCGGACACCTGGCCCTGGTGAGATGATGGTGAAAAGTCTGAGCATGAAAGTCCTAATGGGAGCTGCAGGTGGCTGAACACATCTGAGAATTAGGTTGTAATGAGGTTCCTATCTGTGAAATAAAAAACATGCACCCTACACACCTGTCTGAGCTCTGCTTCTAGAAACAAGTAGTAACCTCCAGCCATCTAATAAAAAGGGCTTCTGGGCCAGTCCAGTGCTACTCCCTCTCTGAGTGGCTAAGCTCAGGAGCTAAAAGGGATAATTTCCACCTCCCTGGGCCAGAGTTCAGCTTTTCACTTTTACAGGCGCCAGCTTGGCAGGTATTTGTCAGTTACCAGCAAATAATCCAGGTAATGGGATTCTGAGTCCATGTGTGACAGAAGAACTGATGCCCTGAGTGTGTTCTAAATGACAAAAAGCAGAGCAATCATTTGGCTGATGTTGAAGGCGAGGAAGTGCTAAATACTATAGTGCCTGTACTATACAGCCTCAGCTGTGGATCCAAGACCCTTTTGTGCCAGGCACTAAAAGAACAAAGAAAGTGGGGGCCCCGCCCCAAAGATCTTGCAATCTTAGATATAAGATAGTGTTACAGGAAGATGGGGAAGTACAGGGATTTCTAGGGCTGCCACCTTTCCTGACCGGACAGACAAGACCCCATTGCTACAAATGCTGTTCGGGTCAGGCCAGCTGGGAAACCCTAGATAGAGCTCCTAAGTAATGTTTGTTCAGCCCAAGCAGACTGTCATAAGGGGAGGAGTAAGGGACAGCCTCCCCTGAAACATTTCTTCTGCATCACTGAAGTGTGCCATCTGCCTGATTACGGCCCTCCTTGCCAGTGCACACAGCACTCTGGTAATGCTGCATGACCAGGTGCAGCCTTAGGGCAAAGTGAGCAAGGCAGTTGCCTTGAGCCCCGCACCTTCAGGGCCCTGTGCTCCAGTTGAAGATAGCATCCACCAGCCAGGCCCCTGCTGTCAGTGTGCCACCTTGGGTCCTGCCCACGAGCTGGGCTCCACTGTTACATACCACCTTGGGCCCCACCCCCAGGTGCTGGCACTAGGGGTGTGGAGGGTGCTGCAGTACCCTGTGGCTTGAAGTGGTTATACAGGGTTTCTACCTGGATTCAAGAGCTCTCAGCACACCCCCACTATAAAAAAATTGTTCCAGCACACCTGGTCCCACCAGCTGGGCCCAGCTGGGCTGGCTCTGTGTGTGTGAGTGACCCTTTTCAGTGTCTGCCCTAGTTGAACCAGGAATGGCTGTCACATCCCAGTCAGCCTTCTGCCATGATGCTGCAGCACAATATAATAAATGGGACGTTGTGCTGATTCTGTAAGTCGATTTGGGAATTAGCACCTGCCCCAGTGGGGCACAGAAGTGTGATCTCAGAAGCGAGAAGGCTGGCTGAGTGTCATCCCATCCATGATAGCTGAGATTAAAGGGAAAAAAAATTCCCCTCTTTTTCTTTTTTCCCCTTCATTAAAATGTCTGGGCCTTGTCATTCCAGTCAGTCAACGTTAGAATGAGCCTGACTCTTACATGAATTATTTAAGAACATAACATAAGAACATAAGCATGGCCATACTGGGTCAGACCAAAGGTCCATCCAGCCCAGCATCCCATCTGCCAACGGTGGCCAATGCCAGGTGCCCCAGAGAAGGAGAACAGAAGACAATGATCAAGTGATTTATCTCCTGCCATCCATCTCCTGCCCTTGTTCTGAAGGCTAGGGCACCATACTTTATCCCTGGCTAATAGCCATTTATGGATCTAACCTGCGAAAATTTATCAAGCTCTTTTTTAAACCCTAATAGAGTCCTGGCCTTCACAGCCTCCTCGGGCAAGGAGTTCCACAGGTTGACTGTGCGCTGTGTGAAGAAAAATTTCCTTTTATTAGTTTTGAACCTACTACCCATCAATTTCATTTGGTGTCCCCTAGTTCTTGTATTATGGGAAAAGGTAAATAATTTTTCTATATTCACTTTCTCCACACCATTCATGATTTTATATACCTCTATCATATCGCCCCTCAATCGCCTCTTTTCCAAACTGAAAAGTCCCAGTCTCTCTAGCCTCTCCCCATATGGGACCCGTTCCAAGCCCCTAATCATCTTAGTCGCCCTTTTCTGAATCTTTTCTGATGCCAATATATCTTTTTTGAGGTGAGGAGACCACATCTGCACGCAGTACTCAAGATGTGGGCGTACCATAGTTTTATATAGGGGAAGTATGATATCTTTTGTCTTATTATCAATCCCTTTTTTAATAATGCCTAACATCCTATTTGCCTTACTAACTGCCGCTGCACACTGCGTGGATGTCTTCAGAGAACTATCCACTATAACTCCAAGATCCCTTTCCTGATCTGTCGTAGCTAAATTTGACCCCATCATGTAGTACGTGTAATTTGGGTTATTTTTTCCAACATGCATTACCTTACACTTACCCACATTAAATTTCATTTGCCATTTTGCTGCCCAATCACTCAGTTTGCTGAGATCTTTTTGTAGTTCTTCACAATCTGTTTTGGTTTTGACTGTCCTGAACAACTTAATCTCTGTTAAATTATTAAACTATGTGTAGTCCATTGGAATTTTCCAATGGGCTTAGTTCTTTTAACCCTATTTAAGATTTTTTCAACCACTTGTATTATTTGCATTATGGTTGTGTCCATCAGGTACTGTGCAAGCATGACCAAGAGACAAAAATAATCTAATAGCTAGCAAATGCTGATTGTAAATTATGAGGAACATGACATATCTGACACTGTGTACCAGGACTTCTGGCTATAGAATGATATTTTACAAAAATTCCCCCCGCACACACACTTTTAAAATTAAAAGAAAAAACCCCATCACGCTCATCCAGTGCCTGTACCATAGTATGACCGTATCGTTTAAGGTGTTTGGCCATCTCATGGATGAAGGGTGGTAACGCAGTATATTGCAATTGTAAAAATGGAGTATTTTTTGGTAGAAAGTCTCAATTTTCACTGGTGATTTTTTTTTTTTAAATCTGACTATATCATTGAAGGTGTTTGAATGAGGGGTGGTTATGGATTATAGCAGATGACCTGCGCTCCATGAAGAGTACAAGGGTTATGTAGTAGTAGTAGTTGATAATATTGGGACGGTAAAAATGGAGTAGTTTCTTTGGTATAAAGTCTCAGTTTGCACTGACAAAATGTTTTTTTTTTAAAAAAAAATCTATGGCTCATTAATGTATATTTCTGTTTTGAAATGCTGGATATCATCATGCATAAATCCCAGGCTTGATAACTTCATATGGGCTGAAAATAAGCAGAAAACTTGGTGCTGCTGCCAGAATTTGCTTCCTTCTTGCAGTATTTATGTGATACTTTGACTTTATGATGCACTTCCCTTGCCCACACACTGGCTACTTTCCTCTACTGGACTATGACAAACCAAAAGTAACACACACAAAAGAAAAAAAAATACCAGCGAGAAAGCCGTGCTAGACAATACCATCCAAACAAAAAAAAGCAGTCAAGTAGCACTTTAACAAAATAATTTATTAGGTGGAGAGCTTTGGTGGGACAGACCCACTTCTTCAGACCATAGCCATACCAGAACAGACTCTAAAGGTACAGAGAACCAAAAAAGTAATCAAGGTTGACAAATCAGAAATACTTGATAAATTATTTTGTTACTCTTTAAAATGCTACTTGACTAATTTTTTTTTTGTTTTGACAAGAAAAAAACTTGGTTAGATGCCACAAAGTAAGTGGCAATGCCTTAACCATATGTGTGTTGTAAAGGCCACTAGGACCTCTTCCATCCTTATCAAGGGGAGTGCTAACCTTCTCTCCTTTCATACAACACACAGCTTAGGCACAGGCTTGGGTTACTTAAATCACTGGAAGATTCAGAATTTTTACATTAGGGTGAGTAAAAAAAAAAAGACGAAAATAAAATATTTTACTTTTTACGCATTTCAACTGTTTAATAAATAGAACGTATATTGTCATACCTGGGATTATTCCTTGGTAATGACATTCAGAAGCCAAATAATTCAATCAAATGAATGAAACTAGGTCGTTGTCCATCTCTGAGCCGCTAATATATTTATCCATTCTAACCAATCAGAATACAGGAACCAGCTAATTAGCATAGAAGTGGTGAATTTTATCCTGGAAAAATTCCTTCATGCAGCTGTGAAGTTCCCCCCAAGGGGCTTGATGTTAGCTTGGCCTGAAAAAGCATCTCAGGCGTAATCAACCACTAACATGTACGCCGAATCAGCGGTTTCCAAACAGCTGAAACATTTACTAGCCATTTTGAGTGTGGCAGCTGCGGCTCGCGGTGCTTATTCGCCTCATCCATGATGGCGGCCGCCGAGGGGCGTTGCAGCTTAATTATTCGCAGGTTCGAATCTCAAGGGGGCCAAAAAACTTTTTACATTTTTTTTTTTTGGTTTGTTTTTGTTTTGGTTTAACTGAAAGCCCCCACACCCAGGGCAGGAGCTCTGTGAACTTTGTGCTTTTCACCAACAGAAGCTGGTCCGATAAAAGATATTATAACACCCACTTGTTTGAGTAAAAACTTTTTAGAACATTTAAATTTATTTTATTCTCATGGTTGATTTAAATATGATTTATAAATATAGCACTTTAGCATTCTCAAGATTGAAAGGAGGCAGAATGTGGGAGCAGAATGGGGCTTCAAACACTCCTTGGGCTCAGAGAGTGTGGCACCCTATGAGGACTGTGAGGCTTCCCTGATCATGGGAGAAGTAACCACCCCCTGCCCTGCCCTATAACACTGATGTGAGTGGAGATCTTCATAATTTGCACCAGTGTGAGAAAGCTCAGATTAGGCCTAAGGGGTGTATCTACCCTTGTAAGCCATGTCCCTGGGCTGCAGCGTCACACTCTTCTGGTCCTGAGACCTTAAACTCCAAAGTGAGGGACTGATTGGGCTGGTCCGCATATTGCACAGTGGCCAAAGAATGCAGGGGGACCCTCAAGAAATTGCTTTCGTTGCAGGAAAGGGAGGCCATCTGCGGTGGTGGAGTGGTTAGTCAAAACCCATGGGACCAAAATCACTTAAAAACTAGAAAATTTACCCAGCATTGCTTGGGTCCTTAACTCAATTAAGTTTTGGGTCTGGAAAAAGAAAAAGAAAATGTACATGATTTATTTGGAGCCAGGTAAGAAGTGCTTCTCCCTGGGCACTGCAGCTCCAGCAGGCACAGGTTGGGGATGGGTGTATGTCCCCCAGCTGGGCCAGGTCCAGGTTCATCTGCCCCCTACACTTTGGAGCCAGAGTGAGTAAAGCAGCAAACTATTATCCCAGTCCCGTTTCTGTCCCCTTGCTGCTCCCTTGTGGTCATTATATAGAATCATAGAATATGAGAACAGGAAGGGACCTCACAAGGCCATTAAGCCCAGTCCCCTGCCCTCACCGCAGGACCAAGCACCATCTAAATCATCCCGGTTAGATATTTATCCACCCTACACTTAAATATCTTCAGTGAGGGAGATTCTACAATCACCCTAGGCAATTTATTCTAGTGCTTAACCACCCTGACAGGTAGGGATCAGGAACGGTAACATTAAAAACCTGAAGGAGAACACTTCAATCTCCCTGGACACTCAGTAGCAGATTTAAAAGTAGCCATCCTGCAACAAAAAAAACTTCAAAAACAGACTCCAAAGATAAACTGCAGCGCTACAATTCATTTGCCAATTTGACACCATCAGTCAAGGATTGAACAAAGACTGGGAATGGCTGGCCAACTACAAAAGTGCTTCTCCTCTCTTGGTGTTCACACCTCCTCATCAGCTGCTGCAAGAGAGCCACATCCCCCCTGACTGAACTGACCTTGTCAATGCTGGCCTTTCTCTTGATTGGTACTCTCTTCTTTCCATGAGCCCGTATATTTAGACATGCCTTATATCTGCCTCTGGAATCTCCACTCCAATGCATCTGACAAAGTGGGTCTTTGCCCACGAAAGCTTGTGCTCCAAAAAATCTGTTAGTCTATAAGGTGCCACAGGACTTCTAATTGTTTTTGCAGATACAGACTAACACAGCTACCCCTCTGATACCTGACAGTTAAGAAATTTTCCTAATGTCCAACCTAAACCTCCCTTGTTGCAATTTAAGCCAGTTGCTTCTTGATGCTAAGGAGAACAATACTTCTCCCTGCTTCTTGTAACAACCTGTAGGTGCTTGAAAGATGCTAGCATGTCACCTCTCAGTCTTCTTTTTTCCAACCTAAATCAACTCAGTTTTTTAAATCTTCCCTCATAGGTCATATTTTTGAGACCATTAATCGTTTTAATTGATCTTCTGCGACCTTCTCCAATTTCTCCACATCTTTGCTAAAATGTGTGGCCCAGAACTGAACATAGTACTCCAACTGGGGCCTAATCAGTGCAGAGTAGAGCATAAGAATTACTTCTCATGTCTTGCTCACAACACTCCTGTTAATGCATCCCCGAATCATGTTTGTTTTATTTGCAATGGTGTCACACTGTTGGCTCATGGTCCACTCTGACCCCTAAATCCCTTCTGCAATACTCTATCATAGGGAGTCACTTCCCATTTTTTATGTGTGAAACTGATTGTTCCTCTCTAAGTGGAGGACTTCGCATTTGTCCTTTTTGAACTTCATCCTATTTGCCTCAGACCATTTCTCCACTTTGTCCAAATAAGTTTCAATTCTGATCCTATGTTCCAAAGCGCTTGCAAAGCATTTGGTATCATCTGCAAACTCGATAAACATACTTTCTATGCTGGGGGGCTGCAACCTGCTGCTCCAGAACCACATGCAGCTCTTTAAGGACTTCTTTGTGGCTACCAACACTATAAATGCAAAGTTTAAAAAAACAAACAAACCCTTCTGATTACTTTCGATAAATGGTGACCATCTAAAAGCCCAACAATGAACAACTCATATCTAAATAACAAATTATATATGATCTTGAAATGTTGGACAACTCCCCCTTTAATATGTGCAGTGCATTGTGGGATATGATTCTATATCTATGTTTTGATTGTGTGGCTAATAAAATCTTGATTTTGAAAAGGAAAAGGAAGCTTGAGGTATTCCTGCTGTGAAGGGCAACATGTGTTTTAAGGAAGAAAACTGAAATTAAATGAGAAGTAAAATTGGCATAAATAACGTGGGTTTGGTAGCGAAAGCTGGGAAGACAGTGGAACAAACACACACAAAGTGAGAGGAAATAGAATATGTGAAAAATTTGTGTATGTCTTGCAGTAAACATGCATCACATTACAAATCATTGTGTGTGCGCTGTTCTTAAAATAGGGGTTACAAAAATTCTGGTTTGATGTTATTTATTGAGTACCGTCTCGTATTCACATGCATTGCGGCTCTTGAACTATGGAGGTTTTAACCAAATTTGAAAAAAAAATGGCTTCTCTCACTGTTTTGGTTCCCACCCTCTGCTCTAGGCCATTGTCTAAATCATTGATGAAGATATTGAACAGAACTGGCCCCAAAACTGACCCCCGTGGAACCCCACTTGTTATTCCCTTCCAGAATGACTGTGAACCATTAATAACTACTCTCTGTGGATGGTTCTCCCAACAGTTACACACCCAATGATCGAGGATGAGTGGGATACACTCAAAGTGAGCCACACAGTTGGGGCAGTCCCCTTCCTTTCTGTTTTATGAGAAGCAGTACCACCTCAGGCACATCCCATTTTCCTGGCACAATCAGAACCTTTGTTTGCTTTAAGTTATGATAAGAGGTACCTGCATACCAAATTTGGTGGCCCTCACTCTTACCATTTAGGAGTGTTTGAACAAACAAGCAGATAGACAGACAAACATTTTCAAATATATAGTAGATGCTGCATGAAAATGTATCAGCTTTTTTTGGGCTTCTGTCTTTGAACAGCTCAGAGCCAGATTCTGGGGCTGGTATAATAAGCTGAACCATCACCCATGAACTAACAATCCACAGACCACGGAAAAGGTCCTTTTCCCAATGGAATGTCCTACCTAAAACACTGGTCTGTCTTCACCAGTGGTTTCTTTAAAGCTGATTTGGGCACGTGGGGCATTCAGTAATGAAACGTGCTGTGGGGTGAGTGCCCAGGGTGGTATCATAGACTGTTGTACTTGCTGTAGTTATTATTTTTCAGCTCTCTGGGTGTGCCACAGTTTAGATTTACAAAGACACAGCTCTTGTGCCAGGAATTTTACAATGTCAATTTCAGATGTGACTCACGCAAGAGAGACTATAGGGAAGTTGAGAGATGGGATAAGTATAAAGGCATATGAGTGTTCTTTCCTTGCATACAGAGACATGAACTGATACAAAAGTTGTCCTATGGTTGGGATATTACCTGGTTGGGTGGCATTTTGTAGGTCTCAAAAGCTCCAGGCCTATGAATAAACGGTTGAGAGGTGGGAGTGGTTTGTGGATTAACATCTTGAATTCTTCATCCCATGTGAATTCTTCCTCAAACCAGTGAAATCTCTCTGGGTTTAGTTCTGTCTCCATTACAGCTGGCAGACTCTGAATGGAACAAATCCAGAACAGTTTCTTTAGTGCCAAAAACAAGGGGTGAAGAATTATTGTGGGGGAGTCTGTGCAGAGCAAAAGACCAGGGTCAGTGCTTCTGAGTGCAAATCCTCAGCTGGCGTAAACTGTCATTGCTCCACTGGCAATTGATACCAACTAGGGATCTGGCTCCTGGTTTTTATCCCTGCTTCTGCCAGGAATACTTTTGTATGTAACCTGAGGCAAGTCATAATCTCTATGTGGCTCATTTCATCTGTGTGTAAAATGAATGCAGTAATACAGACCTCCCAGAGATTAATTAACTGACATCTTTCAGAACCACTGATGGAAGACCAAGGTTTCATTATCTTATTTATTCTTTTAAATTTTGATCACACTAAAATAGGCTCTTTAGAAAGTTAAATTAAAAAATGAGTGTCTAAGAGGAACTGCAAATTCATTGTTTACAGTCAAGAAATATTTCAGGTGCAAACAAGCAGCATGCTGGTTTTTGTGCCTGCAGTGTTCACAATAAACTAGCATTTCAGCTGCCACAGACAGAGACCCATTCACTGGGGGATTTGACTGAGAAGGGAAAATTAGTGCCATGTGATAAATTATGTCTCTGGTTGGGGATGAGCTTTAAGAAGGATTTACTCACAAAACTGCCTAATCTGAGCTCGCTTTATCCATCTTTCTGGGTATCCCAAAGGTTTAAGTGAGAACATGAATGTACCATGAACTTGTTAATCAAATTTTTCTCAATCAGGGGAGGAATGCAGCTTGCTGATTCCAATTGTTCAGTGCTGATAAATCTCTGTAAATTACAAGAGGGCTAATGACACATTGAAGGATGTTTGTGCTAATCCCAAAGGTGGTAACAGCACCACAAACATGCTTTAAAAGAATGGGATGTAAAAAGAAATGAAAGCAAGAAGCCAAGGCAAATCAGCAACTGAAGCACCTCAAGATGAGACCTTATGAGCTAAGCTGCACCTCGCCTCTGTCATTGCTTTTGGAAGAGAGAGGGAGATGAGTCAAAGTACCCAGCCAATTTGTGCTCCATGAAGCGTTAAATACCAGAACTGTTAATTCTAAGGCCTTGTCTCCACTATGTGGTGGATCGACGCAGCAGTGATCGATCCATGCATAGCCGATTTATTGTGTCTGCTGTAGATAGTCATGGTAAATCAATCTCTGAGCTCTTTCTTGTCTACAGCGGTACTTCATCATGGCAGCAATCAATCCACTGGCTGTTAATTTATTGCGTCTGCTGTAGCCACAGTAAATTGCTCTCGGGGCTCTCTCCCATCAACACTGGCACTTCATCAAAACAAGAAGAGTAGTTGGCGTCAAAAGGAGGGCAGCCCCTGTCAACCTTACCACATGTAAGTCGCCACAGTGAGCGTGTCATCTTCAGCTATGTTATTTACATAGCTGAAGTAGATCAATGGTGCAAGTAAGTGTACACAAGGCCTTACTTATTATTGAGGACCTTGCAATCCTCCTTTGAGATGGGAGTGGAAGCGTCACACAGATCCGACTAATTTAACGGAAGTGACGTTTCATTTTGGTGGCCCAAATGGGCAGCATCTGGAGATGCCATATTCATCTTTTGATAGCAGCCTTCAATTATCTGTAGTGGGATTGCAAAAAGGATGGAGTGAGGTTGTTTTCAGTGGTGACAGATGGCAGAATGAGGAGCAATGGTCTCAGGTTACAGTTGGGGAGGTCTAGGTTGGATTGTAGGAAATAATTTTCAGTAGGAGGGTGGTGAAGCACTGGAATAGGTTACCTAGAGAGTGGTGGAATCTCCATCCCTAAAAGTATTTAAGTCCCATCTTGACAAAGCCCTGACTGGGATGATTCAGTCGGGATGGGTTTTGCTTTGAGCAGGGGGGTGGACTTGATGATTTCCTGGGGTCTCTTTCAACCCTATGATTCTGTGCTACCACTTACTACCCTAACTGAGAGGCAGCTATATCCAAAGAGTCCAGCAGTGTCCATGCAAGCTCCACCACGAGGGAGCCAGATTGCAGAACTCCAGCTGAGCCAAGTGTTACCATGACCACATTTTGAACGTCTGCACCAGCTAGTGCAGCAGTTTCCAAACTCTTTTCTTGAATGACCTCATTCTGAGACCTACTGATTACTGTGACCCTGTAACTACATCTCTGCTGGAGACTGAACCACATGTGATGCCAGCATGGACCCTGAACTGAAAGAGGTGCTCCACAAAATGGCATCGTCCAAGCAATGTGACCTTGCATGTATGGTGCACACGAGGTCATGAGGAATGGAAGATGCCGTTTTGTAGAGTGGGTCTGGCTGTATTTGCATTTGGTTTGTGAGTTCACCTGCTGACAGTGCAGACCCAAAGTTTGGGAACTGCTGTTTGATTGAGTGATGTCTCTTTTTGGTGATTCACTTGCGTGAAGCTTTTGTTAGGAGTGGAGCATGAAAAAGTATCACAGCCTTTCTCCCAGTCCTGCTTTGACCACTGGCTGCATCTTTCTGGGTCAGGGGAGCTCCTTTGACCTGAATGGGACAGAGGGGATTTGGGAAAGTAGAAAATATCCTAAACCAGGAGTGGGTTAACACCTTTTCTCTTCCAAAGTGAACCCTGACAAATTTAACGACCCCAAGAGTTCAAGAGTTTATGTTGCTAGAAGTACCAACTTTCAATGAGCTGTGACACTAATGTGTCGTGTCTTCAGAGTATCTCCAGCAGCTCAACAGGGCTATGATGATTTGTATCAGCTGACATCAGATCTTTCATACAATTGGTCTCTCAAGCAAAGTTCCCACTTATCTTCTCCATCCATGTGTGGAATAATTTTTTTCTGTGCAACAAGGCTTGCGTGAATGTGTACCACCAGTAGAAACAAAACCTAGCTGTGGGTGTGCTGTTAATCAGCTGGCCATCATAGGAATCTCTCTTGAGTGACTGCACAAGTGAACAGTTTACCAGGAACACTGCTCTCAACTCAGAACCAAGGTAGTTTATTGAAGATAAAAGATAGTTTCCTCTGCTTGTTGAATCCTAGGATTTATGTATGTACGTAATCAGCCCCAAATATGCACTTGATATCTCATCCCAGGCTTCTAGTCTTCACCATGGTAGATATTTGTTACACTCATATTGTCTGGAGGCAGGGCACAGGGGGTAGTTTCATGAGTTGACTAAATGATCTGCCTTCCTGAGGCAGCTCTCCTGGGTGCCGCTCCTTTGATTGAACATTAATTGGCCATACTGAGTGCTTGCGCTTGACTTAGACAAGTGTGTGTGGCCTCCAAGTGGAATATTAATGACCAAACTTGCTATTGAATAGGTTTACAAGGAGATAAGGCTCAATTTTCAGCTGCTAGTCGCATCATACATCCTAATTAGTGGGAAGATTTCCCAAGGACAAATCTGTACCGTAATTGATCAGTTCTGTTGGAGAAATGGACTCCAAATAGTGAGCCAGCATTTCTCCTGCCAGGAAAGAGTCTTGTTCCATTGATTTCAGTAGCAATGAGGAGCCTGAGTATGCTTGTGGATCTGGACCATACAAACTGAACGTGTGCTAGCTTCCTTGTGATTACCATTGGGCTTCAAACCTAAGATTATCATCTTCAAATCACTGACAGCTACCACTTAAGTTAAATAAGTAAATTCCATTATTAGGTAGCAATGGTAGGATATTTTCCTGGATGGACCAGCTGCTATAGGGGGAAGCTTAATATATGAACCCAGCGGTGGACGTGATCAAAACTGAAAGATTTGGGTGCTGATCCCAGTTCTACCACTGACAGGCTCTGAAGCCTCGGTCAAATCATTTACTTGCTCTGTGGCTCAGTTTCCCCATCTGGAAAATGTGGGTATATGTACGCATCCTTGATAGGCATTTTGATGCCATGGAGTAAAAAGGGGCTAACTCCAGTGCTATGGTGGGCAAAGAAAACACCTTCTCCAATCCAGTCTTTTTCTCCTACAGCACTGGAAACTATGCTGGCCTGGGTACAGCATGGAATGAAAGTAACAATGATCGAAGATTTTATTTCTCTGCTTATATTACCCCTCTCCCACCGTCTCTTCACACATGGAGGCCAGGTCTACACTAGACACTAAAGCCCACTGTAGATACACAGTTCTAGCTATGGCAAATGCATAGCTACAATCGACTTACTTGGCTGTCCTCGCAAGAATGAGGAGTACATGGGTCAACAGCTGACCACAAATAGTTTGATTTCAACTGTCCTGACCAAGTGTGTGAAATCGAATCCCAGAAGATTGACTCAGACCAGGTCAATCTTCTGCACAGTGAAGACATACCTAAAGATCTCCCCTCAGGCAGCCAGTACTCTCCTACTTGTCCCTTGTGACCCCAGCTTCCTGAGTCAGAAACCAGGCAAGAGGGTGTGACCTGGAGAAACCGCTTTCCCTGTGCTGCTAGCAAGCGTTGGACGTCCGTGCTAAGCTGCTTATTTTGCCATTTTAATTTTTTAATCGCATACATTTGGTTGTTCTCTCGGGTCAGTAAGCATTAGCTCTTTAAGTCCAATTAGCTACGTTTAGAGCTTGGTCTGAGGAGGTGGGGGAGCTGGCAAGACTCAGGACACCAACAGTTAGATGGCCAAGAACTGTAGAGGGTTGGCTGGATGAGTGCAGCAGGGATGGAGCTCTGATCCACCTGGTGTATCCCTCCTCCAGGGCATTACCACCAGCAATTGCAAATTCTGAATCCAGCGTGGCTTGTAAGTCATTGAAGAGAGTTTGCCCCTTGTCCTTGCTCTGAGTGCTCTAGCAGGCTATAACTCAGACTCTGCTTCCTGTTCTGAGCCCGTGCCTTATCCCACCTAGTGAACCTGCTTCTGATCCTGCATACCCTGGTGAAAATCAGCAAGAGCTCCGTTACTCACACAAGGACCAAGCATCTCAGGCCTTGTTTCATGTATTGAGTGCTGGGTAATAGCATGAAAGGGCTTCATTTTTCTGAAACAAAACTGCCTCTTTATTCAATGAACTATTTACAGAAATGATGCAACTGCAGCTAGCATTCCAGCCACGTTGACACAGACTGACTTCCTAATGCCTCTTCCAAATGGCTCTTTCCCGCAAACCGTACTCCTCCCTCCAAGTTCCGTGCTGGTTGGCCTGATTTTGATCTCACTGACACTGGTGCAAATCAGCAATAACTGAGGTGTCATTCATGAGACTGATTCTGATCTCAGGTTGGTGTAAAGCAGCAATATCCCGCTCCAGGTCAAAGGAGAGTCATACTGGTCTGAAATCAGCATTTGGCTCATCTCCCAGTTTATGCCCTTTTGTTTTTTAATACATCTGCTGTGCTTGTGCGACTCTCTTCTCTTTCCTCATACAACTTGTTAAAACTTGGGTCTCTTGTCTCTCTCTTTTCCACTGCTGATCTCTCCTCTGGTGCTGTGTGCGCTGTGTACCAAGATGTTTTTAGACTGGTGATCACCCAAAGCATGTGATTGCCTCCTCAAGAATGAAGCTGCTGGCAGGTTTATCAGACTTTTTGAAAACTGGTTGGAAAATTTGTGTCCAATTTTCCATCGGAATACACTATTTCCATTAAAACCAATATACATATGCAAAATCATGTTGATGTCAGTGAAAGTTTAGATCTTTTTTATTTTGACAGGACATTCCATTTCAATCCTTTTAATATAAAAAATAAAAAGTCAAAAATAAAACAGTTTTAATTTGGTTAGTTTAATTGAATATGAGCCATTTTGGCTGGTTTGAAATATTTTTTTGGATGTGGGGTCATGGGGAGAGGATTGCGTTTAATGAAAATGTTCCAATTTTTGCCATTTCATATTAATTCAGGAACACCATAACTGCTTCCCCTGTCTTGGAATCTTGACATTTTCAGATGTCTGACATTCTGTTTTCCGACCAGCTATTGTTTAATGGGAGCACAATGGTAGTGCTAAGGCTACCATGATTTTTCAGAACGATGCAGCTGAACTGCAGATGAGCCGGTGGGAAGGTTTTGGAGTTTTTCAGTTTTTAGTTTAGTTTTTTTTCCCCTCTGGCCTGTGGAACAATCTGGACACAAAAAGGAGTTTCTTTGTGTGTATGAGTGTAGAGTGAGTGTGTGTGGTGGTTTTGGGAGGGTTGGACATGTTGCAAGGCATCAGGACAAAATCTGGAAGTGGAATAAAAGGCAGGTTGAAAGGTAGAGCACAGGTGCTTGAGTATGGTGTCCATTTCTGCCATGCTTGGCTGCTTGATTTTGTTATTGGTATTGTCACATGTATGGCTTTTAGAGCTGTCATCTCAAATTAGTGCCCCACTACAGTAGGCCTGTTATATGCAGCTAGGGAAAGTCAGTCCTTGCTCCCAAGCAGTATACAGTGTAATGGGATGGGAAGAGCAGCTGGAGTAGAGGACAATGAAGTGTCTCACTCAAGGTCACACAGAGGAGTTGAGCCCGGAACTCAGCCCAGTGAGTCAGCTATTCTTGCACTCTTTGTCCGACATAAACAGGACTCTGCCTGGATGGCAGGTGAAATTCATCCTGGAGCAGAAGGGCCATGTGACAGCCCGCACAGAGACAGAAGGGGTTAAAACCTTGTGGGTGGAGGA
The DNA here is from genome assembly GCF_033958435.1 of Carettochelys insculpta. Lineage (NCBI taxonomy): Eukaryota > Metazoa > Chordata > Testudines > Carettochelyidae > Carettochelys > Carettochelys insculpta. Next base: position 17,136,589 of record NC_134157.1, read on the forward strand.
AGTCCCAACCCACCAGTGAGACTGGGTATGCTCCAAGGGCTGGGCAGTATATAAAGGAGCAGCTCAGCTCAGCTGGGGCTGGACCCTGGAGAGGAAGGACTAACTATGAGAGTTCCAGAGGTAACCTACCCAGAGACCTAGACAGCAGGATCCGGAGACCTGGAAGACCATATCAAGTTTCCAAAGCTGGTGGAGCCTCATGGGGAGATGGGTGTGGTGGAGCCTGAGGACCTTGGAAACTACTTGCAGCCCCTGCAACACCAGACCTGGTAGGAAGTTACCCAGGAAGGGTGCACGTGTGGCTTCTCCCACCTGAGTAAGATCAGCCTGTTGTGCTGGGATTCCCTGCTGAGAGAGTGGTGGGTCAGCTCTCCACTGACAGTGCCCTGTGTCAGGACCTGATAGAGTAAGGCAGGCTCAGGCCCCCCATCAGGGCTTCTGCTTGCAATCCCTTGAACTCTGGCCACTAGAATGTACTGGCCTGAGCCCAAGGGCTCTGCTACTGACTCTGGCCATTAGGACACGCTGTCTCAGCGTGATGAACTGATTCACATCACCTATGTGCATCAACAGTACAAGTGGTGTCCACACCCTTCCCCCCCCATGTCCTGCCCCTCACAGGACAGGGTTTGTTTCTGCCATGACAAGCCAGTGTGAGCTGGGTGTACATGTCCTGTAGATCTTCTGCTCATGAGGGGAATTTCACCCAAGAGGCGTAAAAGTAGACTAGGAAGTAGTCTCCTGAGTCAAGCATTTCTCTCCCATTGAAAAAACAGATTCCTTCTAAAAATTTCATCTTCTTATGGTCACTAGTGATTCGGACCTCTTCCTCATGCATCTTAATGTGGCAGAAGGAAAATGCACTCAAATGAGCTGGCTGAGGTGGAAATTGTTTGAGGATTGAAGCTTATGTCTGTTTTTAAAGCCCTCCAAATCTGGCGGACCAGGGATGTTGGGTCCAGGGGGTCTGTTCATCCTATTGTAAAGAAAGGGAGCAGTTGCAAAGTTCAGATCCACATTTTAGTGAGGATTTTCAGAGCAGCCCTAATGTATTGAAATCCTATTAAAACTAATGGGAAATGAGCACCCACATCTCTCTAAAATGCACATCTAAATTCTTTGGTGTGTGGTCAATAAGCATTGGGGGACCTGGTGGATACAACATCACAATGGACCCTAGATTGTGTTCCTGGCTTTGCATGTGACCTGTTGGGGATACCCAGGACTTATGAGGAGAAGCTGAGGGAACTCAGCTTATTTAGTCTGCTGAAGAGATGAATAAGGGGGGATTTGATAGCAGCCTTCGACTACCTGAAGGGTGGGTTCCAAAAAGGATGGAGCCAGGCCATTCTCAGTGGTACTAGGTGACAGAACAAGGAGCGGTGGTCTCAAAGTTGCAGTGGTGGAGGTCTAGGCTGGATATTAGGAAAAAAACTGTTTCACTAGGAGAGTCGTGAAGCACTGGAATGGGTGCCTAGGGAACTGGCGGAATCTCCATTCTTAGAGGCTTTGAAGGCCAGGCTTGCCAGAGCCCTGGCTGGGATGATTTAGTTGGGGTTGGTCCTGCTTTGAGCAGAGGGTTGAACTAGGAGACATTCTGAAGTCTCCTCCAACCTTAAACATCTATGATTCTTTGATTCTAAGAATCGTTCCTGTGTTCTGCCTCAGTTTCCCCTTCTGTAAGGTGGGGATAATGGTACTGAGCCCTTTTATAAAGTGCTTTGAGATGTGTGGATGAAAAGTGCTTTGTAACAGTTAGGTGTCGTGTCAGGCAGTAATAATGCCTCTCAGGCCTGGTGGGGCCAGGGAAGAGAAACAATAGCAGAAAGACTCCATGACTTCCTCAAGGGCACCCAGGATATTGGTAACGGAGCAGGGAACTGAACTCAGGTCTCCTAAGCCAGGATCTTAATCACTAGACCATTTTTCCTTCCTAATGTTGCAGCAAGGCACTGTTTGGATCTGGGGTTTTACTTTACATCTCTCTCTCTAGTTTAAAAAATAAACTGCTTTCTTTTAAGTAAGCCATTAAAAATCACAAATCCATTTCCATCTTCATCAGATTTTACTCTAACACCATCATCACTCTGGGGGGATATTTTTTGTACTAAAATCTTAATTCGGGGGATTTAAATTCAGTCAGCCCATTTCTCTTCAATAAAATTATTCTTGGCCTCTTTAAATAGCACAATATGGCATATAAAGTCAGCTCACACAGATGAAAAAGCTCGAAGAGGAAAAAGAAGAAAGGGGGAAAGGACCTCCAACCCTTCTGTCTAATCCAAGTGAATTAGAGGATTTCCAAGTGGATTTAGAACTAAATCTTGATTAGGGAGAATTTCTCTCCAAGAGCTGCTGCGCGATAGCATTAATGGGTAACGATCGTGGACAGAGGAAATAGGACAGAAATAACCGAGGGTTACACATACGCATGCACACACGTCTGTTCATAAAGCGAAAGAATCAGGGGAATTTTTCAGAAGGAAAACAAAAAACCCAAACACGGCTGCAACTGAGAAATTTGGGGGACAACTGAAAGAAGATCTTATACGTACGGACTGCCTTTTTCTGTCTATTTCAGCATGTTATTTTAAGGAGGCGTCCATGGCTGGGAATTAATAACAAGATGATTTGCAAATACCACAGAATGATCTACATGCCAAGGGGCTAGAATGGCTGAAAGGGCTAGATAGTCTGTTCTGTCTACACTTTGCATACCTATATTCGACATGTTTTGTTTTTTACCGTAGATTGAATCCCTGGAATTGATCCCCATGCTGTTAAGGCACAGGCGTGGTGTGAGACATGGGGTTCTCTCTCTGATGACCATGGCTTGCATTCTTCCAGTGGGTAAGTGCTTCCGATCAACAAGGATGTCAGTGTGTCAGCTGTCTGTCTGAAATTGCTTTTTGTAAATTCCTCACTGCTAAAATATGGTTTATTTTTGGAGGGCATTTCCAGCCAGGGTCAATCTAGTCATTGATGAGCTACAGCAGTTCAGAAACTGAAGGAAGATAATCACATATGGTATAAAAAGAGGAGCATGGTCTATCAGGGTTCTAGGTTCTGTTCCTGACTCCACTGTGCCTCCTCCGTCTATATAGGGAAACACAAAGATCGGAAGCTGAGAGGGCTTCCGAAAGGGCAAAGTATTTGGAGGTGTGTATATGGGCTGTGGAAGCACTGTCAGGCCTCCAGCATTGGAGGACTGCAGAGGAAGCAGTAGAACAAAGAGAAATCCAATGGTGGTGTATTCGGGGAATTGCCTACTTTTATTGTTCTTATGGGGTGCCGTAGAGATACGCATACACCTCTCATAGAACTGGAAGGGCCCTTGGGAGGTCATCGAGTCCAGTCTCTTGCCCTCTTGGCAGGACCAAGCACCATCCCTGACAGATTTTTTTTAAATATCTGTATGTCCCACACCCCTTGGCCTCCTCGAGGACTGAACTCCCAACCCTGGGTTTAGCAGGCTGAGGCACCAGACTCTATGTTTGCTTTAAAATTTCTGCATGGAAATCCTTACAAGATCCAAAAAACGGAGGTCATGGACAGAGACAGCGTGATTTTCATCCAGGCTCAGACTATAGGCAATTCTCAGAGGACATGACTCAATCCAACGGGAAAACAGGCTACTCTTGAACCCTCAGGGGACTTGGAACATGGGGGTTGGGTCACCTCACTGTCCCAGAAGTGACTGATGATTGTTTTTCCTGCCCCCTCTGATATGGCTTTGTCAGTTTGCAGCACTGCTAGATACCAGGGTTCGACAGAGGGAGAACTTTAATAGAAAAAAAATAAGCCTCCCAATGATGTCTGTGCAAATGAAAGTGAAGTTATTTTTCTTGGCACTTCAAAGTCACAATCGAGATTTCTGTTTGGTTATGAAATGGCTCCCTCCCAGACATCACCCAAGGAGATATTAGGGGGAGCTATCTGACTAGAGCGGGTGACTTGAACTGCACCTTTCAGTATGTGGAAGGTGTATATTGTCTGGGGTACTTGGATGGCAATACAATAGCCTCAAGTAAGGAATGACCCCCACCCAAAAAAGTAGTGATATCAGCCTGGTGAGAAACAGCAGATTACAGAGGGCAAGACTGCTCTGAAAAGTGACCACGGCATCTTGTCTGTCCCCTGTGTGCATTCAGAAGTGCTGACTTTAGTGGCTAGTATAAGTTTCCTGTGGTGCCATGAAGTTTCACAACCACCAGTCCTGGCTCTGAGTTCTGTGCTGCTGTTTAGCTCTGACTTTTCTTCTAAATGTTAGCCCTGCACAACCGACACAGCAGAAGGACAAGGGGGGAATGCACTTTCTCTTGTGCATCATCACCAGAGTGGCTCTCTGAGCTCCAAATTGTGGATGGATGAGTTACCTAGCAATGGGGCAGCACACCTATAACTTGGGCTTCGCCAGTGGATGGCAGAAATAGGCCTGTGGAGCCCTTATTACTGTGATGTGTGAAAAGGAAAGAAACCAGCTTGGCTTTCAGAGGGCAGGCTGCATTTGCAAGGCTCTGATGTAGGAGAACACCCATTTTGACTTCATGCTGAGCACGCTTGAGCTGGAATCAGTGAAATGCAACTTAAACCCAACTCAAAAGACAGGAATAAATGCACCTGCTTTTCACAGCAGAACCTCTTTTTGAAGGGAGGACTGCACAGTATCCTAGACCTGGACTGAACGCTTTGCATTTAACTTCTCAGTTACCTGATGCATTTGTTGGCCTAGCTAATAAGGATGAGAATTGTATCTAGACACAGTCTGTGAAACATACAGAGCTATCCTTTAAAGTCACCAACACTGTATCCTCAGATACTTAGGCTCTTATGGCCCATGAGATTTAGGCACCTAAATAACTGTGAGGCTCTGAGCCGAGAGGTTGACCCAGGGGAGTGTGTGGTACTAAGATGTCTTTTACAGCTTACAGAACTGCTTCTAATGATGTTCATTCAGTCCTGGTCACAGCTCTCTTTCCTATCTCTGGCTTTCCACTGACCTCTAGTGGGCACAAGGAAGGATTGTAATGGTGTGAGGATTATCCTTGGGCCCACACACAAATGTAAAGATGGGTTGACTTCATGATTTAAGGCTTAACACAGCTTGCCAAAGGTAAAGGGCAACATGATATTTTATTAAAGGATCTCTAAAAATATCCTTAAGTATTTGTCCTTGGAAGAATCTAGTCATGGTTTTCAATGGTCTTGTTTAGCTTCTGGTCTACAGTGCTACGGCTGCAATATTATTGTCGGCACAAAGTACGTTGACATGGGCTGCACCAACCCAGAAGTGATCACCTGCTCTCATTCTCATCAGGGCTTCAAACACCGATTCTGCATTAAAACGGAAAGTGGTAAGTCTGCCTCTGGTCACGCAAGTTAAATGCTTGGCCAGGGGTTTTTCTAGTTCGCAACGCCATTATACCAAGACAAATGGATTCATTTTTGCTTGTATAGGTAGAACCTCTCTGACCTGGCAACCTCCATTGTCCGCCATGATTTTAGTTAGCCGGATGACCACTTATCATATGTGTGGCCAAGTTTCCCATAGTCCCATGAAGTTTTGCAGACACAAGTCCTGGCTCTCAGTGTTCTGTGCTGCTGTTCACCTGAAATTTACTCCTGAATGTCTTCTAAGAGCCCAGTAAGCAATGGAAGTGTTGGTAATGTTGCTACACAAATTGACCATTTGTGGTTTGGCAAATTCTCTGGGTTGGCACTCGTCAGATCCCTAGAATGTTGAACTACAGAGGTTAAACCTGTACCAGGCTGTGATTTTGTTGTTTTGCTATAGCCCCATAGTGTGTGTCCTGTAATTCAGCCTGTAAGCCAGAGCATAGAAATCAAAGGGTGTTTCGATGGGTTGTGATCCAACACCCATTTGAAGACAGTGCAGATGTATCCATGGACTACTTTGGAACAAGGCCTTGACATTGGTATGAACAACAAAAGCCATTCTCAGTTGGGTAAAGAAGTCACCAAACCATTGCAAAGAGCCAGTCCCTGGCTTGCAGCGATGGTCTTTAACTGGGCATAGTCGGTGATAGAGCTACTTACATTTCCCAAAGTGCCTATCACCATAGCAGCTAACTGAAGGAGAAGCTGAGAATCCTGTTTGTGTGGCTGTGGACAGTGTGACACAGAAAACATTTCCTGACTAAGGAAATAATGTGTGTCCACACAAGAGTTCCCTTTAATTTTTTTTCCATCGTTGGGCAGAATAAACTTTACGTGCACCCAGGGCGCTCTGCCAAACAGCTGGGCAGCATCTGAATCTCTTCTGGGTGGTGCTCAGCTTACAGGGAACACGGGTCCACACTCAGCTGGTCACACAGGTGTTAGGCAGCTCTCAAGAACTAGATTTTGTAGGACTAGTTGATTCTGCCCTTATGCAGAATGGTGTGAGCTGGCTGAATTCACTGGCATGAGAGTGGGGTGAAATTGAGTAAACAAACCCAGATGCAGGACTGCCTTCTCTGAGGTTCCTGCACAGTTGGCTATATTGCACTGTTTCTTACTGCTGTGTTCTCTCTCCTTGCTCTGCAGTGGTGCTGGGAATCCTACTGACCAGTGGCTGTGCTACATCCCGTCACTGCCAACAGCAGGAGCTGCCAGGTGTTCGGATCCATTGCTGTGATGCGGATCTGTGCAATGGCTCCCCGAGATCTGCCCTCCCACCTTATACTCTGTCCAGCTGCTGCCTCCTGGTGTCCTCTGTCGTTATGGCCTTCCTCCTCCTCTGAGATCCCAGCGCCAATGGGGAGAAGGCCTCTGCTGACTGGCATGAACACTTCCTGCGCTAACATGTTAGATCTGAAAGCAAACCCTTGTTTTTTTTTTCTCTCTTTTCTCTCAATAAAGACACCAGGCTGATTGATGCTGCAAGGTCCCAGGCTCAGTCACACCCCAGCAGGTAGGATACGCCACACTAGCATAGGGCTTTTGTTGTTCCTCCATTGTTGAAAGCAACTGGGGGGCCAGCCCTATGGCTGGGGTTGTGTGTAATCCACCAGTCAGCGTAAGATGTATCTGTAGCTGGGTCTGATCTGCAGAAGATGAGAGCCTGTTACAGCAGCTGGGTATAGTGGCTTAAGTTGCAGTGACCTGTCCCTTTAGCTCTAGCGGTCCCTGGTTCAGTTCTTGCTGTTGCCCAGGATAAAGGCCATTGGCCATGTTCATTTTTCCTCCACAGAAGTTTCCCCACGAGGGGCAGGATATGGCTGAAGGGAGGTGAGCTGCTCTTTAAAGTATGCAGCCAGGCTTCAATGGGTAGGTTAAAGCTGAAGGACTCTAGGGCAGTGGCCAAAAGGAAAATTCCAAGAGATGTACAGTAGAACCCCAATTACCTGACACAAATGGGACCGACGGATGGTCGGATAACTGGACATGTCAGATAATGCAAGGACTGGCTGCCACCTGCCATGGGACTGGGTGCCATGGGGCTGGTTGGCAGAGCAGAGCCAGTTGCTGCAGAGCTAGGGGAGTGGGGCCAGTTGCCTCTCTCAGTCCCCAGAGCTGCCCAAAGCTGAGCCACATTATGAACTGTGTGAGATTGGTCTGGCCTATGCAAGCACATGGTCTGAGGGCAGTGATGGAAAGGCCTTGCAGAGTCATTCTTACCCGCAAGCAGAATGCCCAGTGGCATAGGGCACTCAAAGATTTGGGGTACTCCTAGCTCTTACTATCCACGCACCCACCTGCCTCTTCCTATCCCTGTTCTGTGGCTCTGCCTCCAGAGATGACCTAGTGAACTTAAAAGGGAAGCAGTCTGCCAGATCCATGATTAGCCAAACCCATGAAAGAGCCAGTCAAGTGGTAATGAAGTCATTGACAGGCATTTGCCAAGCCATCCATTCCTAATTTTCTACAGGACCTTAGGTTTAAAATTTGTTATAAAATTACACATTGATGCCTATAAAAATCACATCTCTCAAAAAATCATCATCCCTCTCTCCCTCTTGCCCCTGTGCCTGTTAAAGTTCCTTTTCATTAAAACACAGACTTTCAGGTCATTAACAGAATGGTTCACTCCATTAAAGTGCTGGCTGACAGGCTTGTGAATCAGGAATGTTTTTATGTCTGTTTTATGCCCACTAATTCTTTGTCTAAGAGTTTGAAGTCTGTCCAATATACAAAGCATGTGGGCATTGTTGGCACATGATGGCATATATGATGTTAGTTGAGGAACATGAGAATGTGCCCGTGATTCTGTGAATAACCTGGTTAGGTCCAGTGATGGTATCTCCAGAATAGATATGTGGACAAAGTTGGCAACGGGACTTGTTTGCAAGGAAGAGTTCCAGGATTGGTGTTCTTGTGGTATAGTCTGCGGTTGTTGGTGAGAATCCTCATAAGGTTGGGAGGTTGTCTGTAGAAGAGAACAAGCCTGTCACCTAGGGCCTTCTAGAGTGTGGCGTCCTGATTAAGGATAGACTGTAGGTCTTCAATAATACGTTGCAGTGGTTTGAGTTGGGGGCTGTAGGTAATGACCAGTGGTGTTCTGTTATTGGCTTTTTGGGCCTATCTTGGAGTAGCTGGTCTCTGGGTATTCATCTGGCCCTCTTGACTTGTTTTTAATTTCTCCTGGTGGGTAATTCAGGTTTATGAATATTTGCCAGAGATCTTGTAGTTTTTGGCCTCTGTCAGTAGGATCAGAGCAAATGCAATTGTACCTAAGGGCTTGACTGTAACCAATGGATCTAGTTGTGTGTGCAGGATGGAAGCTAGAAGTGTGTAAATAAGTACAATGGTCAGTGGGTTTCTGGTAGAGTGTGGTATTCCACTGTGTCTGACCGTAACCTTGGATGGGCTCTTCATTGCCCTTCTCCAATGCCTTAGAAGAATAAACCCTAATTACTACAGAAAAGTAGCTGGAGACCCAGGCTACATCTACACCGGCAGCCTCTGTTGACAGAGGTCACTGTCGACAGAGAAATCTCGTCAGTACCTCTGTCGACGGATTGCGTCTACACATAAAAGTGGCTGGAAAGAGCAAGCTGCTCAGTCGACAGAGAGCAGCCCAATTGCGCTGCCCTCTTGACAGCACAGCTGGCTGCCTGGGGAATGGGAAGCCCATCTGTCAACAGATGTATCTACACTGGCACTCTGTTGGCAAAACACTGTCAGAGGTAGTATACCTGATGGGGGAGAGGTATAACACTGCCGGCTGAACAGCTGAGCTCTGTCGACAAACTCTCGATGGAGCACTTTAACCATGTAAACACTGGGTGAGTTTTGTCGACAGAGGCTACCCATGTAGATGCAGCCCCAGAGTTCAGTCTCTGAGGATTTTCAGCAGGGGTTGCTCAGGGTCAGCCTCCTCACATTCAAATTCTCGAAGGATCTCAAGAAATGAATTTAACCACATGGCTTTATAAAATCTTATGATGAAGAAACAAATAATCGATTTTTTTTTTTTTTTTTTTACAACATAACTTTTATAAACCCACAGACATTATCTTGGCAGTTACAATTAATGTAAAACTTGAACAGTTTGATCCACACCAAACACAGAAAGCAGAAACTGCGTGATCCCTAAAGCTTGGCTTTAGTTCACCTAAATCTCAGTACCTTTGGTCACCAAACCTGCACAATTTGCTGAGTCTCAACCATCTTCTCTCCACTTGCTTGTAGGAAACCCCAGTTATAATCCAGGCAGATCCTCGTCTACTGCAGATCACTGCTAGACAGCCAGCAAACAGAGCTAACTGAGTGAAGGGTTAGTCCCAAGTGTACAGGTTTAAAGGAAACCTTGTTCCAACAAAGTACAAAAACTGGGAAGAACAAACTAGAAACGGCTCTTTCCTTTTTACTACATTCACACTGCCCGTGTTCCCTGGCAGAAGGTCAACATCATCACTGCCTGTTGCATAGTGCTCCAGAGTGAGGGATGCTGGACTGCTCTGTGCTCCTGAGATCTTCTCCTCCCAGCTCACCCAGTACACATTGCCTTAGAACAGCAGCTGCCCTGGCTGTCCTCCCTCCTGGAGTCTGACCCCAACTACAGGCACAGAGCCTAATGGAGCAGACCCCAGTGTGAAGTGCCACATCCACCTAGCAACGATGACCCAGACACAACTCCTACTGCCTTGCAGGGGTCTCTTAAAGGAGTATCTCCCTAATAGGTGCATGGGTTACATGAGCTTGATCTAATTAATTAATGCTGGCAGGCTCCATCTGAGCCCTTCTACCACACTTACTTGATTGCTACCAAAGGGCCCTTTCAGCTCCAAGAACCGGCCCCTAACACATCCATCTCTTTGGTCTAAGAGTTGCTTAGTTGTCAGCTGGAATTTCTGCCAGGGATGCAACAGATACCAGAGCAGAGTTTTACAGCTCAGCCATAGGTATTTGTTCACCACATCTCTTCTAGCTCAGCCGGTTCTTTCCACCAGAGAGTGCTGTTGGATCTCTCAGCATCTTCCCATTCACAAAATGATCTGAAAACCCCACCCCTAACCCACAACCACCAAGAGTTAACAAGAAACAGGGGTAGCTTAAAGACCCATGAAGTGCATAAGGTCAACTTCTCCAGCAACTCAGTGTGGCTTACAGGCCCACGCAGAGCTGTATTTTCAAACACATCCATTACATGAACCTTGCCAGTGGTTCCAACAATCCCTTGCGAGGGTTCCTTGGTTTGTCGATGAACTCCCCAACCAATCTTCCGTCCACGGAGATGCAGATGAAACACTCTACCTTGGCAACAGTGTCCCATTGAAGCAGAAGCAGGGGCCAAGAGATTTTACCAAGCCAAGCCCTGTGGAAGGCCACAATCATACAAAGGTGGCAGAATGGCCTCTAGGTACCTGTTTCTATGACCTCCATCTCCACTAATATATCTGCCTCACCTGTAGCATATGTTTCTAGTGGTGGTGCACAAAACAAAATTTATTCTGCCAGTGGATGGAAAAAATTAGAGACGACATTGATGTGCACCATCTCTCATTAATATAGTTATTCCCACTGAACCTTTTAGAGGGAAGAACTGCCCCCATTTTACAGCTTGGGAAACTGAGGTGGAAAGAAAGACTGAGTGAAGGTGCTGAAAAGAGCGATCAAAAACATAATTGTTGATTAATCCCCAAAATGCTGGTGAATTGGCATTTGGCCAAAAAATTTCAATTTTTTAGATTTTTTTTTTTTGACACCTCTCTCCCATAAATAAAGAAAAAATTCAACCCAAATAAACATCTCAATTTCCTTGCAACTGTCACAAGCACAAAAGCCATTTCCTGAGCAGCTGTCACCATTTTGACCCCCATCAATCATTTATTTGTGTAGCTAAGCAGTGTGCTGTACTTTTGTGGTGAAAATTTGCTGGTTTCACCCAATTTCAACCTGAAACCACAAAAAGGACTTACGTCCAGATTCTTTTTGAGCCTCATTCTGGCACAGAGAGACCTCACTTGAGGCTAGGCCAACTCATAACGAGTCTCCAGATCTGTGAACCAAGCTGTGTTTTTGACACTTCTTTTATAGGTGGTACTGGAATAGGAACAGTTTTTTCCTTTCTGCTCTTCATGCTCCTGTAGGTGGCGCCACAACTCACTCGATGTGGCCCCCCCTTCCCCAGCCTGAGTCATCCATCTTGCAATGTGTAAGAGCCTGTTGCAGTTAAGTAGGCTGAAGCGCCTGAATCCTTTAACCTTTGCCCTCGGATTGCTCCTTTTGCCCCCCAGGTAGTGGATCAGCTCCAGTGCACTCTCCAAACAGCGGCAGCTCCTGAGCTGACATTTCTTTCTCCTGCTGGATTCTATTAGCACCCTGAGGTTGAAAATGCTACTTTGGAGCGTTGGAAGGGATTTGATTTATACTGGAAAGCAGGGGCAATTTATCGTTCTGTGTACACACGGGGGGAGGGGAGGGACTAATTCGAGGCGGCAAGACAAAGAGAGATAAATCTGTATAACCTGGACAAATGGTGACTGGCATGGGGAGGTGATTATTGTTGCCAAAGCTTTGAAGGGCCAGTAAGTATTTAGCACAGCCCAAGAGGATTTCACTGTGGAATAATGGGAAGAAATTGAGTCCAGGAAAACTTTGTTTGTAATCAGAAACTCACCTGTTTAAATGAGCCCGAGCTAAGGCTACGTGTACACAGCAGCCTTATTTCAGAATAGCTATTTTGAAATAGGGCAGCTACACACAGAAATGTATTTCAAAATAGCACTTAGCTGTTTCAAAATACACAGTCTGCACACACAGTGCTAATTTTGAAATAGCCCGTTTCCAAATAACTTTCGAAATAGGTGCTGTGAAGACGTAATAGTGCTTATTTCAAAATGGCTATTTCGAAATAACCACTATCCCATGTCTTAGCACCTATAACCGCTGTTATCTTGAAATAACTTGACTGTGAGGCAATAATCTAACTGTCCTGTAGTCTTTGTTGGCCAACCACTTCACTCCGTCAGTGCAAACTTCCAGCATAGCAAGCCCACACCAATTTCTTGAAGGGATGACCTACAACAAGGTGGTTTCACCTATGTGCACTGAGGGGTTCCTCTGTATGCAGCTAGTGACTAATCAGGACTAATTTTCAGGGTAGACTGGGCCTGGAGGCATTTAAATTGAGTAAACTAGTCTGTGGCCAGGTCTGTGCTACTGGAGAAAATCCCCAGCTCTGAGAACAGAGTAGCTGGAGTCAATGCACCTTAGGTCAAATTTCTGCAGCATCCCCGCTAAGGGAGGTTGATGTGAGAAACTCTCCCTTTGACTTCTCTTACTCCTTATGATCTACTTTAGTACTGCTATTGATGGGGATATATCAGTGGTAGATTTAGGAGGTCCTTACTAGACCCACTAAATCAAACCCCAGGAGATGGATCTCCAGAGCATCGATCTCCAGGTAAGTGAAGACATGCCCCAAGCCCTGGGTCCATTAAAAGCATAGGGAGTTTTTCATTGATGTCGGAGGAGCCAGGATTTCACCCCGGAGGGATGGAATCTTGTGTTAGCTGGGACTGGGGAGCTGGGGCAAGACAATCAAGTTCGGGCTTTGCTGTGTCTGATGGCTATGTCAGCCCATCCGCTGGGCTCCCCACAGCTGTTTTACCTTGAAGCAGACCCTCCAGCACGAGGGTGGGGGGGGCACAGGCTGTTTCAAAGGGCCTGGAACTCTGGTCACTGTTGAAGTAGCAGCGGCAGCACCTGGAGCTCTGGGCGTCTTTGAAAGCCTGCAGCATTGGTGCTTTGCCACTCTGTATGGCTCTGAGGGAGCAGGTGCTCTGCACCACGGTCTGAGTGGCGCTAAGGGCTGACAGCTATAGGTCCCGCCCCTTCTGCCCTTGGCCCAGCCCTACCCCTTCTGAGGCCCTGAGTTTGGCCCCCCTACCACCTTGCTCTGGGGCCGGTGGTTGCTGTCAGCCCTGCTACCTTGAAGCAAAATAACTGCAAAACCCTTTGCAGAAAGCTGCACTCTGGTACCTTTGTTAAACTGGAGCTCCTGCGCAGTGCTGCAGCCAGTCCTTTACGCCCACAGCTTCCGCACTGGCCCTGGCTGCCCATCGGTTTCTGAGAGACGATGAAGTAGTTTGTGTTGTGAGCCGCCCTGGATTTTTCACAAGTCCTTTTCACAGGCTCCACCTTCTCCTCCCTTGCTATTTTCTCAGCTTTCCACCCCGCAACCCACTTCGTTTATATGAGATCTGACAAGATCACAGTTTGTCTTGGTTTGACTGCAGGCTACCTCCCCTCACTTACCTAATGTATATGTGAATATCATCTCATAGAGGAGGCAGGAGATGAAAATATGAACTGAGTGGCTCCTAAAGGAAGGCTGATTGGCCTTTAACAGGTTTGACACTCTAGCACCTAGAGCTTCTGCTGGAGCCTAGGCTGAAATCCCAGCAGGGTGCTTTTCAGCTTTGCTACGCAGAGATATTGATTTCCAGGGAGTTTGCCATGTGTTGATTTTTTTGGCCCAGTCCTTGAAAATGAGGCTGTCTGTATTCTGTAGAGGAATTAAACCCTCCTGTCTTCCTCTCCATCCCCCATCCGTTCTATTTTAACTTAAGAACAGGGATTTACCCTGTTCTCTTTTTATAAAATTTCTTCTTCCCCTATTATTGAGCTGTGCGCTTGGTGGTTTCTCTCCTCTGCCCCCCAGAGGTGGCTGCATTGCAGTGGGCCTGTTGTATGTGTTTGTATAATACATTCTGATGAAATGCCCAGCAGAAATGCAAGATATTATTTTACACACTCACAAGGGCATGCATGCACACACCCACCCACACAGCAGCTGGCACAATCCGTTACTGAAAAAAAAATCTAAGCAGTTTCTGTGTCAAAAGCCCTTTTATGAAAACCTCAGTAGCTAAAGAATTGCCATTGTTTTAGTCTCTAGTGAGTGCTGGTCTTAAAATGTTTCCAGCTCAAAGCATGCTTTGACATTCTTTCCAGGCCAGCAAGAGGGAACAAACATGAGTTCGGAAATGCTTCTACAAGACACAGCTCCTTTTTCTGTTTGGAGAACCATGTAAAGAGGCTTCTTGTCTTGTGACTGCATCCCCTCTTCCCAAGTGCTGGGAAAACTCTCCCAATGCACCTCAGAAAAGCAGCAAGGTCTTTGGACTGAACAGCACCTCCTGGTAATAGCAGAGGACAGAGAACTAGCTTTCAAATGGAGGCACATGAGCTGCACCAAAACCATTAATCCACAAAAAATTTGCCCTAGTAAGTCTTTGCTGTGCTGTCACGGGTCAGGATAATAGCTGACCTTCTTTCTGGCTGTGACACAGGCTTGCAAAGGGTCATTCCATCCCCTCTGGCTGATATCAGAATCTGGAACGCTGGGCCATTTAGTCTCTCCTAGCACAGTATAAAACTGAGTAGTGGCAGTCATTGCTTCTAGATTGAGGGAAGAATAAATGTAACAATACTCCTGCACAGGCTGCCGGTGGAGTTTCCATCTCAGATCTTTGCTATTAAAAGCATGAGCCTTTGATGCTTGAGCTAAAGGAAAACCAACCATCGGCTGTAAACAGTAGAATGTTCTTATCCTGTTACTTACACCCACGCTAGAGAGACATGTGATATACTACGAGTTACATAACCAGAGTAGGCAACTAGGCAATCAAGTTAATCTTGTCTCAGAGGGGTAGCTGGGTTGATCTGTAGCTTCACAAATACCAAGGAATTCTGGGGCACCTTAGGCTATGTCTACACAGCAGTGTCATTTCAAAATAAGCTATTCCAGAAGACATTTTCTAGAACAGCTTGTTTCAAAACAACGCTGCTACACACAAAATGCATTTCTAAGTAGCACTCAGCTATTTTGAAATAGAGCATCTACACACAATAGAGCCTTTTTCAAAATAGAGCCATAGGACATACTGGCTACGTCTACACTAGCCAAAATCTTTGAAATTGCCATGCTCGTCCAGACGGGGCTCCTTTTCGAAAGGACCCCGGCTACTTCAAAGTCCCCTTATTCCATCTGGACAAGCCACACGGTGGCGAGCCGCATCAATTTCAAAGTGCCGCAGCTGCCCTCATGCTAATGAGGCGCTGAATATGTATTTCAGAGCTTCATTAGTAAACTTCAAAATGGCCATTTGCATGGCAATTTTGAAGTTTTTGGCTAGTGTACACACGGCCACTACCACTTAATTTGAAATAGGCTCTATTCCCTATCTAAACAGCCCCTATTTCAAAATAGCTATTTCTAAATAGGCTCTATTCCTTGTGGAGGTTTACCTATTTTGAAATAAGCCAAACATTATTTCAAAATTATTTCAAAATAGCAGTTGCATTGTGTAGATGTTGTAAAGTTATTCTGCAATAACGGCTGCTATTTCGAAATAGCTTTGCTGTGTAGGTCTGCCCTTAGAGATGAACAAATTAATTAGGTCACAAGCTTTCATGGGTAAAATGTACTTCTGTCCTCTAATGAGGTGGGTTTTGCCCACAAAAGCTCATGACCTAATACATTTGTTAGTCTCTAAGGTGCCCCAGGACTGCTTCTTATTTGTGAAGCTAATTTTGTGTTCACAGAATTTGGTATATTTTGCACAAATAGGAGAGTTCCTGATGACAGATGGACATGGAATATGCAAAATTTTTGCAGTTTCCCCTCTCCTTGCTCTTCTCCTGTGAGCCCCTCACCCTTCATCACTGCCAATGTAATTCAGCTTTGGCACAGTACTGTCATGTCATCTGCCTGTGGATCTGCAGCTTCCTTTTGTGTCTTTTCCCCCACCCCAGTTCTGATCTTCAGGCCCTTGACAATCCAGTCCACTCTCAAGCTTCACCAGAAAACAAGCTAACATTGCCTGCTGTGGCATTCTACATTGTGTGCTGTCTTTGTGTTATGCACCTCTTACGAAAAAGAACAAGTATTTTGCTTGAAGGCTTGACCATATCATATCTGAGAAGGTCCAGAGAAGAGCAACAAAAATGATTAATGGTCAAGAAAATGTGACCTTTGAAGGAAGACTGGAAGAGTTGGGTTTGTTTAGTTTGGAAGAGATAAGACTGAGAAGGGGACATGATAACAGCTTTCAAGTACTTAAAAGGTTTTTACGAAGAAGAAGGAGAAAAATTTGTTCTCCTTAAGCTCTGATGATAGGTCAAGAAGCAATTGCCTTAAATTGCAGCAAGGGAGGTTTGAGACCTTAGGAAAAACTTCCTGTCGGTGGTTAAGCATAGAAAAAAATTGCCTAGGGAAACTGTGGAATCTCAATCACTGGAGATTTTCAAGAGCAGGTTAGACAAACACCAGTGAGGAATGATCTATATGGTACTTTGCCTGCCATAAGAGCAGGGGACTGGACTTGATGACCTTTCAAGGTTCCTTCCAGTTCTAGCATTCTATGATTCTATGATACACTATATAGTAGTGTGACTATCATTCTATATAGCTATACTGCTGCAGGTCAGCTGTTTCCAGCATTGAAGTGAGGTGTTTTACCCTCCCATAGTTTTTCAGAAGGATTCTTTGAGTTTAATTACATCTTTCCCCAAAGTAGCTGTAGTTTTACTCAAGTAATTTTGGGGGGCACTTTTTCCACCTCTGAGTACTGGTACAAATCTGAAAGTGTCTAGGTCTAGGAACTTCACAGCTGTTAGGATACAATACCATGACTACTGGGAACTTAGCCTCAGTGGGGATAAAATTTGGATCCAGAAACACAGCCTGCTAACACCTTAGCTAAAGGGGAATCTCTGTTAGCTGTATAAAGCATATGACACACAGTTGGACAGCTCTGAGCCACAGAGCCACAGCAGCTATTTAGTTCCAGTATCATTTATTCTGATGTTGTCTCCCAAAGGATCACCACTGCCCTAGCTTTAACTCGGGTGATTTCCTGAAACTTGCATGCACTGATGTGTTCTCATTAACATTTGCTTATTTCTGCTCCTAGTGCTCATGTTGGAGAAAGGATTCCCATTTACCCAACAACATCAGTTAAAATTTAACAAATGCTCGTGCAACTGGAGGATAAATAAACATCACTTAAAACACAGTCACATTGAAGCTGTGCTATTTAATTCATGTACTGGAAGGGCACATTCTTTAGAGCCATTAATTTAAGTAGCTTGTAAAAAGCAGGGTTGATCTCTGCCAAATTTCAGACAAAACAACAGATTCTTATTTTTCTTGTTTGCTTCCTATTGTGTTATGGACTTTCGGGGATTTTTTTCCTACTCTACAAATTTGTTCTTCAGGGAGTTTCCTGCCCCATTCTTCCACACGGTTCCCCCTTCCTCCACACACTTCAATTTTACACACCCACCCACACTCCTCTCTCTCTCTCTCTTCAACTTTTGGGCTACATCTTGAGATTCCCTAAAGGTCCCAATATTCAGAAAGAGCTCTGAACTAGCCTGGGAAAAATCAAGCCCCACTGAGGGATCTTTAGTTGGGCAGCCAAAAATGGAGACACCCAAAACTCAAAGCTCACAAGGCACTTTGGAAAATGGTGGCCATTGTTTAGAAGCAGAACAATATGATTTTGGAGAGCAACCACATGGATTTTTTTTCTCATCCCGCATACTGCCACCATTGTGCGAAAACTTAAGTTCTAGTGATTCAGAGATTCCAAAACCAGCAGGGAGCATAGTGCTCATTTACTCTGACTGCCCACATGGGACAGGCCATAGAGTTGCCCCAAAATAACTCTTAGCGCAGATCTTTAAAAAAAAAAATCCCATACAGCCAGGAGAAAGCTGGACCCAGAATAGCACAGAACAGTGGTTCCCGACCTGGGGTCCATGAGAGTACTGCAGTGGGGCCATGAAAAAAAAATGACAATTGAAAATAAATTTCACAGAAATCGCAAAGTTATAATTAAATATCTTCCAATAATGTTATTAATTGCTGTTCAAAACTCTATGTTGTGGTTTCCGTTTTCATTTGGTGAAGTGTACACAGGGGCTAGAATTGGTTTGGATGGAGGTCTGTGAATGGTTTGCATTGGGTAACTGGGTATTTGCTTTAGTGAAAAGGTTGGGAACCACCAGAGAGAACAGAGGCAGTCAGCTTTCTAGACTAGCAGATTGTGCTGGTTGTCATGTTTTGCTGTTTCATTTCTAATCAGGGAAGTGTGAAAGAAAAGTGGGTCATTAGCAGTTGATTCATAAATCCTCAGAACGGAGGTTCATGAGTTTGCAGAATATGTGCTTGATAAGAATTCAGATAGTTTCTTTGTATTGTTGTAGCAACTTGACAGCCCAGTCCTGGATCAGGACCCCATTGTGGTAGGCATTGTATAGACAAAGAACAAAAGTCTTCTCGTGAGTGAAGATGTTAGACTGAGCATAGGTGATCTTGTCTTTTCCCCAGTGGCTAGGCCCAGGAATTATAATAACCTGCTACCTATCCCCAGCTAAAGAAGTTGCTGCTGCTTTAGCTCCAGTAGTACCAGTGTTCCCTATAAGCTGGTGCTTAGTTGTCCTGAGATTCATGTGTCAATCAGCTGATTAGCAAAGTGTCTACAGTGCCCACAGTTGTCAGCATGTGTTTCTACTGGTGGTGCTCAGCCATATATGCCTGGGTGCACATACTAAAAGTTATTCTGCTCAGGCATGGAAAAAATTAGAGGCAACTGGTAGAGGCCTTTGTTTTTGATGCTGAAGATTAAGTGAGCTTCATCCCCACTGGCTCTAGGTCTGCCACAGCTGCACTGATAAGGATACCAATGTTAGAGAATCAGTGCCACATTTGCTCTCTTTCCACAGAAAACAAACAGAGGGGTCAAAGAGTGGGAAGCCCTGCACATTCTTCCCGCTTTCTGGCAGTGTGCAGGACCGGCCGGGGTGTGGAGTAGGCAGTCATCTTTGGTGGGGGCTGGGTAGCAGTCCAGCATCGCTATCCTTACTGCTCCAGCAGGTCCAAGAATGTTTTCCCCTTTGGTTTGCTTCTGTCCTCTTACATGTGAGAACATGGATGAGGTGAGCTGTAGAAATTAGCAACAGAAAAGCAATTCTCAGGTCAGTCAGTCATTTCCCTCCCGTAGTAGAAGTAATGGTGATTTAGAGGAACATATATAAGAAGATGCTGTCACCAGACCAACAGTTCAGGGCAAATTCACTCTCCCACCTCATCAAATGGGACCCAAGTGCCATTCATTATGACACCAAAGTGCTATGTCCCTGCATGTACAGACAAGGAGAGCATCCTCATTTGATAGCAATGAGCTTAAACTGCAGCAAGAGTGGTTTAGGCTGGACATCAGGGAAAATTTCCTAACTTTCAGGGTGGTTAAACACTGAAAAAATTGCCTAGGGTGGTTGTGGAATCTCCATTACTGGAGGTATTAAGAGCAGGTTAGATAGAGGTCTATCAAGGATGGTCTAGACCATGCTTGGTCCTGGGGTGAGGGCAGGGGACTGGACTCGATGACCTCTCAAGGTCCCTTCCAGTTCTAGTGTTCTATGATTCTGTGAAACCCATAGTGTATTTGAAGCTGAAGTTACTAAGACTGGGAGGGAGGAACCTTTTCCTCTTTACTATAAAAACCAAGCTATAAATTGACCTGCCCTAAATAGAAGAACCAGAGCTGTCCCAATACCATCGGTTACACTATTTGACAAAGAGCAGCTGCATTATTCAAGCAGTGTATCTGACCGATACTGCCTGGCCTGTCTTGATACTCCCAATTAGAGGCACCACGTGTCCAAGTCTGGTCTCTCTGTGTACTGTGCAAAGAGTGTGGGTTCTTCATATAGGCAGGACTGCTCCATAGGTGGCTGTAAATTGGCAAGTTCTCTGCGACAGACTTTGCTTTCTAGTGACTGGCCTGTGATAACAAAAGGCATTCATTTGTGTGCGCTCTTGGGAGACCGATAAATAATGCACGCGTCGGTTGGCTGCTAATAAGTCAAAAGGTGTTATTCTCCTCTGCTCATAAGCTAGATTCATGCTTCCTTAAGGAACCTACTAATGGATCATGTGTGTATTACAATGTCCTTCTTGCCCAATTATCTAATTTATCTGGCGTGGCACAACCCAGTTAAACCTTTTCTTTCCGTACGGTTGTTTTAGCATCTTACACCCTTGGGCCACTGCAGCCGACTTCCCAGATTCTGCTGAGAAGGACGGATGCATATTTATGTCACACTTTGCTCAGTTGTGTCCTTCAGTGAAGGTCGCACGCAGGGGTGGAGGGAATACAATATGAAACAGCAGCCCTCGTACTACAGGATGGGACAGCGTACAATGGAGTGGTTGATACTTTTAAAATTTAGGGTTCCTCTTCCTCTCCCCATTGAAAACTGGAGATGTATCAGTAAATCACAACATGCGTAATGCTATGGGCCTGATTCTCCTTTCACTTGGTCTCATATAAATCTGGACGGAGGCCCAGCCTCAGGGCAAAGTGAGTGAGGCATTTGCCTTGGGCCTCATGCCTTTAGGGCCCAGCCTACCAACCCAGCTCTGCTCTCAGCATGCTGCCTTGGGCTCCCCCAACCCCCTGTTTGGGCCCTGGTGGGCTGGCTTTGTTGGAGGAAACCCCCTGGGGTCTGTTGGGGTTCTCACTGTAACTGACAGGAGTGGAGATTTAGGCCCAACGTCCTGCTCCAGTAATGGCTGCTAACTGTGAATCATAGACTCATAGAATCCTAGGGCTGGAAGGGACCTCAGGAGGTCATCAAGTCCAGCCATCTGCCCAATACAGGAGCAAGCCTATCTAAGTCATCCTAACCGGGGCTTTGTCAAGCCAGGAATTAAAAACCACTAGGGACAGAGATTCCACCACCTCTCTAGATAACACATTCCAGTGCTTCACCACCTCCTAGTGAAATAGGTTTTCCTAATATCCAACTTAGATCTACCCACTGTAACTTCAGACCATTGCTCCTTGTTCTGTCATCTGTCACTGCTACAAACAGCCTCTCTCCATCCTCCTTAGAGCCCCTCTTAAGGCTGCTATCAAATCTCTTCTCACTCTCCTCTTCTGCGAACTAAATAAGCCCAAATCCCTCAGCCTCCCCTTGTAGGTCTTGTGCTCCACCTCCCAATCCTTTCCACTTGTTTCGGGGCTGGATGAACCCATTGCTGGGCCTTCTGGTTGTTTGGTGAGCCTGGAGTAGCATATCAGAAGAGGTGCGTTCCTTTGTGGTAATGCATACAAAATAAGACTAAAGAGATTGACCCACTAGACCTTTATTAGGAGACCAAAAGAGGGGCTGCTCCCCTGCTTGCTCTAAATATTGCTCCTTTTTTGACTCACTCAAGGTTTGGTGACTGATCGTTCTCCCCATATGAGCCACTCTGTGGTGAGGAAAAGGATCAGAGAGGCTAAGTGCATAGAAAAAAGCTGCCATGCTTGGCAAGGAGGGAGATTAAAGATACAAAAACAACTTCAGAGCTCAGCCGAGACCATATTTGTTCCTAATTAGGTGGTTGTGGTTTGCCTGTAAAGTGAAACAGCAGGTGATAAGAACTCTTTTGTTAGCTCACACTTCCAAAGCATCTTGCTGCCTGGAAATCATGTCTTCTGTGTTGGCTGAAGAAGTCTAATTAGTTAATCCTCTTTGAAAGTGTCTACATGGAGGTAGTCCAGAAGAGCCACTCTCCTTTAAATTCACACCCCATCTTTCTCTGGAATAACTTCCAGGTGTACACAGCCCGAAGGACTGAGATGGTGGGGCTAAACCAAGGGCACCAGGAAGTCCTGATTTCCAGTCTCATCTCTGACACCAAAACCATAATGGACCACTAGTATAAACTGGTCCGCCTCCACAGGCCTCAGTGTCATCAGTCACAACACACAGGCCAGGTCCACACTAGACATTAAAGTCGACTGTAGATACACAATTCTAGCTATGGCAATTGTGTAGCTACAATCGACTTATCTACAATCGACTTACCTGGCTGTCCTCATGTGGGGAGGTCAATGGGAGAAACTCTCCGATCGACCTCCCTTACTCCTCACGATATTGAAGAGTACAGGGGTCCACTGCAGACCCCAGATAGTTCAATTTTGTGCAAGCCTTTTAGGCACACAAAATTGAACTCCAGAAGATCAACCCTGACGGTGTCGATCTTCTGCGTAGTGAAGACATACCCTGAATGGCAAGCGAAGTAGGGCTGGTTTGTGAGCATGCAGTTATGCAGTGCCCACCAGCCTGCACTGCTTCCTCTGACTGCTCATAGGGTCACTGGAGGAGAAGGTCAGGCCCAGGGAACTGTCTGGGAAAGCTACAGGGAACAGGCCACTTTGAAGGATCACACCCTGTTCGCACTCACTTGCTGAGAATCCCTGGGATTCTGCCTTCTGGAGACATGCACCGTCTCTGTGCAGCTCCATCCCCCATACTCGTATCTATCTGCCACAATCTGCCCCTCCCCATCTTGGGGAGAATTGCACCAGTGTAAATCTGGAGTAACTCTCTTGCAGCCAATGAGTTGCTCTGGATGAAACCTGTGTAACTGACAGCACTGTTCACCCCTCTGTGGATCAGTTTTCCCACCTGGAATGTGGATGAATTCATACTACATTCAGCACCTGCTTCCCGGGGCTGTGGGATGAGGTGGGGAATGGCAGAAAAGCAGAGTACTAGTCTTCTAGCACTGACACGCTGACCGTTTTCATTTTAAGGCAAGGGTGTCCGAACCCTTGCAGAAATGAGAGGAGGACAAAAAGCAAAAGTCTCCCTTCCTTTTCTATAGGTGGCTGCTCCGGTGGTGAGCCAGCTGCCACCTCTTCCGGCGTCACAAGATCCCCTGGTGGGTGAAAGGTGTAATTACAACACTTTCCTGGCAGAATTTTTTATTCTGCAGGGCAAAAAGTCTGCGGGGGACATGTATCCTGTGCTTATAGCTCTTCTGTAAAAAAAAAAAAAAAGTGTGTGTGTGTGTGTAGGAATGGCCCTCCTACTTTTAAAAGTCAACTCATGACCATTGCTTACAAATGTATACCTTGAAAACATCAGCATCCCTTGCTCCTTGCCCCCCCATGCATTGCCCCCATGGTGGAGTGGGCAGGCTCAGTGAGAAAAAGATTGAGAACCAAGCTGAGAAAGGAGAGACATTGAATGCACCTGTCCAGTTCTCTTTGGCCAGCCAGCTGGAGGATCGCTTCAATCCACAGCCCTGACGGGGAGTGATGAGCTGGTGAAACAGAAGGCAGAGTATGCTGGGTTCGCATTCTGTGCAACACAGATGGTCAGGTTCTGAAGGAGCAGTGAAGCTTAGAAGGATGCAGGCCCCTGTACAGAGAGAGCTTGGAAAATACTTATGTACTGGTTCAGCCTAGGCTTTGCCTGTTTCAACGACCATGACAGATAAACAGACCTTGGGGCGAGTTATTGCTCGTAAGTGGCAGCTTGGAGTTCCTTTAGCAGCCCTCATTGCAGCTCCAGCCTTCCCTTTTCCAGCAGAGAAGGAAGCCAGCCCCAGCAAGACTCTGCACCCCTTTCTTCCATGTGGGGGGCCAGCTGAATCCCTGCCTTAAAGGGAGCCAATGCCACCACAGCCAGTGAAATTGGGACTACCTGCACCCTCAGTGAATTGTGCCCTATGTTGGGCTCTTTGCTCAGCAAGCAGAGAGAAATGGTGACATTCCAAGACTTGCTCCACTGAGCTCAGGAGAGCATTGGAGAATGGAAATTAAAGCTGCACAAGGATAACAATGAAAAGCCTATTAGCAGGCACACCTACAAAAGGAGGTTGCCTCTATTATTGTTAGGTATACGTTGTGTTGAAACTTGCCTTCAAGCGTTTCTGTGCACTGAAGCCAAACAAACAGGCAGCAACAGAGAGCAAATGGAAAATATTTTGCGTGAAACTGGAGCTAGGGGGCTACGTGATGGGAGATGTGGAAGAGCCAAGGGAGACTCCAGTGTCTTACACTTTGTGTGAATTTGGGTGCCCATTAAAAGTGCTGGCTAGACTCCCTCTCAAGTGCTTTGGCCACCAACAGGTAGACAGCACAGACAGTGGCTGTGCTAGTGTCTTCCACCCTGCTACACTGGTGTACCGTGAGGCCAGGTCTACACTAGACATTAAAGTCAATTGGAGACACTCAATTCTAGCTATGACAATTGCATAGCTGGAATCAACTTATCGACAACTGACTCACCAGGCCATCCTCACTGAGGAAGGTCAATGGGGGCGTTTCTCCCATCATCCTCCCTTACTCCTTGCAATATTGAGGACTGGAGGGGTCTACAGCTGACCTCAGACAGTTTGATTTTGTGTGCGTGAAATCAAACCCTGAAAGATGGACCCTGACCAGGGACATACCCTAATTCTCTAAGGCCCCTTCAGTCCTTCACTTCTCTGCTGTGACCACCAGCTCATGCAGTTTCGAGTGTTGCAGATACCTCTCTGATGGGAATGCGTCTGACATCCCTCATCTCACAAACACCATCGAAAACAGGCGATGACAGCTTCCCACCAACAGTACTCACCTGTCCTGGAGTTGAACCTGCAGCCTAATCATAGAATCATAGAACACTAGAGCTGCGTCTACACGTGCACGCTACTTCGAAGTAGCGGCACCAACTTCGAAATAGCGACCGTCACGTCTACACGTGTCGGGCGCTATTTCGAAGTTAACTTCGACGTTAGGCGGCGAGACGTCGAAGTCGCTAACCTCATGAGGAGATAGGAATAGCGCCCTACTTCGACGTTCAACGTCGAAGTAGGGACCGTGTAGACGATCCGCGTCCCGCAATGTCGAAATTGCTGGGTCCTCCATGGCAGCCATCAGCTGGGGGGTTGAGAGATGCTCTCTCTCCAGCCCCTGCGGGGCTCTATGGTCACCGTGGGCAGCAGCCCTTAGCCCAGGGCTTCTGGCTGCTTCTGCGGCAGCTGGGGATCTATGCTGCAGGCACAGGGTCTGCAACCAGTTGTCAGCTCTGTGTATCTTGTGTTGTTTAGTGCAACTGTGTCTGGGAGGGGCCCTTTAAGGGAGCGGCTGGCTGTTGAGTCCGCCCTGTGGCCCTGTCTGCAGCTGTGCCTGGCATCCCTATTTCGATGTGTGCTACTTTGACGTGTAGACGTTCCCTCGCTGCGCCTATTTCGATGTTGGGCTGAGCAACGTCGAAGTTGAACATCGACGTTGCCGGCCCTGGAGGACGTGTAGACGTTATTCATCGAAATAGACTATTTTGATGTCGCAACATCGAAATAAGCTATTTCGATGTTGGCTGCACGTGTAGACGTAGCCTAGGACCGGAAGGGGCCTCGAGAGGCCATCGAGTCCAGTCCCCTGCCCCGACGGCAGGACCAACCACTATCTACACCATCCCTGATAGACATCTATCTAATCTGTTCTTAAATATCTCCAGCGAGGGAGATTCCACAACCTCTCTTGGCAACTTATTCCAGTACTTGACCACCCTGACAGTTAGGAACTTTTTCCTAATGTCCAACCTAAACTTCCCTTGCTGCAGCTTAAGTCCATTGCCTCTTGTTCTCTCCTCAGAGGCCAAGAAGAACAAGTTTTCTCCCTCCTCATTATGACACCCTTTAAGATATCTTATGCAAGGCTCCAGGGGCCAAATTCATATTGGGTGTGACTTCACAGAAACAGATGGAATTACACCAAGGATAAATTTGGCTGTGCACAGTGGCATAATTCTCCTTTGCTGATTAGCCCCATGGGACCCTAGTAAAAGAACATGGCTCTCAATGTACCACATGCCAAGGAGATAAATGCAACAGAAATTATTTGGATTGTGTCTACAGACCTTGCCAAGTTGAGGGTTTGTGGTGTTAGGTGCTGGATGGTCCTAGAAAGTGCCAATACCCAAAGATGGCCCAAAGAAAGCTGAAAGTTTCTGTCAAAACCTGATTTTCAATAAAAGGAGGAAAAATCTCCAGAGATATTCATAGACAATGTTTGAGTTTTTGACCAACTTTTTTTCAGCCATCAAAACAAGTCAGTTAAATTAAAAAATATGACATAATATATTTTTAAAAAATCACAATGGTTTTATCTAACTGGTTTTTCAACAGCTGCACTTACAAACTAATGTGATTGATTTAAAATTGAAAACATGTTCTAATGGACCAATCCAAATGCTAGGTCAGACAAACGTAGCTCTCTTCAGATATGTGCTGGCTAAAATCTCACCTTCCCTCAAATTCCCAAATTAAGAACATTTCTTCCCCCTCTCGATAGGGTGGTGCATAGGGCCAATTCTGAGCTGCTCCAATTTTGACACCTGTGATATTTGCCCTACCACCTCTTCAAGCAAGGAGTGAGAAAATGTATAAGGAATTAGAGCTGTCAGATCCAATAACTTGAAATCTTATTTGTGGCTGTGGGGGAGTGGGGCACAATGGGAGATTTGCTGTAATTAAGGGGAATTGAGGGGTGGGAAAGAAATATCAGAACCTGAAATGTTATCCTGCTTCTTAACAGCCCTGCAGGTAGGAAAAGGAAAACAAAATAAAGAAACCAAATCCCTGCAATAGCCCTATGCACCTACAAGGCGTTTAGCCATTCAGAGTGCTTGAGTCTCCCCCCATCTCAGTGTTCAATTAATCAATAGAACAAATCTCCAGTGTCACACCTCTCACAGCCCCCGTGGGCTCCTTGGAGATTGATTAAAGCAAACATCAATTTTCAGGGCTGCATGCCTCTGAAAACACAGCACTTTTGCAGACTGAATTGCTACTGTGCACTCAGTGTAAATAAAGAAGAGGGAACAATATGGGAGATTTGTTACCTTGTAGGGCAGCTGCTCAGCCTGACGCTCACTCTAGTGTGGTTGAAAAAAGGGGAACAAAATAAAACAAAACAAAGTGAAACCAAAAAACTCCAAGACCAGAGTAATTCATTACATGTGCACGCGCGCACACACACACACACACACACAAAGTGCTTTTTTTCCTTGAAAAAAAGGTGCCAGAACTCAAGTCTGATGATTCCTCATAGGGCTTAGGGTGTTCAGTTTTAATGTCCTGGGCCCCATGCTGCTGTGGGACAGCCAGGGCTCCTGCCCTAGTCCCCGTGCTGCTGCAGGACCAGTAAGGGCTCCTTCCTGGTCCCTGCCCTGCAGTGGGACCAGCAGGGGCTCCTGCCCCAGACCCCATGCTGCCGCAGAACCGGCGGCGAAAATTTTTCTGGTGTTCTAGCAGAAAAAAGGTGCTGGAACTCCATTCGGGTGCGTTCTACCAGTAAAAAAAGCCCTGCATGTATTCAGCCCCCTCCCCGTCCCAGGCAAAGGGGAAACATTCTGTGAGGTGGGAGAGAACTGATGTGTTTGACCTTACTTCCACTGAATGACCAAACCAACGAGAAGTCCTGTGGCATCTTATAGACAAACAGATTTTTTGGAGAATAAACTTTCGTGGGCAAAGACTTGCTTCATCTGATGCATGAACGACAGTAACTCAGTAGTGGGACAAACAAAAAGGGCAAGCGAATAAGAGAGAGAATATCAGATTGCCTCTATATAAAACCCTGGTATGCCCACATCTGGAATGCTGCCTCCAGAAGTGGTCGCCTCATCCCAGAAAAAGATGTCTTTGCACTGGAAAAGGTTCAGAAAGCGGCAACAAAAGCGATGAGTTTGGAATGGGTGTCATATGAAGAGAGATTAAAAAGACTGGGACTTTTCAGCTTAGAAAAGGGGAGCCTAAGGGGGGTAATGATAGAGGGTCTATAAAATCATGACAGATGTGGAAAAATGTGAACAAAGAAATGTTATTTACTTGTTCCCATAACATAAAAACTAGGGACCAACAAATGAAATTAATAGGTAGCAGATTTAAAACTGACCAAAGGAAGTTTTTATTCACACAACACATAGTAGGACTGTGGAACTCCTTGCCAGAGGATGTTGTAAGGAGCAGGATTTAACAGGGTTCAAAAAAAGAACTAGATAAATTCGAGAAAGTTCGGTCCATCAATGGCTATTAGCCAGGATGGGTAGGAATGGGCCCCTGGCCTCTGTTTGTCAGAAGCTGGAAATGGATGATGGGAGAAGGATCGCTCTGATGACTCCCTGTTCTCTTCACTCCCTCTGAGTCATCTGGCATTGGCCTCTGCTGGAAGACACAACACTGAGCTAAATGAACCTTTGGTCTGACCCAGTATGGATGTTTTTATGTTCTTATGTGTGTGGCCCACAAAACAATTTGTTTACTATTGCCAATGCACAGGGCTGCCAGATTCAGCTGGTTTCCATCCGTGTACATTTTTTCCTGCTGGTGTTACTAAAGTGACACGCATGTAAAGCCTGGGCATATGAAGTGAGGCGTGTGCTGATTGCACACAATGTTAACTGTGAGAGCTGTGAGCTCCCTCTGCATCCCATCAAAGAGCTGCTAGGGTTCAGTCAGCAGGCCTTGAAAATTCTAGGTATGCCAGTGCGATTAGCAAAACTGCTCTATCCTGGGCGTCTGTCTTCGTTATGACAATCCTGTGGCCCACTGAGATGAAGGAGGGCCACTCATGCAGCCCACTCACGAGTCATGGTTGCTCATGGCTGCTGTAAGCGACCATGTGAAATCAACACAAGAAAACCCACATCCCATTTACAGAACAAGAGGTGGGTTTTGAAGGTGGGGCCACACTAGCCCGGAAGATTGAATAGTAACAGAGATAGCCCTGTTAGTCTATATACTATCAAAACAAAAAAGCAGTCCAGGAGCACTTTAAAGACTAGCAAAAGACTAATAAACTATTTTGTTAGTCTTTAAAGTGCCACTGGACTGCTTTCCAGAAGATTGACCCCCTCAGGGTCAATCTCTGGGGTTCAGTTTAACATGTCTAGTAGAGATGCACAAAATCGACCTCTCGGGAGTTGCAGTCAACCCCTGCACTCCTTGCGAGACATGTTCCCGGTTTTGCTATAAGCCTGAATGACTCAGCTATTCTGCAGTATGGCCATTCTCCCAGAGCATGGTAATCCTGAGACACCTTCAGCCTTGCAGTAACTAGAGAAAGGGAACGCAAGCATGGAGGGCTCGACGCTCACTCAACCAGGCTGAAAAGGCTCATTCGTCTTCAGTGAAAAGAAATAATAATGAACCCTTTGTTATCCCCTTTTCAGTTGCATTCCAAGGGTTATTGTTGTTTGAGAACCAATAATGCAGGCCTGGCATTGCGTAGATTTAAAGACCAGATTGGACCATGGAATGCAACGTCTCTGTGATTTAAAAAGAGACTGTAATAAAATCATATAAATGGTTCAGAGAGCTCTTGTGTGTGTTCAGATGGTCACCCCCAGCTCCTGTAGTGTGTGTTGCAGCTACACACACCCATATATCATTCGCATGCTTCACCATGAGATCGGGGCTGGCTTCCCAGGAAGTGTAAAACAGCATAGCCCGGGGTGACCTAGATCCATCTTCAAAACCAGGCCCAGGAAGGGAAAGCTGATGATCCAAACAGCACATCAAATTCAGAGATGACGCCTGGTCATGTGCCACCAGAGGCACATTGAGCAGATGGGCAGCAAAGACAGAGACCCTCTGAAGCCAGCTCTGGTCAGAGAGCTGCTTTCTAATCCACAGCCAACCAGCCTAGAGAGTGTTATAACACACAGCTCAGAGCAAAGCTGCTATCTCTGTCCTTCTAGCTGGGATTCACCATACTGACGGCCATGTGTTACTGCTGGAGCTGTCTGAAATACTCAGCTCAAACCACAAAGATGCTTGGACACTGTTTTAACTTGATCTGTGTTTGAGAGCTCATCTCACATAACTGAGGTTGGCCTCGTGGCTGGGAAGCCAATGAGCTTCGTGATCTTCAATCAGCCCTCTTCCATCATAATGATCCCTCTATTTCTGGCACCAATATCCCCTTATAAGTTTCAGACTTGTCTCTGAGGGCCTCCCAGGTACGAATTCTGGGGGCTGATGATGGTGGACCCTAGGCTTGCTGGAGGTGTATGACCGCAGTCAGTCACTCTTGATTTGTTTGACAAATAACAAGCAGTCCTGTAGCCCCTTAGAGACTAACCAATTTATTAGGTCATGAACTTTTATGAGTCAGCTCCACTGCTTCAGTTTGTCCCCATTACCTCTGTAGGAGTTTGTTTTCCAAGCTCCTCTGAACCAGCCGGCTGCATGTGACTTGTAAAACTCATGCTCAACCCCACCAGACAATGGTGACTGTCAGCTCAAGGACATTAGAATTGGCAATGCCGCTGACCAGATGGGCAATACCAACAGAGGGGCAATCAGCCTTGTGAGCAGCCAGGAATAAGCCACCTCTTGCAGAGGGGGCAGTACCAATTATATTTGAGGTAGACCTTCAAAGTAGTGCTGAAACAGGACTTGTTTGGGGCATGTGTAACCCACACACCGAGGTGCGGTTCACCATCCCATGTAGTGGCACCATGACCACTTACAGAGAGAAAGAATGAGGGCTTGTCACTACTTCTGGAATTCAATTTCATGTGTCTGGTAAAGACACATGCAAAAGCGTGGTCTAAACTCCTGGTGCAAGGCGCATCATTCCCGTTTGAGGATCTCACCCACTGAAGACTTCAGTTCCTTCACAGCACAGATCATCCATTTTTCATCTGCTGTTAACAATAAAATTGCTTAATAACAGTCAGCTAATAAATAACCCCTATTCATAATTAATAACAATAACAATAGACTCTTAAGCACTAAGGAATTATAGTGCTTTTTAGTAGCATTATGGGAGTGTATTTGAGAGATCAGTGAAAGAAAAAAATAAGCAGAGCTGCTCCCAAGAGGCAAGAACACAGTACTAAAAGAGTACAAAGAAGGGCTGTCAAGTGATTAAAAAAATTAATCATGTTTAATTGTGATTAATTGAGTGATGAGAGCTCATTATCTAATAAATAAACTTGTGACTCTTTAAGGTGCTACAGGACTGTTTGTTTTTTGTGAAGCGACAGACTATCATGGCTATCCTCTGAGACTGAACACTTTGGCCACGGCTACACTTACTAAAAACTTCAAAATGGCCATGCTAATGGCCAAATTGAAGAATACTAATGAGGTGCTGAAATGCATATTCAGCGCCTCATTAGCATGCCACTGGCCACAGCACTTTGAAAGTGCCATGGTTCGCTCGCCCGCACCTCGTCTACATGGAGGGTCCTTTTTGAAAGGACCCTGCACATTTTGAAATCGTCTTGTTCCCATCAGGTGGTAGGAATAAGGGTATTTCGAAATGTGCAGGGTCCCCATGTAGACAAGCCATGGGCGAGTGAACTGCAGCACTTTGGCATGCTCATAAGGTGCTGAATATTCATTTCAGCACCTCATTAGTATTCTTTGATTTGACCATTAGCATGGCCATTTGGAAGTTTTTCGTAAGTGTAGACATGGCCTTTGTGTTGTGTTGCAACTGAAATCATATCTGAAAATGCAGAAAGCATCCAAAATATTTCACAAGTTTCCATTGGTATTCTATTGTCTACCAGTGTGAATGAAACTATGATGAATCATGATTAATTTTTGAAATTGTGATTAATTTTTTGAGTTAATCGCTTGGATTAACTGTGGCTAATTGACAGCCTAGTATAAAGTGATCCCCACTCTGGTCATGTTATTAGCCACATGAGTGGGAAAGAACCAACACACTGAATATCAAACAAGTTGAAAAGGGTTAGTTTGCGCTCAGGTAATGATAAAATGCAGCTGTGTGGGAAGAGGGCTGCAAAAGCAAGGCCTAATGCTTGTTAATTTCAAGAGGCATCAACTATGTGAGTCAGACTATGGGAGTGGAGGAACAGGGTGGGAAGGCCAAAGCAGACAGCACTCTACGGCTGTGTTTCCTAAGCATAAGACATTTGCATACCCATTTCGGGACTTGGGCCTTATCAGCATACCCACTGCCATCCCAGCGCTTAGCTCCTGATTTTTAGTAATTTATTTTCTGCTGTGTACCCCTTGAACTCCTTCTGCGTACCACCAGTAGTACACGTACCACACTTTGGGAAACACTGCTCTATGGTAATGATAAGTATTGCTATTTCTGTTGCACACTAAAAGGATTCACATACAATTCTGGCCTGATAGGCCAGCCAGAAAGCACTGGAACAATATTAGGTGGGTCTGGGATTTGGAAAGAGTTATATAGTGAACACAGATGGGATTGCATAAAAACTGAGTTGCAGACAATTTGGCTTTATTGAAACCCACTGTTAAATGAATGCTTGTTAAAGGAATACATTTTCCATGCTCTCAGAGCCAAACCAAATATAGTGAGACATACTTAAATGCTTGCCTGCTAAAATAACAATTTCCCCACAAATCAGAAGGTAATGCATGATAAAAGACGGCCCCGATAAAAGAACAGTTTCTCTTGTGTGCCAAATGGAAACATGCTAATAAAGAGCTGAGGCCTTTTAAAGACTTATTGAATTTTTTTTTAGAGTAATAAAAAGAATAATATTTTGGTGCAGTAGAGTCCGTCTGTCTGGTTTCCCATAAAGGTCTGTCTGTACCTATTTAATCCCAGTGAGGTTGAAAAAGAACGATTATGCCCTCTGTGGTCATGGCGCTAGCAACTAAAATCTTGTTTCACCATCATCTCTTGTGTTTGTCCCCATGGCAGAAACACAATGTATACTTCAGCGTGGCACTGCTTTGTCGTTTCAAGAAGCAGTCTTGTCTGAATTCCCAACAACCAGCTGAAATACTAATGCTCATCTAAAGAAAAGTGGGGAAAAGAGCCATGAATAGCTGTGCAATCTCTCTTTTGCCCCAGTGATAGGAAAACAGAAAACTTCTGGACATCTCCCTCTTTATTATACAAAGGAACCTGTAGTCATTTCATTTAGCAGAACAAAGCAACTTGGGCCACTCCAAGAAATTTCTTCAGAGAGTCCCTGGTGTGAAGCATCTGGAATGCGACAGCTGGAATATGGGATACTGGCTTAGACGGACCATTGGTCTGATTCAATAAGGTGATTCTTATATTCCTAGGTTAAAGCAAATATCAGATTGAAGTGACATTAGAGGAGGTTTTGGAATTAATTGATAAGCTGAATAGTAACAAGTCTCCAGGACCAGACGGTATTCACCCAAGGGTTCTGAAAGAACTCAAATGTGAAATTGCGGAGTTATTAACAGTGGTTTGTAACCTATCCTTTAAATCCACTTTGGTACCAAATGACTGGAAGACGGCCAATATAACACCAATATTTAAAAAAGGCTCTAGAGGAGATCCTGGCAATTATAGACCGATAAGTTTAACATCAGTACCAGGTAAATTAGTAGAAACACTAGTAAAGAGTAAAATTGCAAGGCACATAGAAGAGCACGAATTGTTGGGCAAAAGTCAGCATGGTTTCTGCAGAGGGAAGTCGTGTCTGTCTAATCTATTAGAATTCTTTGAAGGGGTTAATAAACATGCGGACAAGGGGCACCCAGTGGACATAATATACCTAGATTTCCAGAAAGCCTTTGACACGGTCCCACACCAAAGGCTTTTATGTAAATTAGGTGGTCATGGGATAGGAGGAAAGGTCCTTTCATGGATCGGAAATTGGTTAAAAGACAGAAAACAAAGGGTTGGAATAAATGGTAAATTTTCACAATGGAGGGGGGTAACTAGTGGTGTTCCCCAGGGCTCAGTCCTGGGACCGATCCTGTTCAACTTGTTCATCAATGATCTAGAAAATGAGGTAAGCAGTGAGGTGGCAAAGTTTGCAGATGACACCAAGTTGTTCAGGACAGTCAAAAGCAAAAGGGATTGTGAAGAACTACAAGGAGATCTCAGCAAACTGAGTGATTGGGCAGCAAAATGGCAAATGAAATTTAATGTGGGTAAGTGTAAGGTAATGCATGTTGGAAAAAATAACCCAAATTACACGTACTACATGATGGGGTCAAATTTAGCTACGACAGATCAGGAAAGGGATCTTGGAGTTATAGTGGATAGTTCTCTGAAGACATCCACGCAGTGTGCAGCGGCAGTTAGTAAGGCAAATAGGATGTTAGGAATTATTAAAAAAGGGATCGATAATAAGACAAAAGATATCATACTTCCCCTATATAAAACTATGGTACGCCCACATCTCGAGTACTGCGTGCAGATGTGGTCTCCTCACCTCAAAAAAGATATATTGGCATTAGAAAAGGTTCAGAAAAGGGCGACTAAGATGATTAGGGGCTTGGAAAGGGTCCCATATGGGGAGAGGCTAGAGAGACTGGGACTTTTCAGTTTGGAAAAGAGGCGATTGAGGGGCGATATGATAGAGGTATATAAAATCATGAATGGTGTGGAGAAAGTGAATATAGAAAAATTATTTACCTTTTCCCATAATACAAGAACTAGGGGACACCAAATGAAATTGATGGGTAGTAGGTTCAAAACTAATAAAAGGAAATTTTTCTTCACACAGCGCACAGTCAACCTGTGGAACTCCTTGCCCGAGGAGGCTGTGAAGGCCAGGACTCTATTAGGGTTTAAAAAAGAGCTTGATAAATTTTTGCAGGTCAGGTCCATAAATGGCTATTAGCCAGGGATAAAGTATGGTGCCCTAGCCTTCATAACAAGGGCAGGAGATGGATGGCAGGAGATAAATCACTTGTCTTCTGTTCTCCTTCTCTGGGGCACCTGGCATTGGCCACCGTCGGCAGATGGGATGCTGGGCTTGATGGACCTTTGGTCTGACCCAGTATGGCCATTCTTATGTTCTTATGTTCTTATGTTCTTATTTAAGAAATTCCTGCCAAGATAGAAGAATCCAGGAAATTTTTATAATACAGTACTACAGGCTGAACCTCTCTAATTTGGAACTCTCTTGTTTGGCAATATCCATAATCTGACATGATTTTCGTTAGCTGGACAGCCATTAATCATGGGTGTGGCCAAATTTCCCCATGTCCTATAAAGTTTGTTTCCAGCCACCAGTCCTGGCTCTCAGCGCTCTGTGTAGTCATTTAGCTGTAATTTACCCCTCAATGTCTTCTAAGAGCCCAGTAAGCAGTGGAAGTGTTAGTAATGTGCTAGACAGTATCGACCTCCCGCAATCTGGCAAATTCTCTCATCCAGCACTGATCAGGGTGCCAGATGAGAGAGGTTCAACTTGTAAAAGAGTCCAGAATAATAATTTCTAAGAGGCAAACTGAAACTTGGAAATTTTCATCCATAGAACCCCACATGCGTGGACACAAGGAATATGTGAATGTGAATATTCTCAGAGGCATAGCTGTGTTTTGTTGGGATTTTTAGGCTTGTTTTTCTACGTGAGTGTGAAGACCATTATTCATGCGTTTAGTGTACCTAGCCATGTGGTTAGTGGAGTGCAAAAATGATTATGCATGCAAAACTGCAGGCCAAAATTTACACAAAGGCCAGACACAAAACTGGCTGGAAAAATCTGTCCATAAATGTTCTTTGGTTCAAGATAAAAGTGTGTGTGTATGTGTGTGTGTATGCGCACATGCTTATTTTACTCTCCTGGATGTTGAATATGTAGGATTTTACTCATTGTACAAAAAATCCCCAGCAGAATTATCTGCTGCCCATGTTTATAAGGTCTTGGATGTGTTAACTGAATCACTAGTGGCAACAGGTCTCCAAGCCATAAAATAAGTACTAAAAATAACCGGATGTAACAAACAACAAAGGAGGCTGTTTTGCATGGCCAGCATTGCCTTGTAGAACAGCACACAGACTGCTGTTGCTAAAACGCTCTTCTGCTGCTTTGTTCCCACCCTTCCCAACTCTTCTTGCTTGTGCCAATAATGTTGTCTGCTCGTAAGAGATCCACCCAGGCTGAGATTCTTCTTTCACATGCATCAGGGGTTTGGGAACAGACTCACCTCCATGCAGTGAGGCTATGTCTACAATAACCCTGAAGATCGAACTACTCAGGGTCAATCTTCCGGGGTTCGATTTCCCCCTGTACTCTTTGTGAGATGCAAGGGGTAAGGGAGGTCAATGGGAGAAACTCTCCCATCAACCTTGTTAAGTAGGGACAGCCAAATAAACAGAGTGCAGATATGTTTATTCTAGCTACACAAATGCCATAGCTAGAATTGCATATCTGCAATCAACTTACTTTGCATTGTGTAGACACGGTCTGAGATGACTTGTGTGATGAAAGCTGCAGAACTAATCTGTAAAGTACCAGGCTCTTAGCAGGCATTTACTAGGTTTATCCTAGCGGAGAACCTGGCTATGTGTGTATTGCATAGCAGGTAGAAAGCATATGGTCTTCCCACCGCACAACTCCCATGCAGCTCTGCCAGAGCCAGAAGGTTTTCTGAGGAACATTGTATCAGAGAGGTAGCCGTGTTAGTCTGTATCTTCGAGAACAACAAGAAGTCCTGTGGCACCTTATAGACTAACAGATATTTTGGAGCATAAGCTTTTGTGGGCAAAGACCCACTTTGTCAGATGCATCTGACAAAGCAGGTCTTTGCCCATGAAAGCATGTGCTGAGGAACATTGTGATCTTTCCAATCTGACAAGAGTTAATTTGATTATTCATTTGCATGAAGATCAAGGGCTCCATTGTGCCAGGTGCTGGGGACACGGACACACACACACACACAGAGTAAAAGACAAGTTCTTGTCCTGAAGAGTTTATAATCTCAAGAACTATTCCTATTATTTATAGGATGATAAAAAACTAGAAGCCCTGTTCAGGGATCAGGGTTCCATTGTGGGAGGTGCTGTGCAATCAAGTGAAAAGAGAGATAAGGTGGAGGAGTGAATATTTTTTATTGGACCAACTTCTGTTGGGGTATGCCTACAGAGCAGTTATTTCGGAATAACAGCCACTATTCTGAAATAACTTTCAGAGCGTCTACACAAGAAAACTGCTATTTTGAAATAATTTTGAAACAGTGGCCAGTTTCTTTTGAATTCTGTAAAACTCATTTTACAGGGAATAGTACCTATTCTGAGATAGGGAATGGGGTTATTTTGAAATAAACTATGGTGCTTCTAGGGGCTCTAATCTGAAGTAGGCTGTATTGCGTGTGGACGCTCTATTTTGAAATAGCTCAGTGCTATTTCAATGAGCATTTTGGTGGTGTCTGCACTTGCCTCCCTCTTTAGAAAGAGGAATGCAAATGAGGGAAATCGAAAATGCAAACAAGGTGCTGATTTACATATCTTGTGCTTCATTTGCATAATCTTTTTTCAGAAGAGATTCTTTCAAAAGAAAAAAAACAGCACAGATAGGGCTTTTTTGAAAATAAACCCCATCTCTTCCAAAATAGCTTATGCTGAAATAACGGTGCAGTGTAAACATAGCCTTGGTGAAAGATGCAAGATTTTGAGTGGCACAGAGCTCTTTTACAAGTCCAAAGGACATTCCTTCTGACATAGAACTCATAATGCTGGGCTATGACAAGAGACAAGGGATGGAAGAAATAGACATAAGGCTTGAGAATGGGTGGGAAGGACAAGGTAACATTCTGTATAATAATGAGTCATCTCCTTCTATCATGGG
Source organism: Carettochelys insculpta (assembly GCF_033958435.1). NCBI lineage: Eukaryota > Metazoa > Chordata > Testudines > Carettochelyidae > Carettochelys > Carettochelys insculpta. Next base: position 17,174,395 of record NC_134157.1, read on the forward strand.
CCCGATAATTGTCCTCAGTATCACTCCTGTTATTCTGATCCTGGACTATACCAGAGCAAAGATTGACCAGTGGTAGATGTGCTGGGGTTCTGTGTGGGAATTCAAATTTTTTATTTATTGTTTCAGTTTTACCCTCATGCCACAAATATAGGCCACTGAATTTTATGTCCAATGTGACCTATGATAGAATATAACATACCACATTACTGAAAAATTAAAAATGTAAAATGATATATAATTTTATGCAGTTTGCTTCCTTTTTACACTTCACTTGACCAAGTCACTAAACCAGTTGGTTTCATTTTTTTTTTAAAGTCTATTTCACTGACTGTTTCCAGTGCACTAGCGCAATGCTTTTGGGGCAGGGTCCAAAACTGGTAATGTTCAGTTTCAAAAAGGCCCTGTTTATATTAATTTTAATTCAACCGCAATGGCATTTTTTCATGTTTTATAATTTTTTCCAACCTCTGCCAAATACAAATTTCTTCCCCCACCTCTTTTTTAAAAATAAAGACTGAATTTAGGTCCGAAATTACTTGCATCATCCCTTTAAAAGTAGTCAGAATTACTTCATGACTGGAATTACAGAAGTAAACCTGCTAATAAATGGGTGAACCATTAACTTTTATCCTTTTGTCCTTTCAGAAGAGTTGAGCACAGCTTATACTGTGGAACCTATACAGTAATTATACTGCAGTTAGCTAAAAGTTAAATTAGTCAGGCCTTCTCCTTCCCCCACCAAAAAAAGAAGTTGGGCATAAATTAAAAACAGTTTTATTTATCCTGAACTATTCAGCCAAGAATGCACATTATTTAGGTACTGGAATAAAAAGCCATTCACTCTAGTTCAATTGGCCATTTAGTTCAATTTGTGTGCATTACTGTAGGTAATTACTATGGTAATAATGTACTGTAATCTGTGTTGATTTGGAACTTACCCTGTTTCTGTATTAATAATAAGTAGCATATATGTACTAATTGCCAGTTTGTTACCATGGTTATTTGTGTAGATGCCATGTTAACGATACCCTGGAAACATAAACCAAATCACATTTTTTGAATTAAATCTTTGTGGTCTCTAAAAGCCCAATTCACATAAAATAATGACGAAGAAAATGAGATCATCACCGTAGACTTGCCAGCAAGCTGATTAGCTGAACGGCATAAAGATACCATCCTGAAAAATTAAAACCTCCAAAACATTTTCCATGGTTGCTAAGTAACTTCCCAAAGATTACATCACTTGCAGGAATATGTGGTGCCAAATATGTCCTGTGCATATATTTATAGGCCATACAGCACGTGGAGTGTACACTCTTTCTATGAAAGCCAGTCATTTCCTTTGCTGCCACAGGTGTAATCCGCTGAATAGCGGCTAGCAAAGGTGGATAAACAAGAATCCTCTAACGCTCCTGTCATGAGTAACCTACCCATTGGAAGGAATCAGTGGAAGACAGTTCCTAGACTTTAAAGAAGCAGTGTCCAACAAGAATTCAAAGATGGCCACACTTGTTGTTGTCGTCTTTCCATATTTGCCACATTATATGATACAAAATTTTATACAACCAGGCACTTCCAGCGCCCCCATCCCCGCTCTGAATAAATGCCCTCTCCCACCCCCAGAGCCAGAATCCCCCGGAACCAGGCTCTCCCAGCTTCCCCTCGAAATAAGTGCCCTCCCCCACAGAGCCAGGCCCCCCAGTGTCCCTGTTTTAATTCAATGCTGGCAACTCACCAGAACTGCTGGAGCCACCAGTGGGGCAGCTGCTGCCACCCTGGGCTTCTCCCACCAAGTGGTGGGGCATGTGTTTGGAGCAGGTGGATGGCACGCCCTGTGTGTGGCATTTAAAACCTCCAAGAGCCGCGGGTTAGCCATCCCTGTATTCTCCACAGTGTAGTGTTGCTGAACGTACTGGACACCTCTGCTTTAAAGGCCAGATGGGGTCAGCATTATCCCTCTGGTGCAGCAAAGGTCAAAGGATTTAACCCAGAGATTCCTGCAGTGGAGGGGATTATGCTCTCCCAATATGCAAATGAACATATATTATATTTATCATTAACGTTTTTGTTTTTAAATGTGATCTGGTGGAAAGAAATAGTACAGTGCTGGACTGGCTCATGTATGCTGCCCTCTACTGGATGGAATCAGAATTGCTCAACTATGTATTAAAGGTCCCATTCTGCAAAGAATGCGTCTGATGAAGTGAGTCTGTGCTCACGAAAGCTCATGCTCAAAACTTTGCTGTTAGTCTATAAGGTGCCACAGGACCCTTCGTTGCCATTCTGCAAAGAGAGATTCTCCATTAGTTCAAGTGGTAATACCTTGTACTCACAGACCACGGTGGTGAGAGCTGTAGATTTGCATAAGCTCATAGACTTTAAGGTGGATCTGCTATACCTTGACTTCAGCAAAGCTTCTGATAGGTCTCCCACAACATTCTTTTCCATAAGTTAAGCAAATATGGATTGGATCCCTGGACTATAAGATGGATAGAAAGCTGGCTTGATGGTCGGGCCCAATGGGTAATGGCTCAATATCTGGATGGCAGTCAGTTTCAAGCAGAGTGCGGCAAGGCTCGGTTCTGGAGCCGGTGTTATTCAGCATCTTTATTAATGACCTGGATGAGGGACTGGATTGCACCCTCAGCAAGTCTGCGGATGACACAAAACTAGGGGGAGAGGTAGACATGCTGAAGGATAGAGAGAGAATCCAGAGTGACCTGGATAAATTGGAGGACTGGGCCAAAAGAAATCTGATACGGTTCAACAAGGGGAAGTGTAGAGTCCTGCACCTGGGGCAGAAGAATCCCAAGCATAATTATAGGCGGGGGACCAACTGGCTCAGCAACAGTACAATGGAAAGGGACCTAGAGGTTACGGTGGATGAAAGGCTGGATATGAGTAAACAGTGTGCCCTTGTAGCCAAGAAAGCTAACAGCATATTAGGATGCATTAGGAGGAGCATTTTGAGCAGATCTAGAGAAGAAGTTACTCCCCTCTATTCAGCACTGGTGAGGCTGCATCTGGAATATTGTGTCCAGTTTTGGGCCCCCCAGTATAACAAGGATGTAGATGTGCTGGAGCAGGTTCAGTAGAGGTCAACAAAAATGACTAAGGGTCTGGAGCACAAGACCTATGAGGATAGGCTGAGGGATTTAGGCTTGTTTAGTTTACAGAAGAGAAGACTTGGGGGTGATTTAATAGCAGCCTTCAACTTTCTGAAGGGGAGCTCTAAAGAGGAGGGTGAGAAGCTGTTCTCAGTGGTGTCAGATGGCAGAACAAGGAGCAATGGTCTGAAGTTGAAGAGGGAGAGGTATAGGTTAGATGTTAGGAAAAACAACTTCACCAGGAGGGTGGTGAAGCACTGGAATGCGTTGCCTAGACAGGTGGTGGATTCTCCATCCCTCAAGGTTTTTAGTCCCGGCTTGACAAGGTCCTGGCTGGGATGACTTAGTGGGGGTTGATCCTGCTTGAAGCAGGGGCTGGACTAGATGACCTCCTGAGGTCCCTTCCAGCCCTGGGATTCTGTGATTCTGTCAGGAGGGACCCTTTATGATCTCCTCATCTGACCATTGCAGGCCACAGAACCTCACCCATGTCAAGTGGCCACGCTGTGCAGTGTAGTTAGATATGGGTCTGTGCTAAGGGCTGTGGATTCTGGCTGCCCCAGTCCTGCCCTTCCTCAAGTGTGGAGCTGGGTCCCACCTTGCCCAGATGCCAGGAATTCTGCCAGATTCACTGAAACCCATTTGATCTCCCCTTTAGGAAGGTGAAGGAGGTAACTCAAAGGTATCAGTATAAATGCCAGGATAAGATGTCAGGAGTTCCTGGTTTCTAGCCCAGTGTCTTGACTTCTACATTGCATCTTTTTCAAATATTGCTTTAGAAAGATATACCTCCACTGTCCTAATGCGCGTCCAGAGAGAGGGCCAAATATCACACAGTTACACTTGTCCATCTGGGGATGGTGGCACTTGAGTGTCTGCGAAGAGAATAAATCCTGACATTTCCCTTTAGGGTTTAGTAATCGAGTTTATTCTGAAAAACAACCTGCTTTTTCCACCCAGCAGCTAGGTCATTGTCCTAACTGGATCTACATGACAATTAAAAATAGTTCCCTGGCAACAAAAACATTCCTTTTTCAACGATCACACGTTCAGCAATGTGTTCTTCCCACCCCAGTATTAATGACAAACCCTTCGCTCCCCTGGTCTGAGGGGAATGGTAGGGTGAGAAATCAAAGGCAGGGAAGCTTTGTTTCTCTCCAATGCTGATGAACAATACAGATGAACTTAAAGGGCCCAATCCCATTGTAGGAACTGATCCTGTGGTCACTATTCCAGACCATGGAATTAATAGAGACTTTTTGCCAGCATAGACATGTCGAAATTTGTCCTTTGGTGTTGTAGTTTCACCTCAAAGAGACCTTAGAACAACCCTGGTGCTAGTAGAAGTCCTCATGTAGCCTTTTCCGAAGGGTGGCACTTCTTCCATTTCCCAACAGATAAGCGCAAAAACTTCAGATATGTGAAAATCGATGTACTTAGGTCTGTTTACTGCAGTGTCTTCACCACTGTAAGTCGAAGGCTGACATTCTACCATTGATGCCCCTTACTCTTTTTCGTTCTGGTAGAATACCAGAGTTGACAGAAGAATGCTTGATTTATTGTGTCTATAATAGCCACTACAAATCAACCTCCACTGGACTTATCACTGATGGTGGGGACATGCCTTGAGATATCACAGGAGACAACAGCGGACTCTCATATTCTAGGTGGGAGAGAGAGCTTTCCTCACTAGTCAGAAAGGTTTATTTAAAGGGATTAAGAAAAAAGGGTGGAAGGAGAAGACTCAAAAAGTTTTGCTGTCAAGCAAATTGGTGGCCTGAAGGAGCTGTGCTGGGATAATCACAATAGCAAAACAGCAGCCATTGCAATGTTGCAGATAGCATGGGTGAAATTTTGCACCTGAAGTGTTTTTTTCTCCTGGAAAATCCAGATGCAGGTTGACTGAAATGTTCTGTGAATGCACGTTCATTTTGTTGAATTATTTTGGTTTACTCCTGCTCCTCTCGCCAAAATTGTGAAAAAATATAACATTTTGATTTGACATAATTTGTCATTTTGAAATATATGTCAATTTCATTAGAAGTTTCCAAAAGCTAATTGTCCCTCCCCCCCAACGTTTCTTTTGGGTCAAACGAAACGTTTTGTGCTACTCAACATGAATTTTTTCCCATCATTTTGTGCCAGTAAAAATTTCAAAAAGTCTTCACATTATCTGCAATGAACTGTTTCATCACTGTCCTGAACAGCCACAAAAACAAAACAAAATCACCCACTTGCGCAGCAGTAGTTGCCAAGACTTGTGAGACTCACGATGATAATCTGCCAAGTATGGGGGATGGGTATCATAGGTCAGACAATGCAACGCCTTCCTAAACTGCCTCACTTGCCTTTCCCCATTCTCCAGCTGAGGCCCCCAGGCTCCCTCCTCCAGCCTGCTCTTGTGGGTGGCAGAGACTGGGGCAGGTGGGCTGAGGGCCGGGCCAAGATGCCCACCAGCTCCCCAGAACTCCACAGCCACATTATCCTGGGTGCGGGGCCAGTGGCCCCATTGTAGCTGCTTAGCCATTTGGTTCCCAGACTGTAGTAGCGCTTGGGATTCTTCCATCCTCAGTGCAGGACTCTGCTTGTCCTTCTTGAACCTCAGCAGATTTCTTTTGGCCCAATCCTCCAATTTGTTTAGGGTCTCCCTGGATCCTGTCCCTACCCTCCAGCATTTCACAGCCTCTTCCCCTAGTTCCGTGTCATCCACAAATTTGCTGAGGGTGCAATCCATCCCTTCATCCAGGTCATTAATAAAGATGTTGAACAAAAGTGGTCCCATATCATGGGCTTTGAACTGGCTCTGTTTCTTTCCTTTATGTGTTTCCATCCCCCCAGCCCCCGCCCCCCTTTTTTTTTTTGACACTGGGTCACCTTAGTTCCCAGCAGTGGGACATTTAAACCAAAGATTTCAGCAGTTCCTCAGTAGAACAATACATCTTGGACACCATGGCATTTGAATGAGGAGCTACTTAGCGTCCTTTTATTATTTGGTCAATTATTTTTCCACTGAAGCCTGTGATACACAAGACATAAATCAAAGCAGAACAGGAGCCTTTAGAGCTGCCCGTTGGAGCAGGTAAAGATAATAGATTTTAATTAGTGAATCCAGACAAGAAAAGCAAAGCAGGGGTGAGGGTAAGCAGTGGGGCCAGAGAGCGAGGCAGAGAAAAGAAAACAAAGAAAGAAAAACATCACTTGTTTAGGATCTAGTCAAATGTTTCTAAAGCCACATTTTCCACATGACTCCCAGCAAAAGCTCTGGGTTTGATTATTAATCACAGATGCGCCCCCATCCATCAATCCTTCCGGCCATGCCTCCCAATTTGTTTGATGTGCTATTTGATGCTCGCTCATTTCACATCTTCTCCATCCAGAGGAGCTGACCTGGGAAAGAGTTGTTTAAAAAAAGCCCCCCCCCCACAAAAAAAGTGCACACCAGGCAGGAAATATTTGTCTGCGCTTGTTAGGTACCTGACCCTGAGTGCGCTGGAGAGATGCTGACACTTGGAGCAGCTTTCTAAATAGATGGGCTTTGCCTCTTCGCTCATACATCTGCTTAATGACCTCTCCTTGTGGGCACTTGACACGTGATTTATTGGGTATAAATTTTACCTTACACTTAGATGTTGCAATTGGTAATTCCAAAAGGTGAATCTACTTCACCTCAAGGGAACTTTGCCTAATGATATCCTATCCAGTTTTCTTTCTCTCTTTCTTTCTTTCTAAACTTGTATTCTTTAAAATAAACATGGTACCACAGCAGCTTTAGCAAGATTGGAAAGTGGTTGTGTTTTGCAGAAAAAGCAGCATCCCAGCTGATTTCCTGCAAGTGAAACCCTCCCTGCCCCCAACTTTAATTCTTTTACTGGCATCTGTAGTCTCTAATTCATAAATTCATCAGGACTTTCCCAGGATGTCAGTTTTGGCAAATGAGCGCGGAGTTGCCTAATGCTAATGGAGCGGTGGGCTGCCTGACCTCAGGAAATAGAAAGGCCAAACATGAAAAAACAGAGCTGGGTTCAAGGCTGGGGCTGTGAACCCCAGATTCGAGGGTGAGGTCAGCCCAGGGTCAGAAAAGCATTGTGTGCACGCAAAGAGAAAGGCTGGTTTCCATTTAAAGCCTTTCACGCAGCTCAGAGCTGAGACCTTTCACCATTGTACACTGGGAGCTGCCCGACTGTTGGGATATCTTCCTTGAAGACTCCTGTCTGCAGGCACGGGAACAGATTGAAAACAGTCACACTTAAGTGTTACCAGCCAAGCCCTTTCCATACCTTGGAAAGAAAGCCGGGGAGATAGGCCTGTCTCTTTTCACTGAATAACACAGATGGATTTTCTTTGGCATTTAAACGTGATGCATTTGCCAGGTGCTATTCATTAGAAATGATTTGTTGGAGCCGGGGTAGCTTGCTTGCCCGTTAGGATGCATTTACTTCACAGGTTAGTAATGATGGGTGCACTTAATAGTTTTTAAGTATCAGAGGGCATTTAAAGAGCCTTGGAAGGAAAGGATATCAATATTTACAACGGCAATTTGTTGGAGGAGGAAAACAGTTTGTGTGTCCGGGAAAGGGTAGCTGCATGAGGCTGCACAAACAGAAGGCTGGACTCTTTGTGCTAAGTGAGCTTGCTAGCTGTCCAAGGGAAATGTTGGTCCTGGAGTGAGGTTTTAACCAACGGGGGTGGGCAGCAAAGGGAACAGTTGTCCCAGGGCCCGGTGTGACAAAGGGGCCCAGACTCCAGCTGCTGGGGCTGCTACTTCGGCAACGGTGGCAGCCAGAGCTCCAGACCCCTTTGAAGCGCCGCAGCAGGGCTGCTCCAGCTGCATGTGGCTGTGGGTGGGGATCCAGCACCAAAGTCCAGGAGGAGCTGAGAGCTAACAGTTGTTGGCCCCGCTCCTTCCCACCTTGCTTTGGGGTCCGTGGCAGCTGCTGGCACCAGGGGGTTGGCGGAAGAGGACAGCCTCTATGCAGTGCATGTGTAACAGAGCCTTCTGTCGAGGCTAGTAAATAATTATAGGCCTTGTCATCCGAAGTGCTCTGCAAGCACCACCTTGGACTGAGGTCAATGGGAAAGGTGCAAATCTGGCCCATGATGCTTTTCATTTCTGTTAGCGCCATGCGCGCAAAGCGCTTAACTCGTGTCCCAGCCATTTCTTCACCACTGTAACACAGGCATGTCTTCGCCCTGTTTCAAGAAGGGTGATTGGAGGCAGTTTGCCCCATTTGCACATGGCAAGTCAGCGACAAAGGCAGAGACGGAACCAGGCCCACTGATGGGCTGTTGCTCTGGGGCTCAGCATTTCAAAGGGGACCAGATCTCTGGCTGCTGCCATTGCTGTAGAAACCGGGGAGGCAGCCAAAGCTCCAGAACCCTTTGAAATGCTGCGGCTGCACAGTGCAGCCACTCCTCACGCAGCGCTGAGGGAGGAGGTGGGGACAGGGCTGACTGCCATAAGCCCCACCCCTTCTGTCTCTGACCCCATCCCTTTCAGAAGCAGGGAGCCGAGCCCTCCCCACACCTTGCCCCTGGGCCCACGATGGCAGTTGGTGCTGCCGGACAAAACCTAGGCAAGGCCACTGACGTGGAGTAGGATGACTTTGGCATGGAGTGAGAGCCTCCTTTGAAGTGTCATGGCAGCACCACTTAGCTGCTTTGCACAGCTCTGAGGGGAAGGAGTGGGAGGCGCCAGCTCTGCAATCTGAGCGGTGCTAAGAGCTGACTTCCCTTGGCCCCGCCCCTTCCATCCTCGACCATGTCCTTTCCACCGTTGGCCCCGCCCCTCCTGGGGGGGCCCCCTCCCAGCTTTCCCTGGGGCCTGCGGCACCTGGAATCAGGAGCTCTGATTCCCAGTCCTCTGTTTTAATTGGACTAGTTCCTTCCATGGAGATGAAAACACCGATCGGTTTGGGTTCTGCCAGCACGAAAGGCCAGGATAGCATTAGCAAAGGGTCTTTCCCTGAGGAAAAAAGGATGGCTGCCACATACCCATTCTCTCCACCCTCCCCCACAGCCAAGGTTTGACTAGGAGCGCAATCCCGTTAACAATCTTCTGCCGATAGCTGGCCATTTACTTAAGCCCCAATTTTTCATTAAAATAGCACATACGGCCATCAAGCATCGCAAGGTCACAGGGCTGCATTGTCTCAGCTTAATACGATGCCATTAAGGCTAGGCTATAATGTCTCCGATACAGCAAGTTCAGCAGAGTAAGATCAAGCATTGGGCAAGACTGCAATTTCCTCCTGTCCGCTTGCTATGATCTTATCAAAGCCTGAGTGATTTTTGTATAAGAATCTGCCTGGAAAACATTAAATGTCGCATGAAGCTTTGCTCCCACAAGGATGAGACAAGTTTGGGTTCCATGGGTATTTATTTCCCTTCGTGCTATTGAATTGCTCCGTGTTCCATCCCCTCCCGAAGGCTGAAACGATATAGGTTTAGTTGGTGGAAGCAGCCAGAGTTGAGGAATGGCTGTGACTTTGCATTTTATCTTTGTAATTTGTTTTAAAGTTCGATCTTAGTTCAGGCCCAGACGTTTTTGATTCAAGTTCCTGTCTCCAAGAAAGCACAGGGCGAGCACCGTGGAATCACTAATTTTTGCCATCAGCAGCAGCATGCTGGTGCTCCTCTCCTTTGTCTTGGCTGAGGGCAGTTGCTGAAGAGGGAGAAAGGAGGCATTGTGGTCCAGGCAGCCTCCTGCAATTCAAGACCCCCGGGATCCAGCGTTCCCTGGAAGCTGGGTGCTTGTGCAGCCACTCAGGAGAAATTCAAATGCTGATCAGCAGAGTACCCACCACCAGGAGTTTTGTTTCTTTGAGTGGTGCAGATTTGCACACGCCTCAGTCCACATAAAATTATTCTGCACATGGGTGGAAAAATTAGAGGGAACATTGCTAGGTTAAGTTTCCAGCTCTGGGCACCTCACTTAAGCCCCTTCTTTTCCTGAAGCAGTGACAATACTTCTCTCTTCCAGGCTGCTTGTGGTCTGTCTTGTTGATTTCATTAATTCGCAAGCTCCTGTATGCGGGAACTTTCTTACTACGTGTTCATACTGCGCTTGGCACAATGGGGCCTGAGTTTGGTCAAGGCTTTTAGATGTTATTCTAATACATATAATAATGTGATCATTGTAGAACAGAGGTCGCTGTAAATGCACATAGACTGTAAACTCTTTGGAGCAAGGATGATATCTGAATTGCTCTAATGAGCCATGCAAAAATATGCAGCCTGCCATCTGTTGTTTAATATAAGTGGGTAGAAGCCAGTTGTCCACCGATTTAAGGGTGTCCTCACACAAGGAGGATGGGATAATATTGAGGAAAAAGATTTCAGTGAAACTGGGGCAAAACTGCTTGTGGAGACTAGTCCTGACAGAGAGAGGAATGAGGTGCACCACCTTAATAAAAATGACTGATGACCATTTGGCCAGGGTGGGGCAAAAGGGATCCCTGAGTTACTGTCATAGTGAAAAGAGAAGCTAACATCTTCCACAGCCCACATCTGCAGTCCTTCTCTCCCTAGTGTGTACCTGGAAACCCTGCAACCAGGCCTGCCCAAGGGCCAAAAGGCCAGTTACTCTGGGCCCCTCTGAAACACAGCGGTAGCACTGCCCCACCACTGTGTGTGTCTCAAGTGTGGAGCAGTGCCACCATCTGAGTGCCACTAAGGGCTAACTGCCCCAGGTCCCACCCCTTCTGTAGTGCAGAGTACGCCCCCGTCCCACCTTGCCCTGGGGCTTGCTGTGGCTGTCAGCTCTGCTGCCTGCAGCAGTTAGCTGGAGTTACCCCCTTGGACAGGATGGCTGATTGACTTCGCTGAACCCTGGACAAGGTGGTGGAGGGGGGGAGGGTCTGGGGGAGTAGCCTCCCCAGCCCTTCAGCACCACCTGGCATGTGTCACTGGGAATCTGGTGGCAATTTAAAAGGCTCGGTGCTCTGGCCACCACCCTGGCAGTTGTAGCATAAGCTGGGAGCCCCAGACCCTTTAAACCATTGGGCCCTGGGGCAGCTGTCCCCGATTCCCCCTTCCCCCCAGACGGTGGGCCAGCCCCTGCAATTACTCCACTCAAGTGAGCCCAGCTTTGCCACACTGCCCACCCACACCCCAGCTCCCCAGAACGACCGCATTTGTAGAGCAATCGGATCTGCAGCTGCAGAGCTCTGCTGTCTCTCCCTGTGGGCTGTTGCTGCATGCCCACCGCCTCGCTCGCTGGAGGTGTTAGCTTCCAGCAGTCCCCTCCGAGGGTAGGTCTGCATTGCAGCTGTGAACCAGCTTTGCAGCCCGGGGAGATGCGCACATGTTTGAGCTTGAGTGCTAAAAAGAGCAGTGCGGATGCAGCAGCTCTGGCAGAGGCTGAGGTTCGGCACCCCAGCTCAGACCCAGGAGGCTCAAAGTGCAACCTCCCACGGCTCTAACCAGAGCCCTTCTAGCCCTGGCCTGTCTAGACTCATTCTCTCTGCAATGGGGATATCCCCTGCCAGGCCAGCAGGCTTGAGTTTAAAACCACCTTCACTCAAGCAAGAGATTTCTGTGTGCGGATGGAAGTCAGGTGAGGGGCAGCAGTCAAAGTTATGCCCTCTCTAAGGCTGTAGTGAAGACACACCTCAAACACACAAGAAGTGATTCTCTGGCAACTAAACGGAGCACGTCAATAGGTCAGGGACTTCGGGAGGGAAGACACAAACTGTCCACTTATGTGCAGGCACATTGTGCATGTCCCAGGCAATATTGTGTGTGCACACACCATTGCGGTGCTTGGATTGTGCATATCTGGAAGGCACCTTCATATGGGGTTATGCCCGTGTGGATTGTTATTTGGTTGGTGCACATGGTGGGGGGGGGAGGGGGAGAACAAGAAAATCGAGTCTGTGCAATTGAGTTGCCAGCAAACAAAAAACAAACACAAAAGGAAACTAAATTAAAAAAAGCAAAGCCATTATTTCCCATCTGAGTCAGAACGGCTTAAAAGATAATTAGTTAATTGAGCTATGGAAGCTATCTCCCCATAGCTATGTGTCAGCTCCTATTAGCTGCTCTGTAACATTAACTGAGATTACACAGAGACTCCCTGGAGATATTGATCATTCATTTACCAGGCCCCAGTGCAAGAACCCTTCCTCTTCTCTCTTAGGAATGGTTTGCAGTGGATAGCTATTCCATCATGCCACACTGCACTCCACAGACAGCCATCAGCTGCAATTGTTTTCTAGTGAAAATAGATGTTCTGTATTGATCTCTCTCTTCCAGTGGAGTCCAGGGGCCTTCTCCTTAGTTACTCTAATAAAACACAACTAATTAAATTTGTGCCTTGCATTTTCAATATTGTATTATCCTAATTGCTAATTAGGGGGACCACCTGCAAGGGAATAAGCTGTATTTCCTGCAAAGGATCCCCTAATGGCCCGAATGTCAGCTATTGTAGGCAGGAAATCTTTCACCAAAGGCAAAGCCATGAATGAGGCCTGATGAAGAATCCCTAAAGGGTGCCCAATAAATGCTTTTTAACCCTTCAATGGCTGCCTCTGCATTTGCAAATTTGTGGGTTGTCCAGGAAGGCAGCAACGCAAAGACTGCTGATCTGCAGAGCTGCAGATGGGCCCAGACATGAACCACATATACAAACATGTCTTCTTAGGTAGGCTTGACTGATTTGGATCCAAACTGCACTGCTGGACCAAACCACTGGCTCTGGGCAAATCAAAGTTTGGGAAACTGGCTGGACTTGGAAGTCAGCATTGACGGGACTGCTTCCGGTCCATTGTCAACCCAGTGGGACAGCACTGCCATGTGGCGGGAACAAACTGAACTCAGGGAGTTACGCTGGTGGCGAGTTGGTTCCTTTCCGTGGCGAGCACCTCAGCCACATGATCAAGCCCCATGAGATAAAAATACCCTGGTAAAATTCATTAATCATTTGAAGTAATGAATACAGCTGAGACTTTTCCCAGCTGCTTGGGAGCCAGAAAAAGGTAACTGGAAGAATGAACTATTCCAGGCACATTATTCCATCATCTTCGTTAGATAGCATGCTATAATGAAGCCCAGGCTGGCAACAGACTTCACTAGGCAATGGGGGCAAGAGCTTGGCTCTGGGCCCCCTAGAAGGGGTGGGGCCTTCGGTGGAAGGGGCAGGGCTAGGCAAGCCAACCTTCCAGTTCATATGGCCTCTTCCTAGGATAGCTAGTTTATTGCTCCATATATCATCAATGCAGCCACAGAATGGAAAAGAACCCTGGACAAAACTGATGACTGGAAGGCGGTGGCCCCTTGACTTCTATTCTGCATGCAGGTTAAATTGAGCATAGATCAGCTTGGGTTCCTTGCATCTCTTCCTTCCGCTAAGTGATGAGAATCTCAGTAATGAGAGCTAGTATGGATGCCAAAAGTTTTGAGCTGTAAACATACAAACAGAGTGAAAAGAAGCAGGATGCGTATGCCTCTCGGCAGTGAAACCAGATCCTTTTTATTTTTTCGTAGCAGATGTTAAGCTTCCAATGAGAAAAAAATTCGAAGGGAGACATTTAAGGAAGTAAAGCTTTGAGCTCCCGAGTTATCCCTTCAATTTCAACAGGGGCTATAAAGTTTTATGAGCTATTAAATTGTCCTAAACCTTCTTAAACACACCAGTGCTAATGGTGGAGATTAACCGTTAGAAAAAAGAGGTTACCTTAGCTCTTCATTTTCCAGTGTTCAATCAATAACACTTTTATACAGTGCTGCCATTTGCTGCAGATGTATGAATTGTAATGACCTGTCATGCCCCGCAGGTAACTCTATCCTTAGTTTGGATTTGGTCTCTCCTGCAACATGGGGAAGTGTCAGCAGTGGGGCCCCCAGGGCAAGGTAGGAGGGGGCTCTGTGCCCCAGAAGGGGCGGGGCCAAGGGCACAAGGGGTGGGGCCTAGGACACTTAAACCTTACCACCACTTGGATCACAGCACTAGGCCTTCTCCCCGTCAGAGCCACGTAGAGTGGCACAGCAGCACTGCCACAGGGTTTAAAAAGGGCTCAGAGCCCTGGCCACCCCTGCTAAAGAAGCAGCAGTGGTGGCTGGAGCTCCAGGCTCCTCTGAAATGCCAGGCTCCAGGGCAACTCCCCCACTTACCGAACCATTGGCAGGCCTGAAGATGAGATTGGAAATGACGGATTATCTTGTTTTAAGGCATTGAACAGGGACTCAAGATCAATTTTATATTCCTGGCTCTGCCACACACCCTGTGTGTGTTACTGTCACACAATGAGTCTCTGCCTCAGTTCTCCTTCTGCCAAATGGGACATTTTCTTTGTCTCACCCTTTTGTGTCTATGCTGACTGGAAGCTCCTTGGGCTAGGGACTAACTCATACTATATGTATGAGCATCACGTAGAGGGCCTGATCCCCCTGAGTGCTATTATGATGCAAATAAATAATGGTAATTGGGTACTCATGAAAAATAACTAGTAAATAAGAATTCAGAATTGCACTGGTTTAGCTCCTTTCATTGGAGGGTTGTGATGCACTTCACACACATTCAGAAGTCTGGCCACTTTCTCCGTAGGTATTGTATTATTGAAGAATCAACTGAGCCATGGCTTTCAGCAACTCATTCAAGCTCACCCATTCAGTGGCCAAGCCAGGGAGAGAATCCAGGAGTCCTGGCTCCAAGGGGCTTGTTTTATACCCACACCAGAGTCTGACAACTGGGCCATAGGCCTCATTGTTGCCCTGCCATTTGGCATGGCCAAGACACATTTAAATCATGTAAATGAAAAGACGTAGGAAGCTGACATCACCTTTAGCTTTACTACGGTCCAGTTACAACAGAGAAGCCCACACGGCTACATGCTTACTCATCATCCTTACATAAGGGTATGTCTATACAGCAGCCTTATTTCAAAATAAGCTATTCCGGAAGAGCTATGGGGAAATAGCTTATTCCAAAATAACACAGCTACATGCAAAAATGCATTTTGAACCGGCACTGAGCTATTTTGAAATACAGCACCTACACACAGAGCCCATTTCAAAATAAAGCCATTGGACGCACTATGGCTTGTTTCAAAATAGGCTCTATTCCTTGTTTTAACAGCACCGTTTTTGACATAGGAGCTATTCCTCATAGGGTGAAGGTTACCGATTTTGAAATACACCAACTGCTATTTCAAATTATTTCAAAATAGCAGTTGCTTTGTGTAGAAGCAAGGATAGTTATTTCGAAATTACTTTGCTGTGTAGACCTACCCTAAGGCTTAGCGAGGGTGAGTGACTAGGGAGGTTCAGCCTATATGTGATTCTCCTTTGCACCAGCACTGATGGCCTGATCTCCTCCATCTTGTGTGTTATACTTGCCTGTGCGATGCATGTTCAGTGGGATGGGTGGAAAGCCCTTTGCATCTCTAATTTAGCTTGTAGCTCCCATAGGGGAAGGGACACCTCTTGTATATATTGTGCTGCCAGAGTGCTCATAATGAATACTCTCCTGATGTTCTCTTCCACCCAATATACTGCCCAGCAGGACATTTTTCTGCAGGCCAGCTTTAGAAAGACACTAATCAGAGATATATCCCCACATCTCCTCTCTTCCCTTCTTCCCCCGATCAAACTTTGGATCTAGAGCATAACATCACAATTGGCCCCTTGCTGTCTAATCAGCTAAATCAAAACCATGGGTTTGGAGCCTGCTGAGCATTGAGGAGATCTGAATGCAGCCTGGCCACTGCCTGTGCAACTCTTAATTAGTCTGTGTAGCACTGAGATTCTTTGGCATCCTAGAAATCTCCAGGGCAGATTTTACTGCTCAAGTCCAACTCTAACATATATGAAGTGCCCGATGTGTTTGGCCACTAAATAAATAATGACCAGTCATTGCTTTTTGTGCAGCATGGGACAATAACCAAAACCAAAACACCCTATTGGAGCTGAAATCACCCTCAGACTACAGCTCTCCATCAAATGCACCAGCAGCACCCACACCTCATACCACCCTCCCTCTGATCTTTCCCCAGCTACTTCCACAGTGGCCTTATATACCTGCATCAGCTATCCCACAATGCTGTGCTGCTTTCTTCTGACCCCACCTAGGACACAGATGTGGTAGTTTAGTCTTAATGGTGTTGCTACACTCCAATAAGTAGCAAAAAGAGGCTCCTGCAGGCTCCCTTTTTCAAAGAGGTAGAATAGCTCAGTGGTTTGGCTTTGGCCTGCTAAATCCAGGGTTGTTGGCCCTACCCTTGAGAGGGGTAGTTAGGGATCTGTAGCAAATTGATTAAAAAAAAATACTGTCAGGGCTGTTGATAGGTCCTGCTTGGAGGACAGGGGATTGGACTCAAGGTCCCTTCCTGATCTATGAGGTAGGTATATCTCCATGCATTTTTTAAAAAAAACCTGCTCCAGAAGGTAGAGCTCTGTAACAGCATGTGTGTTTCCGGATCCTCTGCAGAGTACTGGTAGTACGTAATAGTGGTGCATGCCATGCAAATGAGGAGCCTGTGGCAATTCCAAACAGTTTGGCTGATTGAGCCTTTCAGTTTCACTGCTTGTCTTTTAACAGATGGAACACACATGGAGAATTCAAACACCAGCAAGAGAAAACCGGACTTTCTGCTGAATCCTGCATGCTGGGAGTGTTTGCATGCAATTGCTAGGTTCAGTCTGTACAGTAACATAATATGTGGAGATACACATCTCATATAGCTAGAAGGGACCTCAGAAGGTCAGGCCCCTGTCCTTTGGCAGGAGCAAGCATCACTGCTAGCAACTCTTTTTTTAAAGCCTATGTGCTCCAGATGGCCTCCTCAAGGATTGAGCTCACAAGCCTGGATTTAGTAGGCTAATGCCAAAACCACTGAGCTATCCCTGCTTCTTTTTTGAGAGACACATAGATAAAGACATGTATATAAGACTTAGTGGGCATAACATTCGGCCCCTTTCAGCACTTTTCATTGGGGATCTCAAAGCACTATATAACATCTCATTTATTTATCCTGACAGCATCCCAGTGAAGCAGAGAAAATATCACTATTGCTATTTTCCAGATGAGAGGCAGAGGCACATAAGAACGAAGTAATATGCCCAGGGAATGCATGGCATAGCAGGAGCTTGGAAGTCCTAAATTAGAGCCCTAACGAACAGCCCATTACAGGCCACTTAGTCTGGTAGCTTTTATATGTTGCAGTCCAATTATTTTCCTATGCTACCCCCATTACAATTCTGCTGATGGTATTTTAACACCAGCAGACCCAGGTCACTAGCAAATAGGAGTGAACCTAACACCTTATGGTCTAAAGCCATAACCTGCTTCTCAAAGGTTGTAGACTTTACTTTCCCTCAGTCTTCAAAGAGCCTCTGGGTTACAGTATTACTCTAATAAAGGAGCAAGGTTGACCATAGGTAGCTGACTGAATGTCAGGCTAAAACACATGCATCTTGATTCACCAGTTTGGGAAGGTCTGTTCCCAGCTAGGCCACTGAATTGGACAAGTCATTTGAAACTATGAACTGAACAGTGACCTTTAATTCCTCCTGCCTGAATTTCCCCAGTATAGAAGCATGTGGACGCATTGGAGAGGGTCCAGTAGAGGGCAACGGAAATGATTAGGGGGCTGGGGCACATGACCTACAGGGAGAGGCTGAGGTGTTTGGGCTTATTTACTTTGCAGAAGAAAAGAGTGAGGGGTGATTTGATAGCCTTCAACTTCCTGAAGGTAGAGGATGGAGAGAGGCTGTTCTCAGTAGTGATGGGTGGCAGAACAAGGAGCAATGGTCTCAAGCTATAGTGGAGGAAGTCTACATTGGATATTAGGAAAAACTATTTAACTAGGAGCTGGTGAAGCCCTGGAATGCAATACCTAGAGAGTTGGTGGAATCTCTACCTCCAGGGGTTTTTAAGTTCTGGCTCGAGAAAGTCCTGGCTGGGATGATTTAGTTAGGATTGGTTCTGCTTTGGGCTGTACTTAATGTGCTCCTGAGGTCTCTTCCAGCCCTAGGATTCTATGAATTTCTCTGAACACCTGGCTTGAAATTCCAAAAAGGGCCATATTTTCAGCCATGCCAAGCATTGACTTAAACTGGAGTGGTGAGTGCTCAGCGAGCCTGAAAATGACCCCTGTGTGGCAAGTGTGGCAATTTCCTGCAATATCCTTGGAAAATCTTACTGAATTAGAGTTAAGTATCTTTGGAGTCCATCAGATGAAATGCAAAGGTTCTGCATTGCGGTGGGCCCGGATGATCAAAGCACTGCATCGAACAATATGGTAGACAAGAACACTCTTTGGGACAAGAAGTATGAGGTGGATTTCCTGGGAAACATCTTGGGGGAGGTGACTGCAAATTTGTCATGCCCTGTTACGAAAAACTCAGCTTCTCAAAGCTGTGCCCTGAAAATCGCGCCTTGGTCTGCTCATCACCTGTTACATAAGGTCACGATCAGAAGCCCAAGCTGTATAAAGGAAGGACTGAACCATTCATGATTGTGTTTGAGCTAAGGCTGTCACTAACTCCTGACCACTTGGTGGGACCTGAAGGACTGACTCCTTGGAGCTGGGTGGGGGATCCCAGGTAAGCTTATTAGGCTGCATGTAGTTTCCTGTGTTGCTTGTAAGATGGTTTCAGTGTAATACTTTCACCTTTTATCAGCTGGCAATTACACAGAGGAAGCAAAATGCAGAAGCTGTCTGGTTTGCTGGGGATATCAAAGCATAGGCAGGGAACTGCATAGCCTAGAAAAATCCTCATCAAGAGGGAAATGCTGGCATCCACCCATGAGCAGGTACAGCTGAGGAGCTGGGAGTCTCCAGGGAAGCCCTGCAGGGGCCATGCAGGAGCAGTTGCCCTGAACTGCAACCTGACTCAGTGACCATTAATGCTGGTAAAAAATGGATGGATATTTTTGGAGAGAAAGGAATGACAAAATGTTCCTAGAAAATCATCGGGCAATAGCACTGCTTTCCGAAACCCAGTGTGGCCGGTGCTGTTCAGTCATTTGCTTATTTTGACAGCACTGGGAGGTCCCCAGCAAAGCTCAGGACCCTTTGTACAAGGCTGTTCTGCAAACAGGCAATGCCCTGAAGGACTGATGCTCTAAACAGGCCAGGCTGAGAGGGGAGACAGCAGTGGAGCTGTCAGTATGAGAGCCATAAATAGAACTCAGGTGTTATCACCCACAGTCTGTCCTTCTCCTCTTGACCGTGCTGCATCTAGCTGGAACATGCTCATCAGTGCATCCTAGGGGACCCAAATAAAGCTTTTAAACTCTTTTGCTCCATTTATTTGACATGCCACAACTATCCCTTTGGCCTGGATCTCAGATGTGTCATTGGGAGAATTTAGGGCAGCTGCTCTAACAGGCTTTGCTAACTATTGCCAAACCCTTTCAGTGTTTCAGGAAAGGCTTGAAACGAGGCTCTGTCATTTCTCCCTCTTCTTCTTTTTTTCAGGACGGATGCCGGATACTCTGGGCTGAATTAATTGAGACGTGCGGTTTTGAATTCTTTTGGCTGCCGGTGATTGAGCCATTCAGCAGTTCTCGAGCCTTCTCCCCATAGGCTGTCATTGTACCAGACAGAGAGGGGGAGGAGGCCTTGGCAACAGCCTGATTTGTTGGTTTGTTAGCTCTGCTCTTTCAAACAGTCCGTAGTGTCCTATTTCTCAATGCTGACAGGGAGAGACATCAGCCAAAATGCTCCTGGAGAGAGCTGCTGCCTGCTTCACGCCACTCGTGGAAGAATTACTAGGATTTTATTTGTACTAAAAATGTTGAGCTTCTTTTTTTCTTAACTGAGGTTGAATCACGGGATCCAGGGTAGTCTGGGATCCTAAAGCACCATATTGGGATGGATTTTTAACACAGAGGGCTGAGTGAGCTTGCTGGGGGACAGGACAGCTGCACGTTGGGGAAGAATAGAGAATCCCAGAGCTTGCCTCCTTTCACCCCAGAGTTGTTTGCATTTCAGCAATGGGGGAAACCAGGCCTATGTATTAATTATCTCACTGTTAAATAGCTCAGGATACCTTCAAGGTGAAGGAGTTTGTGGAGCCCACCTCGTACTGAAGGCAAACACCATCTGTAGTGGTGCAGAATGACAGGCCTGTATTGTTTCAGGCTGTCAGTAGGTGAAGACAGTGTTTCTGCTATGGGATGAACTTTCCTCTACATGGAACTTCTACTAAGAGACTTCCATTAGAAATGTAAAGAGAGAGGTGTCTGAATTAACCTCTGGGGTAATTCCATTGTCTTGGATAGAATCCCATCGAAGATGAATTTGAGCCACCGCTACCATTAGGGGAAACAGGTGCCTCTGGGCGGATGGGTGCCCAGGAAGGGCCACCCAGAGGGCAGGGAGGAGATATGTGGGGCACCCCATTCAGTAATTAAAATTTTGGTGCATATGTGGTGCATCTCCCGAGTGCTATCACAAGCCACCTATAGTTCTATCTATACCAGCCCATTAGACAAGACGATCCTGTCCCTCTCTTACGTCAGCACTTAACTCTTGCTTTTTTTCTGTTCCTTTCATCCACATTTTCCATTCAGGGCTTGATTGGAAGCCCGGTGAAGTTAATGGGCCTAATGGGCATTTTAACCTACAAGCTTTGGTAACTGGCCGCTTCAAGTTCACAGGAACAGCCATGTGTTGAGCAACCCCAGCTGATTCCCACAGCAGCTCTGCAAAAGACAACCGTGCCAAGGAAAGGGAGGACACATTTTGAATTTTCCACTGTCTTGGATCCAACAGTGGGCTAGGGCTCGGTGCCTCCGGTCCTCCTGGGCTTTAAACAGAGAGACTTAGGGTTCAAACTTCTCCCTGTCCTGCAGTGGAGCCAACAGCCAGCATAGGCCTGGGGATGAGGTGTAGGTTAAAAGGTCAATGCCCTCAGAAGGGGCGGGGCCTTTGGTGGAAGGGGTGGGGCTATGGACAGAGGGCCTTTAGCACTGCTCCAAGCATGGTGCTTCCCACCCCTGCCAGCCCTAAGAAGCTGCATTGATCAGTGGAGTGACATTCCTGTGGCATTTCAATGGGGCCCGGAGCTGTGCAGCAGCCAGGAGCTCTGGGCCACTTTGAAACACTGGGCCCTTATGTATTTGCCCCCTTCACCCTCCCCACCCATCAGCCAGCCTGGTTGCCTGGTATCATGCTGCTGAATTAAATGGGGTTACACGGGGGCTAAAGTGACTATCCTGCAACCACATACCGAAAAGTTGGACGGGGAGGGGAATCCAGGAGTGAGGATGGCTCATTCTTACACCCATGCCAATGGCTGATATAGACAAGCTGGTTAACAAAAACTGACTGGGTAGACCCCATAGTGATTGCACACATCACACCTGAATGCGTGGAGAATCTGGCCTTGCCTATACAGGTTGAACCTCTCTAATGCAGCACCCTCAGGACCTGACTAGTGATAGACGAGAGAATTTGCTGAGCCATGGAAGGACAATATTGTCTAGCACACCACCAATACTGCCACTGCTTACTGGGCTCTTAGAAGACATTTAGGGGTAAATTACAGCTAAATAACAGGGCAGAACACTGCAAGCCAGGACTGGTGGCTGGAAACAAACGTTATGGGACTGAGGGAAACTTGGCCACACCCATGATCAGTGGTGGTATGGCTGACTAAAATCAAGCCAGCTTTCGGATGTTGCTGGATGAGAGAGTGCCAGACTAGAGAGGTTCAACTTGCCCTGATTTCAGCCAACACCCTGCGTCATTGCAAAGCCCTGGTGCACACAGGACACGCTGCTGCAGAGTTAAGCCCTGCTGCTTTGTATGCCTATGTGACAGGTTTGCCCAGGGGGAGCTATACACAAAGAGGGCAAATCTGCCAGGCAAACAAGGCCTCAGTGTTCATACTTGAAATCAAAAACCGTAGAGAAAGGAAGGAAGGTACTATGCTCTGGTCGGACCTCTCTGCATAAGCCCATTCACCTGCAGGACTATACCCGTGTAATTACTGTGCTGTAACCATGCTCGTTTCACATCCCTGTGAATAGGCTCTTTCAGGACTTAGAGTGATCTGTTGCTGTTGTTGTTGTTTAGCTTCTGTCTTTTCTTACCACTCTAGCTCAGCCGGCCAGTGTCCCAGTTTAGATCAGGCTGCAGTGGCGGCGCACAGAGGATATACCTGTGGGTGCATTTTGCCCGGCGTACTGAGGTCAGCGCTGAAGAGTGCGGGAGAGGAGTAGGAAAGAATGTGTGCGGGAAGGAGAGGGCTATTGCTACATCCCATGGCGAGTCCGAGGCAGACAGCAGCAGGCAGCCTTACTCCAGCTGGGTTCTTCTTTTGCAATTCCTGTGTCTTGTTTCTCGGTAATTTATATTGACAGAGGCTTTCAAAACACTTTAGGGTAGTTTACAGGGTTGAGCAAGAACATTTTGTCTCCTGTTGTCTTCATTGGTAAAGATTTGCTTCTCAGTCCGTTCCCAGCCTCCGCCACTTCTCTCCTTAAAGAGACATACCCCTCTCACTGCTCCACAAGGCTCGTTTTCTTAAGCTCGAGACTAAAGGAAGACAAATCTGCATTGCTCGTGGGTTAAAAGGAAAGCAGGGTATAACAAGAGCTTTGGCATAACAGGGCTGACCTATACTTGCCATAAAATTGCCGCACTGCAGTTGATCTTCTGGAGTTTAATTTTTGCCACGTGTGCGAAGATGTGACAAAATCAGTCTCTTTGGGCTCAGTGATTGACCCTGGTACACCACACTATTGTGTGGAGTAAGGGATATTGGTGCAAGTCTGAAGAGCCCCCATCTACACTAGGGCAGAAAGTCGTTACTGATATGTCGATTCTATGTACACTAATGGCATGGCTAGAACTGTGTATCTGTGATTGATTTTGTTCCCTAGTGTAGATCTAGCCATAACTTGCTTTTATGGCTAATCAAAAGCTAGACTTTTCAATCAGAGCAAAAGGACGATTTCTATTGCTGGGGCTGGGGGGGACGGACTCCATTTGCTTAATTGTCCCTCTTTGGGTGAATTACGTTTATCACACACTGGGAGGCAACACGAACTCCAGGATGCAGTCAGAGTCAAAAGAACTGGGTTCTGCTTGTGGAGCTGCATTTTAGTCAATGGGTCATGGACCCACTATGTGCCTCAGTTTCCCCAGCTGTAAAATTAGATGTGTTACATTCATTCTCCTATGCCGAACGTTTTGAGATCTTCTCTTGGTGGAGTTAGACCATGGATGGAATTTAGATCTTTGCAATCCCTCTCCTGTCTATCTGCTTTCCAACCACTCTGAACTCCTCTGCCTCTCCCATCCTGCCTTGTTAGACATCCCTGCTTCTCACATCTGGCTGCTTTGACTTTCTCTCATCTCCTGGCTGTCTCCTTCTGAAAAGAGTGCATCCCTGCAGAATAAGTTCATGCTCTTTCCACTAACACTAGGCAATTTTAAAAAGGCTTTTGATTGTTTCCCTTTTGTCTCCAAAAGGCTTGAAAATGGAAGCATTTAGTGCTTTTAAAAAGCCTGTACCACACTGGGAAACATAAAGGGCTTACCTTCCTCCTACAGACAAGCCCTCTGGTTTGTTTGAATTCAAAGTCTGCTCTCCCTGGAAGGCTACAACATCCAAGGACATTGGACTGTGCTAACACAAGCACTCCATGGGGGAGAGAGCTGTTTATTTACATGCAGTTGAGTTTGATTTTAAACAAGCCCTTTTTCATTTGCCGCCTGTTCTCAAGGTGCATGCAAAACCCCAAGCTATCCAGGCTGGCCTCAGGGTACAGGAGCCATTCTTAGTTTCCCAGCACCTTTTCTGGCAATTACCTGACCAGCCATGCAGGATGATTGGGTTTTTGTGATAGAGAATCACACACCATCAGAAAAAATCACCAATGTGGAAAATTCACTGAAAACCTAATGTTTTGCAAGAGTTTTTTGGTGCCTGGCTTTGTGCCAGAGCTCTGTCCAATTCTTACTCTGCTAATGGACTCGTTCACATGAGAGATCAATTAACTCTCTGCTTGATATAGGTTGCACAGACCTCACACTTACCCTGTGATATGCACTGCACTTAGCAAGCCCCGTTTTTGGAATGGAGAAGGTGGGATTAGGGATAAGGGCCCTGATCCTGTAATTTCCCAAGGAAAGTGATGAGCATCCTCAATGAGACCTTGCAACATATGCCTCATAAGCTCATCAGGATGCATTATCCTAGGCCACATTCCTTGTTTTGCAATCTCAATAAAATCACTCATACAAGTTGAACCTCTCTAGTCTGGCACTCTTGGGATCTGACTGGTGCCAGATGAGAGAATTTGCCAGACCACAAGAGGTCAATATTGTCTAGCAGGATTACTAACACTTCCACTGCTCACTGGGCTCTTAGTCGACGTATAGGAGTAAATTACAGCTAAATAACATCACAGAACACTGAAAGCCAGGACAGGTGGCTGGAAACAAACTTTATGGGACCACGGGAAACTTGGTCACACACTTGATAAGTGGTCATTGGGCTAACTAAAATCAAACCAGATTATGGATGTTGCCAGACCAGATAGTTCCAGATTCGAGAAGTTCAACCTATTACCTGTACTATGCTGAAGATCTGGCCAGTAAGTTTCCTCCCAGCACCAGGCAGTCCATGGGGAGCCAAAATGCTAGGGAGTTTTGTTGTGTTCTGTGTTCCCCCTCTAAATTTATTTTCTGCTCTTAGGTTGCCCTTGGTGCAGCCCCAAAGGCTCTGAGCTGCAGTGCCACAAAATGGGAATTTAAATTCCATCCATCTGCTGCTTTTAGCCTGGAGAGAAAGAACAGTCTGGGCCCTGTTCATCACTGCTTTATCCCATGCTGCACTAGGGTAACGTCTTGCACTTCATACGTAAATCTACCGATGCACCATGCTGACCCAAGGTCTCTTGCTTTAAAACAATACGCTGTGCCCCTATGTATGGCCAACACAAATCTAGTCCCTGGGGCTGACTTTCCAGGAGAAGGTATGAATCTGCCAAAGATGGGACCAAGTCTAGACCTTGGGCCTATACAGCTCTGAAGGGAGCAGAGGTTCAGAACCCAAACCGAGATCCAGAGCACGAAGCAGATCACTCCGTCTAGATTCTATAACGGGATGAGGCACAATCCCAGATGAAAAGCCAAGACTGAAATGTTATGTCTTGGGCCAATTAGTTCCTTTGTGCATGCGTATCAACACGAAAAAGCAGTAAAGTAGCACTTTAACAAAATAATGTAGGAGGTGAGATGTCATGTGCATGCACGTGTGTGTGTCTACACATGCACCCAGATTTTAAGACAAATTCAGCATTGGAGATGCTGTAACCTCCCTAGGCAATTTATTCCAGTGCTTAATCACCCTGACAGTTAGGAAGTTTTCCCTAATGTCCAACCTAAACCTCCCTTGCTGGAATTTAAGCCCAGTGCTTCTAGTCCTATCATTAAAGGTCAAAGCGAACAAATTTTCTCCCTTCTCCTTGTAACACTCTCTGTAACACCATAGAGAAGCTGCCTCTATGGGCTTGTTGTGGGGGGGAATAAGGAGTTAGCTCATGGTAAGCAAATTCCATGGGCACTTGAGGCTCGGGCATGAGCCCGATCACCAGGAATCAGACACTCATTTAAAGGGGCTGCAGACAAAAGGGAATTCTATACTGTGAATATGCTGGGTGTCTCTCCCAGTGCATTGCAGAATGGTGGGGAAATGGGGACACCAAGCAGGCTACCAAGGTGGCATTAGGACCCTCATTGAGCTTGTTATGGGCAGAGATGTTAGGACAATGTGCAGTGGGGTTCAGATCCGGGGTGAGCTTGTGTGCTTGCCCCTCCCTCACATGACCCCTAAGCCTGGGCTTGCCAGGGTTCTTGAAACACAGGCTTACAGGGGCTGCGCACAGCACATACAGGGAGGGGGAGTTAGGGGCCCCTTATGCTGCTCCAGCTCTTTTATCCTGTATAGAAGGGCCAGGGTGGGGGTGAGGGTCTCTTCATGGCTGTGGTGGAAGGTGAAGAGCCCAACCCCCATGCCCTAGATATAAACAGCCTGAGATGTGGAGAAAGTTCAGCTCTGGCTCTGAACTCTGGACTAGCCGTTAAGGCACTGGACTGAGGCCTGCTCAGCACCAAAAGTGTACGAAGACCCGGCTCCGTTGTTAAATTGAATTAACCCTGGTGTAGATGCACATAGGTCAGCAGAGGATTCGTCCTGTCAAAGTCGCTACTGCCACTTGCAGGTGGGAAAAATTCCAGAAAAATGGAAAGAGCCCTTTGTTGATGCTGGAAGCATCTAGGCTTAGCATTGAGCAATGGCTCCACTGCAGTACTGTCGCTGTGCCACTGTAATGGCCATCATGCCGGCTCAAGAGACCTGGGCCTCTGCCACAGACTTCTTGTGTGACCTTGGGCAGCTCACTGTGGGTGCGTCCACACTTAAGTGGCTGCAGTGGAGCAGTTGTGCTGCTCAAGCAATTCAGTGAAGACATCACCAAAGAGAAGTTCTCCTGTTGGCAAAGGTACTCCAGCTCCTCAGAGGGATAAGCTACATCAATGGGAGAATTCACCCTTTGATCTACTCAGCTGTCCACACTGGGGCTTTTAACCGCATTGCTCAGAAATGTGAGTCTTTCATAACTCTGGGCAATGCAATTGTAACACCTTTGCTATGTCTACACTGGGATGGTACATCGAAATAGCTTATTTTGATGTAGCGAAATCGAAATAAGCTATTTCAATGAGTAGCATCTACATGTCCTCCAGGGCTGGTGCCGTTGACCACTACATCGAAATAGGTGCTGCAGGGGACCATCTACACACAAAAGCAGCCCAAATCAAAATAAGGGTGCCAGGAAAAGCTGCGTACAGGTCACAGGGTGGACCAGCACTTCCGGAGCAACAGCAAGCCACTCCCTTAAAGGGCCCCTCCCAGACACACTCAGCTTGCACAGCACGCAGTCTGCAGAGCCACAAGCACGCACACCCCATGTAAGCAGCATGGACCCCCAGCAGCAGCAGCAGCAGCAGCAGCAGCAGCCAGAGGCCCACACACCCGCCCCTGGAGCAGTGGCCACCCTGCTCAGTGCCATGGAGGAGGCAGCTCAGCATCTTTTATTTGAGGAAGATGAGCTGTCCTCAGAGGATGAAGAAGCAGCCCCAGACCATGCTGCCCTCCCAGCCTCCCCCCGCCGGACACGCCGCCGGCTATGGAGGTACCCCACTAGCACGGACTGGTGGGAGCGGCTGGTGCTTGGAGAGTGGGACAACGACCGCTGGCTCCGGAATTTCCGGATGAGCCGGCAGACATTCTTGGAGCTCTGCTAGTGGCTCACCCCTGCCTTACGGCACCAGGACACCCCCATGCAACGTGCCCTCACTGTTGAGAACGGGTCGGCATTGCTGTCTGGAAGCTGGCCACTCCAGACAGCTACCGATCCGTAAGGCAGCAGTTTGGTGTGGGCAAGGCCACCGTCGGGGCTGTCGTCATGGTGGTAAGAGGACCCAGGGGGAGGGGGGAGCCCGGGGGGGGCTGGGTGCCCAGGGAGTAGAGGGATCTCGGGGAAGACAGGGAGCCCGGGGGAGGGAGACCTGGGGGGAGGGGTAGCCCGGGGACAGGGCCAGACACACCCTGTACACCCCTCACGGGTGCTCTTTCATGTCCTTCCCCTGCAGGTGGTCCACGCAATCAATGCCCTGCTCCTCCACAGGCTCGTGCGCCTTGGGGACCCGGATGCTGCCATCGCGGGGTTTGCCAGCCTGGGCTTCCCTAATTGCTTTGGGGCTCTAGATGGGACCCATATCCCCATCCGTGCCCCAGAGCACAGCGGAGGACGCTTCCTGAATAGGAAGGGATACCATTCCATGGTCCTCCAGGCCTTGGTGTACAGCCGGGGCCGCTTCTTGGACATTTATGTTGGCTGGCCTGGCAGCACCCACGATGCCTGGGTGTTCAGAAATTTGGGTCTGTGCTGCCGGCTGGAGGCGGGGACCTACATCCCCCAGCGGGAGATCCCCTTGGGGGACACCACCATGCGCCTCTGCCTCATCGCAGACGTGGCATACCCCCTCTGGCCCTGGCTCATGCACCCCTACATGGGCCATATCAGTGCCACCCAGGAGCGGTTCAACACCTGCTTGAACCATGCGCGCCAGGTGGTCAAGCGGACTTTCAGCCACCTCAAAGGGCGCTGGAGGTGTCTCCTCACCCGCCTGGATGCAGGGCTCACCAACATCCCCCAAGTTGTGGGTGCATGCAGTGCACTCCACAACCTGGTGGAGAGCAAGGGAGAGGCCTTCTTCCAGGGCTGGGCTGTGGAGGCTGGCAGGGCTGATGCCCGGCCACCCGCTGCCCCCAGTCGCCAGGTCGACCCTGAAGAGATCTGGGTCCAGGAGGCCCTGCGAACCCATTTTGAGCAGGCTGCAGGGTGAACGCTGGCAGGGCCAGCTGCTGGTGAGCCACCCACCGCCCTCCCCAACCTCCCCCACAGCACTACCTGCCCCCACGCCCACACCACTGAGCACCAGAGTGCACACACCACCCACACACTTCTTTTGTAAATAAACCAACACCTTTTTTTTTTCAAACAAAACAATGAACTCAACATTAAAGAAGGGGGGAACTATGTACATGGGGGTGGAAAAAATAAACAATTTACAAAGACGGGGAGAATATGTACAAAGGAGGGGGGACAACGTCCTTGGCCCTTCACCCCTATTGTCCAGCGCCTGGCGTGGGGGTGGGGGGCGTGACCCACGTCTGGGCTGGAGGCCCTGTCGAGGCTGGGTGTGGGCCTGGAGAACCAGCAGATACGGCCGGGCCGGGTCCTGAGGCCCGCGGTCCCCCTTGGCGGCAGGCTCCAGGACAGCTGCTGGTGGAGGGCGGCTTGGCGGGACGGCAGGCGGAGCGACTGGGGGTGAGGGGGGCAAGTGCTCCGCGAGCCTCTCAAAGACATGAAAGCCCCCCCAGGCCTCCTGGCGCCAGGCCAGCGCTCGCTCCTGCAGGTGGAGCTGCCGCTCCTCCACTGCAGGCAGCGCTCAGACACCTCCAGCTGACGCTGGAGGGTGGCGAGGAGCTGGGGGTCAGCGGATGCCCGGGGATGGCTCCGGCACTGTCGGGCTCGTCCTGGGGCTGGTGTGGGCTCCACTGCTGGGCTGGCCTGCTGCGATGGCCCCCGTGGGCTGTCCGGCACGACGGACGCAGCGCCTGTGCTCTCGGGGCCCTCAGATGGTGCAGCTGCGGAACAGAGGGGGGAAGAGTGGAGACAGCCATTAGTCTGGGCCCTGACCCATGGCCCATGGCCCATGTCCCCCCACCCCTCTGCTGCATCCCCGTCCCCCAGAGATGCTGATGATGATGATGGGTGTGCTATCCCCGCCCCCCAGAGGGGACCTTTAGGTTCCGTTCCTCCCATCCCCAGGGATGGGGCATGGTGCTGTCCTGCTGGGGGGCAGGGGCTGATGGACTCTTCTGAGGGACATGCCATTGCTGTCCTCAGGGCCATGGTCATCTAGGTGTGTGCAGGGCCCTGGTCATGTCTCTTGTCCCTGCCCCTTAACCCTGGGGGTGTGCACTGGGGTACATACCTGACGGTCCGCTCCCGCGGTCAGGGGACACCCATTGGGCGGATGCCCTGCTGGAGCTGCGGGAGGGGAGGTCTATGAGCAGCCCCCCATCACTGGAGGCCTCCTCCTCCTCCTCCTGCTGTGCTGCTCCGGGGGTGGGCTCCTGTGGGGGGCCCTGGGGTGCAGGGCTGGCCTCCGGGCCGGACTGCATCTGTGGGGCCTGCTGGGGCTCGTCGGCCAAGGTATCAAGGGTGGCTGGGGGGAGGAGGTGTACCGGGGGCCCAGGATTTCCCTGAGCTCCCTGTAAAAGGGGCAAGCAGCGGGGGTGGCCCCAGATCGGCTGGCCATGTCCTGGGCCCAGGCATAACCCTGCCGCAGCTCCTTCACCTTACTCCTGATGTGGTCAGGAGTGCGGACAGGGTGACCCCGGGCAGCCAGGCCCTCGGCCAGCTGAGTGAACGCATCCGTGTTCTGCCGCTTGCTCCCCATTACCTGGAGCACCTCCTCCTCGCCCCAGAGCCCCAGCGGGTCCCGGATCTCGACCTCCGACCAGGAGGGGCCCCGCTGCCTGTTCCACCGCTGGCTGGCAGGCTGGGAGCCCTGGGTCCCCTTGGGGGGGTGCCCTGTGGGCGCTTGGGGGTCTGGCTGGCTGCCATGGTGCTGGGTGGTGGGTTGGGGCTCGTGAGAATGTGGAGGCTGGGCACGTGTGTGTGCTGCTGCCTGCACGCGCTCTCAGCTTCCTGCACAGGAAATAAGGGGGCGGGGAGCTTTAAGGGCTGCTACAAGCGGCGACCATAGAGCTGAGGGGCTGGACAGAGCATCTCTCAACCCCTCAGCTGATGGCCACCAAGGAGGACCCCGCTATTTCGATGTTGTGGGATGCGGATCGTCTACACGTCTACACGTGCCCTACTTCGACGTTCAACGTCAAAGTAGGGCGCTATTCCCATCTCCCGATGAGGATAGTGACTTTGACGTCTCGCTGCCTTACGTTGATTGCAACTTCGAAATAGTGCTCGGCACGTATAGACGTGGCAGGCGCTATTTCGAAGTTGGCCTGGCTACTTCGAAATAGCCGGCTAGCGTAGACGGGGCTCTTAGTTGTGTAGCGTAAACTAGGCATTAATATCTCTGCGTCTCAACTCCCCACCTGTCAAACAGTGATAATCAGCCATCCTTTGTCCAGCTGGACTATTGAAATCGTAAGCTCTTTAAAGTCAGGATTGTCTCTCACTGTGTGGCCTCTAGGCAGTACTGTCACAGAAACTTTATGGCTTAGCCTGCTCCCCCAGCTGGGTGTTCATTTGATTTTTGCTTCAACCTGAAACACGAAGAGGAACATAGCTCAAGGGATGACTCTGCCAATGTAGGTATAGAAATCCCTGCAGAGAGAATTTTTGCACAGTTTTGCCAATAAATTTGCCTTCCCCTCCAATGTAGGCATTTTACAGATGCTAAAATGGAGGCATGAGGAAGTTGAGGCTAAAGCTTTCTTGGTTGCCTAAGGTTATTCCCCTAACTCCATATATGCATACATATCCCTTTGTTAAGAGACACTGAACAACAGTAACAGCAAGAAGTTCTGTGGCACCTTATAGAGTAACAGATATTTTGGAGCATAAGCTTTCGTGGGTAAGACCCACAAAGCGAGTCTTTACGCACGAAAGCTTGTGCTCCAAAATATCTGTTAGTCTATAAGGTGCCGCAGGGCTTCTTCTTGTTCTCGAAGATACAGACTAATACGGCTACCTCTCTGATACTTGAACAACAGTAAGTGTTTCCCACTGATTCCAGTGGGAGCTGAAGATGCCTGAGTAGGATAATGAACATATGCTCTCATTGTTCCATGATGCTACAGCTCCCTCCTCCAGGCTCAAAGTTATATCCAAATAATGTTTTAAAACCACAGAAATGAAGCCATTCGGTACCTGATCCAAAAAATGCTTATTTCTGAGGATCGTGATCTCAACTGTGGTTAGATGCATGGAAGCCAGTAGGGTCACTCATAATAATGAGCTCTGTGCACAGCAGTAAGCGTTGCAAGCCTTGGACTCCAAAAGGTCAGAACTTCAGCTTGTGTAACTTTGCAGAGCTCTGCTGAATGTAATGGTGCTCCTTTGATTTCCACCAGCTGAAGAGCTGGTCCTAAGCTTTTATTATGTGCCCACTCCAATTTTTTAGCAAAGCAATCTTAATTTCCTTTATTTAAGGAACATTTAAGCAATAGCTGAATTTTGGCAAGCCTGAAACAACTGTCTGCTACTTGTTATTTTGGGAATTTTTTAAAGATTCTCTCATATTGAAAGGGTCTGTTATAACATTACCCTATTTCATAATATTCAGAACGTGCAAGAGCCCAAAACAGAGGGAGACAAAGCAGGCTGCTCTGTAGTACAAAAAGGCACAATTCACCTCATCTTTGTCTAGGCTGGATGTCTCCAGACAACTATGATCACACTTGCTCTCCTCCCTATAGCGCTCCCTATCTTATCAACAAGAACAGTGTTTAAAGTGATAGCATGTAATTCTTAAAATTTTCAGTACACCATAGGTTTGAACTGGGACCTGCTCACTCTTAGGGGTCCAGTTGTCACCTGGTGTACAATGGCGGCTGTCACCAGTCAAGGATCTGGCCCATATTATATGAACTCAGCCACTGCTTAGTGGCCCTTAGAACATTTCAGCACATGAGGTGAAAAGAAAGCACCTGCCATCCGCCAAACTGCCACCTGGAATAAATTTTTACAGCTGAGTTATGATCAGCCTTGGGAAGTTGGAGGTTTTCATTCACATGACCCATTTAGCAGAATACTTGGGTGCTGCCGCTGAATGGTTTCGCATGAGACCTGCCTCCACTGAATCCTGTTATCGAGTTCCCAGCATCCTCGTACCAGAAATAGGACTATAGGGTGTTGACACAGCATCTCTGTTAGCAATATCATACTGGTGTCCTAACCCTTTGACTACAACTTCAAATAGCAACCTGGAGGTGGCTACCACCGCAGGTAGCCTAAAGCTCATTAAAGTGACATTTGTAATTCACCTTTCACCTTCTTGTCTTGTCATTAATGAACAGGCCTGACTTTTGCAAGGGACTTACACATCTCTGTCTGCTGTCAGCAGAGGCTCCACCATTCCTGTTCCCCTTCTCTTTTCCAGTAAGTATGGCGGTGCTTGCCTCAATTCACCAGAGGGAGGGCTTAAATATTTAGTCCTGTTTTCACACCTGGTATCCAACACAATGGTAAAGTCTCATGTAAAGGCAATGGGTTATAGACCAGGGGTCAGCAACTGCCGCCATGGGTACTAAGAGTGGCACATGAGCCAATTTTTATTGGCGTGAGAGGCAGGAGCTCCGCCCTGCTCGTCCTCCCCCATGCAGCCAGGAGCTTGCTCAAAGCCATGCTGCCTGTAGATTAACAACCAGCTAATGCTATCAACCACCACCGGACCCGTAAAGCTCTGCATCTTCATTTATTGATTAATGAAGCTGTTGTAAGTAGGACTACATTAAACCCTTGATTTAACAGACCTTGATACAATGGACTTTGGAAATAACAGCTTCTGTGTGCCAGCTCCCTTGGCAATGCCAGAGACTCATCAGGGCCACTGCCGGGGCTGGGGCCACCAGGGCCAGAGGATCCGAGGGGCAGGGCTGCAGTGGGGTACAGGAGCTCTTCTCCCCCTCCCGCCCCGTGCATGGATCATGTCAGTGCCCAGCCACCACTGCCTGCAATGGCGCTGAGGAGCAGCCATGGTATCAGAGGCCACTGCCCACTGGCAGGCTGGGAGCAACCATGCTCTACCTTCATGTGGGTGACTCGGAGCTGGGGGCTGGAGAATCTGCAGTGCTGAGAGCTGCAGGAGGTGGAAGGAGCCAGGCCAGCATTCAGCTCCTCTCCTGATATTTGGCAAAGGGAGATGGAGGTGTGAGGGGAAGAGTGGGGCAAGGAAACAGGGGGGCAGAACCTCGCTGTGGGTGGTGCACATTCACACATGCCTTGGTGCCGATAAAATTTATTCCACGCATAGATGGAAAAGATTAGAGGGAACATTGCCCTTAAGTGGCTTGTCTTGTCTTGAAGAAGGTTGGCCACACAGCCAGCCCATGGAAGGGGTTCCTTCTGTGGGAGCACGAGCACCTGGTGGCCGGGCCTCACTCGCAAGGCAGAATGACCATACACTCCATCTTGGAATGCTATCATACAATGGCGGGAAGGTCTGAAGCCAGGCCAGGAGAAAGAAATCAGAAAGTTGACAAGTAGTTGGAGAGTCCCCAAAGAAAACATCCTGACAAGTAGATAGTAAGTCCCCAAAGAGAACATCTTGGTTGTACAACATCAGAGGGTCCTGGGGGGAGGTTCGGAAAATGACCAAGGACAGAGGAAATATTGTAACGTTCTGACAGGCTGGGAGGATAGAAAGCCCAAATTAGGTAACAAACGCTTTAATTGGCCAGGTATTGAACCCCCCAGGTAAGAAACAGTATAAAAGGTGATTTAGCAGGATAAGGGTGTGGGCTCCTGGACACAAGGTGGAGGCTAGCAACTTCCAGTCCAGACAGCAGACCCCGGCCTGATCACCCGGACATCACCACCACAAAAGGTCCCAACCAAGCCGTATCTCTGACTTGAAGGGCCGCTGTAACGTAGTTGTTGGTGAGATGTGGGAGCATTGGATGTTATTGGTAAGTCACATGTAATTATATACAGCTATATGTAACCTAGTGTTTAGCCTATGCCAAATAAATAAATAAATATAAGACAAGTGTTAAGTAATTGTAGTTACGAATAAATGAATCAATCACTATTGGTAAATACCACTAGCTGGACTAGCTGGGGCTGTATAGAGAATTATTGGGATTTAGAACAGCCACAGGGCATTGTGGTGTTCACAATCGGAGTGTTATTGTTCCTGGTACTCATAATACTGTGGAAACCTAGGTTTTAAAGTAGATACACTGAATCACATATTGCTGCTACACTATATAAGGCTGCTATAAAGGTGGGGTGGTCGGTCCCAGGCCACCCGACTCCCCCTGCACGCCCCCACGGGACCCGGAGTAGATCGTCACCTTCTAGAGACAGTTTGGAAGCTGGAGGCTGTAGCATCAGAGGAGTAGTGTGTATGCCTGAAGGCTTGTATCTCTCGCCAGCAAAAGTCTGCCCAGTGAAAGATATTATCGCGCCCACCTCGTCTCGCCATGCGTGTTATATCTGGTGGGTATAAGCACATCGACAGAAGGAAGTATAAATGGTCATAAGCCGTGGCTCCAACCAGCCTATTGGCCTGTTCAATTCTATATCGATTGATTAAAATAGCTATTCATGCTGTATTTACTCTTTATATGCGATTTATAAATGTAACCTTCCTACAAATCGTGACTGCCAGTGTTCTCGTGTCGTGTGGACAGGGCTTTACTGTGTTCTCAGAATCCCAAAGGTCTCTCTGCTAGGTAGCTGAGTTACTCTGTATCTTCAAAACCAACAAGAAGTCCTGTGGCACCTTATGGACTAACGGATATTTTGGAGCATAAGCATCATGCATCTGAAGAAGTGGGTCTTTGCCCACAAAAGCTTATGCTCCAAATATCAGTTAGTCTATAAGGCGCCACAGGACTTCTTGTTGTTCTCTCTGCTAGGAAGTTTTTCATTCATTTATCACAAAATAAAAACGAAAAAAAGAAAAAAATCAGACTTTGCTGGGAACATTTTGATTGAAAAAAAAAGTTTGACTCCAATCTCTCTCAACTGTCAAGGAAAATTCACTTAAAAATAAGGTATATAAACATTTGTTGTTTTACGCCTGACTAATTAGGTAAGTGCACCTCAGACTCGTTAACTAGACTTAGTCATGCAGACGGCCTGAAAAAACAGCCCCCATTACAACTGCCTGGAAAACCAAAGTCACTGCTGTTTGGCTTGGAAGGAAAGCTGCTGGCATTCAATACAGACGTGCTACCTCAGAGGACGACGAAGAGAGCAAGTGGGAAGAAACAGAGACTTTACTGTGGAAGCACTCAAGCACTATGACTCCCACTTCCACACAGTTGTCCTCCAAAACGATTAAGCCATGGGCTTTCCTCACAGGACAGATGGAATTGAATCGTATTCCAACAAATTTTCTGTAGCGTAGGGCACTGAGTGAAAACATGGCTTGCCCTAGCCTAGATTACTATATCACCATGTTAGGAGACAATTGTGTTGCCTCTGGGTGTCTCATACAGAATGAATGATACAGGCCGTTGCATCTCACCTTCCTCCTCCCCCTCACGGTGGCTGCATTCCCTCTCAGAGGAAACAGGACTGAATTAAATTTTGGCAGCTTTCAGGATTTTCCCCTGGAGCCAAGCAGTAGTGAGTCTGATTTTCCAGCTCTGTCTGGGAAGGTTGGCATTTTGGTGTGAATACGGCAATAAATCTGGCTGTGACAGTTCTGAGCCGATCTTGTTTAAGCACAAAATAAATATCCCTGGATTTGCACCAAATTCTCCCTGACTTCCCTCTGAAAATGAGGCTCACTTGAAAATAACAGAGCTAAGGGTTTTTAAATGCTCCACCAATTCCCCTTCTCTGGGCTACAGGGACACCCAAGATCTGCTCTCATCCCAGGGCCATCAGGAGAAAGTCTACTGATGCCAGTGGAGTTATACGGGTGTAAAACTAAACAGGATCAGGCCCCATATGGTCTTTAGCTTCTTCCATTTTGGCTATGTCTACACTAGCACACTACGTTGAAGTAGCCTATTTCGAAGTAAGAACATCGAAATAGGCTACTTCGACATGTATCGTCTACACATCCTCCGGGGCTGGTGCCATCGACGTTCAACATCAAAGTAGCGACGGGGAACATCGAAAGGAGCCGCCCTGGAAGGAACTGAGGAGCGTCTACACACACAAGCACTCTCCGTCGAAATAAGGGGCCAGCAAAGCCTGCAGATGGGGTCACAGGCTGGACTAGCCCTTCAGCTGCTCCCTTAAAGGGCCCCTCCCAGACACACTTGACCTGCACAGCACGAAGTCCACAGAGCCAACAACCGGTTGCAGACCCCGTACACAAAGCATGGACCCCTGGCTGCAGCAGCAGCAGCAGGAGCCAGAAGCCCTGGGCTAAGGGCTGCTGCACACGGTGACCATAGAGCCCTGCAGGGGCTGGACAGAGCGTCTCTCAACCCCTCAGCTGATGGCTGCCATGGAGGACCCCGCTATTTCGATGTAGCGGGATGCAGATCGCTTACACACACCCTATTTCGATGCTGAATGTTGAAGTAGGGTGCTATTCCCATCTTCGGATAGGAATAGCGATTTCGACATCTCGCCGCCTAACATTGATTTCAACGTCAAAATAGCGCACAGCGCATGTAGACACGAGGTGTACTATTTCTACATTGTGCCAGCTGCTTCGAAGTAGCTGGCCAGTGTAGACACACTCCCATGTTACAAGGGTTTATAGTCAGTGAGAGAAAATGAATGTATTTCCAGAAAGACTTTCTTAAAGAAAAACTCTGATGTACTATAATGGATACAAGACAAATGGAGTTCCACAGGTGTGTAATTTGGACCATTCTATTGATGAACAAGGAAGCTGCTGTCTTCACCAAAACCTCAACTTCCACTGAAATGGGATAGGGCAGGGATCTGTAACCTAGGACTCCGGAGCCAGATGCGGCTCTTCGAGGACTTCTTTATGGTCCCAACACTATAACTGCAAAGTAAAAAAAAAACAAAAAAACGCCCCCAAACCCTCCTGATTATTTTCTATACATGGCTTAATTGTAGTGGGTTCGGGAGTGAAAGTGAGGAAGACAGTGGTACAAAACACACACAAAAGCCGTGTCTACATGTGCACACTACTTCGAAGTAGCGGCACTAACTTCGAAATAGTGCCCGTCACGGCTACACGCGTTGGGCGCTATTTCGAAGTTAACTTCGATGTTAGGCAGCGAGACGTCGAAGCCGCTAACCCCATGAGGGGATAGGAATAGCGCCCTACTTCGACGTACAACGTCGAAGTAGGGACCGTGTAGTCGTTGCGTGTCCCGCAACTTCGAAATAGCGGGGTCCGCCATGGCGGCCATCAGCTGAGGGGTTGAGAGACGCTCTCTCTCGAGCCCCTGCGGGGCTCTATGGTCACCGTGGGCAACAGCCCTTAGCCCAGGGCTTCTGGCTGCTTCTGCGGCAGCTGGGGATCCATGCTGCAGGCACAGGGTCTGCAACCAGTTGTCGGCGCTGTGCATCTTGTGCTGTTTAGTGCAACTGTGTCTGGGAGGGGACCTTTAAGGGAGCGGCTTGCTGTTGAGTCCGCCCTGTGACCCTGTCTGCAGCTGTGCCTGGCACCCTTATTTCGATGTGTGCTACTTTGACGTGTAGACGTTCCCTCGCAGCGCCTATTTCGATGTTGTGCTGCGCAACGTCGAAGTTGAACATCGACGTTGCCAGCCCTGGAGGACGTGTAGACGTTATTCATTGAAATAGCCTATTTCGATGTCACTACATCGAAATAAGCTATTTCGATGTAGGCTTCATGTGTAGATGTAGCCAAAGTGTGAGGAAATAGATTATGTAAAAAGTTTGTGACCATCCTGCAGTAAACATGTACCACATTACAAATCATTGTGCGTGCGCGCTTCTTAAAATAAGGGTTCAGAAAGTCTAGTTTGATGTTATTTATTAAGGACTGTCTCGTATTCATAAGCCTTGTGGCTCTTGAATTATTGAGTTTTTATCAAATTTGAAAAAAAAAGGCTCTTCTTGCTATTTTTGTTTCTAACGCCTGAGACAGGGGCATCCAACCAACCCGAACAGGCACCTTTGAAAATGGTGCTTAATGTCATGTACACGCTTTGAATTCATTGATGCTGCTAAGACTTAAAACCTTGCTGAGCAAGCAATTAACCAGTTTGCCGAATGGGGCCTAAACCCTGAGCTACAGTTCTTGCGCAAAAACTAGCCCCACTAGAAAGAATACCTAGTTTTGATAGAACACTTTTCATATGTAGGTCATAAACGAAGGTCAGGGTAATTTTACATTATGGGGAAACTGAGGCATAGAGAGGTGATGTGACTTGCCCCACAGCAGGCCAGTAGAAGAGTTAGGAATACAAGTTGCCCTCCCTCCCCACCCCCCATTGTGTAAGCCTGTCTGCAAGACACAGTCCTACCAGCGTTAGTATGTTATACTCCCTCTATTACCGCTGAGTAGGCATGTTAGATCCTGACCCACATCGGCAGACTGGACTTCCCATTGAGAAATGGCAGTAGTAAGGCAGCTGCCACTAAGGCTCGACAGGCAGCTGTGAAGCTACTGACTCTGCAGGGGATATTTCTAAAATGTCTGTATCCTAGTAAATATTTACTTGCAAGGGTTTGATCCAGTCCAGCCGTAGTTAAATACTGTAGGTGTTCTGCCAGTGACACTCCAGTGACAGCAGGATCAATCCCTACATGCTTGTTTAACTAGCTAAAATAATTTTCAGATCCTTTTAAAAATAATATTGCTCTCCTTTTTTTTTTTTCCCATTGAGATGGTGCCAGTGCAGGACTGGCTGCCTCTCTGAGTTCAACTGCTTCATTTGATTTGATTTCCAGAGAAGCCAAGCAGGGGGAGAAACTGTTGCGAGCCAGAAATTTCACAGCAAAATCTTGGCTAAATTTCATGGTCACCTCTTCGTTT
Organism: Carettochelys insculpta; assembly: GCF_033958435.1. Lineage (NCBI taxonomy): Eukaryota > Metazoa > Chordata > Testudines > Carettochelyidae > Carettochelys > Carettochelys insculpta. The sequence goes on from NC_134157.1 coordinate 17,213,675, forward strand.
TTTTAATTGACCAGGGTTTGTCTTTGGAAAGAATGGGCCCATCCCAACTCCCATCTGAATGGATACCTGGTTCCATCCTGGATCTGAGCACGATTGCAATGGTGTACCTCACCAATGACTCAGATACAAAAGGATGGAAAGTGAGGTTCAGAATCAGGCCTAAAATTGCTGTACTTTTTTTCTCCCCTGAAGAACAGAGGTGGCAGATACATGAGATTATTTTTTTAAGATGATCATTTCCAACTTCTAAATTAAAAAGAAGCTGAACTTGATTCCCTCTGCACCTTTTGGCACTCTGTGACCCTGTCCCTTCTGAGCGCCCATGTGGACAATTTTCACATGATCTGAGCAATGGCTATGGGTCAACTTCCCCATGATAGCATCTTCTTATTAAAAGTAGCTGTTTGGTTTTTGACTTGACCTAATTGGAAGGGCAGCTCTGACAAGCAAAAGGGACATGGACTATAAGGTCTGTGGTTTTTCCTGGACTCACATTCTGATTTATAGAGGGATTTGTCTGATTGCTCTCTTGGCAGCAGTGGCGCAAAACTAGGTTTTGTGGGTTTCTGTGTGAAGATATTACATGGCACTCATGGGAAACAGCCTTCACCCAGGGATCTCTAAGCCAGAATGGCTCACTCATTACTTGGACAAAGAGACGAGAAAAAGTAAATTGCCCCATCCAATCAGAGATTGGCAAGATCTTGGGGTAAGACACCTATAAGCTTCCCCTTATCTGGTGCTAGTGGACTGCATACTAGGGAATGACCAGAAACGTGGCTCCTTGCTTTATACTTGTCAACAAGAGTAGATGAGCCAGCAAGCATAAAGCTGAGTAATTTTCTGCAGAAACTGCCCATCCTTCCTGAAGGAGGAAGAATTGTGTCTCTCAGACACAAAAGCTTTCTGGTTTGGTGTAATTTATGCACCGTGCTATGGTCCAGCCCTAATTAATAAAGTCACACAACACCTCTAAGCAGTGGGTAAGTATTAACAGAACCCAGGAATCGCATTCCTTTGCTTTAACCATGAGACTACACTAGACCTAATTCATTAAAGATGGGAGACAAGGAGTAGGAAGATTTTTCATTTGATATCAATGCAACAGTGTGGTAGGTAGTCTCACAGGTGTTAGTCTGTAGCTTGACAAATAACAAATGGTCCTGCAGCACTTCAAAGACTAACCAATTTATTAGGTCATGAGCTTTTGTGGGTAAGACACGGTTAGGTGTGTTATAGAAAAAGACAATGGACATTCTATGATGAGGTAACAACTCTGTGGACATGGAGAAGTCAGTGGATGTGACATACCTTGACTTCAGCAAGGCTTTTGGTACAGTCTCCCACAACATTCTTGTCCATAAGTTAAGGAAATATGGATTGGATCCTTGGACTATAAGATGGATAGAAAGCTGGCTTGATGGTCGGGCCCAACGGGTAGTGGTCAATGGCTCAATATCTGGATGGCAGTCTGTTTCAAGCAGAGTGCCGCAAGGCTCGGTTCTGGGGCCGGTGTTATTCAACATCTTTATTAATGACCTGGATGAAGGACTGGATTGCACCCTCAGCAAGTTTGTGGATGACACAAAACTAGGGGGAGAGGTAGATTTGTTGGAGGGTAGAGAGAAAATAGAGAGGGACCTGGATAAATTGGAGGACTGGGCCAAAAGAAATCTGATGTGGTTCAATAAGGAGAAGTGTAGAGTCCTGCACCTGGGGCAGAAGAGTCCCAAGCATTGTTACAGGCTGGGGACCGACTGGCTCAGCATCAGTATGATGAAAAGGGGTTATGGTGGATGAAAGGCTGGATATGAGTAAACAGTGTGCCCTTGTAGCCAAGAAGGCTAATGGCATACTAGGGTGCATTAGGAGGAGCATTTTGAGCAGATCTAGAGAAGTAGTTATTCCTCTTTATTCGGCACTGGTGAGGCCACATCTGGAATACTGTGTCCAGTTTTGGGCCCCCCAGTATAACAAGGATGTGGATTTGCTGGAGCAGGTTCAGCGAAGGGCAACAAAAATGACTAAGGGTCTGGAGCACAAGACCTATGAGGATAGGCTGAGGGATTTGGGCTTGTTTAGTTTACAGAAGAGAAGACTTAGGGGTGATTTAATAGCAGCCTTCAACTTCCTGAAGGGGAGCTCTAAAGAGGAGGGTGAGAAGCTGTTCTCAGTGGTGTCAGATGGCAGAACAAGGAGTAATGGTCTGAAGTTGAAGAGGAAGAGGTGTAGGTTAGATATTAGGAAAAATGACTTCACCAGGAGGGTGGTGAAGCACTGGAATGCATTGCTCAGAGAGGTGGTGGATTGTCCATCCCTCAAGGTTTTTAGCCCCGGCTTGACAAGGTCCTGGCTGGGATGACTTAGTGGGGGTTGATCCTGCTTGAAGCAGGGGGCTGGACTAGATGACCTCCTGAGGTCCCTTCCAGCCCTATGATTCTGTGATTCAGCAGGAGACGGCACATATCAGTTCTTGTTCTTTTAATCTGGCACCAAAACCTGGTAGATCATGGACTCCGTTTCAAATGTTCTGCTGCTTCACTACTCCTGCATGCAGGTGGACTGTGGAAACCTATTGCACCAGAGGGACTGCAGGCAGGAAGTCAGCTCAGTGACTGAAATCCACAGGTGTGACAAGGCTTGCACTCTGACACCAGTGCAAACAGGACTACAAGGAATTTTTAGAACACTGCAGCAATTTGTAGTACCATGTGTAGGTGTGGGCTAGAATCGTCTGATGGGACGTGTAAAGTTACTCTTCTAAAATCTACCCATCAATTACTACGCACTCACTCAATCTACACACTCAGTCACAATGTCTGGATTTTCAGAAATGACAAGGATCCACACATCCCATTGACTTCAGTGAGTGCTCAGTGTCTTTGCAAATCAAGTCCTCTTTATGTAGAAACTTAAGTATGTTTTTAGGAGATTACGTTTAGTCACCCAAGTTTGATATTTGTGGTGATAATACTTATATAAAGTATATAATAATAATAATTGAGAAAAGTATATTTATTTTCCATTTTAAGACCAAAAAGCATATTCACAGGGTTGCCAACTCTCACAATTTCATCATGAGTCTAGCCATATTTGTTTTCTTAAAGCTCCAGCTTCAGGATTCATGTGACTATGTGGGGTTTTGACTTTCATTCTTGCTTGTGGAGAAAAGCTTGAAAACATGGCCGTAGAGTCAGGCCTGCCGAAGAATGGAGCAAAGGGGGTAGTTTCCCCCCAGGCCCAGTGTTGTAGCAGTAGGGACAGGAGCTCTAGGCCGCTTTGAAGTGCCACAGTCCACTGTTCCACCACTCCATATGGCTGGCTGTGAGGGTGGAGGGCAGGAATAAGGGTGAGTGTGCTTGGCCACGCCCCTTCTATTCTTGGCCCTGCCCCTTACAGGGTTATGCAGCTGCGCCCTTCTCCCACTCTGCCCTTAGGACAAGCCTGTACTCAGGAGATTTCACATCCCCAAGGAGTGCCAAGAACTAAGAGAAGCCTCCAAATTTCAGGCTGGAGTGGGGAGATTTGAACTCATTTTGAATACTGATGTGCTGCACAAAAAGCCTCTTGCCAGTTTCATGGCATGGCCTGCCCAGGTTCTTTCCCTTTCCTGAGCCCACCCTGCTGCTGCCTCCTGCACTTCTTTCCTGTGTGCTGGCTGCCAATATCCGACCATTGCAACTTGCCAAGGTTATGCAGAGCCTTTGTCTGTCAACGCTGAGAACTTTCCCTTAGCTCCAAGGGCAGGCCCATGGTCAGATTCCAAACAGCAGAAAGAGGGTAGTAAAGCAAACCCCCTCTCCGCTGGGGACTTGTTGGGGAGAGCACTGAAAAAAAAATACCCTGATAAGGACATCTGTCCTCAGGTTGGGTGATGTTGAGATGGCTGTTCTTGACAGATTTAATCAGCTGAGTGAGCTTCTTCCAACCTTACCTCTCCCCTTGGCACTGGCAGCTGGAAAAGAACGATAAATCCATCTGTCCTGTGAGAGAAGTAAGGGCCCTGGGGTGGCTGCATTCTCCCAGGCAATTCATCCCCATTAGATGCATTCAAAGGAAAGCGCAGCTGCAAAGCTCCACTCAGAAACAAGTGCTCTCTGAGCCACATCAGCTCTCACAAAGCACAGCCTGGGACCAGGGCAATTGTTGGAGGTAACTCAGCATATCAGCCCAGTATGTTGTGGGTAATATGTGACTGGGGCGTCTGGAGGGGCTGCATACCTCACTTCAGTGACAGGACAATTTTTGCTGTTGTGGGACAGAACAAAGTATGCTTAGCACTGGATTTCATAAGTCAGCTCCCTTGCTGGGACAAATAAATTTCTCCCTGGAGAAATTCTGAGATTTCCTCTAGCCCTGGGGGCAAAAAAAAAAAGCCAATATCTCAGAATTTTCCCCAAATATGTAATTTTGACATTTTAGTCTATTTATAAATTTTTTTCCCAAAATATCTAATTTTAACCATTAAGTCTATTTATTAATTGCCTTTTCATGTATTCATTAACTGAGGATATGACTATATTATATTACATACATGAAGGGTGGAAAGATGAAATTGGAACAAAATGTTTTAACCTCATTACAACTGAATGTTTGGATAATTTCCTGCTGAAAATTATGATGATGTGGAAACGCCCCTTGAAATGGGTCAGTGTCATCACAGCAGCATTTGCTGACAGGAAAACCTATACTGCTGAAAACTTTTTGACCTGGTCCACAAATAAGCAGCCAGGTCCTCTCAGAGATCTAGAGAGACCAGGGCCACTTCCAGCTTCCAAGGCCCCTAGCCCTTAAAAAAAAAATTTAAAAAAATGCTGGTACATGAGAAGAAAAGAAGGCACCCAAAAAAGTGAGGGATAATTTGAAGATTTCCATATTAATAATCCAGAGCCTTTTTCTGCACAAATCATTGAGGGATGTGCATCAAAACAAGCTGTGAAGCTTATCAAATGCAAAAAATTCATGAGCATCTAAATTTGAGGTCCCTTTGATCTGGAGACCAAGGCCAAATGGTCCTCCTGGCACTCCCTCTGATTGGCCTTGGACTTCAGCAGATGTGCACCGATTTACTTAAGGTGGGGATCTGGCCCCTCTTCTGTCTCCCCTCCTGCCACTTTCCTCTTCCCCTACTGCAGATCTTAAGTTTAATAGCAGCCCACCAGTGACAAGTTGCCTAGAATACAGCCTGCAACCAACCTCCGTGCTCGAGCAGAAGGGCAGCAGCCAGTCCAAGAAGTGAAAAGGAGCCAGTTCAGAGACAGGGAGCTGGGAACTTTTCCTCTCTTGCTCTGTATAGATGCAGAAAACAAATCAGCTTTGGAAGATATGGGGGCTGCAGGAGGCTGAGAACTTGGGGGCGTAGCTGACCCAACATATCAAGAAGGAAACTGGAGATTTCCTCTATCAGAGAGGGAGCTAATGAGTTTTGTAGGACTTCCACTACCTTAGGCCAACAATAACCCCACCAGCCTCCAGTCACCAGCACTCCCTGTAAGCTGAGTATTTGGGTGGCCGCCCAGGAGAGATTCAGGTGCCACCCAGCTAATTAGCAGAGCACCCACAGCCACCAGCATGTGGGTCTATTGGTGGTGCACATCCACACATGGCAGTCACCTGCAGCCACTGAATGCTTTATCTGTGCGGTAGGGCTGTCCTTGCATCCTAATCAGGATCAGTGGCAACCATCGGAGAGAGGTGTGGGTCCTTTACGTAGGTAGCCCTGGAGGATTTCAGATTCAGCCTTGACTCTCAGCCAAGTCTGCTATCCGTACTCTGGTCTCCAGCATCTCTGAAGCTTCTTACAAAGAGCCCTTGTACCACATGGTACCCATGACATGCCTAGTGCCCTCCGCTTGCACAAGAGAGAGCTGCTATCATTGTCTGAAGAGGCGCCTCCTGCCTTCTTAGCTGGGAGAGAAAGGCCCATTTGTGCTGCGTTGGGGGGTGGGGATTGGGGAGCTGCTGCCAGCTGTTGTGTGGTTTGCTTTTGTTGCTGCTGCTGCGAGGGTAGGAAACAGAGTTTGCAGAGCTCCCCAGATAATGGCTCAGGCTTCTTCCCAGCTGATCCTTCCCCTGGCCCGTTCTCCCCCTCGCTCCATTCCCCTCCAGTCTCTGGTGGGTTTCAGTGCCTGGAAACTGTCTGCGTTTCAAGCTGCTTGCTCGGCAGAAGCTCCCAGCTTGTGACATGGAGGGCTGTTATTGATCGCCAGGGCGGCTAACGGTAATGAAATTGGACAGCCCTGCAGCACTGAGCGAGGCCTGCTGAGCCTGAGGTAATGCTGCCAAGAGGCTCTGCTGCGAACAAGCCTCGCTCGCTGCTGGAGGCCCCGAGTTAGAATTAATCTGATCCAGCCTAGCTGTTCAGCTGGGCAGGTCCGTGCTAAGCCCCTGCTCTGAGGAGCGGAAGGCAGGCCTGGTGAAGGCTCACATGACGGGCACATTCCTGGCGCGGTGCCTGGCAGATGCAAAAAGGAAAAGCTTTCCAGATCCCGGCCTCACCTCACGTGGGGATTAAGAAGGAGAACAAAAACGCCAGGCGCTGGGGGATTCAGAAGGAATCGCACACAGCTGGGCGAGCACTTCAGTGGCATGGTGGGGAAGACAGGCCTCCAAATTCTCTCTGAGGGCTGCAGCTAAGGGAGGGTGGGGGTGACAGCACTTCAAGGGGCAGGAATGACGGTGTTAGGGGAAAGTGCTAGAGTGGTGGCTGGCGAGCGGGGGTTCTTTAACATCAGGTTCCTACTTTTTCCCCCCCGTGGTTTTGTCCAGGGCAGCACTCCTTGTAAGTTGTGCACTTGTGAGGCCATTCAGGGGAAACGTAAATACCAGCAGCTAGGTTTTTCTTACTTCTAGTGGTGAACATTTCCATGTGCCTCAGTGGACATAAAATTTATTCCACACATGGATGGAAACAATTTGTGAGAACATTGGTCCAGAGCTATCTCCACCATCCTCTCTGTCCCTTGTCCATAGGAACTGCTATACCTCCCCAGATTGGTGGTCTGTCTCACCTAGAAGCCTGTCATTAGCAATGACCAGCCCTAGTTACTTTGGGGTAAGGTGCAAGGAAGTCCCTGCAATGGGCACTTCTGGTACCATGGTTGGCTTATGCGCTCCAGCATGCGTGTAACACCCATCTTCTCCTTTCACGCCAGCTAGTGGCTCTGAGGTTGTTCTAATTAACCATGGGCGTGTCTTGTGGCTGTTACTAAGCTCCTGATCTCAATCATATCCCATGGCAGTGAGTTCCCCAGGTGTACTACATCTCCATCCAAACCCTCATTCTGCTACTCCTGCTCCCAATCAGCTGCCAGTCCTGTACTCATTTGTGGCTGATGTTGCTTGTGAACAGGTGGGGGTATTTGTCATTGCAGGGCATCACTCTAGCAGGTGTGTTCAGCAGCCTCACCTGACACAGGCTCACCCATGCTGTCAGGTGGGTCATCCTGAATTCAGGGCAAGCATTCCCCTCCAATCAGATTATCCATTTGGGTGTTTCATGTTGCAGTGAAGAAGGGTCCATGTGCCAAAGGACTAGACTGTACAAGTACAGGTGGGTGATCTTTTATCTCTCCATACAGCTTTCTGCGTGAGAATGGTGTCATTCCCCTGCATGATGTTAGAGGCTGCTGCCATACAGGGTGGACGGTCCCATGCAGGAGCCGCAGCTCCATGACAGTTCTGCCAGGAGAGAGCAGATTCTCATCCCAATGCTTTGGGCCAGCCTTACTCCAGACTGATTTAGCTCAGCAGTTGACTATCTGGAGGAGAAGACTGACTCACTGACCCTCTATCCCAGGGGTCAGCAACCTTTCCGAGATGGAGTGCTGAAATCTGACCTTTTGACCTCTATGTACGGTCCGAGTGCCTGTGATAATTTTTGAGGTCACTAATAAGGTGTGGAGCTTTACTGTTTAGGTGGTGGTTGGGAGCATTAGCTGGTCTTTTGTTAATCCATATGCGGCATGCCTTGGAGCAAGCTCCCGACTACCTAGGGGAAGAGGGGCAGGGCTGAGCACCTGCCTAGTGCGCTGATGAAAATCAGCTGGGGTGCCACTCTTGGCACTAGTGCCTGGGGTTGCTGACCCCTGCACTATCCTTTCTCCTGTCAGAGGGTTTCCTACCACTGAGGGCGGACAGCAGAAACCAGGGGAATGAATCAAATTCTCACTATATAAACAACAAGTTGTGTTGCTTAGTGGTTAGCACCCCCCCCCATGAGTTTCTTCCTGAATTCTTGCCTCGCATTGGGTAAGCCACTTAAATGGCTCATCACATTCCATTGCCGGCACAACAGAGACTGAAATACTCACCTGCCTCAGAGGGGTGCTGGGATGCTCAATTAACCTCCATTTGTAAGGCGGCTTGAGATCACTGCCTGAAAGAACCCTGTACTAGTTCTGTGGTGCGCCAGTTGCTCAATAGACAATAGTCAGAGATATATGTTGCCAATAGGACATGCCAGGTGCTGCATTCGTAGCAGATTATTGCATGCCTGAAGTGTTGCTGCAATGCAGGAGGTTGGGAGGGTAAGTGACTTTAACCATCTACGCACAGCAATAATCCCATAGAAATGAGCTGCCTGGAGTGTTGTTTTCTTTCTTTACCAAAGCAGAGTTTAGCAATAAAAATAAAATAAAAGGCCAGACGAGGACCTCTCTGGGAACAATGCTCATTATTGCACCAACTGGATCCCAAAACCCTTCACACATGTTTAACAGCTGGCCCCAGGGACACATCTTTATCCCTAGTTTACAGCTCCTCAGAAGTTGTGTTGTGGCAGCACCCAGAGATACTCCCATTGAAGAGCTACTCAATTCCCACCCCCTGTGAGCTAACCACTAGACCACACTCTCTCCACCCAGGGAGGGACAGAACTGGCAGCCGTTCAGAAAGCTGTTCTAAGTCCCATGTTCTAAAGTCCTTTTGTCATCCTGTGTATGTAAGATTATCCCTCACGGGCTTGTCTGTACTCCCCTTCTATCTGCTGGCTGCCTACACCCGCTGAAGCAACTTTGCTCTTTGTTCAGTGACAACGTAACACTGGACTTTACCCAACAGGGCTCTGCTGTCAATGAAATAACAGGCAGGGGCTTGTATAAACATTCAGCTTCCAGAGGCACAACCGCACCAGCCATAGGCCTCAATATTGCTCTTTCCAGACAGGCTGGATGGCTGATTGGCTCTAACCTGCTGAGCGTTACAATGGCATCTTCCAGGCCTGTGAAAGAGAGGGGAGGGGGAGGGGAGGTGTTAGATGGCGGCGAATAATTGAATCTTTGCTAATGCGGAACATTCCCTTGAATAGGTTCCTGATGTTCAGTTGCCCATGGCAGGGCTCAGGGAGAGAGAAAAAGCTACAGGGCTTGAGGAGACTCCGGAGCTGTTTTCAGAAGGACACTGTCAGAGAATCATAAAATCATAGAACACTAGAACTGGAAGGAGCCTTGAGAGGCCATCATGTCCAGTCCCCTGTCCTCACAGCAGAACCAAACACCGTCTAGACCATCCCTGATAGACGTCTCTCTAACCTGCTCTTAAATATCTCCAGTGGTGGAGATTCCACAATCTCTTTAGGCCATTTATGCCAGTGATCAACCACCCTGACGGGAAGTTTTTCCTAACATCCAACCAAACCTCCAAGTTCTTTAAGCTAGGAACTGAAGATAGCTTTCACACTGCACCTTCCCAGGGGAGAATGTGTCTCTTGCTATGATGCTGGATGGTGACAGTAGCTGGAGAAAACTGACCCTTTCAGTGTGGAGGGGTTATGAACAACAGATAACGTAGGTCCTACAAATAGAACAAGAGGTGCAATAGCAGATGGCGCACGTGTCTCTGATTTGTCTGCCACATCTGCTTACGTTTGCGATCGTTTGGCTCTGTAAGGACTGAATTTAACCCAGGCTCTCCCCCACTTTCACTAAAATAGATGCACAGGACACCGTTATTTTCATTTTTTAATACATCATCATGAGGTGCCTGCTCCGAGACAGAACACCGAGAGGCTGACATCAGAGGACTGACTCCAGACTGACACTGCCTCGAACAGAGTCTCTGCAAAGGGGTGTCTTGCAACAGGATTTGTGGTGACAGAAGCTAACTAGCAGCAAGAAAAGACCTTAACGCTGGTCATTGTTGGTTTCTGAACAGGGCAGAATTCTTAAGAGCACCCTCAGACGAGAGGGATTTTTTGTTTGTTTAGTAACTAAGGAGAATTAAGAGGGTTAGAAGTGATTAAAAGGCCATTTTTTCCTTCAGCTAGTGCACACCAGAAACTATCCCTGGACAACACACATCCAAGTGTATAGTGTAAAAGGGTGGAATAAAGGCATGCTCTTAAAGGGACTGTTTCTGTTTTTCCTCAGAGTGTTCCCACAAAGGACTGCAAGCAGAAAAAGAAGTCAAGACAGGATAGACACTCAGGTAGCTTTTAAGCTGTGTCATGCAACAGTCCAACGCTAAGTCTATACTAGGGAAATAAGCTGATTTCAGATACGCCGTTCTAGCTATAGCACTTGCTTAGCTAGAATTGACGAATCAGAATCAACTTATTTCCCTAGTGAAGTCCAAGCCTCTTCAGTCTCACATAAATGTTTCTTACTCAGTGTGATAGCGTGGAGTACAAGGGTCAATGGCCGAGCCCAAAGAGGTTGATGATGTCATATCTTCACCAGGTGTGCAAAATCAAACTCTGGAAGATCTACCACAGTGCGTCAATCTTCAGGTACGTACAGACAAGCACATAATGATCTTTCTCTAGCAAAATGCCAACCATGGATTTATCCTGAAGAGGTGCGAGTTCTTAGTTCTAAATTGCACTGATATTTCACAAGCAGAAATGGCAAAAGATAGATAGACAGATGGATCTTTAAAAATGATTTAAACAAAACAGTTCTTGTTCCTGTGTATATTTTGATACTTCTGGAGATGGTGGGAGTAGAAATTACTTAGTCTTCACATAGGTCCTGAGAGTGGCAGTGTTTGGACAGTATTAGGCATGTTGGATGTGATCCTCAGCCGTTTTCTAAATGTGTATTCACTCTGGCTTCAGGTGGGGAAACTGAGGCACAAAGCTGTGACATGACAGGGATTACACAGCAGCTACATTTCCACTTGGAGCTTGTGGGGAGATTCCCAGCTCAGGCTGACATACTGTTGACGAAAGCTAGCATGCAAAAAAATAGCACAGGTTGACTGCCTGGAGTACAAACCCACTGGGACGTCAGGGTCGGTATCCGATGCTGCCATTCACTGCTGCCTGTGCTACTGGGGCTACACTATTATATTTAACATATTAGCTTGATCACAGCTAGTTAGTGCAAGTATGTGTCAGCTCCAAGTGGGGATCTAGCCAGTGAATCAAAGCAGAAAACCTGGATCAAATCCTAGGACTCAACTCCCAGCTTCAGTTCTGACCACTCTTTGGCCCCAGAAATTACCTTCTCCTTGCTTCCTACTATAGGCAACCCTCCATGTTGCCTCCTTTCCAGGATGGCAAATTCGAACCTACTGGATTATCAGATGTGTGAGACAGGCAGGAGAGAAGAAGATTGTGAGATGAGAGCAATACGCTTTCCTGGAAAATCTTGGTTGAAACCATCAATGGCGTTTCCTTTTGGAATAGAAGGTGGAGTTTCTTCTTTTGCACACTGTCTCCAATAAGATTACCATAAGCACATGAGAACAAGATCTACTTTAATATCCTCAGAGATCAGAGCTGCACTACACCTTCCAGTTTGGGAGAAGATCACTCTGGATTGGGTTCCCCAGAAGAAGTACTTTGGGCTTTTGAAGAAGAATATCCAGAATGGACTCACCATGACCTTGAGTCTATTTTGACTCTGTTAGTGCATCTGTATTGGGTGTTTTGGAGCAGCTGATGACTGCTGATGGCCTGGCCAGAAGAAACAAAAAATAAAGTAAATGTCTTCTATGTGGCACATGAACACTAGAGCTGAGCTAACTTTTTTAGCAAATAGTTTAAATGAAAATTTTCAGTTGACTCAAACTACAGGTTGAACCTCTCTAATCCAGAACTCCCTCATCTGGCAACATCCATAATTCAGCATGATTTGAGTTATCCAAATGACCACTTATTATGGGTGTAGCCGAGTTTCCCATGGTCCCATAAAGTTTGTTTCCTGCCACCAGTTCTGAATCTCAGTGTTCTGTGCTGTTATTTAGCTCTAATTTATCCCTAACTGTCTTTTAAGAGCCCAGTAAGCAGTGGAAGTGTTGGTAATGCTGCTAGACAAAATACTGACCTCCCAGGGTCCGGCAAATTCATTCTTCTGGCACAGAGTAGGTCTGAAGGGTGCTGGATTACAGAGGTTCCACTTACATTGACAAATTCATGTTGAACCACCCACATAGTTTTGACCAACCTGAAAAAAAAATGAAATGATCTGGCAGCACTGAAATGAAAAGTGTTATTTTGATCAGACATAAATTGTTTCTTTTTCTTTTGCAAGTCACTGAACAAAAATGGGGGGAAATAAAGCATTTTTTGGTTCAACCAGAAACATTTTTTTCAATATTTTGGAACTGCCAGTGGACTGAAAAACCCATTATTTGCCCTGCTTTAGTTAGCAGGTGGTCTCTTGATTTTTGTCAATAGCCATTTAACATCCCAGCATGGTTCACAAACTGGAATGCGATATGTAGAAACAAAAGCAAAGTCCTCTACCACTTGAATTCAGTAGCAGTGGCTCCAGCATATAATAGCAGTAACAAGCTCATAGTGGGAGATGCTCAAAAGCACATAACAGAGTTAGGTGACTGGCAATAGGAGCTGGCCACCTAATGGCCTTTGTGCCTTTGAAAATCACCTCCAACTGCTAGATGAGAACACAATATATTTAGCCAGTGTGTTACTGCCAGAACAGTCACAGTGGAGTACACATAAAGAGATGTGTAAATAATATGTAATACCTGCAATGAATTAAACCTCGGAGCAGCCTTTGCTAGCCCAAAACAGTTAGATCTATGGTTTTACTTGTCAGAAGAAGGGCTGCCTGCAGCATCCTTTCTGCCTCTGCATCTATCATCAGTGTGCAATGCAGTTAAGATGCAGGCAGGTTAGATGAAAGCAACTAGACCTTTATTAACTAACAAAAACAAATGAGGACTCCCTGCAACATGACAATAATGGCTGAGATGTTAGCACAGATGTTAGCACAGAGGATGAACCCCACACCCTTACAATGGGGAACCAAGATAGTAAGGAAGGACTACACTATGTCCTGTAGACTCTGGGATGACACAGAGGAGGGAACAGGAATGTTGGGAGCTGGATTCTAGGAACCTCTGGAGCAGGTAGATGGACTTTCCTTGATCTGATGTCTTCTGTGTTCTGCTCTTGAGATGCCATCCTGCATGTGGTATACGGACACTCCCTATCTGGTTTTGTGTGTTGAGGTAAATTAAAGGGTCCCTCCTAGGTTTCTCTTCTCAGGGTCTAGCCCTCAGTCAGGATGGCTCTCTGTGCCCCGCTGGGATGACCTGGGTGCACAGCATCTAGAGACACAGAGCACTGTCAGGGTGACAGGCACACCCCCCTATGCACTCCAGTTGCTATGCAGATTTACTGTCAGGCAGCACTCTATGTTCCTGCCAAAAGCCTGAAGAAGAAGGGGCACCAAAATGGAGGCTAGTCGTCCTTTTGCCAGTTCAAGATGGTGATCCTGCCAAAATGGCAACCACGTACACCAAATACATATTGACTCTGTTTCCTTCCAGCACATTGGGAAGTAGAAAGTCATTACTAGATCTGCCCTCAGAGAAGAAAACTTAGGTTATGCCTACACTTAAAATGGTACAGAGGCACAGCTTTAGCATTTCAGTGCAGAAACTACCTCTGCCCATAGAAGGGGTTTTCCCATTGGCTTATGTAATCCACCTCCCTCAGGGACAGTAGGTGGGCCCATGGAAGAATTCCTCTGTCAACTTAGTGCTGTCTACATGGAGGGTGAGGTCAACAAAGCTACTTCTCTCAGGGGTGTGGAGGTTTCATTTCCTGGAAAGACATAGGCTACGTCTACATGAGAGGGTTTCGTTGACAAAACTGGGCGTTTGTTGACAAAATCCACGTAGCACCTACACACAAAACTCGGCACTTCCTCCGACAGTGCTTTGCCTCTCCACGATGAGGAATAACACCTTTTATCAACAGTCTCCTGTCGACAAAAAGCTGTGCAGATGCTCCGGTGGCCCTTTGTCAACAAACAGGGCTTGTGGATCACCGAGCAGCCCTGTTTGCTGAACTTCTGATTGGCCATTCTGTCGACAGAGCAGATTGCTTTTTCAGTCCGTTTTGTGTGTGGACGTGATCCATCAACAGAAGTTTTGCCGGAAGATCTCTTCCGACAGCATCTCCTGTCGACAGATTGCTGTAATGTAGATGTAGCCATAGTGTAACTACCCACAGGTAGACTCAAACCTGGGACCTCTGGGATTTGGTCTGAGCTAAAAGCCAGCTGGCTGTTAACTAAAGCTGTAGAGGAGACTCAGTCTTTCTGTAAGTGGCCTGGTTGCCAGTACAAGGGACAGTGAACCACATGCAGTAGCTGTGTGGGTTACAATAGCTCTACTGATGTACATTACTAGTAACAACCAGGCATGAGGCAGAATGGAGTTAAGCGTCATGCCCATGGTCATGCTCTAAGCCAGTGGCAAAAAGAGGAAATGGATATCCAAGACCAGACTTCCTGCTCCAGTCACTAGACCTCATTCACAAGCAGTTAGATGAGGACTTTGAACCAAACAGATACTCCAGAAGAGGGCAGTTTGCATAATCAGCATGCTACCCTGCTTTCAGGGAGGAGGGCTACCAAATAAAAGGCCTCAAATGCTCAAACAGCTAAACAGAAGCTATTGTCCCTATTATACTTCATTAAGCCTCACATCCCCCTGTGATGACAGGTAAATTACAAGTATCCTATACATGGGTAAAGTGAGGCACAAAGGAGCCAAGGGCAAAATTTTCAAAACACCCATTGCTTCTCCAAGAGACTTAGGTTCCTAAGTGCCTAGGTTGCTTTTGAAAGTGGGACAGCATGCTAGTTAGGGAACAGTCCAGTGCCAGCCGAACCAGGGACCAGATCCCATGTGGATTTAACCACTTAAATATATTTGAGGATCTCAGCCCCATTTCCCACAGAGAGAGACAAAGTGAGGTGACCAGTGTTCCCTCTAATTTTTTCCATCCATGGGCAGAATCAATTTTAAGTGCACCAAGGCATGTGTGGATGTGCACCACCAGCAGAAACACACGCTGATAAATGTGGGTGGCTGTGGGTGCTTTGCTAATCAGCTGGGCAGCACCTGAATCTCTTCTGGGGGGCTGCCCAAGTGCTCAGCTTACAGGAAATGCTGGCGATGACAGGTCTTATGGGTCTAGCTTGCACTGGTGAGAGAGTCAAGTTTTTGAGCAACACAAAGTTCTTCCTCAGGGCTGGGCAAGTCACTCAGTTTCAAAAAAATGTACTGCTAGTCACTTGCCCAAGGTCTCATAACAGGTAAATGCAAGAAGTTGGGATGTGGGAAACAGGAGCTCTGATTCCAATGTTATTGGTATAATGGTTAGACCACATTTCTTTCCCAAACATGCATTCTCCAGACCTTCAAACTAAGCTAGACAGCAAGGCAAATCACCCCTTCGAGACACAAATTATTTGTGCTATTTGTAGCTCTGCAATTGCAGGGCAAAAAGACACGTTGAAAATATCTTGAAAATTTAAAACTTGCAGAGATAATTTTAATGGCATTTTCCTGCTCCCCAGTAGTTGTGTTGCAAGGAGAGCATCTCCACTCACTCTGCAACTGATGCCGCTTATGCACACACTATAAACGTTGAGTGGAGGAGACACTTTTTAATTTCATTATGATTTCAGCATGAAATATGTCACTTCTGTAGGAGTTTGTAGTCTGGTGCGTAATTACTTTATGGCACTATAAAAATATGTATCACATTACAAAGTCTTGCCATGCTAGGCAGAAATAATTTATAGCACCGTAATAGCATGAAACAATATTGGAAGCCATTCTGCCCAGGGTTTAAACAAAAATAGAGGGAAATAATGACTTGATTAAATATTAATTTAATTACTTTGGAGTCTTGGCTAAATCTTTGCTGCCTCTCCCAAGCTGCCAGCTCCGGACCATGCCGTTCATCATGACATTCGAGGTAATGAAGAGGAAATTTTTAAAGTCACAGAAGGGCTGTTAGGTGCCCAATTCCCACTGATTGTTACTCTTGTGTAGCAATACACATGTATGTTTATTAGGCAGGGATTTTTCCACTGTGGCCACTGGTTTGGGTGCCCATGATGGACTTTTCCAGTGAATTAAACCTCAGCAGTTGGGATTTTTCAGAGGTGCTGTGCACCTCCAGTCCCAGTTGTGTCATAAGCTGAACCACAGAAGGCGGTGCAGTAATTCACAGCTCCCCCCATGTCACAATTACTACCCTCCCCTGCATCCTCCTCACTCCTGGAGGGCGTTAATTTTTTGCTGGCCTTGACCTTCAGCAAGTTATGACACTCCAACCTCTGCACTGGTCAGCAATGGGGGAATGGAATCATGGTTTTGCCCATTCCTGGCTCTTCCCTGTCCACTTGCCCTGGAAGAATGGGAATAAGAAAACCCATTGTGTTTGCTTACTCCTGCATGCCTGGAACAAAGATCCAGGTGGCCTATGCTGGGGGTCAGGCTAGTTCTTACACACACTCCCCTTGGTTCCATTTGCACAAGTGCTGAGTCCATGTTGCTAATTTTGTTTGCAGGTGGAGGGGCTCCACTCTTCTGAAGCTCCACCCCTAGAGCCAGGTCTACATTAGACATTAAAGTCAACTGTAGATACACAACTCTAGCTATGGCAATTGCACAGCTGGAATCGACTTATCTAGAATTGACTTATCTGGCTGTCCTCACAGGGGGAGATCTACAGGAGAAACTATCCCATCAACCACCCTTACTCCTTGCAACGTTGAGTAGAGGGGTCAACTGTCTATCCCAGATAGTTTGATTTTGCATGTCTCTAACAGGCACGCAAAACGAATCCCCAGAAGATTGACCCTAACTGCGCCAATCTGCCACATAGTGAAGATGTACCCTTAGTTTTCGCACTTCAACAATCCGTAACCAAGGAAACCCAAAATGGAAGCCACTTAAAAAATATTGGCTATCTTCCCCAGTTTGCAGCCTTGCCTCATGCTCACACACACAAATCCACTGATTTCCTCGGGGGGTTGTTCCACACGACAGCCAAGTCAGTGGATCGGGCCTGTCTACACTAACAGGTTCATCGCCCTCTTCCAGTTGTTAACATAGCAACAAAACCCTCTTCTGAGTGCCCAGCCCTGGATGCAGAGAGCAGGTGGAACAATGGAGTTCAAAGCAACCCTCCTGAACTGAGCTGAAAGCTGAACTGACACCGCACTCGCTGGCTTGGGAAGGCCCGCTGCTGTCATAAGGATTGGCATGGCAGACCGACATAATGTCACCCCACCCGTGTGTGTGTGTGTGTGGAGCTGGGCAGCCGGTGGGCTAGGGGAGGAAAAGATAAAATGCCAACCTACTCCTTTATTCGAGGAAGGTGTCTTCAGTTGATGTTGTTTTACTCAGCGTTACCGGGAACGCTAAGTGAGCAGAGCAGAGGGAGTGGAACAAAGCCTTGGCAGTACTGCTACATACACATCACACCTTTGCATGGCCTTCATTGGTAAAATTGGCCTCACTTTATTTTTGTCTTGAGTCTCAGGGGCTGAGGGCTGGACGAGGAGTGTTGGGTTCTTGAGATATGAGCAGAAAAGAGGAAACCCAAAAACAACAAGGGGAGAAGCATCATATTTGTTGCAGGTGCCCAAGGTGGCTGCTGGCCCCGCTGTCTACACATACTGCAGTCACACCTTTGATTGCTATGGAGCCATCCTCTCTGCTGAACTCGAGCCTTTTCCCCTAATGTAAACAAGGCCTCTGTAACATCCATTTAACCTGTCATCTCGGGCATAAAGCGATTGTCACAATGTAATGACTGATGACTCTCATTAGCTTCTGATGATAGGATAAGAAGCAACCAGCTAAAATTGCAGCAACAGAAGTTTAGGTTGCATGTTAGGAAAAAATTCCTGTCAGGGTGGTTAAGCACTGGAATAAATTGCCTCGGGAGGTTGTAGAATCTCAATCATTGCAGATATTTAACAACAGGTTGGAAGAATACCTAACAGGGATGATCTAGATGGTGCTTGGTTCTGCTGGGATGGAAGGAGACTGGACTTGATGACCTCTTGAGGTCCCTCCCAGTTCTAGTGTTCTATGACTATATGACCTGAAAGCAAGAAAATAATGGCTGAACCCTGAAAACCCTAAACCCCACTGGGCCTATGCTACCATACGGAGGGACAATCAGAGGTCTGCTTTCCTCAGGTGTCAGAGTGGGATGGAATCTACCTGGAGTCCCCTCCTTTGCTCTGAGGAGAAAGGAAAGATGTTCCAACAGCCAGTATCCTTCCCTTTGTCTCATTCACTCTGGCTCCAGTTTGGGCTGGGGCCGGGACAAGGATCTAAAAATAGCAGTGGGTGCTGGATATGCATCTTCAGCAAAGAGACTCATAAATGCAGGCCGGACTGAAAATCAATTCTTTAAAGCTGAAATCAATAACAATAACTAATATTAATAGTGATTATCCTTTCTTTATTGCACTTTGCAGTTGGAAATGAATTGTTTTTAAGGATTAGCGGCAGCTGAACTCTGTAATGCAATGTAAGGCTGAAGATTTACTATGAAAACACAGCTTATGAGGAAAGACCCATTACAGCTGATGGAATACACTCGGGAAGTAGATGCAGTTACGGCTATTGCTGCTGAGCAAAGGAAGACTTTAAATGTGGAGCTGGTGGTTTGGATTTCTGCAGGAGACAGGGATTTTGGTCAGTTATGCTGTCTGGTGTTCTTGCAGTCTGAATGTCTTGTTCCAACACATTCACCAGTATATTTCATTGTTTGGTATCTTTTATCTGGAACAATTTTGATCCTGCCAAACTTGCCGGGGTGTCAGAGGGAGAGGACGGCATGCGTGCAGATGGACATCTCTCTCTTTCTGAATAAAAGATGGTGTTGTCTCGAGGTACATAGAAAGTTCTCCTGTACACACCAGATTTTCAAAAGAGTTTAGCTCCCTCGGAGGCATGCCAGATATTGAGCTCTTTGGGAGATCCATCCAGAAGTATCCCAATGGCAAAGAAGTGCTGGGTACTTTTTCAAGTCAAGTCCTGAGCCTTGGCAAATCTGGCCTTGGGATCTTGAATCTGGTATGTCGTCATTGCAATGCACAGGAAACACACAGAACCAGGAGTCAGGAGACCTGGTTCTGACACAGACTTTGTGTGTGTGATCTTGGGCAATTCACAGAAATGCTCTTTGCCTGTGTCCCTGTCTGTAAAAGGACAGACACCTCCCATTCTGGAAGCAGACTGCAAGTTCCTGGGATTTCCTAGATGGCCCAATTTAATCAAGGAATATTTTTTGACCTTTTTCCTCTGGGGCGAGCTGACAAATAATTAGAGTTCAGGACATGTTGTGATGAGTCTTACAGGTTATCCTCTACACTGTCCTAGTATCCGCCTGCCTTCAAGGGGGTCTCCTGTCTGATGATTGAATGAGTAACTCATTCTCCAAAAGCTCATCTTTGTACTACCCTCTTCTGAAGGAGTCAACCAGACATTTACCTAGTTTCCTTTCTGGAGATATGGACACGTTGAAATGTGGACACTTGAGCAGTTCCTATCTTACCCAAGGCTCCTAATCCTGTTTGTATACATGCTACCAAACCACCATTCATTAGCAACAACTTAGTGCATTGCATTTGAACCAGGGACCTAAGTGTTGTCTAGACTAGGGTAAAAGGTAACAGAGAGATAGCCATGCAAATCTATATACTATCAAAACAAAAAAGCTGTCCAGTCTTTAAAGTGCTACTGGACTGCTTTTTTGTTTTGATAGGGTAAAAGGTATGACGTTAGAATATATTAACTAAGGGGCACTACTAAGATGATCAAGTTGAAGCCTAGTGGGAAGTCTAGATTTTAACTTAATTCACTTAGCACATGCTACCGTTGTCTGCATTCAACTTTTCAAGTGTGTTAGTAAGGCTATGTTAGCGATCATGTTCTAACAGCACACATTTTATCCTGATCAAGGTCTAAGTCGTCTTACCAATATTCTTAGTCCCTCCAAGGCTAGAAGCAAACAGGGAATATGTAAGCTTTGTCTCCAGCAGAATCCAGGGGCAGTAAGCTGAGAATGATAGAAAAACACATGAGGTGAAATCCTGACTTACTGAAGCTAATGGAATAACTCATTGACTTCAATAGGGCAAGAATATCACCCTTCATACTCATATCTTCTAATTCTTCTATATAGGAGATGCTTGTGGGTTCAGGTTTAAAACATCCCAACTTGTGAGTCCCGGGTAGGTTTTACTTGCCCAAATATTTCTATTGTTAACTACTATCAGGCAGAATAAATGCACAGCAAAGACAACAATCGGCCAGTGCAAGTCAGCACAAGAAGAAGATAGGATTTGTATCACATTCGTGATCTCATGGTCAATATTTTTCACATGGGCCGTGTCTACACTCACAAGGTCTTTTGAAAAACACAGGCCTTTTTTGAAAGAACCTGCAGAGCATTCACACACAAAACGCACTCTTTCCAGCTGAAATCGAAAGAATGCAGCACTTTTTCCGGTGGCCTTTTTCCTCTCTTAGATGAGGAAGAGCACCTTTTTGTGAAAGATTCTTGCAAAAAAAAACCCAAAAAACAACATGTATAGATGCCCCAGGGGCCCTTTTTTGAAAGACCTGTCCTCATGGCGCTGGATTTTTTGATCCCTGGCCTGTTCTTTCGAAAGAGTGGGGGCTGTGTGGACGCTCCCATTCAAGAAAGCAGATCAATTTTTTCGATCTGCTTTTTTGTGCGTGGATGTGCTCTTTTGAAAGGAACTTTTTCAGAAGAGATCTTCCTGAGGAACTTTTTTCAAAGGACTGCTGTAGTGTAGACATAGCCATAGAAAGTTTTTTTATGGAAAATAGTTTTCAAAACCCTCACAAATCTCTTTGTGGAAAACAGGCCACATAATCTTTTTCCCTCCAAAAGGTTGACATTTTTAATGGATAGTTTTATCCCAATTGCAGTCCCATTCACAGTGATCAATGTTTTTACCAGTAAGGAAATGAAGTTTTCAATGGCGGATGCATTTCCCTAGAAATTATTATCCATTCAAACACTGTCAAATGAGTTCAAAATTGGAAGAGTTTGCAGCTCCCCCACAGCCTCTTTACCACCCTCTCCTCCTTCTTTTTAAAACCAGCTCTAGTTTCAACAAAGATGCACTTCCTTCAAAGCAACAATCATCAGACACTTTCCCAGGTGGGTCTGGCAGAATTTAAGCCTCCTTAAGTTGGTACCAACCTGGACAGATTTATTGGTGCTTTAATGAGATGGGCATGTGGTGTGCAGATGTCCCCACATGGGCTCAGCTTTTAATTTGCTCTAACAAGCTTTTCAAGCTTGCCTAGTTGCCCATCTTCAGAGAGGTGTGTGGTGGCGAGTGAAAACGGCTTCTGTTTCCAAGCTCTGGGCATGGGTGGGGGTGGGGGAAGCAGGACTCTGTTGCTTTGAAGAAAGGAAGAAACATTTTCTGAATATTATGGACTTCCGGGAACAGAAGGAAAGAGGCCAATACAGCCAGATCCTTAGCACAGTGGACAGTGGCAATCTGGGGCAGGTTTCACCCTCAGGTGAATTGAGAAGACATGGGTGGATTGATAATGCTGGGCTGGGGATGGATGCATGGATAGCAGCATCGTCCATATAACAAAATTCAGGCAAGTCAACAAGTCCCTATGATACCCTTGGCCATATTGTACTCGCTTTCTTGACCATTGAAGAAGGGATGGGGCAGATTGACAGAAGTCCTCCAGTCCCTGGTTTGGCTGGCACAGGAATATTCCCCAACTAGCATGTTGGCTGGTCTAGTTTTGGATGGGCCACACTCTGGGAAAGGGCAGTGCAGTGAACTGGTTTTGCAGTATTTAAAGAACCTGATGCCTTTCAAATAGTCTGATTCCTCTGCTCGCCGGGGAGGGAGACAAATATTATCATCCCTCTGTTACAGAAGGGAAGGCAGCAGCAGGGAGGGTGACTAGCCAAGGCTCTTGGAGGGAACCATAGAGCTCTGAGACCTCTACAGTGTACAGCTATCTCCCGTTGACTTAAGAGAACAGGAGCTACTCTACTGAACACAGAAAGTGGAGGTCTCTTTTCCACGGGACTTTTAAACACACCCACTCCCCCTGACATCTGTGAGATCTTTTTTCTTATGATGCAAGATGATAAAGCCCTGTTTTCTCTCTCTCACCGTGCACGCATGCGCGCGCGCACACACACACACACACACACACACACACACACACGATGCCCAGTAAAAAGCCAGCAAAACACTTCCTGCAGGGGAATCAATCAGTAATTTTCATGGAATCTGCTCTTTTGCCAACATCTCCACTGCCTCCTCCTAACTCTCTATCAGCCCAGCTGTCAATCTGCATTGACATTAACAAAGGGGGAGGAGGGAATGTAGCACAGGGAGAGAGAAATGAGATAACATGAGGATTGATCAGTCCAAAGGTTAAGAAGCTGAACTTATTTAACTCCAGTTGGTTTATTTATTGACCTCAAGTTATATTTGTGACTGCGATGATGGAGCAGATTAGCACAGGATTGCTGGGTAGATTTTTTTAAAGCTTTACTGTTTCCAGCTCTGTGTGTGTGTGTGTGTGTGTGTGTGTGTGTGTGTTATTTTCATTTTTTATGAAGCATAACCATTCTCTTATTCCTGATTCCCATTACGGATGACTATAAGCACTCATCTTTGCAACTAGGGACAAAGAAGGGCAAACATTTCCTTGGTTATCAGATCAGGAGCTAAATTTATGCAAGGTACAACACATTCTCTTTATTGTGCTCTGAAAGCACTGGGTAGTAATTTCTCTGGCCTCAGAATCATGGACACTTACTGCAGTAAATATATATACTCCCGCCTCTCACTGGTGGTAAACACATGCATCATGCAAGATTGATAGAATGTGGATGACTAATGCTTGTTATGGCCACTTCAGACTACTGCTAGAATCAGTAGCTGAAGCTTTAGGGAAGAAGAATGGGATTGTGTACAAAAGTATGCAAGGGCATGAGGCAAACCGAGCTCTACTCCTACCTCTACTGCAGACTTCTTGCAAGATAGTTTAATTCACCGTGCCTCAGTTTCCCCATGTGTAAAAGGGTTTTTCAAAGACTGTTGAGCTCCTCCTGTGGAAGGTGTCTGTATCACAGCAATTTACTGAGCAGATTATTGTTCCCCTTTATCTGATACCTTGCCAAAAGTCAAATAACCATTCAGGGTGAATCAAAAGAAGTTGAGCACAATGCCTGTTTGGGCCAAGAAAGTAATATCAGGAAGGTGACCTCTTGTGAAGAAAGAATGCAGATTAGTGCACTTTCAAGTCTATCAAGAATGCCCTCCGAGGAAAAATCAAGATGGCAACACATGCCAGCCTCTTCAACTCAACAGTATGGCCAGCAGGGGACTCAACAAGGCCGGGCTGATGGACGAGGTGGGTGGCCCAGCTCCATGCTTTAGGAAGGGGTCAGGCTTCAGGCAGAAGGGATGGGGCTAGGGCAGCCAGCCCTCACAACCGCCTGAAGTGCGCTGTGCTGTGCTCCGCACTGTGCAGCCCTCAGAATGTCCGGGAGCACACCGAGGCGATGTTCTGGCAATGATTTAAAAGGCCCAGGGCTCTGACCACTGCCACTACAATGACAGCAGCAGCGGCTGGAGCCCTAAGCCTTTTTGACTCACCAGGCCCTGGGATATTTGCCCCACTTGACCCACCTCGTTGGCAGACTTGACTGCCAGCAGTGTTTATACTGCAGTGAAACATGAGCACTGATGAAGACAGAGGAGCAGCAACTGTCCATCATGGACAGGGCATGTGGCTGGGTCCCTGGAGGCTGGGCTGCCTAGCGGCTAGATTACAATGTCATCCTGGCCCAGGGACCAAGAGTCCAAATTCCCCTTAGCTGGGGTCTTTTGGGGTGGGGGTTCCCCCTTTTCCCAGAGGGGTGGGCTGGGTGTCTTAGGAGCGCCTTTGGCTGTTAAGCAGACAGACTGTGGGTCCTCTGCTGAACCTCCCCCTGTCTTCTTGCAAGTCAACCCCAAACTGAGCCAAGCTCCTTGCTTTTCTTCTACCTCCATGCCTGCCATTGGCTGGAGGTAAAATGGGGTGGGGCTACCTGGGCCCAGTGGTTCTCTTTAGCCCTTTGGATGCCAGGCCCTTCTTTCTCCACTTTCTCACAGGGTAATAGAAAGAATTTTGAGAGTTTCAATCCGCGCCCATGGCTCCAATGAAGCGATCAGACTGTGGAGTGCACAATGTTGTCACTGAGAGGAGACACAGTAAAATGCAATGGGCTGGGCGTAGAGCAAGGCTCACTGACACACTGTGGACTGCAGCTGTCACCGAGGGCTACTCAGGGGACCTGAAATGACCACTCAGGTGACCTACAAACCTATGGGAGGATTTTATCATGAAATGACATGGCTGCACATGGAGAAGGAGGAATGAAAGACGTGTTGTGACTGGTGCAAATCTGTGCAAGGGCTGAAGGTGACTATTGCTCTATGGGTGCTTGGGTAGTTTTCAAGACGGGCAAGATTGGAAACGCGGGAGGGCAGTGCCCAGGGAGTTCAGCTGGGGTAGAGACAGTCTCACACCGAGTAGCAGCACTGTTGTGTGTCAGACACGAGGACTGTTAGTCAGATGTCCTGGCTAATGTCTCATATTACATCAGTGTTCCCCCCGCACCTTTGCAAACAGCCACAGAAAAACACTCTGTAGTTTGTCTCTTTAAAACCCACCAGCCTTGGTGTTTCACAGCCCAGAGAGGCTCAGAGCACAACAGAAGCATGTTTCTGCAGGGAGTCTGAGAAAGGCCCAGATGTGTAGCCAGACCTGCTGACTGGGGTGAGATAGTTGCCTCAGGGCCCAGCCTTTCAAAGGGACCCAGAGCTACTGCCACTGCTGAAGTAGCAGCAGCCAGAGCTCCGGGCCCCACTGAAATGCCTCAGCAGTGCAGCACCACTGCTCCGTGCGCATCTCTGAGGGAGCGAGGAGGGGGCCCGAGGCTGACTGGCCTAAGTCCCGCCCTTTCACCCTTGGCCACGCCCCTTCTGGGGCAGGGAGCCAGGCCCTTCTCCCACCTTGGGCCCGGGCCTGCGGTGGCAGTTGGCCCAGGTGTTTGTAGCCCCAGCTGGTTCTGATTGAAAAGAAAAGCTCCAGCACCGTGTAGGAGGCCCTGCAGCTACAGGGGAGAGAAAAGCCAAGCCCCATTCCACTGCCACTTACCCCGTGTGGATCCGAGCTAACGCCACTGAAGACAATGGAGGGGAATGATCCAGGAGGGAGCTGCTGAAGGCCAAGTGGGTGATGTCAAGCAGGGACATACAGAGAGGGCTGCAAAGTGATACCAGCAATGCCGCTGTTGACTATGGATTAGCCTTTGGTTTTCATATGGAACGAAAAACAGCAGATTTCTCATTACCCCCATTGTCTCCTGGAAAGGGAGATTAAACTGCCCTTTCAGCCTGTGGCCAGCCCCCGCCCCACTACACCGAGCCACTGATTTAAGTTATCTTTGAAAGGGGGAAGGTGGCTCTTTTCCAAAGCAAAAGGCATCTTTTAACATCAGTATTAGCACAGGAGACGAAGACAGGCAGTGTTGTTTCTGC
Organism: Carettochelys insculpta; assembly: GCF_033958435.1. Taxonomy (NCBI): domain Eukaryota; kingdom Metazoa; phylum Chordata; order Testudines; family Carettochelyidae; genus Carettochelys; species Carettochelys insculpta. The sequence goes on from NC_134157.1 coordinate 17,239,522, forward strand.
TGCTGTGAGGTGTGCTGAGACCTTCCAGAGATAGGAGCCAGCGATGCCATTGGGCCAGCTCACGCATACATAATTGATGCTATCTGGTTGTCATCCAAAACGAGATATTATCTGTAAAAATACACTTCAGCTGGTGCCTTAATGTTTATTTGTATAATCATCCTGAGCTCCTGAAATCTTACCAAGTGCCCAGCTTTGTCCATTGCCACTGAACTCAGCGCTCCAGAGAATCTGGACTAAGGGCAGTTTGTGGAAATGAGAATTTGGTTCGGGCTAGCTACATAGGCTGCTGATGCTTAACCCCCACAACATGCAGCTGGAGTCTGAAGTCAGCGGTGTTTCTGCCATCATTCTGATTCAGGAAGGAGCCCAAACTGTACAATGTGGAGCAATGTTCCCTCTATTTTTTGACATCCACAGGCAGAATAAATTTTGTTATGTGCAAGTATGGATGTGTGGATGTCCACCTCCAGTAGAAACACAGGCAGCTGGATGTGGGCGCTCTGCTAGCCAGCTGGGCAGAACCTGAATCTCTCCTGGGTGGACACCTAAGGGCTTAATTTACAGGGAACACTGATATGGATATGACTTCAGACATCTAACACCTTGAGGTTTGTCCTGCAATGATGTAATGAAACCACAAGCTTTGCATTCTGCACCTCCCTACATATCAGGGTGTTCATCAGAGGTTTTGCCTTGTGCTCTTCTTCACTACAGATAATAAGGATTCATTAAGATGTCTGCCGAGCCCTAGGAACTTAGTTCCGGATCCTGATATGTCTCCTCATGCTGACTAGTACCTTATTCCACTGTAGCTTCATTGATTTCTTTGGGATTTGTGGTAGAAGAAGAAGTAACTTCTTGGGTTGAATAATGCTCAGAATCTAATCCCTGGCTGCTGCCTGACCAGAGGGGCTTACAGTCCAATGCAGAGAAAAATACTACGCAAGAACTGGGCTTAATCAAGGCAATCCAGGTAGAAGGCTCATGACAGAAATATTTGAAGGACAGGGCCTAGAGTTGGGACATGAGACATTATTCTAGGCCTAGAGAGTGGCATGAAAGACATGAGAAATGGTTCTTCCACTCTACTCAGCACTGATTGGCCTCAATGGGAGAAATGTGTCTAGTTTTGGGCACCACATTTCAAGGAAGATGTGGAGAAATTGGAGAAGGTCCAGAGAAGAGCAACAAGAATGATGAAAGGTCTAAAGAATATGAGCTATGAGGTAAGACTGAAAGAATTGGGCTTGTTTAGTTTAGAACAGAGAAAACTGAGAGGGGACATGATAGTGATTTACAAGTACATAAAAAGTGTTATAAAGAGGAGGGAGAAAAATTGTTCTCCTTGGCCTCTGAGGATAACACAAGGAGCAATGGGCTTGACCTGTAGGAAGGAAGGTTTAGGCTGGACATTGGGAAAAACTTCCTAACTGTCAGGATGGTTAATCACTGGACTAAATTGCCTATGGAGCTTGTGGAATCTCCATCACTGGAGATATTTAAGAGCAGGTTAGATAGACACCTATCAGGGATGGTCTAGATGGTGCTTGGTCCTACTGTGAGGACAGGGGACTGGACTCAATGTCCTCTTGAGGACCCTTCCAGTTCTAGTTTTCTATGATTCTTTGAAATGGGAGGCATATGTGAGTGGGGAAGTCAATGACAATGGCAGCTGAAGGAGAAAACATTGGCGGAGTGCAATGAGCAGGAGAGGGAAGAGGTGCATGGCTGGATGGGGGCACCTCCAATCTCCCTGTCTCATGCTACGAAGTGAAAAGTTTAAAGCTGTTGGAAAGGAGATAGTTCTTAACACAATGCAAACTGACCTGTGGAACTCACTGCCCCATGACCTTATTGAAGATAAGGATTAAAAAAGAGGGAGGTTGAATATTTATGTGGCTAACAAATCATCCAGAATAATAACAGTAAAGAATAAAAAAACACAAGTATTATAGAAAAAGATGGAAAGACGTGCTGTGGGGCAACTTCTAAACAATGGCAGTTAGGAAAAAACTTCCCTGGAGGTAGATTATTAGTTGCCTGCTGCTAGAGGATTTCTTGCATTTTCCTCTGACACATCCGAGATCAGTGACTGTGTAGACAGTGTATGGATTCAATAGACCAGTGGTCTGATTTGATTTGATCTGTCCATTCCTAGGGTTTTTCACTAGTGTAAATGGGAGTAGAATCTGGCTCTCCAAAAGAACTGACGAGACAGCTGGTTACAGTGAGAATAGAAATGTTCCTTGCCCCTGCCCCAGCCAGCATAAAGGGAGCCACGCAATAGGATACCAGTAAACTGAATTTCAGTTGGTTTTTTTTAAAGTCCAAACCACAGTGTTAGAATTGGTAAGAAATTCCCTGGAAAATCAATCTGAATGTTCTAGCCTCGTGCTGCTGACTTCATTGCAGACAGGCAGAGATATTTACTTTTTAGACACAAAGATGTCACAATGGATTTATTTTATTTATAGAAGTGATAGATAATTGACAGGTGGCTGTCAAAAAGATATGAAACCCTCCAGCTAATTACCACAGCCATGGCAAGGATACAAATTACAGAGATATAGCTCCAGAGGTGAGAGACTTGCTACTTTTAACACTGCTGGGTTGAATCGCAGTTCAGAACAATCATACCTAACCAGTGAATGACGTAAAAACCAATGATTTCCTAGTGGCACCTGGAGCATCCACAGACGGTGTTTGAAAGAACAGGCATATGGTTTCCTCCCAGAGTGTCTTGTGTGAGCATCAAGATTGCTGTCTATGGAAGGGCTGACAGAATGGCAGGGCTCCTGGGCAAGCGGGGACAGGGCTGGCTCCATGCTGCTGGAAGGGGTGGGGCTTTGGGCAGAAGGGGCGGGGCTGCAGCAGCCACCCCTAAGCACTGTCAGGACTGCACCACACTGCCTTGTACACGGGCGCCAGTGGGGATTTAAAAGACTTGGGGATCTGTCTTCCACTCCTGCTGCAGTGGTCCAGTGGTGGCTGAGAGCTCCAGGCCCTTTTGAATCACCTGGTTGTGGGGCATTTTCCCTCTTCCCTCCCCCATCAGGTGGCGTGACCATCTATCTATCTGCCAGATTGGGTAATTAGTGTATTAGAGCAACACTTGTTGTTTCTATTGATGGTGCATATTAATACATGCCTCAGTGCACATAACAAAATTTATTCCACTCATGCATGGGAAAAATTAGAGGGAACATTGTATATGCCCTCTTTCTCTCTCTCTGTCTCTCTCTCTCTCTGTCTCTCAGGCTTTTATCCCGCCACCCATCACTGAGATATCTGGGCACCTTTCATGTAAGTCACAAGACATAAGAGAGGCCCTGTGGACTTCATGGAATTTCAGGCACATCTCCCTTCTTAGTGTAAAAGCAGTGCTTGAAGTCAAGATTTTGATTTTGAATTTTTAGATTTTATCAGTTTCTCCCTTTTTATTTGTTTGGGGTTTACTGGTTAGAAGAGGCTATCGTTGTGAATATCCTTATGGTCACCATCATCCAATGTCTGTAGTCTACTGAGGGCCATTCTGACAGCCTGAATGACCCTGGGTTATGGCAATGTAGTGACATTCCCAGATCTGTCTCAGTCCTGCCAATCCACAAATCTCTGGCACAGCCTCATGGAAGACACCAGGCAGAATCACAGCACACACCCCTTTAAGTGTCAATGGACAGTTTCAGAACTGGAGTGTTTTTCTCTATCCTGGTGACATGACCAAAGAAATACTATTGAACATAATCCACAGTTGGAGGAAGACCAAATCTTTGTGAGGCTGTGTCATTTCACACAAAGGCAAACTTCTGATGCTCAACGGTTAGTGCTGATCGCATATATGGAGTGTCTCTAGCCGCTCCCAGTTTCCCGGTAAGATGGTCCAGGTTTTTGACAAATATAGCATTACAAGCAATACACAGATCTGATGGGGATCCTGAACTTTCTCTCCATGCAGAGACATTTTTGCATCCATAAACAGACAAGGTCTTCACACAGCAAGACTTAATTGTTGGAGGAAATCTCTTGTACTACGCACAGTCTCCGGAGATATATTCGTCCGTGTTCCCCATGGTACTAGCTAGCAGAAAGACTTTTTGAAGAGGGAAGGCTTTGCAGTGTTTGCTAGAGATGCTCAGATGTTGGAATCCTCTGATCTCATTTACTAATTTGTTCCATGGCAAGACTTCCTCAGCAAAGGATGCTTTCTTCAGTTCTCTTGAAGTTCACCCTGATCTCTGAATTGACACAGAGACACGCAGCTATCGCCATGGGGCATGGATAAAAACTCAGTCTGTAATGTAGCTGGGCTTTGGTTCAGTAAATGCTTTGAAAATTAGGACCAAAGTCATTTCCTCCCCATCATCCTCTGCCCATTTTTCCTTTTCCATCCCTGAAAAGCCCCCCCCACTCTCTTTGTGTAACTGAAATCAGTCTTTTCTCAGTCTGCATTGATACACACTGCATATATGGACACCAAGTCTTGGTCTATACAAGTCAGGTAAGTCAACTGTACATATGGAATTTTAGCTACAGCAATTGCATAGCTAGAATCAACTTATCTGCAATCAACTTACCTGCCATCCTCACTGAAGAACTTTGATGGGAGAGTTTCTTACTCCTTGGATAGCAAGGATTATGCGGTCGATTGCTGACTCCTAATAGTTCGATTTTGCATGCCCTACCAGGCTCATGAAATTGAAACCTAGAAGACTGACCCTGAGTGACATGGATGTGGCCCAAGGAAGCAAGTCTGGATGGAGTTAAAACCCTTCTGGGGTAGTACTTCAGGGCTCCAGCTAGGAATATTACCCTCTCTTGGATTGGGTACCTGAAGGCCACAAAGGTCTGATGAAGGCCAGGTCTACACTAGAGGTAAAATCAATTTTAGATGTACAAATCCAGCAACAAGAACTGCGTAACTGGAGTCGACATATCAAAAATCGATTTTTGCCACCATCCAACCATCAGGAGATCAATGGGAGAAACTCTCCCATTGACTTCCCTTACTCCTCGCAACTGCCAGGAGTACCAGGGTCGACCTGACAGTTCGGTTGAGTGCTGTCCCATGAGGCGTGCTAAATTGAACCCTGGAAGATGAGCTGCCAGTGGCCCGATCTTCCCTTAAGCGTTGATGTACCCTCAGGCACTGGGAGTCAGTGGCTTCTTTTCATTGGCTTCAGTGGGTTTGGGCAGGCTGCAAATGAGAGGATGCAGAAATTCAAAGTGGGCTGTGAAGTGATGTGAAGTCATCCTCGTCTGCCTGTCTAATCCAACCATCCTACCATGCATCTCCATATCTACTTCCCTCTTTAAATGGGGGTCTACACTGCAGCTGAATGCTTCACAGTGCCACTAGACAGATGTGCTAGCAGTGGTTCATCTTTCATGCTAAAAACAGCAGAGTGGTCATGGCTAGAGCCCTGAAAATCTGAGGATATTCACTTCATATCCATGTGCATCTGCATTTGCGGATGTCAGTCAGTGTTCCCTCTAATTTTTTCCATCTGGGGTAGAATAAATTTTATGTGCACCAAGGCATGTGTGGATGTGCACACCACCAATATAAACACATGCAGCCCACTTTGGTGGCTGTGGGGGTTCTGCTACAATCCCTCCTGGGCAGCTGCCCCAGTGCTCACCTTACAGGGAACGCTGATGTCAGTGTGGAAATCTGTGGCTCGTTTTTGTGGATATAGATGCAGGTATGAATTTTGCAACCATACAAGGCTCTTGTTGTGGCTGCATGGCCAAGTCACTGCCCATGCTTCTCCAGACATATAGCCATTTTGTAGTATACTAGCACAGACAGAATTAATGCCTGTCTGTCTGTCTATACTGTGAAGTACCCTCCCCGTTACTGGGCTGGCACATCCCAAAGGTACTTATATATGTACTCACTCCCTTCTAGTCCACGCTGAAGTCCATGCCACCATATCTGCACAGCTATTGTTATCCAGGGCTGATTACACCAACTTGTCCTCCAATCGCACTTTTCATTTGTAGTGTAGACATACCCTAAGTGTTGCTGACTCTCTGGATTCTTCTGTTTGTCTCATGATACTTTATGTTTTAAAGCCCCAGCTCTCCAATCCTGTGAATATATGAGACTCCCTGTTTTCTTTGCATAAAAAAAGCCCATTTCCAGCCCTCAGATTTCAATGCATGAAGCTAGGAATGACCTGAGTGACTCAACACCTCAAAAACCAGAAGGCAGGTTAAAATAACTCAAATTACGCTATTTAAAAAACTCTTGAGTTTAAAGACATTCTCTAGATTTTGTGGAGGTGGGTGCGGGGGGAGAAATCTTCACTTATGGTTTTTGAGCATTTGAGGTAGACATTATGGTATCTGTCCCCCTAATTATGCAGTAGGCCCCATCACAAAATACTTAGCAGGCATTCAAGAATAAAATTAACATTCAGTCTCTTTCTTCCTCAGTCTTTTTATTCTCAGCCTGCAGGAGAAGCAGATGGTTTAAGTTTACAAGGTTTCTGTGTGTGTTTGTTTGTTGGCTTGTTTATGTTCAAGCATGTCAGTAAATGAGTGTGTTGTGAGCATTTGTGTAAAGAAATTAGTGAGGAAAAGCTACACCACAGTGTTGGCTTTTATTTCTGAGTGAGATAACCACTGTGATCAATATTCCCTTTAATATTTTCCATCCATGTGAGGAATAAATTTTATTAGGTGCATGTGAGGCACGTGCACCACCATTAGGAACACATGGTGCCAGCTGTGGTGCTCTTTGAATCACCCTGGATGGCATTTGAATCTCTCCTGGGTAGCCACACAGCACTCAGCTTGCAGGGAACTCTCTCTGGGATCATTCTTATCTCCTGACAGAGCAAATTCCAGCCTGGGCCCACAAAAGTCCTGCGTCCCACATTCCCTCTAGCTATTGGCTGCCAGTTTCACTGGGCTACTGGAATGTAGCACTGATTGTAAGAGGTGGATGCCATGCCTCAGCTTGCTGGGGCCAGTCTTGTGAAAGGCTTTGACTATTGGGATAGGGACGCTCAGCGGTACTCTGTTCAGTTGGGAGCCAATGCAAAGAGGAGCATCATGGTGATGTGTCCATGGCAACCTGTGCTGTTAGGAAGATGGTTGTTTTTGGTACCTGTTGGGGCTTTTTCAGAGTGGGTTGATTCCTGTGGGGCCAGCTGCCACCACCAGCCTGGGGCGCAAGAGGGAGAGGGGCCTGGTGCCATACCCCGGAAGGGGCGGAGCCTAGGGTGGAAGAGGCAGGGCTAGGGCAGTCAGCCTTAGCGCCACTCTGACTGCACGCTGGCTCCCCACTCGTCAGAGCTATGCAGAGAAGTGCAGCTGTACTGTCGAGTTGTATCAAAGGGGCCGAGGGCAGCTGCCCCCCACCCCGACCTCCCGTCCTCGTCAGCAGGACTGATAGCTTCATCCCTAAATCAAATGTGTTGCAATAACCAAGCTTTACTCATTTTTTCCTAACGTGGAACATGGAGACCTCTGAAGGTCTTCCAGGCCTGGGCTTGCTGTAATTTATTGGATTTGTTGTATGCTCAATATCCTTTGTTTGCAACTACCGCAAATAAAAGCAATTATTTAAAAAATAAACCCCACAAAACTCTGCTCGCCAAACTGGTATGCTGCTGCCTGGGAACCTAGATACCATATGACACAGTGTTTCTATTTACTGGAGTGTTTTACAAGCTGGGTAGTATTTATGGTGTCAATTTATATGGGCTATCAGGGTCTGATGCTACACACTGCAGTGATTCAATGTTACCGTGGGATCAAGAGAGTAACAAAAGACTGCAAATACTCAGGTTTTCCAAGGCACATTATATTCCACCTGAACATCGCCTGTAGCAAATCAAAGTGCAACAAGTACCTTGCATCATCTTGTGGAGCCTGCCATCAGAAGTGTGAGGCCTTGTATGTTATCTGGAGGACAGGGCATGGGCTGTAATAAAAGGAAACTTTATTGTAGACTGTGACAGAGCCAAGAATCCAATGGGTGTTGCCTTGTGGGTTTATTGTAAATTTTCTTTTATGGCCCTTGCAGTCTAACTGCTAATGGAGATTTACAGTGCGAAGGAGGGCTTGTGTTCTCGGCCTAATTCACGCTAGTTTTAGTGCACGTCCCTTCAGCACTGTGACGGGTCTTTTCACTGGGAACTCTGGAGCCTGCTCCAGGAATAGGATAGCAAGTGGATCCACTTTCGACTCTGAATGGGCGGCAGTATTCACAGCAAATCATAGCAGCCTCCCAACAAAGAGCCTTGTAGCCTAAGGCCAGGTCTACAATGGACCTAAAAGTCGATCTTAGATACAGAATTCCAGCTATGACAATTGAGTAGTTGAAATCGACGTACAGGTTGAAACTCTCTGATCCGGCAACATCAGTAATATGGCATGATTTTAGTTAGCTGGACAACCATGTATCATGGATCTGGCCAAGTTTCCCATGGTCACATAAATAACAAGAAGTCTTGTGGCACCTTATAGACTAACAGATATTTTGGAGCATAAGCTTTTGTGGGCAAAGACCCGCTTCATCAGATGCATCTGATGAAGTGTCTCTTTGCCCACGAAAGCTTATTCTCCAAATATCTGTTAGTCTATAAAGTGCCACAAGGCTTCTTGTTATTCTCGAAGCTACAGACTAACATGGCTACCTCTCTGATAATGGTCACATAAAGTTTGTTTCCAGCCACCAGTCCTGGCTCTCAGTGTTCTGTGCTGTTATTTAGCTGTAATTTACCCCTAAATCTCTTCTAAGAGCCCAGTAAGTAGTGGAAGTGTTGATAATGCTGCTCGACAATACCGACCTCCCATGGTCTGGAAAATTCTCTCATCCAGCTCCAGTCAGCTCCAGAGGATGCTAGATGAGAAAGGTTCAAACTGTATTGAAGATCGATTTTTCTGGCCATTCACACAGAGGAAGGTCAATGGGAGAAACTCTCCCACTGACCTCCCCTACTTCTTGTGAGAATCCCCACTAGGAGTGTTAAACCGAACCCTGGAAGATTGACCCTGAACAAATCAATCTTCCAGTAAGTATAGACATGTCGCCAGTCCCAACCCTGTTCTGGCACATCCACAGAGTTTTGACCCTCCTGCAAGCTGGGACACAGGGAACAGGCTTTGGCTGCAGGAGGAAGTCATTTGCATTTCTCCCTGTAGCAAATAAAAGTTAGCTCCAGGTGGTGGTGGGGTGTGTGTGTGTGTTCTTTGGATCTGCACCTGAATGCAGCCATATTTAGAAGCATGTCAATAGATGCAGTGTTTCTCACCAGCTAATGTAATATCTATAGTCATCTTGTGGCATCAGTGATGGCCATGAAAGGAATTTCAGACACCAATTTCATGTTTGCCACCAGCCTGTGGAACATCCAGGGGCCCCAGCTGAAGGACCTAACTGGAGCTCAGGTTGGGTGGAGCTCAGTCAGCAAGGATTTGACTTAAAAACAATGACAAAAGGGCTGGGTGGTATGTCCCTAGTGTTCCCAAAAGCAACCAACAAGCATATCCTGTCTTCAGGCTACAGCCAGCTCAGGCTTATGAGCAGTTATGCTGCTGAGGGGAGCTGTGCTTGGTGTCACTGAGGAAGCCATTAGTGACGTGGGCTCTAGACTTAGATGGGTAAGAGATGAGGGTTGGGTCGTGCTCTGTGTGTTCTGTCAGGCTGTGGAACACCTGATTCTTTGTGCTTGCTTAGATAGATAGATAGAAGACTACACTGAACTGGACAGAAATAGACTTGTCCATCTCCACCTTGCTTTTACAGTTTCAGTTGAGTTTTGGCTCTTAATTATAAGTTAATGTTGTTTATTTCTTATTCACCTTTGGACTTGTTAATACTTTGAAGTTACTTACATTGTCTTTGGTGCAGTTGTTTCACTGAAGTTGTGAGTGCAATGGGCTTTAGTGATATCAGGCCAGGTTCCATCGCACGCTGCTCTGCTGAAGTGAAACCTCAAACCAGCAGGTTTCATGTGGTCAAAGGTTTCTCTGGGAATGTTCCAGGCAGGTCTCCTGAGCAATTAAAAAACCAAGAGCAGGAATGAGAATTGTCCTGCTAATAGTTTGAAGTCAGCTCGTTTGAACCGTCATGTTTGAATAAAGACAAAATTATATCATATCAGCCTGCAGAAATTAACCAGCAAAGTTAAACATTAAGCAGTCTTGGGATGGAAACTTCTATAGTTCTGTGGCTGATCACAGGTCAAGGAGAAAGCCATTATGAATGGCTTTGATCTTTACTAACCATCAGGAGAAATGAAAAAGCATAGAAGAGAGGATAGCAAGCATCTGAGCATTATAAAATTCAACCGCACCTGACTTTTACTTATCTGGAATTTGGTTCTGTGCACACTCAAGACCATGGGAATATTCCATCTGACCTCAATAGGCACAGGAGAGAGTTCCTGTTTTATTTCTCTGGAAAATGGAATAAGCAACCTCATCTAGTCTTTAGTCTGTAGCTAGAGAAGTCCAAGTAGGCAGATCCATAGCTCCACTGACTTCAGTTCCTGAGGACCTGAACCCCACTGTTTAGAGGATGGATCTAACAGTCTGGACTTCTGGGTTCTTTTCCTAACTCTGCCACTGATTTTGGACAAATCACTCCACCTCTCTGCTTAAAATGCTGAAGCATTTTACTGAAGGCATTGTATGCAGATGAGAGAGAGTGTAGCTAATCCACCTTGGTGAGAGGCAGTAGCGATGTTGGTGAGAGACATCATTCCATGAACACCAGCACTATGTCTGTATAATGACATTGCTTAGAGGTGTGGACTTTTCACACCCATGAGCAATGCAGTTATGCTGAATTAAATCCATTGTGTGGACCTCACCTAAAACTGTGGTTGTGCTCCAGGGTGTGACTGCAGCTTAGGTAGACTTGCGTGTACTAGCATAGCTAAAACAAGCCATGTAGAATTGGCAGTGTGGGATGTACAAGCACATGGGAGCTTCTCTTGTCGCTGGAGTCCACACAGACATGTTGATGCTGCTATTTTTTTTTTGCCAGGCTAGCATGAGTAAATCTAGCACGGGTGTGTCCACAAAGTGAGAGCTGGAGCAGGTAGCTATTCCCTGGGGATGAGGTTCAGTGGGAGAACATATGCCACACATGGGAGAGGAGGTGAATTACAACTGACCCCCTCCCAAGCTGGACACGATTACAACTAATTAAATTCCTTTGTCAATGAGGAGTAGAGGATGAACAAGAACACACAACAAAAAGATGTTTTATGTTTGGGAAGACCCTCTTTACAATTAGATTTTCAGCTCTCTGGGGTGGGGGTTTTCTCCCAGGCTCCTAGCATGTTTTGGGGCAATAGATGAACAATTAAATAACAGGTTCATACCTTAGCGCAGGGGTGAGCAAGCTTTTTATATCTGTCCCCACTTGTCATCCCTGCAATTAGCAGGGACCCACCAACCTGTTTAATGTAATCCAAATGGATGGAAATTTGGGTTATGTTCATATGGAAAAAAAAACCTTTTGGCACATGTAAGAAAACAAGTCTGTAGAAGGTAAAAACTTTATTAATCAGTATAGAAATGGAAGTACGCAGACATAACAACAGGAACATAATAGTCCAACATTTTTAATGAGATGGATGAGGCTGAAACCCAGCAGCTGATCATGAGATTTCACACCGGTCTGAGGGGGCCCACCCCCCATTTTGCACAGTGTTGCCTTAGTGGAACTTGTTTAAAAAGAACTGTGGAAATATTATGAGTATGTGATTGGGTAAAACACCCCAAATCCAAGACCCATGTAAAGGTGATGCCAGCAAAGTGAATGGTATTAAAGAGCTGTCCAAGGAGGAGGTAGAAAACTTGTTCTTCTTGGCCTCTGAGGATAGAACAAGAAGCAGTGGGCTTACACTGCAGCAAGGGAGGTTTAGGTTGGACATAAGGAAAAAGTTCCTAACTGTCAGGGTGGTCAAACACTGGAATAAATTACCTAGGGAGGTTGTGGAATCTTCATCTCTGGATATATTTAAGAACAGGTTAGATAAATGTCTATCAGGGATGGTCTAGACAGTACTTGGTCCTGCCCTGAGGACAGGGAGCTGGACTCGGTGACCTCTCAAGGTCCTTTCCAGTCCTAGTATTCTATGACTATGATTCTATGCACAGCTACAAAGTTTTGGAATAGGCATGAGGTCAGAGTATTCACACTGTGGATCGAGGGAAGAGATAGGTAGCTGTACTGAAGTTAAATAAAAAAGCTTTTACAACCTGGCCCTTAAACACATCCCTTCCCCTTTTACCCATTTATTAAGTAATAATGAAACGCTTTTGTCACAGCTTAGGCACAAAATTTTTGACACTAAATCTGCTCTAAAACTAATCAAGAATGAGAAAAATGGGAATATAATTATGGCTGCTGACATCCCTGTATCATTAACCTCTCTGTTCAGGTGCCACACTGAGTCACAGCTGCAAAAGGTTCTGTATAACAGATAGTTAGCTTCAGCCTCGGAAATGAATTTGGATTTTAATAGCCATGTAATGGCTCCACAGCTGTCTAATCTGCCGCTGGTTGCTAGGACAATGGCTGAGGGTGAAGTTTCCTGTATACAATATCCTTTGCTTCCTAGTGGTTTGTGTCAGGATCCAACTAGCACCTAGACCCCGGTGTTAAATAAAGAGTGGTTGAAATTGTACTACATTGAAAAAAAGAGGCAAGGCACAGTCCTGTGGTACACAGCTCCTTGAACCACGCTCATACTTCCTGTAGCACCAGGCCTGCCAAATAGGCCAGGGGGAGAGGAAGGGGAAAGTTGCATACAGGTCTGGCATTATGGCACCAGTGGTGGCCAGTGTTCTGGGCCCCTTTAAACTGCCTCAGTAGAGCTGCTTTGCTGTTCTGTGCAGTTATGAAAGAGGAGAGGGGTCCAGCGCCATGACCTGATTGGCGCTAAGGGCTGACTGCCCTAGGCCCCTCCCCTTCTTCCCTTGGCCCTGCCCCTTCGAGGGGCATGGAGTCAGGCCCCCCTCCCATCTTTCCCCAGGGCCCACAGTGGCTGTTGGCCCTGCTGGGTTGCGCAGTAAGAGATACAACACAGTGCAGCTCATGTATCAGAGGTAGGGATTGGTATTAGTTTCTTTCCAGTGCAGCGGAGTAAGATACAATGTCCAAGGCACAGTCGTTCATGCCAGTCCTTGGCTCCCCCAATGCAGTGCCTCGGATTTGAACATGCTAAGGAGCCCTAACTTCTCCAGACTAACCAAACTCAGTTTTTTCAAGCTTCCATCATGGGTCCTGTTCTCCAGACATCTGATCATTTTTGTTGCTCTCCTCTGGACTTTTTCCAATTTGTCCAACTCTTTCCTGAAACTTGGAACCCAGAACTGGACACAGTATTTCATCTGAAGCTTTATTTCTTCATCAAGGATGAAATACTTGAAACCAAGGATGATTTCATGAAGCATGAAATGAATCCCGGACTGACCCTGAGTGTGATCACAGCACGTGCCTAAATCTTTGCTCACGCTCCTCAACTGCAAAGGAAAGGAAAGCCAAGAACAGGGGTCAGAAACCTCTGGCACGGGTGCCAAGAGTGGCACGTGACCCAATTTTCATCAGCATGTGAGGTGGGTGCTCAGCCCCACCCCTCCTTCCCCCTGCAGCAAGGAGCTTGCTCAAAGCCAGGCCATCTGTGGATTAAAAGAAGACCAGCCAATGCTACCAACCAACATCTGAACAGTAAAGCCTTGCTTCTTAATTTATTTATGAACAAAGCTGTTGTAAGTAGGACTATTAGTGACTTTAAAAAGTATCACTAGCGCTCGGACCATACATAGAGGTCAAAAGGTCAAATTTCAGCACCCCCCTCCCCCACCTCAGAAAGGTTGCTGACCCCTGGCCTACAGGGTAAATCTAAGTTCATCGTTCTTGTCCCTCAAGTCCCCCCGTGTCCATAGTTTGATCTGTCCAGGAAGAATTCTCCACTCACCCCTCCTTGGGCGACAAGACGCTATTATCTAATGTAGAACAGAATGTTGGCTTTGGGTTCAGGGAATCTCCCAGCCCTGCCCCTGTGTGCTGAACCGCTCCGTTCCTGTGCTCCACTAACTGACTGCAACGCAGACCTTACCGCGGCGGGCACACATTACCCTGCCTTCTCTCTGCTGAGAGACTATGAATTGTCTGGCTATACAAGGGTGAGATCAAGCAATCTGTACAAATCATATTACCCAGGCAGCAGCCCCGGGGGCAGCTGGGGTTCAAGAGGTGAGGAGTCAAAAGGTGAAGCCAATGTCCTCTGGATGACTCAGGCCAGACATTTGGTTACACTTTTGCCAGGATGAAAGGTTGAGAGGTTTCTCCTCCACCTGTGGTTACCACAGGAGACAGAGGGACAGTAACAGACATCGGGGATGTCTGTGTTGCCCCCTCCGGCTCCAGCACAGAGGCTGCTGGAAAGGGACGGATCAGTAAGTGATGCCATGGACCAAATTTTGCTCCCAGAAAAATGTGTATAAATTCTGAGCAGCTCCTGTGACTTACTTGGATTTATATCAGGATATTAGTGGGAAGAATTCGACCTTTGCTGCAAATGGGGCTTGTTTACTTCATGTCTTGTTATCCATCTTAAAACAGTCACCAATCTCACTCCCAGTAGCCTTCCTCCTCTGTTTGCTGTTCAATGGGAACTGAGCATTAAGATCAGTTTGCTTCCTCCTCTTGTCTGACATGAGAGGAGAGAAGGGAACTCTCTCCTTGGCTATTCATTTGTGGCATGATTTTGAACAATAAATGTAATGGAGATGATTAACCCTGAACCATTGCCGCTGAAGAGGAATCCTATCAGTTTTGCTTTGGCCAACAGTTGCCTTTCATATCATGTGCCAGTTTCATCTGAAGTGTGGCTATTCAAGGGGCAGACTGGTTTTGCTTTGTAGGCTCTTATGTACATATGTATTTTTGCTTCCTTAAAAGATTTGACTGCTCCTCATAGCAAGAGACTAACACCACCAACTAGCCTCATGTCCCAAACTTTACTGGGTTGCATGCCACCTTCCTAAGAAATTGTTGCAAAGTAAATGGATGGAACATCAGGCTCACATACCAAAGTTTGGGAACCCTTGGACTATCACCAACAGAACAGCTGTGGGTGATACAGAGCCTTTTATCTAGAGATCTCAGGACACATTACAAATGTTAATTAATCCAACCTCCCATGGATTATTTTATAGACAGTTAACCTGTGGCACAGAAAGGTTACAGGACTTACCTTGGGTTGCAGAAATCTGTGTCTGACCCAAGAATAGAACCCAGGAGTCCTGAAATTCAGTTATTTGCTTTAAAGGCTAGCAAACATTTACCCTTAAACTTGCCATCAGCAGTGCCCCTGTTAATGCTAACCTAAGTGATGCATGTGCATTAGAAGACAGACCACACTAAGGGCAGATCTACACTACCGCAGATGATCGACTCACTCAGAGTCGATCTTCCAAGGTTCAGTTTCACACATCTAGTAGAGACCAGCAAAATCAACCTCTAAGGGGGTCACAGTTGACCCCTGTACTCTTCGTGAGCTCATGTTCATGATTCGTTATTACAGCTATTACATTTGTTGACTTGGATTTCAAAATTTATCTCATACTTTCTCTCCAACATTCTCAGAATCTAGACTCCAGAGAAAAGTTGAAAATGTGACCAAAACTCTCAGAAGCCAGAAGACAAATAAGAATCCAAAATTTAGGGTTTTTTTATTAAGTTAATGATTTTTTAAGACATTCTCATGATTTTGCCAGCCTGTGTCATCATTTTGGAACACCTGACATTGTCAATATTGATCAAATCATTCACAAGTAACTTTTTTTTTCAATGTCTCAAAAGTTTTACCTCTAGGCAGTTTGTGTTAAGCAGTGAAAATATCATCAACCTACATTTTATTCTTTCCAGGCACCACTCAAGTATATTGCAATCCTTGGTTCATATGAGCCCATGTCTGTTGGCACTCTGCAGACAGTTGAACTTCACTATGTCTTTAAAATTGAAGTCCTGCTAGATAGAGCAGGAATCAGAGTGATATTCCTTAGATACTCAGAGCAATAAATCACTGGACTGGAAATCACAGTAGAACAAGCTGTCTTGTGAGATGTCTGGCACTTCCTGGTTCTTTTGAGGTCAGAAGTATTGGAATAGCCACAGCATCCTTCCCTGTGGTGTTCTGATGCATCCGGTTGCAGACAGATTCCAGAAAATACAGACATATGAAAAAAACTATCTGAACTTCTTTGTGCTGGGAAACAGTCTGGATTGAGTTTGAGGTTTGGGCAAAATTGGGGATTAGTTCTTATTTCCTTCAAACTGGCTCTCGAATCTGTAATTCACAGGTTCTTGGTGGTGACCAAGCCTCCTTAGTACTATGTAATAAGAATAAATAAATTGTAGCCTTATACGGCCCTTGAGAACCTGAAAATTCAGGGGGCCTGATTCAAAGTCCACTGAAGTCAACGGAAGTCATGTCTTCAATAGTCTTTGGATTTGGTTCTTAGAAAGGTGGGTGCATGGTCCCCATTTTACAGACTATGGGAATCTTGGTCCAACAGAGGATGCCCACCTCGGATCAACTGGAATCCTGCATTTTTGGTGGTAATTTTGCTAGAAGAGTATTAGCATCTGGCAGTTCCAAAGAACAGAAAGCCTGTTAGATATGCTACCCCCCTTCCAAACAAGCCAAAGCAAATGTCTTCCCACTCGTGCACTAGAGAAAGCCTGTTGCAGTAGATACCTTCACAGCTGCTCACCTGACTTCCACACCTAAGGAGAGACCCCACTCTTGTTTGCTTATTTCCCCTCTCTTGTTCCAGCACAGTCTGAAGGGGATTCAAACCACAAGGGAAAAAAAGAGCAAGAGAGAGAGCAGGAAGAGACTCATCTATTATTATGCTGTGCACAAGGCAAGAGGTCTTGGCCTTTTTGGTTTGAGTGCTTATTCCCCATAAAATACAGCTGAGAGAAATCAATACAAGAAGCATGCAAGAACTTAAATCAAAATGCAAGGAAGCAACGCTATGAGTGGGGAGCAACATTATAAAGCTGGATGTATGGAAACTGCAATTGGCTGGCTGTCAAAAACAGGACCTGCCATGTCTGCAATTGTAATGCCTACTGCAAAATGTCCTGTAGCTATATTTCCTAGATTGTTAGGTGCTTCCTGGGTATAGATAGATCTTGCATGGGGACAAGCATTCCAAAAGGTGCTCACATAATGAATGATGCCGTCCCAGGCCTACCAACAGGGTGGCTAAGGCAGCAGTTGCCCCAGGGCCTGGCATTTCGAAGGGGCCTGGATATATGGCCATCACCACTGCTACTTCAGCAGCTCTGAAGAGAGAAGGAGACCCAGCACCACAGTCTAGGCAGCACTGAGGGTGGCCTGTTCCAGGCCCCTCCCCTTCTGCCCTTGGCCCTGCTCCTTCTAGGGGGTGCAAAACCAGGCCAGCTCCCACCTTGCCCTGGGACCCCT
Organism: Carettochelys insculpta; assembly: GCF_033958435.1. Lineage (NCBI taxonomy): Eukaryota > Metazoa > Chordata > Testudines > Carettochelyidae > Carettochelys > Carettochelys insculpta. The sequence continues at coordinate 17,256,999 of NC_134157.1, forward strand.
GGTGGCTGTCAGCCTCACTGCGGTGCCCTTGCAAACTGGGAAACTGCACAGTTATGTTCATGGAATACACACAGTGAGGTTGATGATAAGGTGCAATACTCTTGCTGGAAGTTTGCAATATAACGCAACTTTCTCCTCAAAATACAGAACTCATGAATCAAAAACAGAGACAGACAAAGCAGGCTGCTCCCTAACACAAAGAGGCAAAACCAGTTCTTGATTTGTGCAAGGCCTTTCTAGGGCTAGTCCTGGCACCTCTAGGTTTGGTAATTCAGAGCCCCAGCACATGTGGGCTTGCTGCTTCAGTTATGAATAAAAAAATATGCTTGAGCATCTCTTTCTTTTATAAGCACTGGAAACAAATAATTTCATGTTATTCCACACTGGTTCTTTGCAGATTGGTTGCTGAAGCTCTAGACAGCACAGGGCCCCCTTTCCTGCAAGAAGGACCAGCACACTCCTTTTGCTGAGAGAGATTGCTTGCAATTTTAACAGTTCTCAGGACACCACCCTCCACAAGACCAACCAGCCACTTCCCAGCACTCATTTGCAGTTTTGCATGCCCAGACCTGCTCCTGCCGTTTAGGCTTTTGGTGGAATATGTAACCCTCTGTGTTGCCTTTGTAGGGATAGTGCCTGAAACCTGCCACCCTAGACAATGCTGCTGGCCAAGCTAGTTAAAGGATACTCAGGGCTGCTTCTAGCTCCTCACCCACTCCTGGGAAACAAGCCTATTCAGACTGACAAAGATCCAAGATGAAGGTCCCAGTCATGGTCCCAGCAAGGACAAGCTTTTGAGAATTGCAAAGCCTGCCGGCATAAAATGTATCAGGGCACGATGCTGTCAGTTCTGATGCCTTCCTAACTTGTTAGTGCTTCACAAGTAGGAGGCCCACCTTGAATCAATCATGTGTCTGATGGGGTGTCCCCTAACGGGTGTAACAAATCTGCAAAGATTTTACCAGTCAGGCTCAACCTCTGCAAACCACAAGGCACATGTTCCCCACTGGGAAACTTGACCCTGTTTCAGGCTGAAAAATCAGAGGAGCTGGGGTTTGGGGTTTTGAGTCTGCCAACCCTCTGGGAGTGTGAGCTCAGTAACCAATGAAATTATATCTGTTGTTTCAAGCAGTGAAGAAAACTTGGGCTGATGTTTATTGAAATTTATGGCTTCCCTTAAGCTTAATTGTCTTTGGGAGCCCTGGATCTTCTTAACTGTTGGGCTTAAGTGGTACTAAGAAGGATGATAATGGCTTGAGTAGTCTGCCCCCTTAGCATCACTCTCTCTTACACATGTGCCCACACACACAATTAGCTGAGGTTTGGGAAACACAGCTGATATTCTCCATTCCTGAAGTCACAGTTAACTCACTGGTGTGAAACTTCCAGAGACAAAAACAGATGTGAAAAGCTCCCCGTGGGTATTTCCCTTCTCTAGCTGGCTGTTGCAGCTTCTAAATTTTTCATGATCCCTTTTTGGGAATGGGTGGGGAAAGTACACATCCAATATCCGTTTTGTTTATTTCTGGGTGGCTGGAAGGTTTTCTGCTTCCCCCAAAAAGGCTGGGGTTTACTCTCTGGGTCAATAGGAGGCAATCTGTGGCCCACTGAGGTGCCACCTGTGGCCTGCAGACCCCCAAGTACTCCCCCCATGCGTCTCTTGTGCACCAGTACACTAAAACCTGACACTGCCTAGGCCTCCCCCTACCCATGAATTACCTGATTTGTGTTCTGTCCCCACTGCTTCCTCTCCCTCCCAGAAATGGAACACCTCGAATCAGCTGTTTGCAGCATTCCAGCTGCTGGGGGGCGCGGGGAGGAGGAGCGGGAGCAGGAGCAGGACCAGGACTCCGAAAGTACTGAGAGGGAGGGGGAGGAGCACATAAGTGTGGGGCTCAGAGGCATGTGGAGGAGCAGGTCACATGGGGGGGGTGCAGGGCTGCAAGTGGAACAACAGGGGGCTGTCGGCTGCTACCCATCCATTATTCCTGGTTTCCCATCCCTGCTCTGAGTGCTTAGGCTCATTCTTCAGATTCAGCAAGACTGGCTGAGGGATCATCGGCTGCTGGGTGACCAGCAGCAATCTCTTCCTGAAGAATTTAGAGCTTGATTTAGTCAGTGCTGGTGTTTCTAGTGGCTTCATTGCTCACAGAATCAGTATCCTCCCATGCATTCTGCCCATCTAGGAAACAAGAGGCTGGAAATTAAGCTCAGGAATCACTCAGGTGGGAAAATCTCTAGCAACAAGGCTACCAGGCCAGTCAGCTGTGTGTGACTTTTACAGCCTTTTAGTGGAGCTTCCATAGAACTTAAAAGGGGCATCACACCCCATGCTAGGGTTCCCTCTAATTTTTTCCACCTGGGGCAGAATAAATGTTGTTATTTGCACCAAGGCATCTGCACATGTGCACCACCAATAGAAACACAGGCTGCTGGCTGAAGGCAGCTGTAGGTGCTCCGCTAATCAGCTGGGAAGCACCTGAATCTCTCCTGGGCAGCCACCCAAGCACTCAGATTACAGGGAGCACTGCCTCATGCTCATCCCAAGGATTTGACAACAGTCAACAGTGGCATGAAAAAAGACTGATGGGTTGGAAAGACCAGGCTGATTTGAAGAGCATGCACCTGACGGCAGGAGAGATAGGAAGGAGATGGAGATGTATTAAATGTTTGCTGATTAATGGCTACATCTACACCAGCACACTATGTCGAAGTAGCCTATTTCGAAGTAAGAACATCGAAATAGGCTACTTCGATGCATATCGTCTACATGTCCTCCAGGGCTGGTGCTGTTGACGCTCCACATTGAAGTAGCGACGGGGAACATTGAAAGGAGCCACCTCGGAAGGAAATGCAGAGCGTCCACACACACAAGTGCTCCCCATCGAAATAAGGGTCCAGCAAAGCCCCAAGCCGCTCCCTTAAAGGGCCCCTCCCAGACACACTTTCCCTGCACAGCACGAGATCCACAGAGCCAACAGCCGGTTGCAGACCCTGTGCACGCAGCATGGATCCCCAGCTGCAGCAGCAGCAGCCAGAAGCCCTGGGCTAAGGGCTGCTGCATGCGCTGACCATAGAGCCCCGCAGGGGCTGGACAGAGCGTCTCTCAACCCCTCAGCTGATGGCCACCATGGAGGACCCCGCTATTTAGAAGTAGCGGGACACAGATCGTCTACGCCTGCCCTACTTCGACGTTCAACGTCGAAGTAGGGCGCTATTCCCATCTTTGGATGGGAATAGCAATTTTGACGTCTCACTGCCTAACGTCGATTTCAACGTCAAAATAGCACACGGCATGTGTAGACGCGACGTGTGCTATTTCAACGTTGTGCTGGCTACTTCGAAGTAGCTGGCTAGTGTAGATGTACCCAATCTGTTTTAGCCTAGGTCTAGGACACAGAGATCGTTCTCTCTCATTCCTGGCTCTGTCATTGGGAACTGCACCATCACCATGGGAAGGAAAGGGCTGGGAAGGATCATCTGTAGAAGGAACAGGACACCTCAGGAGATCAAGTCATCGCTGGACAGGAACTGCAAAGTAGAATCTGTATTCAGAATCTTGGTGGGAGCTTGGAACATAAGAACAGCCACACTGGGTCAGATCAAAGGTCCGTCTAGCTCAGTATCCTGGCTTCTGACAGACGCCAACGCCTGACGCCCCAGAGGGAGTGAACAGAACAAGAGATCACTCCCCTGACATCCATTTTCAGCCTCTGACAAACAGAGACTAGGGACACCATTCCTCCCCATCCTGGCTAATAGCCTTTGGAGGACCCAACCTCCATGGATTTATCTAGCTCATTTTTGAACCCTGTTAAGGTCTTGGTCTTCATGACCTCCTCTGGCCAGGAGATCCACAAGTTCAACCAGCAATGATCCTGAATTCTTCCACCCTCAGAAGGAATTGCACACCGTCATTTTCCAGCACAGAGTGGAGCAATGTTGCCTTGGCCTGCTGACCACAGCCTCAGGAACTGCCCCAGCCAGAGACACATGATGGTGTTCTATTCTGTGTATGGACCATCTTATCTGGTAAATCCTCAGCACTGGAGACCTCTGACAGCCTGGCCTGTCATTGGAAGATGATGCCCTTCACACCTAATTTTTCTTCTCCTCTGGAACCTTTATCTTCAGTGACCCTGTCGGTCTGTTATCTCTAACCAGCCATTCAAGTAAGCCATAGACATGTCATTGTAGGAAATGACCTTAACCTTTTTACTCACCTCGGAAAGATGCAGTGTCTGCCACGCTTGGTACTCACAGCTGGTCCCCAGGAGCCCAGAGTACACATCAGCCCTTCTGTGAAGAGCGGGGAACTTGGCAGCAGAGATAATCACAAGAGCCCTTTAAGGTTCAATGGTCACTTTCATTAATAAACCTCAGGTTTCAGAAGTAGAGAGCTCGGCAATTTGAAACCACATCTGGCTGTAACTTTGCAGGCTTACTGAGACGTCTGGTTATTTCCAACCAGTTAAGCAGTTTGCAAGAGTAACAGTAAACAATGTCATTGTGCTGTGGATTCATGTGCTTCGAAAAGAAACCAAACAAGCTGTCACTAGGCTACTCTACTCAAAGCACGAACTGACCTGGGCCCTACCTTCTGTTATGAGTTGGTTTGATTTGGTTATTTCTTTAAAAAAAAAAAGAGACTATGCTATTGAAATATGCCTACATATCCCTTGCCTTTCTTTGGTGGTTGTTACTTGCGGTTACCGTAGTGCTCATGAAAGTAAAAGATTTAGAGTTGTTGGTAGGCACTTATTAATCACTATTCTTATTTATATTGTTATTTGAGCACCACACAGCTTCAGGCCCCTATGTGTTATACATATGCATAGTAAAAGAGCTAACAGTCTAAAGCAGTAGTCCCCAACCTTTTCACTAGTGCAGACTCCCATCAAACCCAATTCTAGCCACTGTGCACACTTCATTAAATGACAAAGGAAATGACAACATAGATTTTTGGACAGCAATTAATAACATTATTGGAAGATATTTATTTAGTTGATTGTAACTTAGCAATTTGTTTAAAACTTATTTTCTATGATCATTTTTATTTATCTTTTTTTTTCATGGACACCCTGCAATACCCTCGTGGATCCCCAGGGGGCTGCAGACCCCAGGTTGAGAACTGCTGGGCTAGAGAGACAAGGCCTCACTTGGGTGGGACATAGGGCTTATTAGCCCCATTTTACAGTCAGGGAGCTGTGACAGAGATTCAGTGAGCAACCGTGACCACCCACACAAAGTTCCAGGAATCAAACCTAGAGTTCCCTTATTCATTACTGTTACTATGGGAAGCCAACAGGTTCCAGCTGGAATCCAAACCCATGGAGTTTTCATGCTGTGTAGGATGACATGGGACCTGCCCCACTGTGCTTGCAGGTGAATTCAAGACAGGATGTGACATGTCAGCATAGGAAGTAATGGGGGTGGGAAATGGGGTGACAATCATAAAAACGTGCACGCTTACAGGCTGCTGAGGCAGTATAATTCCCTCATGAAGGCTCCCAGCCTAACCTCTCAAGCATAGGAGTCCACTTGCTTCTCACTTCCACCTTAAGACCAACAAAACACTGGTTCTTCATGATACTTAGGCTGATAGAAGGTGTCAGCCCTTTGCTTGATGGTTGCTGAAGCTAACTGAATTCTCAGGTACATCTACAAGTCTCCTCCACTTCACTGTCTCAGGACAAAACTTCTAGCTGATCCCAGGAACACCACAGTTGTCCTGCAATCTCAGTAGATCTTCTCCACGTTTTCTGAGGGCTTCCTCTTTTGCGTTTTCCTTGCAGGTTCCATTGCGGAGCTTGACGGACTCTGCTGGGTGACGGTTTTCTGAGAGAGTGCTCTGGCCATCCCCTCTCTCTTATCTTGATTTGAAAGTCAAGGGGTTCTTGTCCTGCTCTGTTCCAAAGCTCCTCACTTGCGACCAGGTCTTGCCATTCAATGTGAAGGATGTACCTCAGGCACCTGTTTAGTACCCTCTGTAGCTTGTGATTTGAAGACTCTTTGGTACGCCAGGTCTCACATTCATACAAGACCCAGAGAGCTATGCTGGCAGGAACCTACAGCTCCTCCTGAAAGGGTCACCCAAACTGGGCAGGTCAAAGGGCAGAGACTGGACAAATGTGAATCACCCCTCCCTGAGGTAAAAGGGGTTGGCTTAGGGTGAATAACCCTATCCCTGAAAAAAAGTTACAGAAATATTTATAAAGAAACCTGGTACTGTTGCCATTTCTCAGATGGCCAGAGAGGTCACCATTGAGCAATTATTTTCTTCATTAGCTTTGGGGAGCCAGCATCTATGCATCACTTCAGCCGTGTCTACACGTGCACGCTACTTCCAAGTAGTGGCGCTAACTTCGAAATAGCGCCCGTCATGGCTACACGCGTTGGGTGCTATTTCGATGTTAACATCGACGTTAGGCGGCGAGATGTCGAAGCCGCTAACCCCATGAGGGGATGGGAATAGCGCCCTACTTCGAAGTTGAACGTTGAAGTAGGGCACGTGTAGCCGATCTGCGTCCCACAACATCGAAATAGCGGGGTCCACCATGGCGGCCATCAGCTGAGGGGTTGAGAGACGCTCTCTCTCCAGCCCCTGCGGGGCTCTATGGTCACCGTGGGCAGCAGCCCTTAGCCCAGGGCTTCTGGCTGCTGCTGCGGCAGCTGGGGATCCATGCTGCATGCACAGGGTCTGCAAGCAGTTGTCGGCTCTGTGGATCTTGTGTTGTTTAGTGCAACTGTGTCTGGGAGGGGCCCTTTAAGGGAGCGGCTTGCTGTTGAGTCCGCCCTGTGACCCTGTCTGCAGCTGTGCCTGGCACCCATATTTCGACGTGTGCTACTTTGGCGTGTAGACGTTCCCTCGCAGTGCCTATTTTGATGTGGTGCTGCACAACGTCGATGTTGAACGTCGATGTTGCCAGCCCTGGAGGACGTGTAGACGTTATTCATCGAAATAGCCTATTTCGATGTCGCTACATCGAAATAAGCTACTTCGATGTAGGCTTCACGTGTAGACGTAGCCTTCATGGCATTGAAAAGTGTTGGCCACTTACACGCACAGGTGAAATAGAAGCAATCTGGACCGATCCATATTCATGTGACTTCCCAATGATGATGGTCCCCACTCTAGAAGAGAACGCACTCCGCACTTTCTGTCTCCCTATGAAACAAATTATGGCTGTCCTTGCATTTTGCAAGAATTGAAAGCACTTGCCTGCACTGGGGAACTAAACTAAGGGTGGCAGCTTGATCGTGGGTTATTGCCAAACTCATGGATTACTAATGATGTTTCCAAAAGCCCTAAATTAAGACCACACACATACATAGGAGTCTAAGTGAGTGATTTATCTTAGACCTTGAGGGCAAGAGGCAAAAATGCTTGTTTTCCTGACTCATCTGTCCAGAGGAAATATTAAATTGTAATTACAGATTTGGAGCCAGACAAAAAGATTTCTCTGCATTGAAACATATGGAAAATGCTCAGATAACCTGCTCATGGAAAGAGGAGAGATTTCTGTGCATCCACTGTGCTGCACCACACAGTGAAAAAAGGGAATTTCAAGGCAGGTCTATGCTGCTGGGGAAGATCGAATTAAAGTATGCAGTTTCACCTATGTTAATTACATAGCTAAAATCGACATACCTTAATTTGAGCTACTGCGCCGTGTCCGCTAAGGGGAGGTCAAGAGGAGCCTGCCCTCCCATCAACTTCCCTTACTCTTAACAGAGAGCAGAAGTACCATGGTTGACAAGAGCACCCTGTAAATTCAATTTAGCACATCCCCATTAGGTGCACTAAATCGAACTCTGGAAGATTGACCACGGCAGAGTTGATCTTCCCCATAATGTAAAGGTACTGTCAGAGATGTACATGGTAGCATCTGATTTCTGATCATGACTTCTTGGTCACTTGAGTATGGGCATTGGAAGCTAAAAAAAAAAAAATAACAGACATAAGCAAATCCCCAGTGAAGGTCAGGAGAGTTTGGCCTGTGAAAGGTACTCTAGAATTGGCCTTCCAAGAATGGAGGTCTTTGTTTAATTTCCTGGTGGTGGTGATGTTTTTTTGCTATGCTCATGGGTGATGTGACCAGCACTGTCTTATATGGGATTAGTAAGAAAGCACCCAACTACATCAGTCTCACCATTTGTTGCCTTCAATGAGATATTTGTGCATTTCCTTCACCTGTCCTCCTCACTAGGGAGTAGCTCAATGTATTTCCATTGGCCCCAGCAGAACTCCAGTGATGTCAGATTTACGACAGGTGAGCAACACACCTGTGCTCTCCATCCCCACACATACAAAATGGGAAGTGGCTTCCTAGGATGAAGTACTTCAGAAAGAAATCTAGAGGGTCATAGTAGACCACAAGCTAAGGGTCAAGGCTGTGACACTATTGCAAAAAAAGCAAACATGATTCTGGGATGCATCAACAGTAGTGTTGTGAACAAGACACAAGAAATAATTCTTTCGCTCTTCTTTGTGTGGATTAGGCCTCAGCTGGAGTATTATGTCCAGTTCCGGGCACCACATTTTAGGAAAGATGTGGAGAAATTGGAGAGGGTCCAGAGAAGAACAACTAAAATGATTAAAGGTCTAGGAAATATGACCTATGAGAGAAGGTGAAAAGAATGGGGTTTGTTTAGTTCAGAAAAGAGAAGGCTAAGAGGGGACATGATCACAGCTTTCAGGTACCTGAAAGGGTGTTACTAGGAGGAGAGAGAAAAAGTGTTCTCCTTGGCCACTGATAATAGGACAAGAAGCAATGGGGTTAAACTGCAGCAAAGGAGGTTTAGGCTGGACATTAGGAAAAACTTCCTAATGGTCAGGGTAGTTAACTACTGGAATAAATTTCCCAGGGAGGTTGTTGAATCTCCATCATTGGAGATATTTAAGAGCAGGTTACATAAATGTCTATTGGGGATGATATAGATGGTGCTTGGACTTGCTGTGAAGGCAGGGGACTGGACTTGATGACCTCTTGATGTCCCTTCCAGTTCTAATATTCAATGATTTTATGATCCCAAGTCTCATGGTTGGCTCCTAGGAAGAAAAGGGTTAGAGGGGAACTGGCTACAGTCCCAGCAATCCGAGTGAGACACAAACCATCCAAATGAAGAGCTCCTGCCTGACAGCTCCCTGGCTACTGAGCCCACCAGTGCATGACGCCAGATAGCATGTTTAATGCAGCTGTCACTGCATTAGAACAGACACTGTGCAGTGGGACAGGCATGCAAACTGACGTGACCTCTGTCCTGTAAAGCTTGCAGAGTGAAGCCACAAGCAGGAATGACAGGGTACAGAGCGTGGACAGGGCTGGGAGCTGGAAGGCAGAGCAGAGCTGAAGAGAATGGAGGAGCTGTTGGAATTAAAGGACGAAGGTGTGAGGGAGGAGGGGGATGTCTAAATAAAGATGAGTCACATTGGAGGGTGGTGAGAGATGAGCCTTATTTCATGGTCTTATGGGTCAGGGTTAGGAAAGATTAATAGCCCTATCACAGGACAGGGATAGATAGCCGCTCACTGCAGCAGCTCCTCTTACAAGGGTCTTCGGCTTGCTCTACTCTAGGCAGGTAAGTCAATTGCAGATACACAATTCTAGCTGCAGCAATTGAGTAGCTAGAATCGATCTATCTGCAATCAACTTACCTACTCGTCCTCACTGAGGGAGGTCAACAGGAGACTTTCTCCCATCAACCTCCCTTACTCCTTGAAATATCCAGGAGTACACGGGTCAACTGCCGACCTCAGCTAGGTTGATTGCACGTGTGTTTACGAGGTGCGCAAAATCAAACCTCAGAAGATTGACCCTGAACAGGTCAGTCTTCTGGGTAATGTAGACATGGCCTCAGTATGCAGTATATGGAAAACAAGCTTCCCTCTGCTCTGTCCATGAAGCAGCTGGACTGAAGGCCAGAGCGAGACCCATGCCCCATTAAAGTCTCTACCCAGCTTGCACATTGCAATAGTACAAAGCAGGGAGGAAGAGGCTGTGTTTGGCTGGGCAGGAGCCAATTTTGCGGCTCTGTAAGGACTGTTGAGATTTTGAAAATTTTTCCCATCCAGAATTGGGACAAAAAATCAAAGTCTGAATACTATTCACAAGATGAAAATAAAATAATAAAAAAACTGGCACAGGTCAAAGCAGCTTGACATTTCAAAATGATTAATTTAAATTTTTCACTGTTTAATATTTAACTATTCTTAGGCTTAAATTTCAAAATGAAAAGTAATTTTCAGCTGGAAAACCAGAACTTTTCATTCAATAAGTGCCCAATAGAAGCTTTTTGACAATTTCAAGACTTTTGGTGAATTGAGAGTTACGTCAAACTGATTTTTTTCTGGGAAGTTTAAAGGAAACTGCCAAGGAAAAACTTGCCAAATCTAACCCTTTCCATTTTCTGACAGAACTCCCAACAGAATGCTGAAGTTTAATCCTCAAACTGCTCTGATACAATGCCACCTTTAACCATGTCTCTCCCTTTCTCAAAGCCTTGCTAGGCCATGTTCACCCCAGCAAGTGCAGTGCTTGCTGGAAGCTACTGGGAATTTCCCTCCTGTGCCAAGTGTTCCATCCTCAAAGTGCTAATACAGCATCTTTGCGGAGGTGTGTACATGAGACAACATGTTTCCTTAATTAAGGAGCCGCTGAAGTTGGCATTAAGTCTGCTGCAGCTGCTGTCTGCTGATCAGACTTCAGCTCCCGGGCAGTTGTTCTGTCTTCTCAACAAGATGGAAAGGTAGAGTGGTGAGGGCAAAGCTACATTTTGGGGTCACTTTGCTGAGTAGAAAGAATGGTCAGCTGAGACTGAAGAAACCCAATGCAGGAGGAAATTTGAGTCACCAGCAAAGAAGCTATTGTGGTTAAGGTTAAAGTCTAGGAGGTTTGCATTTAATTCTTTCTGCTCATTTCACCTGTGATCCTGGACAACTCATGTGTCCTATCTGCACCCACTTTCTCCGTTGTTAAATGAAGGTATTATATCCCTATTTCACTGGAGTCTCAGAGAAAGGGTAGTACTTAGGTACCATCACCATGGGTGTAGTAGGAATACCTATATGACAGAGATCAAAATCCACCGGCCAGGGATAGAGCATTTCCTGTGATAACAAACTTTCCTCTTTGATGCCCTGCAACATTTTGACATCTTACATTATAGCAGGTAATTTAAAAATCAATACAGAGTAAAGAGGGACATCTTTGGCAAACAGGCCAATGACTAATTCTAAAAACAGGAGCTGTGTTAGTGAGGGTCCATGAGCATCCTCCTTTTAGGTGATGGGAAACATTTGTAATGTATCTATCTACTGTATCTATAATAGGTCTCAACTCCTTTGTCTGGACCCAATATGGATGAGCTTAATCTCCCAGCCATTCACTTAGCCTTAGGCAGAATGGCTGCACCAGTATCTCTTTCCCTTTATCGTGCTTTAAGCTGCGAAATCTCCAACACCAAATAAGTCATCTCCGCAGCATGTGGTAGCATCTTGACCTACATTGCTATTGGGTTTTTTAATTTTTAATTATTTTTTTCCACTCTGCTGTAGACCAGTTTCCTGCCTGCAAATTACTCTGAGTGAACCATTTGTCTGGAAAATAAAGGCTGTGTTCTCCAAGAAGCATTTAGCTCCCTTTTGGAATGATCAAGCTTGTTTTCTGCTGAGAAAACTGCGACCTTTAATTCAGTGAAACCTCCTAACCCAATGACAGGGTAAAACGTACAGATAAAAATCATCCATTTATTTAATGAAATTAAAAAAAAACCCACCCAAACAGGTTATCTGAAGAGTTTAAAATGACTCCTTCAAACTATTAGAGCCTAAAATTCCTTCCTATCTTAAAGGGAGGAAAATCCAGTCTGGCATCCCTAGAACATAACCATAATTGTAGTTTAATGCCATGTTAGGGCATCTTTAAAGATTCTGTTAGAGATTTACCTGCCTTTAAGGGAGATTCATTTTTGAGTGTAAGCAGGCTGACATGAAAAGTGCCCTTTCATTGTTGACTTTTGCAAGAGAAGATGCAGGGAAATTGTGATTTAGACCACAGAAAATATGTTCCCAGGGCTGTTAACTCAATGCCCTTAGACAAGGGAAGGATATGCTCCTAGAAAATGGCCTGTCACTCTGCTGAGCAAAGTCAATGGAGCAGACTCTGACCAGGTAGGGTAGGAGTAAGTTGGGAAATCTCTCTGGAAGTTGACTAAGTTATTCTAATTTAAAACTGGTGTACATGAAAAACCAGTCCAGTGGACTGGCTGAAGTGAGTAAAGACAGAAAAGTCAGGTTACCCCTTGGAATGAGGTCATTTAGCAAGGTACAGACAGATTCCCCCATTGGGTAGCTTTTTGAATTCCCCCATTGAGTAGCTGAAGGCTGCTATCAAATCCCCCCTCACTCTTCTCTTCTGTAGACTACATAAACCCAAATCCCTCAGCCTCAATGGGTTTTGAACCAGGCTCATAACTCATAGGCTATCGAGGTCCTAAAGGGTGGGAGCGATGGAGCATTTCACCCAAAACTGTGTATCACTTACCTGTTGATGTTCAGCCTCAAGAACAGGAGTGCAAGTTGGCCGGCTGGTGGGTGACTCATCGCTCCTTGCTACTTAACTGGCCTGCCTAACAGGTTTTTTATTATTATTTTTTATTCTGTCTCCAGTTAGGCAATACACTTTCCTTTTAGAAATATTGCCCTGGGCTCCCAGCAATGTGAAGAAGAAGGTTGTTTGTTACCAGGAGGAGGAATATAAAGCAGCTCATCTCTGACTGCCTCTGCTCAAACTGTGAGCTAAGCTGTACACAGGATTTGGAAAAAAGACTCAGACACAGAGCTGGAACTAAAATCCTTGGATCCAATCCCCTTAAAACTCTGGGCTCAGACCCGAATCTCACAGCCCAGCCTTCCCTTTAAGCTGAGCTAATCTCCTCAGCTATCCAAATTGTGGAGGGGTCTGTGTTGTTAGAGAGGAGGTGTTTATCCATTGTCTGGTGAAAAGGACACCCAGGCAGTAAAGAGAGGGGAAGAGACAGAGGTCACAGAAGAAAAGCATCTGATGAAGTGGGTCTTTGTCCATGAAAGCTTATACTCCAAAAAATCTGCTAGTCTATAACGTGCCACAGGATTTCTCGTTGTTTTAGGCAGACGTCAGTAGCAGAAGGGACACTAGAACCTGGTGTCCTGCCTCAGCCTTGTGCCCGTTCTGCTAGATACAGAGCTGCTGTTGAACCGTGCACAACAATACAAGGCAATGGTTCAGGACAGGAAGTGAAGCAGAATGTTGCAGCCAATCAGCTCTGTAGCGGGGAAGGTGGTTGTTTCAGGTATGTGGTGCAGTGCAGCACTTTGATTGTCCTGGAGTCATTTTGGTAAGAGTTGCTGGGCTGGTGCTGATGAATTAAAAACCAGCTGGCAGTTTGGATTCAACAGGCAGCTAGGCACTCCTGGGATAATGCAAGGGGCACTTGGGAAAACATATTACCAGACTCCGGTGGTTTAGTAATTTCTGCCAATCTGAGTGCAGCAGTTTAAGTGAATGTCAAATTTGTTTGCTTTTGCATAGGGGGTTGCTGATGGATATGTAATCACAGGGAGTGACTTCCTTAATGAGGGGAAAAAATAAAAGCACACACACACGCATGCACACACATCTGCTCAGGGAGTGAGTAAATGCAGGAGAAGTGATAGGTGTTATCAGGGAGCTCCGACAGGCTGCTTGGCAGCCATGCCCTCTCTGTAATCGTGCATGGCTTTGGCTCGCATGAGCCTGGGCAAGCCTGACTTGCTCTGATTTTCTTTTCTGATTTGCCTTGGATTCATTCTCAGCCCATGAGGTTGCAGGATTGTCAAGGACTGAGTCACGCCTGGGACTCAGTTGCATTTGTGGTCTTGTTAGCCGGCTGGGTGACCTGGTGCCAGTCACTTCATCCCTGTGTGCCTTCCAGGTCTACTGAGGAAAACGAGAGTGGAATTATCAGCATTGTTATTTTAATGGCTACCCCTCAGCACAGCAAGGCCCAGATGGGGGCCTCAGTGTGCGACAAAGAATCAGAAGGACAGACTCAGAGTCACTGTGCATGTAGGAAACAGAGCTGTGGGATCCCAGTCCTTAGTGGAATGAGCTATTTCCATAATTTCAGGTCTGTAAATCTTTATTTCTGAGATGAACCACTTTCCAAAACTAAGAACAGAAGAGGACAACCTGTGTGTGCTGAATGCAGAGAACTCTAGAGACCTCACATGTGATGCCCCTGATGGCTAGGTTTCATAGATCCCAGGGTCAGAAAGGATCATAGTGATCATCTAATCTAACACCTTCCAGAGACAGCTCAAAAATAGCTCCTGGAGTAGATCTTTTTAGAAAAACATCCCATTGTGATTTTAAAATTGCCCATGATGGAGAATCTACCACAAGCCTTAGTAAATTGTTCTGGGAGTTAATTACCTTCAGGGGTTAATTAGCCTGTTAAAAAAGGTGGCTCTTGTTTCCAGGGTCAATTGGTCTAGCTTCAGTTTGCAGCCATCGGATTGTGTTAGACCTTCTTCTGATAGATCAAAGGGCCCATTGTCAGATAGGTGTTCCCCATCTAGGTACTTGCTGCCTGTGATTAAGTCTCCTCTTAACCTTTTCAAAATCTCAGCAGCTTGCAGGGAGAAGACTGGAGAACTCTGCCCCGGGAGATCAATAGCTGTTGGGTGGGTCTGAAACTCTAGGCATTAAGATGTGTCATACTATCCTTGCTGCTGGTTTGCCAGGCTGGGACAGGTTGTCTTAGTGGCTTTTCAGAGTGGCTCAGTATCTCCTTCTGGAGGAGAACTAGGTTGTACCACCAAGACATTGCTTTAAGCTGGGGATGAAGTGGACTTGCACCTCCGTAAGAGAGTCTCAGAAAGGGATAGTGCAAATTGAACTCGGCTTCCTCTGACCTGCCCAAGGCCCTGGGGGGACTGGAGAAGGAGCCATGACTCAGCTAATGGACTGCACTTGTCAGGGAGCATTACACTGGCTGCACCCAGGAATGGAGAAATTCTTTCTCGTGCCAGTCTCACGCAGCCCTCCTCTCCTCGGAAAAACCCACGAACAAAACTGTTGGTGGTATAATTAAAAATATGATTTTTTGGCAAATTGAAAAGTTGAAAAAATAATTTTGGTTAAATAAAGCATTTTGTTCCAGTGGAAAGTAAAGGGCTTCACAGAGTTCAGTGGTTAGAACACTGTACTTGTAAACCAGGGGTTGTGAGTCCCATCCTTGTTGGGGCCCAAAATGTATTTCATGATAACAGCTTTCAAGTACCTAGGTGCTGGATTAGACAAACATCCATTAGGTGTGATGTAAATAGTGCTAGCCCCTGAGGTCAGCACAGGGGACTGGATTGAATGACCTCTCCCGGTTCTATGATTCTATTCTAATTTTAGTGTTTTGTAATATGTGATTATTTTAAATACAATTTAAAGGAAATTTCTAAAGAAGAAAACACTCAATAAAAAAATGAAAGCATTGCAATTTTTTTGGAATGTTTTAGGGTTTTCTTTTCCCCAACAGAATGAATTCAGTGGAATTGGCATACATTTTGTGAAATATGTCTGTGTTTTAGAATCTGCACGTTTCAGTAAGAAAGATGAAGTCGAACCATTTTACCTAGCGTTGCGTTCACACGCATGACAAAGACACTGCCTTCTGCTAGCTGGAATGTCACATTGACTCAAGTGTTTTATGGTGCCGTTGCCTTCTGTGGCTGGAGGTGCACAGCTGCAGAGAGTTGGCCTAACTTTGTTCTCACTGACATCTGCTTTTCTGCTGTCTCTGTCCCCTTTGTTGTCACCTCGCCCTCCAAACCCATTCCCCTTCCATGTGCACGTCTCATCCTCCTCTTATGTGCTGGCTGATAAATATGTAAACAATTAGCTTCCTGGGACAAGGACTGTCTCTTTTGTTACTTGTCTGTACAGCACCTAGCACAGTGAAGGTTGTAGGATTTGTAGGCAAAAATACTGCTCCTGGAGTGTACGGAGGAGATAGTAATAAATAATACATACTAGCCAATGGCAATAGAGGTCACTGCTTTTGGAGCAAACGATTCTGAGATTTGGCCTCATTTACAGCTGAGAAGCTACATGGTTAGGTAATCCCTTTTGGGCTTCTGGAGAAGACATAATAAACATCGGCATGTACACGGGGGGAGAAGGGTATGAGGGGTGAGTTCACACCTCCCCTCTGCCCCGATGGGCCACCCTGTCCCTTCCCTACTCCTCCCTCACTCTGACCCCTGGCCCCCTCCTTGACCAGCCTGGCCAGGAATTACCTGGGGCAGGAGCGCGCAGGCCATGGCTGCTTCAGGGGCTCAGGCTGGGGGTTTGGGTGTGTGCGGGGGCTGAAGACTGGAATATTTTGGATTTTTGTTTTTCACTTACGATATTACTGCAAGATCCCAGAAGGTAATTTCTATAAAACATTCTTTGCTGTATTACAGCTGCAGGGTGCGGGGGAGGCAGGGTCAGCTGGAGAGCTGGGGTGTAGGGGGGTGCTCTGCATTTACAAAAAAAGACCCCCGCCCCCACTACAGAAATTCCTGTGTACAGGTCTGAGCATACACGTAAGACTTGATATTGGAACCACCTGGGTGGGCCCCTTTGTCTGTGCAGAGCCCTTGGCTCTCCTTGTGTATTGTGCTCCATGGGACTGGAGGCAGATGGTCCATGTTCCCCAGCGAAATGGCTAGCCAGGGGATATCAGCAGGGAGTTGTGGTTGGAAGCTACTCAGCCACATGGACAGAGTCCCACTGGTTCAGCATCACTGGTGCTCAGGCTCACACTGCCAAGGGAACACCATGGATGGGAGGGCAGCCTGCATGGCTGCTACACCAGGCGCAGGACCATAATGGGTAACAAAAGAAGAGGGACAGCAGCACGGTCAGTGCCCATATCCTTCGCAGCTCTGATGAACTTCATTGGCACAGCCCATTTAGTCATCTGGGCCAGGCCTTTTTACAAAATCTTGTACAATGGTGTTCAATATTCCCTCTGATTTGTTCCATTCATGTGTGGGATGAATTTTGTTATGTGCACCAAGGTATGTGCAGATGTGCATGACCAGTCAAAGCACAGGCTGCCAGGTGTGGGCACCTGTGGGCGCTCTGCCAGTCAGGTAGGTGGCACCTGCATCTCCTCCCAGGTGCTCAGCTTCCAGGAAAAACTGATTGTGTTTGTTTGTCTAGATGCAAGTATCAGTTCTTTTTTATATGTGCAGGATCTCTTCCCCTGTTTACCAAACCCATCTGATCAACCATACACTCTGAGGGGGAGCAGGAGGTAATTACCTTGGATTCCTTCCTCCTAAACTGGAATCCTTTTGGCTTTCCTCTTTCCCTGATCACAGCAATTCAGAGCTGCAGGATGTGTTTGGATTAATCTCCCCCTGAAAAATGACTTCCTTACAACTAGCAGTTGTTCCAAGGGAGGGTTTTCACTAACCACACAGAGTAAATAGTTCTGACTCAACATCCCGGATGGAATGTTTGTTCCTCTCTCGCTCTGCCATTTCCCAGAGTTGAGGGTGGTGCATTGGTGATCTGGAAAGAGATTGTTTGGGGTGGGATATTCACAGCCAGGGATGTGGCCTTGTCAGCATCTCTGACTCCCGTGTATTTCTGGGATCAATTTGCTGTAGTAATATATGGCACTAAGATAACAAATCGCTTGACTTATTGGGTCTTAATTAGGCCTCTTTTATCTCTGTGACAGCCCCACACCTGAGCTTTCGCCTGGACAAACGGTATCAGAGACTTCACACCAGGAAAGAAATGGTGGAGTTCAGGAATTGATGAGCTTGTGCTCAGTAGAATTACTCTATTGTGTTTATAGAGCACAGAGCCATCGATCTGTCATTCTGCAGCTCCCTTCGGTTCAACCCAGAACATCTATGGTATCAGGTGGTCTTCATCCTTACATATTACAGATGATGGCACAAAAGGAAGAAGAAGGGGGGTGAAAAAACAGAACTACCCTTTCATCCCACTGAAGAAAGGTCAAGCTAGTCCAGGCCCAGGTAAACAAGCTCTCTGAAAACTCCTATTAGGTCTCCTGGGTCATAGATACAGTTGTTATAGTCCCTGACAGCATGAAATGAAGACCTACATCATCATAATGTATTGTCAGCCTGTAAGCAGTCTGCAGCCCTGGAGATGAATGAGTGCAATATCTCTGTTTTAGAGGGGGAAGGGAAAGGGGGTTACCTCTGCTGTTGGCTTGAAGCCTGAACAGTCACGTTGTGGCTTTGAACAAAAAAGGCCTCTTTTGTTTTGCAGGTTGAAGTTGAGGGGCAGGGGGATCGGATCCCCAAGAAGTTAATCACAAACTCCAGCCGTGAAGGGGAATGTCTTGTGATGAGCTCATCCAGCAATGAAATAATCTTGCCCTGTTCTGTCATTGGATGAGGCCCTGGCTCAGCTGACCCACTAGGACAACTACTAATGCAACTGGAGACTGGAGCACGTCCCTTTTAAATCAGCAAGGCCAGCTCAACCGGAGACTCATCTACATGTAGACAGAAATCTAAGTAAAGCATTGAATTAAGTTATTTTGAAATAGGGCGCTCTTTTTTCCAAAATGAGAGTACCACCATGCCTACCTGAAACAACAATACTAATGCTGTGAATTACACCCTATTTAGGTACTTTGGCTCCATTTAGTGGGTAGATACAATGCCCATAACACAGTATACACCTGCAAATACACTCAGCTTGCTTCCTGCAGAAGCACTGTATTTCTGCTCTGGTTCCTTCTGCCTTAGGTGGGTGCTTAACTCCTTCCACATCTGGCTTTGCAAATAAGACTTCTCTGCTCAGGCAAGAGTCAGGAAATAGCTCTGCATCTTTATTTGGGGTCCCACAGCATAAGGTAAGACTGCCTAAGACCTCCAACTTTCAGTGCAGGCTCTCAGGTTTGGGCTACACTAGGGGATTAATTCGAATTAAACTTACTTAGGTCGATTTTATAAAGTATGAGTCTTCACTACAAGGCCCATTACATTGATTTTAAGGGGTCTGAAGTCTGATTTTTATATTCCTAAATTTCATGAGGAGTAATGCCAAAATCAAATTTGCAAGGTTGAGCTTAGGCTTCTGTAGATGCAGCATTATTAAATTTGATTTTATTGGCCTCCAGAAGTATCCCCCAGTGCCCCAGTGTATCCATTCTGGCCATCACCTTCACCTCCGCTGCTGTCCAGGGCTACGTCTACACGTGAAGCCTACATCGAAGTAGCTTATTTCGATGTAGCAACATCAAAATAGGCTATTTCGATGAATAACGTCTATACGTCCTCCAGGGCTGGCAACGTCGATGTTCAACTTCGACGTTGCACAGCACCACATCGAAATAGGCGCTGCGAGGGAACGTCTACATGCCAAAGTAGCACACATCGAAATAAGGGTGCCAGGCACAGCTGCAGACAGGGTCACAGGGCGGACTCAACAGCAAGCCGCTCCCTTAAAGGGCCCCTCCCAGACACAGTTGCACTAAACAACACAAGATCCACAGAGCCGACAACTGGTTGCAGACCCTGTGCCTGCAGCATGGATCCCCAGCTGCAGCAGCAGCAGCCAGAAGCCCTGGGCTAAGGGCTGCTGCCCACGGTGAACATAGAGCCCCGCAGGGGCTGGAGAGAGAGCGTCTCTCAACCCCTCAGCTGATGGCCGCCATGGCGGACCCCACTATTTCGAAGTTGCGGGACGCGCAATGACTACACGGTCCCTACTTCGATGTTGAACGTCGAAGTAGGGCGCTATCCCCATCTCCTGATGAGGATAGCGACTTCGACGTCTCGCCGCCTAATGTCGAAGTTAACTTCGAAATAGCGCCCAACGCGTGTAGCTGTGACGGGCGCTATTTCGAAGTTAGTGCCGCTACTTCGAAGTAGCGTGCACGTGTAGACACGGCTCAGGTGAGCAGGAAGGAGCCCAAGAATTTTGAATTCATTTCCTTTGTGGCCAGTATGGCTAGCACACCTCAGCATCACATCTTGCCATGAGTTCCCAGGGTCGCGAAAGAGCCCCAGCAGGGAGCCTTCAGGAGATCCGGGACTTATCACTGTGGGGAGTGAATCTGTCCTGTTGCAGCTATGAATCAGCAAAAGAAATGTGGACATTTATACAAAGATCTCACAGGGCGTGCAGCAAAAAGGGCACACCAGGGACGCTCAACAGTGCTGTGTGAAAATAAAAGAGATTGGGTCCATTCAGGTTCTGATCCCAGCTTAATCATTGTCTTACCATGTAACCTTGGGCAAATCATTTAAGACATCTCTGTTTACTGGTCCATGAAATGGGGAAAGTAACATCTGGCCTCCCATAATAGACTGAAGAGGTTTCCTTGCAGGAGACAAACCTGGACATGCTTTGTGACGTTACACACAGGAAAGGTTATTTTTAAGTAGTCTTCTGTTTGCCTTTCACATCAGATGGCAGGGTGCTCAACATCCTAGCATAACATTAATCAATAGCAAAGTTATATGCAATAACCTTATATACGATTCAAGTTACAAGGCACACCCTTTTATTGTTCCAATGTTTTCATAGTGGGTGAACATAAGAAACATAAGAAAAATCCAATTCCCACATGTAGTCAGCATAAATTTCTCCTGTACAGTAGTTCGGGCGAGGGTATATGAAGTAATTGCCATCCATCATCGACAATTGTAATGTTACTGACTTACTGATCTAGTTTTGTTTTGTCTTGTGGGAAAGGATCTTCTTCCAGAACCTAATCGCAGTCCCTTTCTCATTTGGTATGTGGGCTAGGCTAGCCAGGCTTGGGGTTTGGTAAGATTTGCCCTTGCCAGAAGCATTCAGGGAAAGGTCTGTGCTGTGCGATTAAACCCTTCTTCTAAGCAGAGAATAAAAACGCTGCTCATGAGCATCTGTGTATGGGTAAAGAAGTGAGGGTTGACTTTAACCATCCTTCTTTATTTGCAAGTCATCAGTGTCCCCTTGTCCCTTTACACCTCCCTCCTCTGTTAGTTGTTTCCACTTGTTGCCTCTTGCTCTGTGCTGAGATTGCAAACTGTTTGGGTGGGGACCATCTTTTCATTATGGGTGAATGCAATGTCTAATACAGTGAGGCCTGTGCTGAGGGATCTAGGCCTTTTATGCAACCGCTAGTGATGATGTATGGGTTTGTTTAGCTTGGAAAAGACGAGACAGTGAGGGGACACAACAGCCATTTTCAAGTACAGGTTGTATCTCTATAAACCAGGATTCTCTGGTCTAGCAACATCCAAGATCTGGCAGGACCATGGATGTTGCAGGATCAGAGAACCCAGGGCTGGAGCCTGTCACAGTGGAGTTGTGGTGGGGGCTGGAGCCCTCACCAGAGGTGCAGGGTCTGTGGCAAGGGCTGGAGCCAGAGCCCTCCACAGTGGCAGAGGCATCTGAGGCTGGAGGCCTCAGGGGGCGGGGAGGGTTTGGGGGGCAGGGGCCACAGCCAGGGCAGGAGCCCTCCATGGCAGCAGAGGCAGCAGGGGCCAGAGTCTTCAGGGGAGACATGGGGGCTGCAGCATGGGATGGAAACCTCAGTGGTCCTGTAGGGGTTATGGCCTTGGCTAGAGCCCTCAGTGGAGGTGCATGGGCCACAGCCAGGCCAAAGCCCTCACCAGGGGATGTCCAGAGCTCTCGGCAGCTGAGCCATGGCTGGGGCCAGAGCCTGCAGCAAGGGAGATTTAGGTCAGACATCAGGAAAAACTTGTGGGGTTCCGCAGGAGTCTGTATTGGGACCACTTGTGTTCAATATCTGCACCAATGATTTAGATATTGGCATAGAAAGTACACTTATTAAGTTTGCAGATGATACCAAGCTAGGAGGGGTTGCAACTGCTTTGGAGGATAGGGTCAAAATTCAAAATGATCTGTACAAATTGGAGAAATAGTCTGAAGTAAACAGGATGAAATTTAAGAAAGACAAATGCAAAGTGCTCCACTTAAGAAGGAACAATCAGTTTCACATATACAGAATGGGAAGTGACTGTCTAGGAAAGAGTATGGCAGAAAGGTATCTAGGGGTTATAGTGGATCACAAGTTAAATATGAGTCAACAGTGTGATGCTGTTGCAAAAAAAGCAAACATGATTCTGGGATGCATTAGCAGGTGTGTTGTGAGAAAGACATGAGAAGTCATTCTTCAGCTCTACTCTGTGCTGGTTAGGCCTCAGATGGCGTATTGTGTTCAGTTCTGGGCGCTGCATTTCAAGAAAGATGCGGATAAATTGGAAAGGGTCCAGAAAAGAGCAACAAGAATGATCAAAGGTCTCAAGAACATGACCTATGAAGAAAGGCTGAAAGAACTGGGCTTGTTTAGTTTGGAAAAAAGAAGATTAAGGGGGGACATGATAGCAGTTTTCAAGTATCTGAAAGGGTGTCATAAGGAGGAGGGAGAAAACTTGTTCTTCTTGGCCCCTGAGGATAGAAAAAGAAGCAATGGGCTTAAACTGCAGCAAGGGAGGTTTAGGTTGGACGTTAGAAAAAAGTTCCTAACTGTCAGGGTGGTCAAACACTGGAATAAATTGCCTAGGGAGGTTGTGGAATCTCCATGTTTGGGGATATTTAAGAGTAGGTTAGATAAGAACATAAGAACATAAGAATGGCCATACTGGGTCAGACCAAAGGTCCATCCAGCCCAGCATCCCATCTGCCGACGGTGGCCAATGCCAGGTGCCCCAGAGAAGGAGAACAGAAGACAATGATCAAGTGATTTATCTCCTGCCATCCATCTCTTGCCCTTGTTCTGAAGGCTAGGGGCACCATACTTTATCCCTGGCTAATAGCCATTTATGGACCTAACCTGCAAAAATTTATCGAGCTCTTTTTTAAACCCTAATAGAGTCCTGGCCTTCACAGCCTCCTCGGGCAAGGAGTTCCACAGGTTGACTGTGCGCTGTGTGAAGAAAAATTTCCTTTTATTAGTTTTGAACCTACTACCCATCAATTTCATTTGGTGTCCCCTAGTTCTTGTATTATGGGAAAAGGTAAATAATTTTTCTATATTCACTTTCTCCACACCATTCATGATTTTATATACCTCTATCATATCGCCCTTCAATCGCCTCTTTTCCAAACTGAAAAGTCCCAGTCTCTCTAGCCTCTCCCCATATGGGACCCGTTCCAAGCCCCTAATCATCTTAGTTGCCCTTTTCTGAACCTTTTCTAATGCCAATATATCTTTTTTGAGGTGAGGAGACCACATCTGCACGCAGTACTCAAGATGTGGGCGTACCATAGTTTTATATAGGGGAAGTATGATATCTTTTGTCTTATTATCGATCCCTTTTTTAATAATTCCTAACATCCTATTTGCCTTACTAACTGCCGCTGCACACTGCGTGGATGTCTTCAGAGAACTATCCACTATAACTCCAAGATCCCTTTCCTGATCTGTCGTAGCTAAATTTAACCCCATCATGTAGTACGTGTAATTTGGGTTATTTTTTCCAACATGCATTACCTTACACTTACCCACATTAAATTTCATTTGCCATTTTGCTGCCCAATCACTCAGTTTGCTGAGATCTTTTTGTAGTTCTTCACAATCTCTTTTGGTTTTGACTGTCCTGAACAACTTGGTGTCATCTGCAAACTTGGCCACCTCACTGCTTACCTCATTTTCTAGATCATTGATGAACAAGTTGAAACAAGTTGATAAGCATCTATCAGGGTTGACGTAGACATGGCTTGGTTCTACCATGAGTGCAAGGGACTGGACTTGATGACCTCTCAAGGTCCCTTTCAGTTCTAATGTTCTATGAGTCTGTGATTCTTTGATGCTGATGAATGGGATGTCATTCATGGGACTGTATGGTGAATGGTTATGATCTATGGTTATCCTTTCCCTGAATATCCATATTCACATGCAAACGTGAAATTGAGGTGCAGAGAAAAGTATTCCCATGTTAGGTGCTGTTTGCCATGTATTAGCTTCCCCTTCATCACATAGGACCTGATCTAAAGCTCACTGAAATAACCTGGAAAGAACCCTGCATTGATTTCAGTGGGCTTCAGATCAGTCTCCACATGCCACAAAGAGAAAATAGTTGAATAGTCCGAATAGTCCATAGACAAAAATTGCAAGTAAGGAATCAAAGTTCAGGATGAATTAATGAATAATTTGCAAATGGGGGAAATGTGGGCTGTGTCGATTAAATAATTACTTACAATGTCACAAATAAGCTGTGTAGAAAGCAAGTCCTTGAACAGATGCTAATCCAGGTGAACTGTGTCCAGCCTGCGGGCTGCTTATTACCCACCCTGTCCTTGAAGCACATCATCAACCAAAGCTAGAACACACTTTGACAGCCCGCACTTGGTAGAGTGCCTAAAATAGCAGGTAGCGATAGCATTCTTTGTAGTCCGAGGTATGTTAGCAGGATTAAGTAGGGCAAGCTTTGAGGAAGAGTTGTTGCTGCAGCTAGCAGTGACAATTGAGAACGTGCTGAGAACACTTTCTATGGAATTCTGCACCAAAAAAAAACAACCCCTTGATTTCACCTTTTTTGGATGGGGGGAGATGTTATTTCTGGGGTCCCTCAATCTTTGGTTTTCCACCATATATTGCAAAATGGCGGTTTTTAACCTCAAAACATGTTGGGAAAGATGGAGCCAGGTCCCACAGTGTAAATCGAAATCATTCAAATGTGAAAATTTGCCCTTGGAGTTCCTTCAAGGTCACCCATCTCATTTTCTCTGCAGAACTGACCTATGTTCAACCCACAAAGTTGTACAATCACGCCCCAGTTGGAAATGGAAAATTCATGAACGTTGCAACAAAACTGGCTTGTCCTCAAGTGTGTTGCAAATTGAGAAAAGACTCAGACATACCTCTCCAATGTCCCTCAAGATGTGGCTGTCGTTTTAGTCCTGAAGTTATGTGCATTCCTCACATTTCATGATCCCTCACTTTTGCTGAAAATGGTTTACATCAGAAATGCAGAATCAGGCAAGGGAGTTACAGAAAGAGTTATTTATACTAAAGGAAAAAATCCCACAGCATTGTGAACTTCCTGCATTCATGGTGCAGTTTATATCCTTCGTCCTGGCTGTTCATCACTGATGGGCTTTGGCTGCTTGAGATGCATGAATTGAAACACAGAACTGATTTCCCTTTTGTTGCAATTGACAGGTAGCTTGTGGCACACCACTGTCTATTGGCCTCTCACTTTGCTGAGGCTCGTCTCTCCCACTCAGCAAGAACAGGCGATGATGTAATTTAAACCTTGTCATCCTTGTCCCATTGATACCAAAGCTATCGACTCTTTCGAAGAGCTAGTAAGTTAGAGGGACACAGCTTTTATTTGTGTTATTGCTGTTGCTCTGTGGGCTTCCTGGGAAAGATTAAGTCTACTGTAGTGTTACCATTCTTGGCTGGACACTGTATACGATATCTGATGTCCTTGTAGTCTTCTGTGACATATGTTTTGCTCATTTGTCTATGTGTCTTACTCTTCTTGCGCCTCGTCTTTTATTGTGTCTAGTGCTTTGGTGGTGTTTTAGTGTTGACTGTTTCTCTTATTCATCAACAGATGTCCATTACAGGATGTTTCGGCTTTAATCATGTATAACTGTTTATGGAAATGTTTTAGATTTAATTGTGTATAACTAGCTATCTAGAGAACTTACCCACCCTCCATTACTAGAGTATTTGAGTGCTTCACAATCTCAAATATATTTATTCTTATAATGCCCCTGTGTGGTAGGGAAGTATTTTCCCCTGCAGTAAAGTGGGGATCTGTGGTAGAAAGGCTAAGTGACTTACCCAAGGACACACACAGGAAGTTTATGTCAAAGCAGGGATGTAAACCCAGGTCTTCCAAGTCCCATTCTTACTACTGGACCATAATCCACCTTCTCCATTTAAAGTAGGACCCTGAGGTGTCTGGCTTTTATGGACTGTAGCCCACAGTAGGGACCCTTAAACGGTGGCCTTTGCTAGTGGTTACCAGTGCACAGAGGTATCAGAAATGTAACATTTGCCCCTAGAGTAGAACACAAGAAGAGGAAGATGTTCTGGACCTGGCCTGGGACTTGGGAGAGCTGCCTTGGTCGTGGACTCTCTGCATGACCTTGGACCAATCACACAACCTCACCATGTCCAAATTGTGACCCTTGCTCTTGGCTGCTGTATCCCTTTGTCCCCCTTTACGCTTATCTTGACAACAACTTTAAGGCAGGGCTTGCCTCTAACCAAGTGACTTTGTGCGCCTTTAGCCTGGCTCACTTCTAGCGTTGTTCTCCTATGGTCTGTGCTTCCAGCATTGGCACAAGTATGCCATGGGCTATTCGTTTTCATGTGGGGTCTTTAACCCCAAGTAGCAGCCTGTATCTGGGTCCCTCCAAACCTGGCCCATTGCCAGTGCAGCTAGGAAAACAATGCAAAAGATATTCAAGCTGCCCAGCTGCCCAGCCTAGATACACAAAGGCTACGTCTATGCTTGGCAAAGTAAGTCAACCACAGATAATGCAGTTCTAAAGCTACAGCAATTGCATAGCTAAAATTGCTGTGTCTGTGCTCAACTAAGTTGGCTATCCGCACTGGGCAAAGTCAACGAGACGCACAAATTTGAACCCCAGAAAATTGACCCTGACGCACTCAGGGTCGACATTCCAGGATAGTGTAGGCGTAGCCAAATACAGGATTTACACGCACTAACCAGGCATGTGTCTGCTCTGCCAGCCCAAACAGTTGTAAGTGTGAATTCAAGGTGGCTGAAAACACAGCTCCTTGTCCTCAGCTTTTGACTTCTCCTGGCTGGAGACCAGGATTTAACTTTAGAGATCAGCCCCTCTGAGTTCTGGGACCTCCAACTCTGCTCCACTGGCTGCCTTCAGTTGAAATTCTTGCTGCATGAGGTGCCCCACCTTCACTGGCCCACTTATGGCCTGTCTTGAAACAAAGGCAGAGAGGGTGCATTGTGCAGGGGTGGGGGTCATCAAAGAGAGTGCTGGGGGTGGGGGACAGAGGAGTATGGAAGCAATCGTTGTTTGTTCAACTTTTGCTCATCAGCGTCTTGATCACAGCAAAGCACAGCGCAGCCAGGATTTAATGAAGCTGGCTAATCTGAAGAAGGTACTACATCTCCATGGAAAACGGCTCCAGTTTAGCTGCTCTGAATAATAAACAAAGCACTTGGGCAGATGAGAGGGAATGGAAGTGATTACTCTTCTGAGCGGTAAGTACTAAATTTGTTTTTAGCTTGCTTATGAATGGGAAGTGACTGTCTAGCAAGGAGTACTCCAGAAAGGACTCATAGTGGATCACAAGGTAAAGATGAGTCAACAGTATGATGCTGTTGCAAAAAACCAAACATGATTCTGGGACACATAAACAGGAGTGCTATGAGCAAGATATGAGACATCATTCTTTCCCTGTACACTGTGCTAATTCGGCCTCAGTTGGAGTATTGTGTCCAGTTTGGGGGACCACCTGTAAAGAGGGATGTGGAGAAACTGGGGAAGGTCCAGAGAAGAGCAACAAGAACTATTAAAGGTCTAGAGAACATGAGCTATGAGGGAAGACTAAAAGAACTGGACTTGTTTAGTTTAAAAAAGAGAAGACTTAGAGGGCACATGATAGCAGTTTTCATGTACCTAAAAGAGGGTTACGAGGAAGAGGGAGAAAAATTGTTCTCCTTGGCCTGTGAGGATAGGACAAGGAGCAATGGGCTAAAAGTGCAGCAAGGGAGATTTAGGTTGGACATTAGGAAAAAAATCCTAACTATCAGGGTGGATAAACACTGGAATAAATTGCTTAGGGAGATTGTAGAATCTACATCTCTGGAGATTTTTAAGAGAAGGTTAGATAGACATCTATCAGCGATGGTCTGGCTGGTACTTGGTTCTGCTGTGAGGGCAGAGGACTGGAGATGATGATCCCTGGAGGCCCCTTCCAGTTCTAGTGCTCTGTGATTCTATGAAGAAGCCCTTATGAGCCAAGCATACCTTGCAGCTTCTCTAATCACAGGCTCCTGCAGATTCGGGTGACTATTTTCCCAAAGGGAAAATGGGATCCCACACACAGCTGGCATTGCCAGTGCCTGCCATGCACACATGTTCTTCTGTGCCCTGCCAGAGGTCACGTCAAGTGTTCCCTCTAAGCTGTGCTCTTGGGCAGCCACCAGGAGAAATTCAAATGCTGCTCAGTTGATTGGCAGAGCACCCATTGCCGTCCATAGCCAGCAGCACGTGTTGCTACCGGAGGTGCACATCCACACATGCCTCAGTGCACATAAGAAAATTTATTCTTCCCATGGATGGAAAAAATTAGAGGAAACATTGCTCCCACCCCACTTTTTTGGGGGGTCACTCCATTCATTTGCCCAGTTTGTTTTTGACAACTGATCACCATCCTTTCCGAAGGAACGGGGATGGGAAATTCAGCCCCAAGAGTTCAAATAAAAAGATTCTACCTGATTCAAAGAAAAAAAACCCGACAATCTGTCACTCTGCACCATATTTCACCTGAAAGATAAGGAAACAAAAATCATTAGCGGAGGCTCAGAAATGCAATGATGGCATATTGCCTGTGACAAAGTAGTGTTGTTCCCAACAATCCTGCCTGATGTGTGTTTTAATTAACCACATTGCACCACTGTTCTGCTGTGGAAACACGCTGCACAGGAGTGTGTGCCTGCTCTGACACCTGTTCCAGTCTGCAGTCACACTCCTGTAAGAAAGGGGAGACTCAGGTTGGGATGGCCGGACATGGCGTCTGCTTGCTTTTATGTTGCTGTTTTCCTGCTACATTTCTGCTCTTATCACATTGCTTCACGACCAAAGGAGTTGGCTTGGCAAAAGCGAGAATATCCCTTGCTGGTTCCTTTTACCTTGCTGTGTAGAAGCCATCTGTATCTGCTCCTAAGGGGACAAAGTTTTCATGTGGTGGGGGCACTGTTGGGGGGAAGGGGGCAGTTTCCCCTATATCCCTTTGAAACACCATGGAGCACAGTGCTGCTGCTCTACGAGTGGCTCTGAGGGAGCATGGGGGGCCCAGGGCTGACACACCCCTATTACCATTGGCCCCATCCCTGGAAGGGGAGGGCAGCTGGGCCCTCCTACCCCCTTGCACCCAGGCCCACAGTTGTCGGCACTGCTGGGTGGGGGCAAGCAACAGGTAGCCACAAATTGCTGCTCCTTCCATTTCTACTATTGTGCCAAAGACACCCAAGGCGGTGGTAGATCCCATCACGGCCCCCTTCGTCCAGGAGAAGGGGACAAATCTGCAGACAATAGTGAAACGCAGAAGTGCAGCACCAATAGTTTCCTGACAACATACTAGCGCATACAGTACAGGTGTCAGCTCCTCCTCATACCTCCAGGGCTGTTCCCAGGACCTCAGTACCTCTGAAATCGCTGTTAATTAGACACTGAGTCTGCCCTACCGACTAGGGAGCAGTGTCACCAGGAGGTGCTGAATGCCTCAGCTGCCTTGGGCGGGTAGGCCAGATAGAGTACTTGCAGATAGGTTGGGGCCGTGAGGCATGGTCTAAATGACTTGGTAACTCTTTTCCTTTTATAATTTCTATGACCTTTATGATTCAGCGCATAGGAGGTGGCACGTGCCCAATGGTTGTGGTTATGTGTATTGTCTTCCCGTCTTGGCATAGATGGGGTTGTCCACCTGTTCAGTTTTCACCCGGAGAGTCCAGGTATGGATCTGTGGGTCTGGGTATCTTGGGGCGAAGTGGCAAAGTAGGGGGTGGGGCAGGGGACAGGCAGAGAAGGGACAGGCCACAGTGGAGGAAGTGGACAAGTGCTGAAGCCTGTGGGGAAAAATAGTCAACACAGGTTGCAGGCCTCAGGGTTCCAGTTACCAGCCATGAGAAAGGTAGCTACCCTAGCATAGATTCTTTACTTATTACTATGGTAGGTAAGCCTCTTGCATATCCATAGATACATCCCCCCATCCCCTGCCAGCTGCTTATATGGTCCCATCACAACACAGGTTGAATCTCTCTAGTCCTGCACCCTCGGGACCTGACCGGTGCCAAACCAGAGAATTTGCCAAGCCATGGGAGGTCAATATTGTCTAGCAGCATTTCCAGCACTTCCACTGCTTACTGGGCTCTTAGAAGACATTTAGGGGCAAAGTAGAGCTAATAACCGCACAGAACACTGAGAGTCAGGACTGGCAACTGTCAACAAACTTTATGGGACCATGGAAGCTTGGGCACACACATAAGTGGACATCCAGCTAACTAAAATCATGCTGGATTACAAATGTTGATGGACCAGAGAATGCCAACTGGAGAGGTTCAACCTGTAGTATCTGTAACTGTCCCAGGTACACACAAAACTCTAGTGAGTCAGGGAAGTATTATTATTCCCATTTTACAGGTGGGGAACTGAGGGACACACAGATTAAATAATTTAGACTTTGTCACCGAGGAAGCCTATGGAAGAGCCAGCAACAGAGCCCACGTCTCTCCAGAGTAGCCCTGTTCCCACAGCAGCACAATTTCTACTACAAAATGTTAACAGCTTTGTTGGTGGGAGAAAAGCTACAAGAAACATACTAAAGAAAACCAAAATGCTTTTCTACTTCCAAAGCTCTGAGTCGTTTGCATTCTGCTACACCAGAACACAAAAAAGAAAATTGGCAGCCAGTACAGGAAAAGTACTGCAAACCCACACTACAGCGTCAAGATGCTGAAAAGCCATTTTACCGGTAATGTGTGGGTACCGTCTAATTGACTGTTGTGCTCATCCCTGAGACCAACGCTGCTCTGCACTGTGGCAGTTAGTATTCAGATCTTTAGGTGTGAGCTGTGTTCTCTCTGCTTCTGTTTCAGCTGAACACTTCATGGTTTGTAAACGGTTTTTGACACATCAGAAATGTTGCCAAATGACTCAGAAGTTTAGAGAACAGGGCTTTTTGCTTCAGAGGGAAAAGAACACATCTCTCTCTATACCGCTGCAGCTGCCTCCTTGAAATAGATCTTTTTTCAAGAGGAATAATATGGTTTAGAGAATTTTGGACATGCTGGAGCATGCGTCATGTCCACGTCATGGATTCAATTACAGCACCGCACTTTGCAGCCGTGTGTTAAATTTTAACTCATTTCGCATGGGTTGTGTGAACTTTGCCTGACATTTTAAGGCACGCAACTTGTGTCATCAGGTTACACTCATCTCAGCAAACACATCGTTGTACCCAGACCAACACAGTCGCTGTGGGTGGAGATGCCATTAATTGAACCTGAAAGATGCTTTCTTTGGGATTATACTTCTTTGGCCAGTTTCACAGGTGTGAAAAAAACAAACTCAACAGCAACAAACAGAACATCTGTGTGGGGTGGAGGGGAGGGTTGTGTATGCTTGGGGTTGAGGGGAAAAGGGGAAGGGCCTTAGGGTTACCAGATGAAGTAGCCCAGGCCTATAGTCCACAAGCTGATCCAACTTCTGCAGAAGTCAAGGAGTGATTTTTCATTGTCTCAATGGGAGCCGGATTGCGCACTGTGACAGCAGGACAGATGGCCCAGGAGCCACTTAAAGCGGTGATATCCAATGCAATAGTCACATGTGGCTTTTTGGCTGGCTGAGTGTGGCTAGTTGGCTTGAACAAGAAATACATTTACAGAACAACATGGCTAGTTTATTGTGTGCTTCAGATTTGGTGGGACACCATGGCTGCGTCTACACGTGCACGCTACTTCGAAGTAGCGGCAGTAACTTCGAAATAGCGCCCGTCACGTCTACACGTGTTGGGCGCTATTTCGAAGTTGAAATCGACGTTAGGCGGCGAGACGTCGAAGTCGCTAACCCCATGAGCGGATGGGAATAGCGCCCTACTTCGACGTTCAACGTCGAAGTAGGGACAGTGTAGACGATCCGCGTCCCGCAACATCGAAATAGCGGGGTCCTCCATGGCGGCCATCAGCTGGGGGGTTGAGAGATACTCTCTCTCCAGCCCTTGCGGGGCTCTGTGGTCACCGTGGGCAGCAGCCCTTAGCCCAGGGCTTCTGGCTGCTGCTGCTGCAGCTGGGGGTCCGTGCTGCATATACAGGGTCTGCAACTAGTTGTTGGCTCTGTGTATCTTGCACTGTTTAATGAAAGTGTGTCTGGGAGGGGCCCTTTAAGGGAGCGACTTGCTGTTGAGTCCGCCCCGTGACCCTGTCTGCAGCTGTGCCTGGCTCCCTTATTTCGATGTGTGCTACTTTGGCGTGTAGACGTTCCCTCGCTGTGCCTATTTCGATGTTGGGCTGAGCAACGTCGAAGTTGAACATCGACGTTGCCAGCCCTGGAGGACGTGTAGACGTTATTCATCGAAATAGCCTATTTCGATGTCGCAACATCGAAATAAGCTATTTCGAAATTGGGTGCACGTGTAGACGTAGCCCATGGCTTTAAGGAAACTCTGATGGAAAGATAGGGCCAGCTCTGCCCGGCTCCATTCTTTCCAAGGGTTGTTGGATTACTTTGCTTCACCTCTGCTGAACTCACCAACCATAGGTGTGTGGGTGCTAATACTGATTTCAGAATAGTTTCTTTTCTGAGGGCAGGTCTACACTACACCTGAAAATCAATCAGATAGATCAGGTAGATAATGCAATTCCAGCTAGGACAATTGTGTAGCTGGGTTCGACTTATCTAGGATCGATTTATCTGGCCATCCTCACTGAGGGAGGTCAATGGGAGGATTTCTCCCATCAACCTCTCTTATTCCATGCGATAATGAGGAGTACAGAGGTCAATTGTTGAGCCCTGCTAGTTCGATTTCATTCATCCCCGCTAGGCATGTGAAATCAAACCCTGGAAGATCTATCCTGACCAGGTCGATCTGCTGGTAAGAGCAGATGTACCCTCCAAATTCTGTCAAGTCCTGATGAAAAGAAGTGGAAAATGAATACCCCCACACACTCCAGCCACACTCTGTATGTCCCTCTCTGAGCAGTGCAGCATCAACCCCATGGATCTCACACCTGCCTTTGGCTCCAGAGAAGGTCATAGAGCTACATCTTACTCCTTTCACCACCCACCTCTGCACCCTCTGCCTGTTTGCCAGTGTGCCATAACAAGGGCGTGGCACAGGGGGCGCAGAAAAATTTAGTTTCTTTTTTCTACAAAATAACTACTATGACTATATGAACATGAGGGGACATCATTCTGTATTCTTGCCGCAGG
The DNA here is from genome assembly GCF_033958435.1 of Carettochelys insculpta. Lineage (NCBI taxonomy): Eukaryota > Metazoa > Chordata > Testudines > Carettochelyidae > Carettochelys > Carettochelys insculpta. The sequence goes on from NC_134157.1 coordinate 17,290,169, forward strand.
TGCAAAATTAGCCAGTTACGGCGCAGTTTGCTCATAGTGAGGATTAGAAACAGAGCACTCCAGATAGGCTAGTGAAGCATTCAGGATTGTCCCAGAATATTTCCAGGAGTATGTCCAGCCAAAACTTGCCATCCAAACTGGCTTCAGGTGTAATTCTGCCCTTTGTAGTGCCACTCAAAAAAAAATTGGACAAAGAGAGAGAGAGCTAGAGAGAGAAATTTAAGTGGCACGTAGACCTTCTGCTGGACCTGCCTCCTCCCAGGAGTGAGATTCTTTTGGAATGAATGAAATACTTGTCCTAAAGAATGACAGGTATTTCAAGTGGCTCAGGTAACCTGAGCAGCCACACCACAGCAGTGAATCTTATCCATCAGCTCAGCCAGGCACAATAGAACATGGAAACGGAAACAATGAAGTATCTTCTGCAAACATCAGCCAAAGATTACTGCAAAGTTAGACCTATTCAAAGCACTTCTTTCCATCAAACACTTCTAACATTGGAAAAAAAGCAAAGCCCCAGGATCACGCAATCAATCTTTTTTACCTTGCTATAAGAAATGACCAGCCTGGAGCATCAAAGGAATGGACACCATTGATTTCACGGCAAAATTAACATTTAAGGAGCTTTTGAAAGTCCTGGCTTGCAATAAAAATCCAGATACGCAGTCGCACAGTGACTCAAACTCAGATTTAATGATATTGAAACAGCCTTTTGTTCCTAAATTCAAAGAAGACCCACAGACCTGTTTATAGCATTTCTAATAATGACTCCAACCCTTTTACACAGAATCTAGGAAAGTGATACTTACAAGTCCAAATGCCAGCAAATTATGGCCAGACTGGGCAAAACAGCTTTTGCAGAAGTAGTTCTTTTGCTTTTTCAGATACCATTTACGTTGCTTTTTTCATTGCAAAGAAATTTTCCTTCCAAAACCAGCAAAGCAAGACAGATATTTTCATTCAATGGAACAAATCTCTCCATTGCCATCAGATGGGTTACACCACACTTGAATTGGACCTTTACGAGCAAGATCCTTCAGCTGACATAAATTGACATCATTCCATGGACTTCCAAAGAGCTCCTTCAAGCGAGCCCAATTCATGATCTGCTGTGACATGTGTATAACAATCAAATTGCATCTTTCTCAAAAAGAAAGTGCTCGTACGGCTCCAGGTCAGCGTTCCCTCTAATTTATTTTCCATCTGTGTGCAGAATAAATGTTGTTCTGGACACAAAGACGTGTGGATGTGCACCACCAATAGAAACACACGTTGCTGGCTGTGGGTGCTCTGCTAATCAGCTGGGTGGCACTTGAATCAGTCCTGGGCAGCTGCCCAAGCACTCAGCTTACAGGGAGCCCTGCTCCAGATCTTCATCTGGGGTAAACTGAAGCGCTGAAGTTAAGAGAACTATGATTTACCCCAGCTGAGGAGTTGCAATTTAGATGTGTTTCCGGAATTTTGCCCATCTGAGCGAGAGGAAAACCAGGTTCCCTCCAGTTCATTACAACTATCTTAAGTTACCAACTTGCCTGTGCTCTTTAGAAATGAAACATTTTGCCCACTGCTGTTTCACTTGTCAAGCTGTTTGACACGGCTGACCAGTTTCCCTAGTCAGTTACTGCAACGCAGCACCGGCACACGTGAATAGGATCGAGTATGCTTCTCAATTGCATTTTTTTTAGGCAAGCTTGATCCATGGTCAGGCATAGCTCCCGCCTGCTCTGCGCCAAATGAAGTCAGTTGGAGCTGGCAAAGACCAAACCTAAGCTGCTCCTGAGCAATCCGGCACATTTATTTAAGGCAGGTGATTAAAAGCAGTGGAACAGCCATGCAGTGACAACCGTGAGTTATGGCCCAGAGACTGGAGTTGGATTTCACCACTGTAATCAGGAGTAATGATATACAAGGTCTGCTCCTGCTCCCATTGAAGTCAGGGGGCCTGATCTTGGCTGGTGTAAATTGAGGTAGCTTCCCTGACTTCAACAGAGTGGCAGTGATTTGTATTGGTTCCCTGTGGATTTCTGTGGGAACAGATCAAACAGGTCAAAGTCCCTCTCCCAGGGCAGTGTTTCTCAACCAGGAGTATGTGTACCCTTGGGGGTACACCAGGGTCTTCCACAGGGTACATTGACTCATCTAGAGATTTGCCTAGTTGTACAATAGGCTACACAAAAACACTAGAAAAGTCAGTAACATCTAGGCTACGTCTACATGTGCCCCAAACTTCGAAATGGCCATGCACATGGCCATTTCGAAGTTTACTAATGAAGCACTGAAATGCATATTCAGCGCTTCATTAGCATGCGGGTGGCAGCCGCGCTTCGAAATTGATGCTCCTTGCCGCCGTGCGGCGCGTCCAGATGGGGCTCCTTTTCAAAAGGACGCCGCCTACTTCGAAGTCCCCTTATTCCCATGAGCTCATACACATGGGAATAAGGGGACTTCGAAGTAGGCGGCGTCCTTTCGAAAAGGAGCCCCGTCTGGACGCGCCGCGCGGCAGCAAGGAGCGTCAATTTCGAAGCGCGGCTGCCGCCCGCATGCTAATGAAGCGCTGAATATGCATTTCAGCGCTTCATTAGTAAACTTCGAAATGGCCATTTGCATGGCCATTTCAAAGTTTGGGGCACGTGTAGACACGGCCCTAGAGGTTCATTCAGACACTGTCTTGTTTCTACTGCTTTATATGCCTTACGCTGAAATGGAAGGACAATTCATTCACTTGACAATATGATGGTTGAAAGTCAGTAAGTTTTCAGCAGTCATCTTCTGTGATAGTTTTGCATGTTTTTTGAAAGTCTTTTTTAAGTGAGGTGAAACTCGGTGGTTTGCAAGACAAATCTGACTCCTGAAAATGTGACAGTAATCTGGAAAGGCTGAATGGCACTTGTTTCAAAACCACTGATTACCTTAGACCATGTTTCTCAACTGGTGGTATGTGTACCCTTCAGGGTACACAAGAGAAGTCCGGGAGGTACCCATTTTTTAAAAAAAAGGGATACTTTATAAAAAAGGTTGAGAAACACTGTCCTAGGGAGGCCAACATTAGGATCCAGCCTGACAGCCTGAAAGCTCTTGCTAGCATGATCTACACCTTTCAGCATGTGGGAGCAACCACAGAGCAGCATGGGCCGAAGAAATAATTGGCTGCTACACAAAAACTCGTATCGACAACTCCTGTTTCTCCCTCTGCGCAGATACGACTGAATGTCGCTGCCCATTACAAAGAGAGTCACCAATACATCACGCTGTCTCACAGCGAGTCTGTGGCCCTCCTTAGGGGATGTGAAACCGTGAACGGAGTATCCTAGACAGGATCACAGGGCGGCAATGGCCATTCCGCATCATGATCTCCATTTATAAATAGCCTAGAAATGAGAGATGGGCAGATAGTGGGGTGAGAAAATCCAGTGCCCGCTATCTTGGCTCTTTCTGTACTGGGAAGCTCTTTGCTTTACAGGTCCCAGAGTCACCAGAGTTGCTATATTCCAGCACACAGCTCCAGTAAAGTTAATTATACATTCATTCTTTATAACGGGCAATTGGAAATAGCTGGCATACTCCTGCCGACCTGAGAGTCTTTGCGAGAGTCTGGTCTACTGTACAAACACGTTTTTATGACAGCGTGTTACATCAAAGATTTCCCCCTCTGCCCCCTCCCAATGCAGTAAATACCATGGGGTACTCATAACACATATGATGGTAAGTCCTTGAGGGAAACAAGGTCCTGGAACTGAGTACTAAGAGAAGCATAAAGTTTATTGGTTTGATTTCTTAATTATTTGTAGCTGACAGGACCAGAGGCAGCTGTGCAAGCAGTAAGCTTTTGCATCTCTGGGCATGTGCAGATAAGGAGAATAGACCCCCATGCCTAAGGAAGGCTATCTACGGCACCGTTTGTCCTAGGGTCCGCACCCACTGTGGTAGTGTAACTGCCGATAGACAGACTCGAACATGGGACCTCTGTGCTTGAGCCTCTACAGTTTGAGCAAAAAGCCAGCTAACACTCAGCTCAGGCTGCAAAGGAAACTCATTTTTTCTCTGGGTAAGGGGTTTAGATGCCACTATACATAGGACAGTAGGCGCACGGCTTACAGTAGGGAGTCCCCCAGCCACCTTGTGAGGGAGACCCAGGATTATGATCTGCACACTATGGAGGGGAAAACTAGTCATAAAAGGATGAAACACGCCGCTGGGATTCCCATGGCAACTCAGCTGCAAACTCCTGGAGTCCTGACTTGTGTTTTTGGGAAGCTGAGAGCTTGGGTGGCTGCCCAGGAGTGATTTGGGTGCTGCCCAGCTGCTTAGCAGAGCGCCCACAGCCACCCATTGTGGGTACCATGTGTTTCTACTGGCGGTGCACATCCGCACTTGCCTTGGTGCACATAACAAAATTTACTCTGCTCATGGGGGGGAAAAATGAGAGGGAACTATGGTCTTGATTTTCAGCCCCCTGCATGGGTTGAGAGACACACACCCACAGATGTCGGACTAAGAATGCAGGAATCCTACACCGAGTCACAGGGCTTAAACCATGACGGAGCAAACCTCTCCTTAGCAGTAGCTTCACATGCTCAGACCAATATGCCACAGGGCCAGATCCTGCAATGCCTCCCAGGGCTTTCTATCCACCACTCCTCACCTTGAGGATGACTGAGGTCCCAGAACAAAGAACTCCTCTCTGATTTTAACAGTGCTGAGTATTCAAATAAATTAGCGATGGGGGGATGGGCAAGCCGGCCGCCTGGCTGGCCAAAGACAGACATCAAAACCAGGGAACAGATGCAACTCATCACGTTAATGGTCTTTTCCTTCCCAGAGGCGTCACCCTATTGAGAAGCGGGCGCTTTCCATCCCCTGGCAACACCGAGCAAGGGAAAAAAATGGGCCTGGCTTTTATTTAATTTTTTGGTCCCTTACAGGACCCGCCGGAGAACAAAAGCCCCAAGCAGATTCATCATTTTTCTCTCGCCCCCACCCCTGCCACCTCCTTTTCTTCCCTTTGCTATTTTTTGAAAATAGGGTTACAGCAAGATGGATGGTCCCCCAGGCCTGCGGAATGAGCTGCTAGCGGCGATCATCTTCGCCGACATCCCATTAAGCTCCACTCCGGGAGGAAGCCGCTGTCCTTATTCCATTTGCCTGGGGTGCGATATGGGCACCTCCTCACCTTGCACCCCAAATCCTGGCCTGATCGCCTAGTGCTGAGCCCTCCTGGCCTAGCCCCACCACGCCTGGCACTGATCCCCCCTGCAAAATCTGCCCACTTGGGCCACCCTTCCCTAGCAGCCAGGGAGAGGGGCTTCATCAGTTCTTGTCAGGGCAGGCCTATTAGTCACTAGATAGATGACAGGCTTTTGTATGGCTGTCAGCTCCTCCTGGACCCCCTGCAGAAAGCCAAGTGGCTGGCCCCCTCCCTCCCTGATAAGCAGGCTGAGGCGTGGTGGTGATGGCTGCCTAGCTTTGGACTCTTTTCCCTGGAGCTGACCCGCCCCTGACCTGCAGGCTGCACAGTTGCCTTGCCTGTGACTTCTCTCTCGAGCTGACAAAATGGCAGAGGCTTTAGGGAGGAGGGGAAAAGGGAAAAAAAAAAAAAAAAAGAGAAAAGCCAGGTCCCCCGCCGAGGGGGGATTGGGACGGGCCCACCGGCCAGCGTGGGGCGGGCTGGCAGCCAGCCCACGGACGTGTGTGGGGAGGGAGGAAGGTGCCAACCCGCCTTCCTTTCCTGCCCGCAGCTGCCTCTTGGGTTGCATTCTCATTGCTGTTTCTGCTGCAATGCCTACCCAGGCTTTAAAACCCTCCGGTCGCCAGCAGGGCATACAAATCGGAGAGACTCTCAGAGTCCGCCCAGGACTGGTTTTCTGGTGTAAATCAGGAATCACACCTCTGGCAGCAAACTGTTTACATCACTGCAGTGTAATGGGGTGCAGAATCTGGCCAGCTGGGCCTAGAAATACTAGCTTGGCGATTGGGGTGTATTATATTAATTATATCAGGCAAGCCTGTATCACACCCTGCTGTAACAATACACAAACCAGTGTGTCTGTCTGTACTAACACACCAAAATAGATCTGTGTATGTACACACACACATCAGTGACAGTTACACCTAGTTCTTACAGAGTTTTTTTTTAATCAATAAAAACGAGAATCCTGGGGCACCTTCTAGACTAAGAGATATTTTGGAGCATAAGCTTTTGTGGGCAAAGACCCACTTTGTCAGATGCATCTGATGAAGGGGGCCTTTGCCCACAAAAGCTTGTGCCCCGAAAAATCAGTTGGTCTATCAGATGCCACAGGTCTTCTTGTTGTTTTTGCGGACACAGACTAACACGGCTACCCCTCTGATATTTTTCTTCAATAGATCTCAAAGCCCTTTAAAAAGGAGGTCCGTATCATTTTACGGCTGGGAAACTAAGACACAGAATGGCAATGGTCAAGCAGCCAGCCAATGGCACAGCCAGGAATAGAATCCAGGTCCTCTGAGTCCCAGATCAGTAGCCACTAGGACACACTGCCGTTACATACTTACACACACGCACACACAGAGTGTACGGAGACCCAAAGGATGAGATTTCTATAGGTGCCAGTGGGAGCTGAGTGCCAGACTCCCACCCTCAATTTCAGATGAACTTCCACCCGTAGGCTACAGACACATGCATTTATAAACACGCATGCCCATCCTGTAAAAGCCAGCTCTTGCTTGGTACTTGGCACCTTCAACTCGCACTAAAACTCGCTGCAGAATTCCTTCAGTATGACTAAAGACAGCTTTTGGCTTCGATGGGCCATATACTTGGTGTCCATAGAGGACTGCAGAGAATTTTTTTCTGGGAACAAAACTTGCAGGAAAAGTTTCTCTCATTGAGCCAGTGAGAAAAGCATTGATCATGCCAATAGTCTTTGGACAATGTTTGCTCTTTATTTTATCTTTGTCACATCATAATTCCACATATAGCTGCAGTATAACTGAATTGTTCTATTTATTTGAGGAAAAATGCAATAGTGATGTGTATGGTTTGTGTCTGTGTGTATTGTATTTATTCTGTTGGAAAACACTGCCACGTGTCACTTTTCTAATCCATAGACCCGATCCTTCTTATGTGGCACTATTGCCCCTTACTAGTGTTATTCATTAGAACATAAGAACATAAGAATGGCCATACTGGGTCAGACCAAAGGTCCATCCAGCTCAGTATCCCGTCTGCCGACAGTGGCCAATGCCAGGTGCCCCAGAGAAGGAGAACAGAAGACAATGATCAAGTGATTTATCTCCTGCCATCCATCTCCTGCCCTTGTACTGAAGGCTAGGGCACCATACTTTACCCCTGGCTAATAGCCATTTATGCACCTAACCTGCAAAAATGTATCAAGCTCTTTTTTAAACCCTAATAGGCTGTGTCTACACGTGCCCCAAACTTCGAAATGGCCATGCAAATGGCCATTTCGAAGTTTACTAATGAAGCGCTGAAATGCATATTCAGCGCTTCATTAGCATGCGGGCGGCAGCGGCGCTTCGAAATTGACGAGCCTTGCCGCCGCGCGGCGCGTCCAGACGGGGCTCCTTTTCGAAAGGGCCCCGCCTACTTCGAAGTCCCCTTATTCCCATGAGCTCATGGGAATAAGGGGACTTCGAAGAAGGTGGCGTCCTTTCGAAAAGGAGCCCCGTCTGGACGCGCCGCGCGGCGGCAAGGCTCGTCAATTTCGAAGCGCCGCTGCCGCCCGCATGCTAATGAAGCGCTGAATATGCATTTCAGCGCTTCATTAGTAAACTTCGAAATGGCCATTTGCATGGCCATTTCGAAGTTTGGGGCACGTGTAGACACAGCCATAGAGTCCTGGCCTTCACAGCCTCCTCCGGCAAGGAGTTCCACAGGTTGACCGTGCGCTGTGTGAAGAAAAATTTCCTTTTATTCGTTTTGAACCTACTACCCATCAATTTCATTTGGTGTCCCCTAGTTCTTGTATTATGGGAAAAGGTAAATAATTTTTCTATATTCACTTTCTCCACACCATGCATGATTTTATATACCTCTATCATATCGCCCCTTAATCGCCTCTTTTCCAGACTGAAAAGTCCCAGTCTCTGTAGCCTCTCCCCATATGGGACCCGTTCCAAACCCCTAATCATCTTAGTTGCCCTTTTCTGAACCTTTTCTAATGCCAATATATCTTTTTTGAGGTGAGGAGACCACATCTGCATACAGTACTCAAGATGTGGGCATACCATAGTTTTATATAGGGGAAGTATGATATCTTTTGTCTTATTATCTATCCATTTTTTAATAATTCCTAACATCCTATTTGCTTTACTAACTGCTGCTGCACACTGTCTGGATGTCTTCAGAGAACTATCCACTATAACTCCAAGATCCCTTTCCTGATCTGTCGTAGCTAAATTTGACCCCATCATGTTGTACGTGTAATTTGGGTTATTTTTTCCAATGTGCATTACCTTACACTTACCCACATTATGAGTATAATGGTAGTATGTAGCTATCCTGACCAAAGCTTGGAATCCAATCTGCGAGGCACAGCTTACTTATGATTAGAGCCCTGCATGGATACAAAAATTGTATCTACATCTGCATCCACTTCTGCAAAAATCAGCTGCACATCTGCAGGTATAAAGTGGGTATCTGCACATTTGTAGGGTTTTAGATACAAAATTTGTATCTGCATCCATATCTGCAAAAATGAGCTGTGAATATCCGCATCCGTGTCTGCAGATATTGACATTCGCAGATTTTCAGGTCTGTAGCTATGATTTAATATCAGAGGCAATGCTGTCGTGGGATAACAAGAATACCAGTTTTTGATGATAGAAAAAGACAAACTTTGGAACATCACAGTGCTCATCTTCAGATCTGGGGAAGTTCTGTGAAGACCTTGATGAAACTTAAAAGTTCATCTCTCTCAACAGAAGTTGGTCCAATGAAAGATGTTGCCTCACGTACCTTGTCTCTCTCATATTCCGGCTATAGCAACTCTAAAGACAATAACACTTAGCTCATCTGGAGCACTCTCCCCTTGCAGTGGGCTTTGCAAATATTATTAATAAAACTTTATTTCATTTCACCAGACACCCCACGGTCTCCTCTTACCAAGATTTCAGGATGTTTATAAAACCTACTACCACAAGTTCATTGGTATATTGGAAAGTAGCATCCTCCAGAGGCAAAACTAAATGTTTCAGCCTACAGCATTGGGTGAAGCAGCAGGTTAATGGGCAAGTTGCCCAGCTGGTGCAATTAGATGCAAGAGGATTATGCCAATGTGCATCTGCTGACAATCCAGGCCCAGTTTTATTTATTGTGTTTGTTCACTTGCTAATTTGTAAATATTGGTAATCTGCAATGGATATAATCACCAGAGCAAATGAGTGAGGTCACAGTACAGTCAAAGGAAATTCAGGGTTCTTTGGGCATGATCTCATGTGGATCTGTTAAACAGAGAGGTAGAAAAAGTGAAAACATATCTATTTTCACTTCTTCTTGGGCCCTCCAAATGATCTCAAAGTGTGTGATAAACATAGAATCATAGAAGTGGAAGGAACCTCAAGAAGACATCCGATCCAGTCACCTGCACTCATGGCAGGACCAAGCACCATCTAGACCAGGCATGTGCAATAATTTTTGGTGGGGGGAGCACTGCAAGATTTTGGTAAGTAGTCAAGGGCCCCACTTTTCTATGGAGGATGTGCAGGGTCTGGGATGGAGGTTGGATGCAGAACGGAACTCAGCGTGAGGGACTAGGGTGCAGGAGAGTGTATGAGGTCCAAGAGGGCATTTGAGTGAAGGAGGCGCCTGTGACCTGGGGCGGTGGATTGGGGGGCAGCAGAGGATTCTGCCAGGCGGAGGGCTGTAGGAAGGGGTGCAGGGTTTGACAAGGAGCTGTGACCTGGGGCAGGGAGCTGGGGAGTGGGAAGGGGTGGGGTGCCAGAGGCAGGCTCTGCCTGGGAGATGCTTACCCAGGTGGCTCCAGGCCAACATTCCAGCAGGACCCTGAGGCAGGCTCCGGACATTTTGAGGAGCCTTGGGCTGCCGCAGGCAGAGAGTCTGATGCAGGGTCCTAGGAGAGAAGCCACGGGCTGACTCAAAAGGCTTGGCAGAACAGAACCAGCCCAGGAGTCATATATTGCCTGCCCATGATCTAGAATTCTAGACCATCCTTGACAGATATTTATCCAGCCTGCTCTTAAATATCTCCAGTGATGGCGGGTTCACGACCTCCCTGGACAATTTATTCCAGTGTTTAACCACCCTGAAAGGAAGTTTTTCCTAATGTCCAACCTAAACCTCCCCTGCTGCAGTTTAAGCCCATTGCTTCTTGTCCTATCCTCAGAGGTTAAGGACAATCATTTTCCACCTCCTCCTCTCAACAACCTTTGCGAAGCTTGAAAGCTGTTATCGTGTCCCAGGAAATTATTCTAACCATAACTGTGATGTAGAAAGTGTTCTTATCTCTCCCCTCCCCAACCATCGTGGAGCTGGAAAGTCAGACACAGACAAACACACACATTCTCTCACAGAGCTAGAATATTCCAACTTAGACCTGATGATTAGAGCCTAAAAATTGTGTTTGTCATTGAAGAGGCATTTTTCAGCTTCTTCTTGGCAGAGCTCGTTGCTGAAAGTACCATTATTCATCTAAGAAACTTGAGCATCTCTCTCGATTAGATCTGTGAAAAGCAAAATAAAGAAACCTTTGCGAGAGACGCCAGAGAGGGATGGCTCTGCTCTCATAGGCATATGTGTAATTAGATGACATTACCTACCCGATAGCCTGGAACAGGTGTGTCTTTCCAGCCTCTTTGAACAATATAATTAGCAGGCAGTATGCCTGCAGTTCAAAGCCTTCTGAAAATTCACTGGAAAATGTTCTCTGGTAAATGCAAAATTATGATTCTGAATCTTCAACATCTGAGCTATCCTGCAAAGATCCTAACACAGCAAAAGAAGGCAAAACAAGCAGTCCTGTAGCACCTTAAAGACTAACAATATTATTTATTAGGTGATGAGCTCTCGTGGGAAAGACCCAGTTCCTCAGATTCTGGAGTAGAACTCAGCAAAAGCGTTAAGCATGCACTTAACATTGAGCCTGTGAGAAGTCCTGTGGAAGTCAATGGACCGCCACATGCTTAAGTTTAAGCACAATCTGGATCAAACCCAATGTGCTCCCAACTTCCCTTGAATTCACTTGGAGTGGGGACCACTCAACATCTCACATGATCAGGACCAGGCTGTGTTTTGCTTTTCAAACACCAAAGACCGTAAGATGGAAGGACTTCATGCTGTAAATGGCAGATCTCATTGTTAAAATCAAAACCACGTGTGTAGCCCAGAGGGGCTAGCTTTAGCATTCTATTTTACTTAGCAGTAACGCCAGGAACCTAGCGGTCTGTATCCTGTAAGACATTTGCTGAAACAGTTAGCATATGGTTTTGAAGCTCATGAACTTTGGCATAAATGGCCCCGCAGTCACCCTGGCTTTGGGGGAGCTGGGAATAGATTGCTTAAGAGGCAGCGTCGTTACAAAGTGGTACCAGGTACAGCTGCTGGAACCAGAGGTTCCAGGGTGTGGGGGTTGCCCCTCACTGGTTTGAAGTGGTTTCCATAATATACAGGCTTTACAGTTTGATTCAATGGCTGTTGGCACCACCATGATACACATTGTTCCAGCACCCCCAATACCAGCTGACAGCGGGAATACTGAACTGATACTCGGTTTGTGTACTTAAAGATAAAATGCTGGCAAATGCTTAACTGCTGTGGCAGGCCACAGGCAGCATGCCACAAGAGCTGGGGGGAGGGCAAATATTCTGAGGCCTGGGTCCGTGCCTTTTTGTTCCCCACCTAGGTTCACAGAGTGCAGCCCAGCAGCCAAGGCAGGCAGCTGGGGCTCATTAAGAATCAGCCTGCAGCAAAAAGGCTAATCAGACACCTGAGGCCAGTTAAGGTCTCCTGGGGGACAAGCGGGGGAAAGAAGAAGAGGAGCCGACCAAGAAAAGAGGTTGGAGAATTGAGGTTTGGAAGAAAGAGGGGGCTCAGCCAGGTGCAAGGGAGAAGATGCTAGAGGGAAGAGGCAGGAGAAGTGGCCCAGGGAAAGGCTGCTGTGTTTGGGGCAGAGGAAAAGCCTCATCAGCTGCCACCAGTCTGGGGTATCTAGACCAGAGCCCAGAGTAGTGGATGGAGCTGGGCTCCCCGCAACCTTCCCCTGGAGTGCTGCCCTAATAGAAGGATGGGGTATCAGGACCATCTGAAGGGGTCTTGCCCCTTCTTGTGACTTGCCTATGATGACAGTGGAAGAGCCATAGTGAGTCTCTGAGGCACACAATAAATTCCACCAAAAAGCACATAATTCTAGGGGGCCAACAAAGGATGTGTCACACTGCTAAAATCACTAATATACTAACTAACCAATAGGATAAGGGTGAAGAAATTAGATTATGGACAAGGGAGACTGGGTGTTTGCATGAATGTTCATGACACCCCATCAGCCCTCTAACAGGCCAAACCACCATGTAAGAAGAGCTTGGATGCCAGGGACAGAGCAGGACCTTTGTCTCTCATCACCAGCTTCCAAAGAAATGGTGTGAGTATGGAGCAGGGTGAGCAAAACTTTTTACGTCCCTCTAATTAGCAGGTCCACCCTACCCCCATCTGCATAATGCAATCCAAATCGATGGGAATTTCGATTATGTTCCAATGGGGGTGGTGGGTGAACTCTTTCAACACGTGTAATAGAATAAGTCTGTTGAATGTAAACACTTTAGGAATCAGTCTATAAATGTGAATACATGTAGAAAAACAGTCACATACTTCAATAATTTTAATAGGCTGGATGAGCCTGAAACCCAGCAGTTGATTGTGGTGTGCCCCACTTAGGAAACTTCATGCCTCCTCCTGCCCCCACGAGGAGGCTCATTCCCCACTTTCCACACCCCTGGGTTGCAGGAGTGGTGCAAGATTCTGCTTCAGTTCTCCAGTTTGCTGTCTTCTTCTGTGTCCTCTGTGTGTGTGTGTGTTTTCTAGCTGTGTTAATAACATCTCTTAGACTTTTGCTTTGCCCTCAGTATTCCCTGAGCGCACCAGAGTTCCCAGCCTGATACTGAAGTGGATAACCTTGATTCTGTTGTGCTGGATTCTGGGACTGGGCCCCTACCATCCCCCAGCTCCTTCATTAGTAATTAAGTGGAAATCAATAAGCACTAAAGAATCAGGCGACACTGGGGAGTTATAAGAGGGCTGAAACCACATCTAAACCAGCATTAAATTCATTCCCCCCACAATGAGTTTGCATACCAGCCAGCCTTTAACCTCGAGTGAATTTTTATAGCCAAATGACATATGGTTTGCATGCAGAAAATGTTTGGGGATCTCCTGGCCTCTGAGAAAAAAGTCAACAAGGGAAATAAAATCGGACTAGTTCTTGCCTTGCAATGCAAAGTAATTTCAACAGGAATAAAAGGAGGCCAATCCTACATTCCATGTTCGGACAAATCTCCCACTGAAACCACAAACTGAGCCCTGTAAGAATCATGAAAAGTACAGCACCTGGTTCTGCAAACAATGAGCTGCATAAGTGATCCTTACCTGGGGGAATAATCCCATAGGCATTAATGGACATAAAGGTTTGCAGTAGGGTGCCTATCTATAAGATGATCTTAGGGTATTTAGGCACCTCTCTCCCAAGGGAGTGAGGTACCTAAATACCTTTGGGGATCTCGACAGGGGAGCCGACAGCGTCTGCAGGCCCCTGGACAACGTGTGGGTGCACGGTGGCTTTGTGTTCTCAGCAAGGGCAGGGCTGAGGATTATTGTAACAGCGGTGGTGGCTTGAGCACCCGGTCCCTTTGAATCACTGGGTCCAGGTGCAACCCATTTGCAGATTCGGAGACTGAGATCTAGACCTTGATGTTGAAAAGTATGGAGCAACAGTTTCAGAGTAAGCCATATAGGGGATAACTCAAGCAACAATATACTGGTATTGCAATTTGTTCATAAATGTTCATTTTTCATCTACTGCCCCTTGCCCAGTAAATCATGCATCCTGTAGGACCCTGAGTGTGGATTTTTATCTCTGCATCATTGTAAAAAATAATCAAGCTATTATATATTTCCTACCACGTGGTTGACTGATTCATTGCATTTCTGGGTATTCGAAACAACGGCATCCAAAAGTGCTCTAAACGATATCACAAACAGATGTTCAGAAACCAGCCAAGAGAAAATGTTACCTGCAGTGCTCATCAGGACAGAGCTGACATTTCCACACTGAATGCTTTTCAGTTTGTACTATCATAGTTGGAAGCTGAATTTGGATATATTGCATTTATGGAATAAAAATATTCCAGATGATGTTATGAACATATATAATTATTCTGAGATCTAATATTATGCAGACAAGTTTGTGGATTCAGTGGATTAATGTGGGAAAAAGACACATCTTCAGGGTTCAGTCAGGACATCTAAACTGCATGGTTCTGGTGACCATGTTCAACCCCTTTTGTGAATTCATGAAAACTCTGTGGCAACGACAGTAGTGGATTATGTGGTCAAATACCATTAGCATAGATTCTAATCTCCTTCTAATCTCTGTAATAGGATTTTGTAGTTGGAAACTAGGACAAAAAACAGCATCATGTCACTAGCCAGGTCCACATGATGACCAGTGGATCACTGGTGGTATACAGACCACTGCCTGAAAGCCACGTTATTAGAGGAATTCCCCAGTTTTTCAATATAACTAAGCGATCTTACTAGTGTTCACTCGGTCAAACCCACTGAGGTACAAGGTCACTTTGTGCACAGTGCTGGAATGATGGACATCCAGCTAGGATAATTTTTCCTTTCTTCTGTCTTCACCTTCTCCTGATACAATCTAAGCTACAAATTTCCTTCTCACTGCCTGAGTTTGCTCCTTCAATTCCAGCTGTGGTTGTCCACAGAGTAAGAACCATAGAACACTAGGAATAGAAAGGACCTCGAGGGGTCACCAAGACCAGTCCCCTGCCCTCATGGCAGGACCACACACCATCCACATCTTTCCTGATAGCTGTTTGTCTAACCTCTCTCTTAAAAATCTCTAATGCTGGAGATTCCACAGCCTTCCTATGCAATTTATTCCAGTGCTTAATCACCCTGACAGTAAGAAAGTTTTTCCTAATGTTCAAACTAAACCTCTCATGCTTCAATTTAAGCCCATTACTTCTTATCCAATCGGCAGAGGTTAAAAGAATAATTTTTCTCTCTCCTCCTTGTACCAACGTTTTAGGTACTTGAAAGCTGTTATCACATTGCCTCTCAGTCTTCTCTTTTCCAGACCAAACAACTCCATTTCTTTCAATCTTCCCTCATAGCTCATGTTCTGTAGACCTTAAATCATTTTTGTTGCTCTTCTCTGGACCTTCTCCAGTTTCTCCACATCCTTCCTGAAATATGATGCTCAAAACTGGACACAATACTCCAGCTGAGACCTAACCAGCATAGAGTAGAGCAGAAGGATTACTTCTCATTTCTTGCTTACAACACTGCTGTTCATGCACCCCAGCATGATGTTAGCATTTTTGGCAACAGAGTTAAACTATTGACCTAGACCACTTCTACACACTCCTCTTCCTCTGGGCATAAGGAAAAGGGGGCTTCTGGAAGGACAGTTTCTTCCAGACTCCACATCATGTGGCCATATGCTAATGAGGCATGGGAAATTTACAACCACACCTCATTAGTATCTTCTGGGCTGCTCATTAGAAGCAGCCGTAGGGTATTTCTACACTACAGAGTTATTTCAGAATAGCTAATTCCAGAGTTAGTATTCCAGAAGAAGCTATTCCAGAATAACACATCTACACGACAGGGAAGCCCCAAAATAAGGAAAACTCAGTTTCTATTATGAGTGGACGCACTATTGTGGAATATTTTGGATTAGAGACGGTGGAAGTGCTGGTTCCGGGAGCTCTAATCTGAAATACTATGTCTACCCAGCAGCTTTATTTGGAAATAAACTATCCTGGAATAACTTATTTTGAAGTAGCCCTTATTGCTTGTCTACACAGTCCCTATTTCAAAATATCTATTTTGAAATAGGCCCTATTCCTTGTACAATGAGGTTTACCTAATTCGAAATAAGGCATCTGGTTGTGTTGTGCAGACACTCGCAACGTTATTTGGAATAGAGGCTGTTATTTCGAAATAACTTTGCTGTGTGGACACTCCCTTATTGAGCATGTGGTCCATGATGACACTCAGATCCCTTTGAATTGCAAGACATATCAGGCTCCTGAAAGGAGTGCAGTAGTCTGGTAAGCTTGAGAGCCACAACTTTTGGGGCTCACATCCTCTGTGGATGGGCACACAGCAGGAGCTGTAACAGGCACTGATACTTGAGAGGAAAGCTAAATCCCTTGTACTGCATCTAGCAGGTCCAGTGACGTGTAACACAGGCAGCACAGCTTCCTTCCTGGCCCTGGCAGCACTCATGTTATGCTGCAAATCATGGGCTCTGAATACTATTTTCTTATCTTGCCTATCTGGGTAGTCACTGGTCATCACCAGCAGCAGGACTGGGTCACTGCTCTGCTAGCTTGCAACCTGCTTTAGAGCTCTAGGAAGCTGAGAGTGAAAGGCAGATTTCTGTCTCCCATTCCCTCATGTCTCTATCTTCTCCTTTGTGAGGAGAGCCCAGAGCACATGCAGTTTAGCACACTGTGAGGATCAAGGGAATCCCCGTGACCGTGTTAGAAATTCAAGGGCTTTGTTGTATCTGCCAGAACTCTGGCGACAGGCCAGCCCAAGCACATGCATTTCCCCTGTTCAAACGGCTGAACTAAGGGCATCTCCTCCTGTGGAGCCTCCGGGAGGTAAGACACAAGATTGGAGCAGGCCTCCCAGAGAGGCTTCATTCAGCTAGCTGCAACAGCACCCGCTGACAAGTGAATCCTTCCTTCTCGATGAATGGTGAGATATCTGCCACTTTCTCAACGGAAGTAAGAGTAACATTCGCCCGGGAGGAATCAGCTCAAGGACCAGTACGGGGAGTGGCTCCGTTTTTTAGGTCCACATTCTCCACCCTCCTTCCCATGTCCCATACTCAGAACACCGTGCACAGGGTGATCACGTCCAGAGCACCTGTAGGCCCATACCTGCCTGATGGACAATGGGCATTGTTTTCTTCTTGATCTCTACTTCATATTCAACATTCTTTTCTTAGGCCAACTAACAGCCACATTCTGAGCTCCTGTACACAAGTGCAAATTAGGAGCCAGTCCCTCAATCCCCAATTTAAATTAGAGTCACTGAGGCTAGAGGCTTGCCCAGTGATGTGTTCCCCAAAGAGATGAAACGGCCATTTGGAGAACTAGTGAGCTTTGCTTTTATTGCAGAATCACCAACCAGTCCCAGGCTCGGGTCCATTAGACTAGTTACAGTACTGATCCAGAGCAAAAGAAGGCCTTTGCCCCCAAAGAGTTTACAATCTAAGGGTTGAAGTGTCAGAGGAGATTTTTTTGGCCCCGTGATATGTCCATACTGCAGCCCTATTGATGTTTTTATATTCATGCCCAGTCAAACAACATGTAAATCAGGCTAATTGAAACCACTTTCAAATCTGTGTTTGAAAGTGATCTAAAGCACCCAGGGGAGAGGGTCAGTAGGGAGGTTCCCAACCTCTCCCTTGTCGCTCTAAGCTGAAAGAAAAGTAGGCATGTTTTGGGTTTGTACAGCTCCTAGCACAATGGGACCACAATTCTCAATGGATCCCTAGGTAAGGCTGTAATAACATGATCACTAACAATAACTCAGTGCAAAGGAAGGTGTTGGGAAAGACACATCTGTGGTGCAGAACAGTCTAGTCTCTTGCGGGATGTAATGCTTTGGTCTCATTCTGGTGTTTGTGTTTAGCTTGTGGTGCTGGTTTCCTGTACTATGCACCTGGTCAGACTAGAAGACTGAGTGACTGCAGCTTGGAGAAAATTAGGACACTTCACCAACACTTCTAGGGAGTTCTGTTTTCTCCAGAAAAAACTTAAGAACAGCCACACTGGGTCAGACCAAAGGTCCATCTAGCCAAGTGTCCTGTCTGCTGACAGTGGCCAAGGCCAGGTGCCCAAAAGGGAGTGAACAGAACAGGGAATCATCCAGTGATCCATCCCCTGTCACCCATTCCCAGCTTCTGACCAGTGGAGGCTAGGACCCCATTCCGACCCATCCAGGCTAATAGCCATTGATGAAAACATCCTCCATGAATTTATCTAGTTTTTTGAACCCATTTATAGTCTCGGACTTCACAACAATCTCTGGCAAATAGTTCCACGGGCCCAACATGTGCTGTGTGAGGAAAAACTTCCATTGGTTAGTTTGAAACCAGCTGCCCAATAATTTCATTTGGTGATCCCCTAGTTCTTGTGTTATGGGAACAAGTAATTAACTTTTCTTTATTCCCTTTTTCCACACCAGGCATGATTTTATAGATCTCTCTCATATCCCCCCTTAATCATCTCTTTTCCAAGCTGAAAAGTCCCAGTCTTTTTAATCTCTTCTCATATGGCAGCCGTTCCAAACCCCTTGTCATTTCTGTTGTGCTTTTCTGTACTTTTCCCATGCCAAGATATATTTTTGAGATGAGGCGACCACATCTGTATGCCTCATTCCAGAACTGGGCCTACCATGGATTTATATGGGGGCAGTAAGATCTTCTTTGCCTTATTCTCTATCTCTTTCGGAATGATTCCTAAGGCTCGGTTGCTTTTTGGACTGCCGCTGTACACGGCGTGGATGGACCACAGAGGCTGCAGAAGGTCAGGCGACAGCCAGGGAACCACACTGCCAAGACAAATCATTCACTCTTTGGAAGCCCCACTATAGCACTTTCCAAAGCGCCATTCATCTCCTGTGCTGCCCTGCCTGAGGGGTTTAACTCAGTCTCAGAAATCACAGACAGGAATGATAGATGGACTCATCATCTCAATCCCCCTGGGAGGGTGGGTCATAATTCCTCCGCACAGCACTCTTTATTCTGCATAGCTTTCTCCAGGCCCATTTTCAGAGTCTCAAGCAATGAGATTCCTCCCTGGAAGGACAACAAGAAGTCCCGTGGCACCTTATGGACTAACAGAAATGTTGGAGCATAAGCTTGTGTGGGCAAAGACCCACTTTGTCCGATGCTCCAAAATATCTGTTAGTTTATAAGGTGCAACAGGACGTCTTGTTGTTTTTGCAGATACAGACTAACCCAGCTACCTCTCTGATACTTGTCTCCCTGGAAGAGTAATCCACATCCCACTAGACCTCTTCATTACAGCACTTCCCGCCACCCCCCACTGCACTCAGATCCCTTGCACATCACATTACTGCTTGCTTTGCCACCTGGGGAATTTACACCCTTCCTATAGTTACAGGCTGAGGTCACCTTTCTCGGATACTGAAGGTGTCAGGACCACTGATCCAGCAACAGCCCCACCCCAGTGTGCTGAACTGGCAGTGCCAGACTGTTGCAGAGACCACCTCTGCAGCACATTGTGTTGGGAAAGCTTTTGTGTGTGGCTTCTGCTCCATACTAGAAGGAAAGGGGTCAGTGTATACACAACAAAAAACAGCCAGGAAAAGTGAGGTTAAGGCTGATGCTCCATCCTGAACTGATTTTCAAGCCTGAGCGCCCCATCCCCACAAAGTGTGGGTCCGAAACCAGAGGCCTTGATTTGTCACACAGCCATAGCTATTGTCCTTGTCCCACTCCCCTCCCCCCACCGTAGAACATTCTCCAGCATCAGTCAGAAACAGGAGTCTGCATTCTGTGATGTATTGAAAACTGTTAAACTTCTAGGCTGTCATTTTAAAATTCAGGCTTTTTCCTTTCGTTTTCCTTACAGTTTAGAGGGGTCTCTGTACAAGTGCATGCAATCTGGACTTAACAGTGCAGTGTTTCTTAAATTTTTTGAGACCACGAAACACCAAGCAATAATATTTTTTATGGGGAACACCTACGAAAATTGTCTTAAAAAATTGTTGTCAGGCAAAAACAAAAATAAAAATAACAAGAGTGTGCAAGGGCAAGGGATAGCTTAGTGAGCTGAGTATTGTCCTGCTAAACCCAGAGTTGTGAACTCAGTCCTTGAAGATGCCATTTAGGGGATCAGGGCAGATCAATATCAGAGATGGTGCTTGGCCCTGCCAAGGGGACTGGACTACCTAACCACCCCAGGTCCCTTCCAGCTCTAGGAGATGTGTATCTCTAATTACTTCCTTTAAAAAAAACCCAGCAATAAAAACAAACAAAATGAAGTAATTTAATCAGGTATCACAGCAATGAAGACATATCTGGCTTTAATAACAGAAAATATATATAATCAGCGTACTTTTCCAAATGCTCATAGCACACCTGTGAGTTGTTCACAGAAAACAAGTGTTCCAGAGAACATAGTTTCGAAAACACTGTAATAGTGGTCAGATTGGCAGACAGCCAGCTTAAAGTAGGGTAGGTGAAACCAGCCTGCCTTAGTAAGCAGCCTGTTTTGTCTTCCTCTGGTTTGGGCTCTTGTATATTATTGTTCTGAATACTAAGAAACAAAGTAGTGTTAAATTGCAATCTTCTGGCAGGTGTATTTATATTCTCTATTTAACATCTCTGTGTGTATGCCATGAACATCACATATTCACCAGTGAATTTGTGCTAGCCACTGCATATCAGCGTGCGACTTCCCATTAAAAAAAAAAATCAAATTGCCACGGATATACTTTTCATTATGCTCCTGGCCTTACACGTCATTATTTCAGTTAAGAGAGAGTATTTGCTTCCCTTTGCTTAATTTAAGTCCCGAAAATTTCATTATAATTTTGCCACTTGCTGCAATATGAAGCAAATCACCACTTAATTCAACCTGCCAAGAAAGTTGATTTCCAGGTAAAAATCTCTTTGTAGCCTCTATGCAGGGGATGAAAAAAAATGAAAAGACTACAAATTAGAAACTGACAAGAATCATCGAAGGGGAGAGGAAGGAACAGTGGGACTTGGCAAGAGCAAGATGCAAATCTTCCTTTGGAGCATCCAGATAATCATACAAAATGGATTAATGTGGGGACCAAGAAGAAATGGCTTTAGCTGTTACTCTTATTCAATTCCATTTATTTTTACATGGTATCTTTCAGAGAGAGCATCTTCCCGCCGCTTCACCCAGGGAATGAAATAATAAAGACGTAACATGCCATTAGAACTGCAGACCACGACAGCCCTATGGGCTAGAAAAACACACACACAGGGACTGGAGAAAAGGAAAAGGAACAGGGTCCGTGCGGAGTGGATTTGACTTTCCACATCAGAAGGAAATCACAAGCCATTTTTTTCTTTCAAATTTCAAAACACAATAATATTGCTGAGCTTTCATTATCGTTTCCTTGTAATACACTGGGGGGTGATTCCAATTACATGCTGGTTTTATAGCAGCATTATTCTGATATCACTTTTGCTTTCTACTGAGGCAGTTTCATTTATTTCAACTGAGTTGACTCTTGATTTATGTGGGTGTAACTGACAAGAGAAACAGGCCCCGTGGCTTCCAAGGAGTTACTCCTAATTCCCACCAGGGTGAGTGAGTGGCAAATTAGGACCACTAGAGTCACACAGATATAAAACTGGTGTGAACTTACAGTTAGGTACTTACTCATTAAATAGGCATTCACTATGTTATATGAAATGGACCATATTTAGGAAATCTACTATATATTTGAGAGTTTGTCTATCTGTGAGTGTCTGTCTCTCTGTTTGTTCAAGAACTCCTCCAAAACAGTAAGTGTGAGGACCACCAAATTTGATAGGCAGCTTCCTCTTATTGTAACTTAAAGCAAGACCAGGGGTTGGTTGTGCCAGTAAAATGGGAGGTGTGTGGAATGTGACTGCATCTCATAAAACCAAACAGAAAAGAGACAGATCGCTAGGCAGGTGAAAGAGGCTGGCTGCGGGTAACCCCCCTGTCCCCAAAGACACTGTCCCAGCTCCAAGCATCCCACCCACAGGCACCCCTTAGGAGGAGGCTGAACTTCCCTGCTCCCCATTTTGTACAGGAACTTTGCTGGCTGTTCTCCTTCATCAGGGAGTGAGGGGAAATGCACAGTTTGCTGCATTCTCACTCTGTCTGGGGAGTGCAGGGGGGTAGACAAACCTGGACCTCCCCCAGCTGGGGGGACATGTACCCGTCCCCCAGCTGTTCCTGCTGGAGCTGCCGCAGCCATGGAAAGGGGCTTCTTAGCTGGCCCCAAGCTGCTGCAGCGAGAGAGGGCTGGGATAGTTTTCTCTCCCTGGGACAGCCTGCACACTGAAGCCCTCTTCCCCTGACCTGCCTCAGAGCAACCATTTAAATTAAGCCTGGACATTTTCATTTTATTTTCCTCAAACACACACAAAAAAAATTGAGTTAAGGACCCGAGCAACAGCAGGTAAATCTTGTAGCATAAGATACATGAGAAGAAGGACTAGGATTCAGGAGGCTTTGTTTAAACTTCTGCTTTGCTGCAGTGTTCTTCAAGGGATGTAACCAGAAGAGCGCTGGGCCTCCAAAACCTGTGATTCTCTTCTCCCAAATTGTCCTGTACTGAATTCTGAGAGATCCACTAACTCATTTTCATAAGTCCATTTGTTATCTTAATAAATCTGTGTCCATCCCCATGCTACAAAATCCCAATTCTGCTCACTAAGTCTGTTGCTTTGGATTAAATGGAAGTGTATGTCCCATTTGCTTTAAAATATTAAAATGTAATCCTGGGGAACGAAATTCCTTAAGATATCTGTGTGGTAGTTCTGCATGCCAGATAGCATTTCTTGCCATCTATTGCACAAAGGCACAACAGAGACCAGAGCCATGTGTTACCAGAGTCATAGATTAGGTCACAGATGGATCTGTTTTCAAGGGTAGGATCACATAATTCTAGTTCATTTTTTTCCCCTAAGGCTTTGCACTGGAGTGCTGATCACCGCTTGCCCTAAAGTGTGGTTTCTTTGGAGTACAGTAGGATTTCAACATTCGCGACGGTTCCATGTTGAGAGCCCTTGCGAATGCTGAATTTCATGAATATGGTGCCTGGCTGCTGGCATTCCTGCCTGTGGCCCCAGGGGAAGCAGCGGCTGCTGGCGCTCCTGCCTGGGACCCCAGGGGAAGCAGCGGCTGCTGACGCTCCTGCCTAGGGCCCCAGGGGAAGCAGCGGCTGCTGGCGCTCCTGCCTGGGGCCCCAGGGGAAGCAGCAGCTGCTGGCGCTCCTGCCTGGGACCCCAGGGGAAGCAGCGGCTGCTGACGCTCCTGCCTGAGGCCCCAGGGAAGAGGCTGCTCGGCCGTTCATGAATAATTGAACTCGTGACCATTACGCATTAAAATAGTGAGACCCTTCTGTATATTCATTTGCTCAGTTTCTCCCCTGTGATGTGATCGGGGATGTAGCTAGCAATTTCAAACCTGGCTCATCAGTTGCTCCTTTCTCCTTAACTGCAATAGCCCCAAAGTAGACACAACATAGTGAGCTAAACCCTGAAAGCCTTCTACCTGCTCTCTGAGGTAAGTCTATACTTACTGAGAGATCAACCCATTCACGGTCAGTCTTCCAGAGTTCGATTTCCCATGTCTGGTAAAGACGCACAAAATTGATTCTCCAGGGTTGGCAGTGGACCCCCTGTAATCCTCCTATTATGAGGAGTAAGGGAAGTCAATGGGAGAAATGCTCCCGTCCACCTCCCTCGCTGAGGACAGACCTTACAATCGACTGTAGATATGTCAATTCTAGCTACGGCAATTGTCATAGCTAGAATTGCATATCTGCAGTCGACTGTAAGGTCTAGTATAGACCAACCCTCGGTTATGCAGGTGTCCATGTGAACAATTCCACTGTGTTTTATGAGGTTATCTTGGCTTTATACCAGTGAATATAAGAACATAAGAACGGCCATACTGGCTCAGACCAAAGGTCCATCTTGTCCAGTATCCTGTCTGCTGACAGTGGCCAATGCCAGGTTCCCCAGAGGGAGTGAACCAAATAGGTAATGATCTCTCTCCTGCCATCCATCTCCAGCTTCTGACAAACAGAAGCTAGGAACACCATTCTTTACCCATCCTGGCTAATAGCCACTAATGGACTTAACTCCATGAATTTATCTAGCTCTTTTTAAAAACCTGCCATAGTCCTAAGCTTCACACTTGTGCTCCTAAATCCCTTGGGACCATTTGAAACCTCACCCACTGAGAACAAAATTTTATTTTTTTATTTTCATGTTGCAGAGGCCAAAGTGCCAATAAAGCCAACAGAGCTGCACTGTCAGGGAGTGTTAGAGAGGGTATTCTGGTGTATTGTCAGAAGGACATCAGAAATTGATGCTCAGATCTCTTCTGGAGACATCCCTAAAAATGATTGCGCCCATAATAAGAAACATTGTAAATCTTTCCATAACCCCACAGCACCTTGAGTCACCCCTCCCATGCCAAGATCAGGGCCCCATTATGTTGGGCACTGCACAAATGTTGGGTAGAAACTGCTGTCTAAGTAGACAAAAAGTGTAGGCAAGATGTACTATTAGCTCCATTTGCTGGATGGGAAAGTGAACTACAGAAAAGTTAAGTGACTTGCCCCAGGTCAAACAAGAAGGCTGCAGCAGAGCTTAGAATTCAATCCACCACTCCAGTGGTCCAACCTAGCATTTTAACCACAGGGCAGCACTCCCTTGGTCGTAAACATCTTCCATTTCTCCCTTGCTGAAACTTGACTTCAGCCTTGCAAGAGGGAGGCTGTATTCATAGAATCATAGGGCTGGAAGGGACCTCAGGAGGTCATCTAGTCCAGCCCCCTGATTCAAGAAGGATCAATCCCCACTAAGTCATCCCAGCCAGGACCTTGTGAAGCTGGGACTTAAAAATCTTGAGGGATGGTGAATCCACCGCCTCTCTAGGCAACGTATTCCAATGTTTCACCACCCTCCTGGTGAAGTAGTTTTTCCTAATATCTAACCTACACCTCTCCCTCTTCAACTTCAGACCATTACTCCTTATTCTGCCATCTGACTCCACTCAGAACAGTTTCTCACCCTCCTCTTTAGAGCTGCCCTTCAGGAAGTTGAAGGCGGCTATTAAATCACCTCTAAGTCTTCTCTTCTGTAAACTAAACAAGCCCAAATCCCTCAGCCTATCCTCATAGGTCTTGTGCTCCATCCCCTTAATCATTTTTGTTGCCCTCCGCTGAACCTGCTCCAGCACATCCACATCCTTTTTGTACTGGGGGCCCAAAACTGGACACAATATTCCAGATGCGGCCTCACCAGTGCTGAATAGAGGGGAATAAGTACTTCTTTAGATCTGCTCGAAATGCTCCTCCTAATGCACCCTAGTATGCCGTTAGCCTTCTTGGCTACAAGGGCACACTGTTTACTCATATCCAGCCTTTCATCCACCATAACCCCTAGGTCCCTTTCCATATTATCAGTGGGCTGTAGCTACACCCATTATACACATGTGAGCTCAGTGGTTTAAGCGTAAACCAGCTAAATCCAGGGTTATGAATTCAATCCTTAACAGAGCCATTTAGGGATCTGGGGCAAGTACATTTAAAAAAAAAAAACTGTCAGGGAGTTGATAGGTCCTGCTGTGAGGGCAGAGGACTGGACTTGATGGCCTTTCCAGGTCTATGAGATAGACAGGTATATTTCTCCCAACCTCTCCATTTTTAAAGAACAATTGACAGAATAAGAATGCTCTTCTTAAGGCCGGGTCGGAACCTCAAGAGGGCTTCACTGCTGTTCCTCAAGGCACGGCAATCACTCTTTGTTCTGACAGCTGATCATGTTAGCTGAGCCTCCTGATTATGAAGCTTCAAACCGGCACAATCTGCCTTTCTTTGTCTATTACGTACAAGAGCCATGCCCTGTGCTTGGTGAGGTTTTGGACTATTTCCTCTTGCAGAGTGGCACACACTATTAATAAACAAGGCCTGTTTGTAATTAACAGCCAGGCAATTCCTTCCTGGATCCTGGTGCTTTTACTGCGTGAAGCTTGAGCCTCCTTGCAGGAAAGGATCAGACCTGAGTTATGGGAAAAGTGAGACGGGACGGGGAGACTCAGGTACGGGTTGCTCGGTTGTTATTAATAAAGGAACATAATCAACCTTTGGGATGTGTACAACCTCCAGAGAGGTGAGATTCTCACAGCACTTTGTTATTCCTCCCTCTGCATCTTCAGCCCTGTAACGCAACATAGTCTCAGGGCCTGGACAAAGAGGACAGCTGCATAGTCCACGCACACACCTGGGTGAATTGACACAGACAGTCAATGGGAACAGAACCCAGGAGTCCCACTCCCTCACCACTAAATCATCAGGCACACTGGGCTAGAGTAGCTCCATGGAGTTTTATGGGTTAATGCCGGGTTCAGCAACCTGTCCAAGGAGGAGTGCCAAAATTTGACCTTTTGACCTCTAGGTACAGTCCGAGTGCCAGTGGTACTTTTTTAAGTCCCTAAGGGTCTACACAGCAGCCTTATCTCGAAGTAACGCTGCTACACACAAAATACATTTGAAACAGCATGTAGCTATTTCAAAATATGCCATCTTCACGCACGAGACTATTTCGACATAGAGCCATCGGACATTCTATGGCTTATTTCAGAATAGGCTCTATTCAAAAGTATTTTGAAATAGTGGTTGCATTGTGTAGACTCTAGCAAAGTTATTTCGAAATAACAGCTGTTATTTTAAAATAACTTTGCTATGTAGACCTACCCTAATAGTTCTACTTACAACAGCCTCATTCATAAATAAATGAAGATGCAGAGCTTTACCGTGCAGGAGGTGGTTGGCAGCATTAGCTGGTCCTTTGGTAACCCACAGGTGGCTTGGCTTTGAGCAAATTTCCAGCTGCATGGGGGAGGAGGGACAGGGCTGAGCCCCCACTTCATGTGCCAGTGAAAATTGGCTCACGTGCCACTTTTGGCACCCATGCCGGGGGTTGCTGACCTCTGATCTATGCTGATTTATGCCCTCTGAATTTTAGACCCAGGAATAATTTTGTGCGCTGCTGTCCCCATGCCTGATTCAGAATTCCTCTCCCCTCATTTTATGTGGTGCCCACTCTGGCCCTTTTCGATTGAATTCCTCCAACCTTGCATTGTGTTCAACAGCCTCATCCTGGTGGTTCCCCCTTGTCCAAACATTCTTTATTTACAGCCCAGAAGGAACAACTGACTCCTTGAAGTGGATCTACCAGAAGCCACCCCCCAGATAACCTCCCAGTGACCCAGCATGCAAACTGACACTCCAGGAAGGGGGCTTCTGACAGCCCCTCTTTGCTTTGTAAACTTGGTGCAGGTGGCCTGAGCCTGGCCAGACGGGCCAATAAGGCTGGGGTGCCATGAACTGACATCAGCAGCATAAAATATTACCTTGGCAATAATCTGATAGAACTTGATGGCCATGGGGTGGGGACAGACATTTGAAAGGACAGTTTCTTTCAGTGCATGGCTGAGAAGACCATTAGGTAAACCGTTAGATTATTTTTCTTCAGTGCAAAACTACTGCATTTTATGGCTGCTATCAATAACAGCTATCATATTACTAATGCTACAGTTGCCACATATATAATATTTAAATCACATTTGCGGCTGACAGAGACCTATGGATATTCTCAATCCCAACAGGCTATTACGGTTCATATCATGTCTGTCATATAAATATTATGAATCATTTTCCACTGTCTTTATGGGGTCTACGTTGACATCATCAAAAAGGCGATGGTTCACCAGATACGGGCTGCGTCTACACGTGCACGCTACTTCGAAGTAGCGGCAGTAACTTCGAAATAGCGCCCGTCACGTCTACACGTGTTGGGCGCTATTTCGAAGTTGAAATCGACGTTAGGCGGCGAGACGTCGAAGTCGCTAACCCCATGAGCGGATGGGAATAGCGCCCTACTTCGACGTTCAACATCGAAGTAGGGACGTGTAGATGATCCGCGTCCTGCAACATCGAAATAGCGGGGTCCTCCATGGCGGCCATCAGCTGGGGGGTTGAGAGATACTCTCTCTCCAGCCCTTGCGGGGCTCTGTGGTCACCGTGGGCAGCAGCCCTTAGCCCAGGGCTTCTGGCTGCTGCTGCTGCAGCTGGGGGTCCGTGCTGCATATACAGGGTCTGCAACTAGTTGTTGGCTCTGTGTATCTTGCACTGTTTAATGAAAGTGTGTCTGGGAGGGGCCCTTTAAGGGAGCGACTTGCTGTTGAGTCCGCCCCGTGACCCTGTCTGCAGCTGTGCCTGGCTCCCTTATTTCGATGTGTGCTACTTTGGCATGTAGACGTTCCCTCGCTGTGCCTATTTCGATGTTGGGCTGAGCAACGTCGAAGTTGAACATCGATGTTGCCAGCCCTGGAGGACGTGTAGACGTTATTCATCGAAATAGCCTATTTCGATGTCGCAACATCGAAATAAGCTATTTCGAAGTTGGGTGCACGTGTAGACGTAGCCACGGGGTTGCATATTTATTCACCCCTTATGTATATGTGTGTGTATGGGGAAAGATTTATACAACAATCGTCAGTAATAAATGCTCCTGATAAAGCATATTATCTTCACACTTCATTTGCAAAGTGCTTTGTATGCAGCCAGGAGAAGGCAGGAGGAGAATGTAGTGCTGGAACAGACAGGGCTGGATCCTCAGCGGGTGGGAATCAGTGGCGCTCGATGCACTTCCCTGGAATGATGCTGATTTACATCGACTGAGGACCTGGCCCTACTGTCAGTGCAATGGGAGTTAATATCAGTGGACCAGATCTTCAGCAGGCACACGTTAGCATTGTTCCATTGACTTGGCTGGTGTGATGCTGATTTACATCAGGGCTATGTCTACACTACAGCGATCTGTCAACAGAAATTACTGTTAGAAGGTATCTTCCAACAAAACTTCTGTCATCAGATTACGGCCAGACAGCCAAGCGGGTCGAAAAAGCAATCCACTCTGGCGACAGAGAGTGGCCTGACTCACCAGACGCTCTCTCGACAGAACGGCCAACCAGAAGCACAGTGGACAGGGCTGTCTGGTGACCCGGAAGCCCTGTCTGCTGATGGAGGGCCCCCTGGAGCATCCATGCTTGCTTTCTGTTGACAGATTTTGTTGCCTGAGGCGTTCTGCCTCCTGGGGAAACAGCAGAAAGCTGTCGAGAAAAGTGGTGCTTTCTGTGATTTACGGTCGACAGAATGCAATTGTAATGTGGACGCTGCGTGAGTTTTGTTGTTCTGTCGACAAAACTCTGTAGTGTAGATGTAGCCCAGCAGAGAATCTACACTGTAACAACTCAGTAAAGGGAGCACAGACTCTTTCATAGGTGCTCTATAAATCTGACATTTAATAAGGGACATTTCTTCATCAGTTGGTTAACATTGTCTTTCTTTCAAGTCAACTTTTGCCCAAGACAATCAGCAGGTCTCCATCTACTGTGTAAGGCAGAGGTAGGTTGGGCTTGCCCTTCTTCAGAATCTTTTTGCACGGTTGCCTATGCATTTTACAAACCTGAATTAATTCAGCCTCACAACCACTATCCCTTTGCAACAGAGGAGCAACTTTTCCCAGTGTCCCCAGTGAAGGGAAATGAGGCACAAGAGAGGCGAGAAAGCTTGCCCAAAGTCACCCAGAATAGAACTCAGGGATTCTGACTCTTGAAGATGCTAGACAGATAAACGACATAGCTATAAACAAAGACATGTTCCGCTAAGGTTCAGATGTGGCAGGGTCTTTGATAAGCGTGTTATGTCCCACACTGAGAGCTGACCATATGAGACAGTGTCTCTTGTTCTTCTGATTGAGCTATTTTTTAAAGAGAGTAGGATGCAGTCTTTTTGCCTAATTTTATTGTGGGACTGGGGTTCCCAGGATCAAAGATCAAGTGCTTCATGTAAATTTCACTTAGTATACAAACATAATCTGCCTGTTAAAGACTTCTGGGAAAAATACACAAATAACTTTGACTCTACAGTGTTATGGAAACACCTTTAAGAGAGTTTGGTTTTGCATTTGCAGTGTGTCTTGTAGGAATCAGCAACTGGATGCAACAGGTTTTATCATGACAGTGTACTATTTATGATGGGAGTGCCTGAAAATCCCAGCTGAGATCTGGAGACCAGGCTGGGAACGGTGCAGACACACAGAGAGAGACAGCCATGCCCCAAAGAGCTTACAGTCTAAACAGGTAAGACACATGAAGAGTGGGAGGGAAAACAGGTTTTTCAGGAGGCTCACCCAAATCCTGCCTCGCCCCATGCGCTGTATTTATTTAATCTAAGTAGAACAAGGGAAGTACTGGGCTGAGGGGTGTGCGTTTTGTTTACTCTTTAGGGTCTACTAGCAAAATCCAAAGGTCAGAAGGGATGTGTGGTGGGACGAAGCTTTAGGATTATGGCTACTTGAAAGGCAAATGGAACAGTTTCTAGGTGTCTCATTTTCTGGGGCAAAACATTAACACTACAAAGGACGGGCTGGGAGAGAGGGTTGTAATGAGAACCCTTAGTACTAGTGTTCAGTTTTAAAGGGCATGGACCAAATTCTGACCTCAGACCAGTGCAAACCCATTGAATTTCATGGGGTTGAACTGGTCTGACTGAGGCCCAGAATCAGGCCCTGATGGGTTTAGAAAGCCCTGTAGGTCTGTATAAAAGGTGTCTTGCTGATGTCTGCTCATCATACCTGTTTGCATAGAGCTGTCTCCCTCTCTGCTGTGCTGTGCGTCCGTTTCAGATGCAGCACATCACAAAGGACGTAACACAGGAGTTGCCAAGGTGAAGGAAATGTACCACTGTGTGACAAAGGGAAAGTGATCTGATGTATTTTGGACACTGAACTGCCACATACACTAAAGGTACCGAGATATCTGTAGTCACTGGTCCAATTCACTTAGATCAGTACAACCACAATGAAGTTGTTATAGCCAGGCAAATTAATGCACATAGGATTCTTTCTTATGGAGACCTTATATTTGTTCTTTCTTTGTTCTCTGTTTTCCTTATCCTAGTGTAAAATTAATTCAGAGCAGAGAATACCTACCTTTTGCTCTTTACGAAGGAAAACATGGAACAGCAGGAAACCACGGCAAGTTCTAATTTTGTTCCACTGGCCAACTCTGATTTACACAGGCGATCAAGTAAATAAATCCCACTATGAAAAATAATCAAGGTTGAAATTTTCAAAGCCACCAAAAGGATTTAAGCACCAATTCCCATTCAAGTTGAGCTTGTGCTGGGAAGAGCTGGCTCTATTCATTTTGTGCTACAGACATTGCTTAATTTTATAGCAAGAGCCAAGCACAGCAAAGGGAACACATTTTCTGCTCTCACATGAGAAACAAATCTGAGAGAGGTAGCCTTGTTAACCTGTATCTTCACAAAACCAAGCAAGCAATCCGATAGCATCTTAAAGACTGACAATATCATGTATTAGGTGATGAGCTTCTTTGTTCTGTGGGAAACAAGAGGTCCCCAAACAGGAGCAAAGAAGCAATTATCCTGCACCAATATGATGTGGTGTGATCCATGCAGTCCCTAACTGGAAAATTACAAATAAATTCAAGGCCTCTGAGAGACAACCAAGGACGAACAGAGAAAGTGAGAGGTACTGAAGGTGTTTCAGTGTCAGGCCTCCAAGAAGTCCAGGGCCAAACAGAGTACCAGCCAAAGAGTACCAGCCAAAGACCCTAGAAATGGATCTTTTTTTAAATTATTCAAGTCTTGACTAAGCAATGCAATGCCAGCTCTCACAAAGCAACCTGCTGCAGGTTATTAAAGTCATATGCACATTAAAATTCATTGGGGGAAGGAATGGTTGGTAGAAGCATAGAAATATTTTTGCCAACTTCCTATGTGTCACAGAGGCTGCAAATATGGGACCTCAATCCAGCAGCAAAGGGCAGGAGGACACCAGGAGATCCCAAGAGTATATCTATATTTATACATCTACACAAGCAAGATGATTACCTTGATGATTCCAAGGAGAGCTTGAAGTTCATTGGCTCTATAAACGAGTTCCACCCCGTTAGATTAGCGCATTGAGAATCCATTGATTATAGGGGAATTCAGATTTGGTGAAGCTGATCTCTGTCCTGGCTTTGTTGAGTATTGCAATATTCCCACTGGCAGCATCACCGGAATAAGGACTACAGGAGCAGAATCCTTACTGCCACCACAATTAATATTTGGATTGCTCAGAGCACCAGCTGTTTTGGGCTGCTTGGGGGAAATGCTTAATTTACTCTAAACAGCTTGCTAGGAGAAACACGCTAGATATGAAAATTTCGTGTTTTATAGTCTACACTGGGTCTATTTTCAGTGATCATTGTGGAGTCCTGTGATACCTTAAAGATTTACAGATTTATTTGGGCAAAGCTTTTGTGGGCAAAATTTGCTTCGGCAGATGCAGATCCATCAAGATGAATCTGCCGAAGTGGGATTTTGCCCACAAAAGCTTATGCCCAAATAAATCTCAGAGGTGTGGCCATGTTATGCTGTAGCTTCACAAAAAAAACCACGCATTCCTTTAGCACCTTGAAGACTAAAAATTTTATTGCTCAGGTGATGAACTTCCATGGGTCTTACCCACAAAAGCTCATTGCCTAATAAATAATCTTGTTAGTCTTTAAGGTGCAAAAGTATTGTTTATTTTTCCAAATAAATCTGTCAGTTTTTAAGGTGCCCTGGGACTCCTCCAGGGCACCCTCTAATTTTTTTTCCTCCATTCTTGGGTGGAATAAATTTCGTTATGTGCACCAAGGCACGTCTGGATGTGCACCACCCATAGAAACACACACTGCCGGCTGTAAGAACTCTGCTAATCAGCTTGGTGGTGCTTGACTGTCTCCTGGGTGGCCACTCAAGTGCTCAGCTCATATGGAACACTGGACTCCTGGTTGTTTTTGCGGGTACAGACTAACACAGTGACCCCTCTAATGGGATCAGCTTGAACATGCTTTGGGATGGACCTCTGAGCCAGAGCCTCAGCTGGTGTCACACAGGGGTGCAGCCTGTATACACGAGCTCAAGGGGTAGCCTATTATTATTTACCAATCTATCTACATAAACAGATTCATGATAGTCCAATTTTTCCTTTGTCTTATGCTGATGTGACCCTGGTGATTTGGACCAAGTTGAAGTGGCATCAGCGAAAGAATTGGGATCTACCTATCAACACATGCACACACATTTACCTCACTCATTTCAGGGAGAGCCTGAGGTTTGCTGGCCCTCTAAATGCATTCAGTCCCTGCTAGATTAGCATGTTGAGAATCAACAGATTATCGTCGATTTCATTGATCTCTGCCCTTGCACTGTTGGGTGTAACACACCTGCAAGTATTAAACGTCTGACTTTTGCACAGCTGCACTGTAGTTGGAAAGGTTGGTTTGGCTCCCCTCAAAGCCCACTCCCATTTATTACGATTTGTTTTAATATAACACACCCAGCCATAAATATTGACTGGGAGATGAAACATGACGTGCCAAGTCCCAGCCTGGAAGCAAATGATGTTACCTGTTTTAAACGTGCACACACCAATCTGTTTGGACATGCTTAAATTATAGAAGCAAAGGATAAAAAGGAGTGCGCTGCTTTATTCTGTTTTTACTTCTGCACTTCCCAATGAATCTCAGACTGCACCCGCTTGCTGCTGATATGGAATGATCCATCCTGCTGGCATTTTCCATTACTACAGGTTGAACCTCTCTACTCTGTCACTTTCTTGTCTGGCAACATCCGTAATCTGGCATGATTTTAGTTAGCCGGACGACCACTTGTCATGGGGGTGGCCAAGCTTCCAGTGGTCCCATAATGTTTGTTTCCAGCCACCAGTCCTGGCTCTCAGTGTTCTGTGCTTTGATTTAGCTGTAGTGTACCCCTACATGTCTTTTAAGAGCCCAGTAAGCAGTAAAAGTGTTGGTGATGTGCTAGAAAATATTGACCTCCCATGTTTGGCAAATTCTGTTTCGGCACCGGTCTTGAAAGAATTTTGCAGAGCTCTATTCGCAGACTCTACCCCCCTGCACCCCCCAAACCTGCCCCCCATCTCCAGACTTTGACCACCTCAACCCTCAGCCCCCAAATCCACCTCCTTCACACCTGCCTCCCCATCCCCAGTCTTAACCCCTTTCAGCCCCAAACCCCACACCCCGGGACTGACCCATCCATCGTGCTGGCTGGGGAGCCTACAACGGGTGACCACATGCACCCAGAGAAGCCATACTGGTGTGAAGATGTTCCACTGGCAAAGGGCGAGCCAAGCCATGCCCACCAGAGGGGTGTGGCTGCTCAGGGAGCAGAGCAAGTGAACGGCTCTCTGCCCTGCTGCCGCTGAAATAATGGGACTAAATTCAGTTGGTTTAAAGGCCAGATTCCTCCCACCACCTTGCCAGTCATTAAACCAATTAATTTTGGTTCTACTGTTTCAGCAGCAGCAGGGCAGGGAACGGCAGAGGAATCAGCTTTTGTACTGGAATTTTCCCGCAGAACCCTTATTGTCACTGTGTGGAACCCGGGGTTGGTGGAATGCCATTTGGGAAACACTGAATTAGATGATCAGTATGGTCTTTTTGGACATTGAAGTCTGTGAGACGACCTGAGAAAAGGGAAGAGACACTCAGTGTCAGAACTCAGGCCAGCTCTATGCTTAGGGAGAAAGTTGACAAAAGATACGCATCCCCAGCTCTGCAAATAGCGCAGCTGGACTCAACGCACGTGAAGCTGAATTTCTGCAGTGTCCACACAGTGGGAGGTTGATTTCCCTTACTCCTCCTGACCCGGAGTACCACAGTCAATGGGAGTGTGATCAGATTTAGTGCTTCCCTACTAGACCTGCTCAGTTGACCCCCGAGAGATCAATCTCTGGTTAAGTGCAGACAATCCTCCAGACTCTGCTCCCTCCAGAGGTGCGTGAGCTTGTTCCTGTCTCCCTTAAATTTGCACATGGTGACTTGCATCGGTTATTTAAACATGGGTTTGTGTTAAGAAAAAGGAGTTCAGTGGCACCTTAAAGACTTAACAATTTTACAGGTGCATTACAACCAAAGCTTATGCCATAATAAAATTGTTGGGTTTTCAGGTGCTCCCGCACTACACTCCTTCTTTTGGTTGAAACAGACTAACACTGTGGCTTCCTCTGATACTTGTCACATGTGTGTGTCTCTGGTAGAATGAGGGACCATTTGAACCACTGCTAGCCAGACCAGCTGATTTACCCACCAGTTTTCTGTTGAAGGCTGAGAGATGTTCAAAGCTAGGAATATGAACACTCCCTCCTCCCAGCAACATTAATTCCTTAGTCACAGATAATTAAACATAAATTCCTTAATCACAAAATTTTGCAGATCTGAAGAAGTGGGTCTGTCCCACAAAAGGTCATTGTCTAATAAATCAGTTAGTTAGTTGTTAGAGTGCTAGAGGACGGCTTTTTTGGGTTATAATTCCTTAGGCAGTTTTGGCAAATCTCCACCTAAAGGGTCCCATTTTGCACCCTTTACTCACAGAAATAATCCCATTATTTTCACTGCCTTGCATGGTGACAACTATCAGAGGTGTAGCTGTGTTACTCTATATCTGCAAAAACAGTGAGAAGTCCTCTGGCACTTTACAGACTAACAGATTTTTGGAGCGTAAGCTTTCATGGGCAAAGAGCCGCTTTGTCAAGTGCAATGCTTATGTTCCAAAATATCTGTTAGTCTCTAAGGTGCCACAAGACTTCTTTTATTATTCGCACGGGCTGTACCTTATAATCCACCAACCTGTACCCACACAAGTTTCAGGACTAGGCCCTGCCTTTCCAACACAGATAAAAACGCCCAAAAAGTACTAAAGGGAATCAGTTCAGCAAGGGGCTTGTTCAGCCACACCGGGGTCCTTTCCCATCCTCATCTCAAGCAAATTGACCTGGGAGCTCACCATGTGGCACTTTACCAGCCTTTTCCCTTCACCTTCTTCGTTATGCAAACCCTGCAGCTGCACGGGCATGCAATTTACTATCGTTCTGCCCCCGAGCCAACTCCGCCAAGCAGCTCTCCTCTTAAAACCTCCCCCACCTCGCCCTCAAAAAAAACCCTAGCTGATGCAGACGGCCCGCCGGCTGCGCCGTCGCTGCGCCCAGGTTGGCCCTCTCGCTCCCCCTTGGCGGGGTCCCCTTTGCATTGCAGCTCCTGTAGTTGGACTAGAGAGCCACCGAGAGACAAGTACTTTAGTTACATTGTTGGGTGAGTTTTGAAACAACTCCCCCTGCCTTGGGCTTACACACGCTGGGACTGGATTTCCTATTCCACCCGCTCCCGGGCGGCGTGCCTGCTGCTGCGGCGGATTTGAAAGCCATGCAAAGCGGCGCTCTTTAATTTTCCCCCATCCCTTTATTTTTAACCCTCCCCCTTTCGCTTTGTTTTTCTTTTCTTTTCTTTTTTTTTTTTGGCCTCTGCGCGCCGTGCGTCTTTTGCCTCCCCTCGATCTTCACCCCCCATCGTTTGGGCATGAGTTAAACAGCCGAGATGGACACCAAACATTTCCTGCCGCTGGGTGAGTGGCCTGCGAAGGTTGCTCCGGATCGCTGGTGTGGGGGTGTGGGGGTGGAGCGGGGGGCGAGCGTGGAAAGGTCGTGGGAAATGGAGTTGTGTGCGTGTGAAAAAAGTGGCTTGATCGCCGGGCTGATGGCTTGATCCGGGACACCCCCTCCCGTTCCACCAGCCCTGGCTGGTTTTTGCATGCACGGCGAGGGAAGCCTGCAAAAGCGGGGTGGGGGGTGGGGGGGGGGGCGTTTGCAAATGCAGCGGCGTGGGGAGTTGTTGTCAGTTTCGCCGCCTGCCTTGAGAAGCGCTGAGCCTTGTTTATTCGGCGTGTCCACAACTGGAGTAGTTGAGCTCTGGGTTTGGTTGCCTTACTTCCCTCCACCCCCCACCCCGGCCCCTTTTTTTTCAGCGTGGAGCGTCATTGTGTGGTGCAGATGGAAACCACCGATTAAACAAACTACTGTTGCGGGGGGCAGGTTGGATGTTTTTAAAGGGCTGTGAGCTGGGGTGGACATAGCGGTTGCTTCGTGGCGTGAGTGTTTGGGGGTGGCAGGGGCCTGGCCTTGCGTGGTGGGGAGGGATCCAGGGGCGGGGACTCAGGGAGGGCCCGTTGGCCAAGCCGGAGGCGGTTTTAAGGCGCAAAATGCGCGCCCCAGAAGGAAAAAAAAAAATGATACAGTCGCAAGCGCTATTTTCAAACGTGGAACCGGTGTCCAGAGCACGGAAACAATTCAAGTTGGCTTGAAAAGTGGCCCCTAAGACTCCCATCACAGGGATGCAGGCCCTGGGGTACACAGTGAAAGGAGTTGGGAATGGAAGCTGGGGGTTCAGTGGGATTTTGAGGAGCTTCCCCCACTCTGGCCAGGGCTGGGTTAATTTTGCACACCAAAGCTTTGCCTCTGCCTTGCATTGCTCAAATGCTCTGTTTTATTTCTGGAGCAGAGGCTGACATGTTGCAAAGCCCTTTTCCTTTATTTTTTTACTTATTTGTTTGGTCCTTTTTCTATTCTTTTCCACTCCTCTCCTCTGCTTGTCTGTAGGCATTTGCAGTGTGCAGTCTGGCACAGATAAATGTAATTGCTGAGGTCAAAGGTGACTGCGTGTTATACACTCACAGTCCGACGTTGATCCAAAAGATGTATTTCAGTGGCCTCTTCCTTCTTTTTCCAGAAAGATGTGTCACCCCCAATGGTTTCTATTTTTGGCACTTTGGTTTTGTTTTGTTGTGTTTTACGTTTCTTTTTCCCCAGCTTGATTTTGCTCACATTTCAGCAACAGCGTCAAGTCTTGGCTTGTAGGGGTAAAAGCTTCCTCGTGTCTTGGTTTCAGAATAGTGCCATTGCTTTACACATACTGTATGGGTCAGAGTTTAAAAAATGAATTAAAAAAACGAAGTTCTATCTAACTAATCTGGGAGAATAATTGTGAGCAACAAAAGCTGGGAAATTCACAGCTCAGCCGTAGGGCCCAATCCTGATGTCAGTGAGCTCAAGGGCAAAATTAGTTCCTAAATTCTATCTCTCTTTTTCATCCCGAGATTATATTGGTGGGGCACTACGGCTGGTGAAACGTGGCACGATCAACGATATTGCAGTCCGATGCGGGACAGTAAGAGCAACGGGCTTGCGTGAACTCTGAAGTCACTTGGGTTTCCTTGGTTCATTCAGATTAGCACTAACCCCCTTTTAAAGAGTTATAGTTTTCGATTCTCACGAGTCTCTTCTTATGGCAGAGTAGACAGCAGCAACAAAAAAAGGCACCATCCCAAGCCAACAGGGCCTATGTGAAGAGCTTCTGTGACTCTTCAACAGCGGTGGGGCAGCCGGACCTCTGTGCTCAACATCACGTTCAACACGGTCCTAAAACCCATTGTGGTTTTATAGCCACATGCAATTGATTTTGATGGGAGATGAAAAGGCCTCCAAAGTGCCCAAGTGGCTGTTCTGAGTGGAAATAGCTGCTCTGCTGTCTGACACTCACAAGATCATTTATTTTTCAATCAAACTGATTTATTTGTTATTACCGTTATTTTGGGTGGCTCAGAGGAAAGCAGCTGGAATCATTCTGCTGAGGGCTGCGACTGCCTCTCTGCCTTCACCAACAAATGCCTTAATTTTATTTGCAGCTCTACACATTATTTACGCTTCAGGTTGGCCAACTAGGTGTGGAAGATGCAAAGGCAAAGTCTCCACTTATTTCCTAAATCTAAACTTGGGGTTTTCTACAATACCTCAGACATGTTGAGGTTCAGGCGCGATGCAAACTAAGCAAACCGGAGTGTGATTAGAAATTTGATCTTGGGGGAGGGGGGGGAACTGTGCAGGACCAGACTGATGACTTGTCTAAGGATTTTTACCATGCCAAAAAAAAAAAGAGGTGATTTATAAACTCATTTATAATGGTAGGGGCAGGGCCCGGTTTGCTTCTGTGGAAGTTTTCCACTCACACTTCAGCTTCTCTAGTAAAGCGTTCGAAGGAGCTCAACAATGCCAGCTAAATTCGTCAGCATACAGTGAAGGGGAGAAAACACACAAACCATGCCTTTAGTAAAAGATTCATCTGCTTTCAGGAGCTGTTTGAAACGGGAGATGAATGTTAGTGACCTGTGGGTGTGAATGATTCTCAGGCTTTACCCAGAGGCATTTTCCACCTGCTTTTGAAAAAGTTTAGCGAAGAGCTTAGACTGGGAAGAGTGAGGGTTCACGTTTGGTCACGGAGGGTGGATGCAGAGCTCAATTAAGAGAAGGACCCCTCAGAGTGTCAGCTGAGCCATTCCCGGTGAAATCAGAGTGTCTCCTCCGTGCAGCAGGGTTGTTAACAGGCAGGGTGCAATGTCTTGTGGGGAGCTGTCTTTACTGAGCACTGGACTGTTTTGGAAGGCCCACTGCTGGCCAGAGGGATGGTGGGAGAAGCCGGCCGTTGCCTTCAGAGGGTGAAGTAAGGAAAATGCCTTCCGTGCAGACTGGTGGGGATCTTAGTTGGGTGATTGCAGAGAGCCTGCACTGGTCCAGGGACCAAACCAGGTCTCACTTGGGGACGCTACAGTTGAGATTCCTGAGGACTCAGTTAGGCCTGAAGAGGATCAGTGAATAAAGATTTGTGGCCAAGTTCTGCACTCTGTGGTGCTGGGGTAGCCCCACGGATGTCACTGGTGTAAAGGGGGCAGAGTGGGGCCCGTTAATGGTAGTATTCTATGGTATCTGTGGACCAGTGAATGCCAGGAAGAAACTCCACTTAACGCACCGTGTTGCAATACAGTTTCTAACTGCCAAGGAGTCCTGAATGTGTACCCTCCCGGGGCTCCTTGCTCCTCTGCCTCTCCAGCTCATACCAGCCTTGGAACTTGCAAAGGGGGCAGTTGCCCTGTGACCCCTTTGAAGTGCTGTAGCAGTGCTGCTTCACCGCTCTGCAGAGCTCGGAGGGATTAGAGAGGGACCCATCTGTCTGCCCTAGGCCCCACCCCTTCTGCACGTGCTCCCGCCCCTTTTGGGGTGCAGAGACAGGCCCACCTCCCATCTTGCCTTGAGGCCCGCAGTTGCTGTCAGACCTGCTGGCTCCTAATATTTCAGTAACCGCCTCCCTTCCCACAAGTGCCTTGCCAAGATGGCTGGGCTGGACAGAGGCACTGCGGTAAAACTCCCAAATTTCTCTTGATACCCCTGGCCTTCTGAGTGGCTGGCCATGGCTATAGATTCAACCTTCTCTGAGATATGAAATGGGCAGGGACTTTCCTACTTTGGGACTCACCCCTTTACATCAGGCAAGCTGTGCTCTCTCCTCCCGAAGGAGAAAAATAAGATGATTTTATCACGCATGCTCTGGTGGCTGGGGCTGGTGGGACGAGATTACAGACAGTCAGGGTAATTGTATGCTTTGTGTTTGTTTGGTTTTGCTCTGGCACTAGGCTGAACTAGGACTTTATAAATATCGAGGTAGACAGTGTTTGATAAGAGAAATACAGATGCAAAACTAATCTCTGTTTTCTTGCTCTCTGTCTGAAGATTACAAACCAATAACTTTTTTCATGGCCTTTATTTTAATGTTTTCTATCCATCCCTGACTCTGCTGTCTGCTACAGGTTGAACCTCTCTAGTCCAGCACTCTCTGATTCGGCAACATTTAATAATCAGGCATGATTTTAGTTAATCAGATGTCCACTTATGATGGGCGTGGCCAAGTTTCCATCGGTCCTATAAAGTTTGTTGCCAGCCATCCGTCCTGGCTCTCACTGTTCTGTGTGGCTATTTATCTGTACCTATGTGTCTTCTGAGAGCCCAGTAAGCAGTGGAAGAGTTGGTAACTCTGCTAAGCAATACTGACCTCCCGTGGTTTGGCAAATTCTCTGGCTCGGCATCAGTCAGGTCCAGAGGGTGCCGGACTACAGAGGTTCAACCTATACTTGTTAACTGTAACTCACTCATGAGCAACAGGCTCTCGGAGGAAGGAGACTGTTAAATCGGAGTCTTTTGTGGAATTTGTGGTCTATTTCCCAACCTGAGGTCACAGAGTGGCTCAGTTCATTTGGTAGCAATGCTCATAAAACCCTCCTTCCCATCAGAGTTGTTCAGAGCAGGACTGTTGCAGCTGCTCAGAATGTGACTTTAGAATGGGCTGTCCACTGTAGGATCAAAATAAGCAAAAGTGCCAGGCAGCATAATAAAAAGTAAAATAAAATGGGGTGTGTGTGTTTGTTCTGAGGGAAAGGAATGTGGCAGAGAATAGGATGCTGGGGAGAGTAAGAAACTAGCGAGATGAGTTAAAGGCCACCAAACTACTGGATGACCTACTCATCTTCACCTTGACTTGCTATATGCGCAGATTTACCCGACGTTGCTTGGGCCCATGATTTGGATATTCCATGAATTGTATTTTGTTTATTCATCCCTATAAACTCATCATTTGCTATGTGTGAACAAAAAAGGGCTATAGTCAGTTTGGTTTCCAATAATATTTTCTTCCAGTTCACAAACTTTAAGGATTGATTTAGCTGTGCCAAAATAGAGTGCTACACCAAATTTCTCCGTTTTCTCTCTTTTCTGTAAGGTTTATTGAGAAGCAGTCCTACTCCAGGCTCATTCTATTTTTCTAGCTCATCTTGGTTCAGTCTCTTTCAATGTTCACTCCGTTATCAATGTTGAGGACTGTGCTTGCCTTGGTGATTCTGTCTCTTTTCTGTATGGCTTTATGAGAAGAAATCCCATTCCAGGCACATCCTATTTTCCTGGGATGAAAACCCAACCAAAGCCTTAAGTTGCTTCAAGTTATGATGAGGAAGCTGCATATCGAAGTTGGTGGTCCTCGCTCTTACCGTTAAGGAGTTCTTGATCAAATAGACAGACAAGTGCTCTAAATCCATGGTGTCCACCATGATAGCCGCTAGCCATGTGTGGCTATTTGGTCAGTTGAGTGTGTCTAGCTGGCTTGAACAATAAAGAATAACATGGCTACTTCACTATATGGCTACTGCTTCAAAAGTGTTTGGACAGCATGTCTCTAAAATATATAGTAGATTAAGTGAGGCCTGGGTCACCATCTGAGACTAGTCTTCGGTCAGAATTCTTGGATGGATTTTGTGACGTGAACAAATCAGTCGGATTCCTGTGTGGACCCAAACTGTGCTCTGATGCACACTTTTTGAGTTGGAACCCTAGAGCTGGGTGGAAAATGAGGGTGTGGGGGGAATCCCCAAAAGGTAAAAAAATGTCCGACACGAGCAGGTTTGTGAAAAGGATGGATTTATAACATTTTTTGTGGAGGAGGGACATTTTCCTCCTTTTTTGTTATTTTGCTGGTAAGAAAAAGGAGGGGAAATTAAACAGAGGGCAAAATGTGCAAAAAAGGAAAAAAATGTTTTTGTCAGAAAAATATTTTTAAAAATGTAAAAAAAAATGGGCAGAATTTTGGATTTTGAGAGAGGCAATTTTTGACAGAATGTCATTAATATTTTTAAACTAGATATTGAGGCAATTGAGTCTTCACTGAGTATGCTCAGAATGGAAATTACCTGGACATTAAGGGTGCTTAGCATCTCCTTGGGGATGGTGGCACTGCTCAGGATTAGGCTCTCAGGGGACTGACTTGTGCACAATAATTCTGCTGTTCAGCTTTTTCATTTTCGAATCTACTATGGTGCCAGACCTCCCGACCTTCCGTACGCAAAGAAAGTTGGAAAGGGGCTTGCAGATCTACAAGATGTCTTGTTTTGCGTCAGATCTCTGCTATAAATGTGGACTCAGTTCCCTGAGCGTCAATGGACTTCACATTTACCCTGCAATGACAGAGAGCAGCATCCGCCCTTCTCTTATTAGGGGGTCTTCATTTTATTTTAGAAAAAGAGACACAGAGAGAAATCCACAGAATTTTAGTTACTCATTGCAAATATTATTGTTGGCGTTCCCATCCTGTTCACAAACCAAGGGAAAATCAAAACATCTTGCTGGAGAAATATACCCTGGCTTTGTCCCACAGCCTTTTGAATGAGAAGATATATATATGAAATATATTTTGTTTTTATGAGCAATGAGTTAAAAATTGCTTTGAATCGAGTAGTGTGGCCGGGTGGCCCGGGTAGGAGGCAGATTCCTGGCAGCATGGTTCTGCCACCCGTCTGAATTTTTTGTGGCACTGTTAACAAAAATAAACAAAGGCATGTCGGCGCCATGCTCCTGGTAGGAGGGGGGCAGGGCCTTGGGCTCCAGATGATATCATGACCCCCCACAAAGACCCAAGTTCACGAAAGTTCTGGAGTC
Source organism: Carettochelys insculpta (assembly GCF_033958435.1). Lineage (NCBI taxonomy): Eukaryota > Metazoa > Chordata > Testudines > Carettochelyidae > Carettochelys > Carettochelys insculpta. The sequence goes on from NC_134157.1 coordinate 17,333,437, forward strand.
ATCCAAATGTCAGGTTTTCTTGGGGAAAGCCTTGGAAGCCAAGAGTGCTTCCTTATGCCGGGAAGATGCAGGGTTTGGTTGAGGGACTGCCCTTTACATTTTGGTAATGTTTTGGTAAACACTTATGTAACCCCAGCAAAACCTGGGTCCTTGGCAGATGGGATTGAGCCTAGAACTTTAGGAGCTAAACCACATGCCTCTACTGCATCGACTAGAAGCCAACTGGCCCTTCGTTAAGGTTGCGGAGCAAACTTCACTCAGCCTCAAAATGCAGTCGAGTCACACTGAGGCTACATCTACACTACCCCGGAAGATCAACCTGCTCAGGGTCGACGCGGAGTTTGATTTCATGTGTCTAGTATGGATGCGTGAAATTGACCTCTCAGGGGTTGCAGTTGACCCTTGTACTCCTTGCCAGATGCGAGGAGTGAGAGAGGTTGAGTCTCCCCTCAACCTTCCCTGGTGCAGACAGCCAAGTTAGCAGAGTGCAGATACGCCGATTTTAGCTACGCAGTTGCCGTAGCTAAAATTATCTATCTGTGGTCGACATCCTTTGCCTAATGTAGACGCAGCCTAAGATAAGGAGAAAGCGCACTTGAACGCCTGCTTGATGTTGGTTTTCTGAATACACCCAGTGGCCAACAACTTAGTGTAAAGCTGTGAATTTTTCCTGGGGAGCTTTTGTAACTTCTCACTACAGCAGGGATGTGCTGGCGTTTATCAGACAAGTACACCTTCAACTAGGAAGGCATTTACCAGTTTTTGGCTCCGTTCATTAGGGCTTGAACCCTTCGGATTCCCAGCTGCTCCACTCCAAATTTCCAGTCATGCATGCAAGCAATCAAATTCTTTTCAATGAGTGGCATGCAAATGGGTTTGAATGGGGGCGAGGGGCTGCAAGTCTCCAAACACACCTCACTTGCAATTTAACATCCTAACCACTGCACCCAGCAGCCTCTCAAAGAATGGCTGCATGTAGCTCAGTACATCTCAATCTGGGCTGCATGTATTGGAGAGGACAGTTCTTTGATTAGCTCATCTCAAAGGACTTTACTATCCGCTTCCGTGATCCTCGGAACCATTGTAACTGAGCACCTCCTCCATATCTTCAGACCACCCCAGGGAGGTGAGGAGGCAGCCTTATCCCCATTCTAGAGCTGGGGAAACTCAGGCTGAACCAGGGATTTGAATCCAGATCTGCTGAGTTCTTCAATGATAACTCTACCCTTCCTTTCTGAAGTCTGGGATTTTATCAATGGAGAGGCATTCAGCAGAACTAAGCTGTTTGTCAGCATAGGCTCCAACCCAGTAGGAGGGTTCCCTAATGTTTCCTAAAAGACCCAGGTGGGCTTTAAAACTATCCATAACTCCAAAGTGATGAGGAAGCTGCCTGAGTGGTTTTATTTTAATTGTTTTTGTCAGGAGCTGCTGTATTTTATTGCATTGAAAGACTAGAGTATGGGATAACTTCGAACATTTGATTCACTTAAAAAAAGCAGCTTTCTGACTTTTTCCTCTTTGACTGTCATTTATCACCCGCCTCCCACCTTATCAAAGAAAAGGAGGTGGCTGGAGGGAGGACAGAGTAGAAGAGACCCGAGGCTTCATCTTTCCAAAGGCTTCTCTGCATGAAGACAAAGCAAAGCAGTTAAAGGGAGATTGCAAATAAGAATTTTTAAAAAAACCTTACAAACTATCCCTTTTCTCTCTTGCATGCCAGCAACTAGAGCTGCTTGAAAATCTTCCAGCAGAACATTTTCCCATCAGAAAATGCTGCTTCATTAAGATCAAAACTTTCCATTGGAATGTGTCTATTTTGACAAAATTTTGTGGTTTTTTAGAAGGGTGGTGGAAGGAAGGAAAACTTTTGATTTTTCCTTTGGAAATTACTTTTGGTTTGAAAAATGATGCTAATGAAATGTTTAAAAAAAGACAAAATCTGAACAAAATGTTTTATCAACATCAATAGTTGGATTGAGCCGAAATGAAACATTTAAGAGAATTTCATTTTAAGGGAATTTTGTTTTTAAATGTTCTGACTTGGAACTAAAACAAATTTTGCCATATCATAATTCCCAGGGGAATGGAAATTCTGAGTTTTTATGAACTCTTCTGGTTCTGATGAAGAGGTAGTGAAGCGGCCTTAGGCTTGGTCTACACTAGGCAGTTAAGTCGATTGCAGATATGCAATTCTAGCTAAGGCAGTTGTGTCGCTAGAATCCACTTATCTGCAATCGACTTACCTGTCTGTCCTCACTGAGGAAGGTCTATGAGATTGTTTCTTCCGTTGACCTCCCTCTCCCATTGACCTCTCTCACTCCTTGCGATAGCAAGAAGTACAGGGGTTGACTGCCAACTCTTGATAGGTTGATTTCATGCGTCTCTACCAGGGGCTCATTGAAGGCTGGAAGATTGACCATGAGCGGATCGATCTTCTGGGTAGTGCAGACGTGGCCTCAGAAAAGAAGATGGAGTGGCATTGTATGCCCTAGGCTTACCGTCTGTGGCAAAGAGGGTCTCCCTAAAATGTGTGAGTTATTTGTGCTCTGCTTTGACCACGTTGTCAAGAGATTGCTTGTCTTCCAGCCTGAACCTCCTCATTCTGCTTGAAGTTGAGTTAGAGAAACATGGTCTTGTGGTTACGTGAGGCCTCAAACTGGGGGTTCAAAGATCTGGGTAGGAACAGTGTAAAATGATTTATTAGGATCAGTTATTTGTTTCACAGTATTGTCTACTTCAGAGGCTCCACCTGAGATTAGGGTCTCATTGTGTGACGTGATATGTACCCATGGGGAGAAACAGTTCTTGCTTGTCCTGAAAAGCTGACAGCCAAAATATACATAAGGCAGAAGAACAGCTGGGATGGGAAACAAAGGCACAAAGAGGAGAGGTGACGCTTCCCAGTCTCATGGTTGTTCAGTGGCAGAGCTGGAATTAGATCCCAGGGATGAAGTCCTGGTCCCGTTGAACTCACTCGCAAAATTCCCATTCACATCAACAGGGCCATGATTGCACTACAGATCTTTTAACTCCCAATCTAGTGCACTAGTACTAGACGCTCCCCCCACCCCCCATGCTTCTTCATTTATCTGTGTGCTTTGATGCTGTGTTGGACTGAGGTCTATACATCACATTCTCCTGCATGGTTCCAGTGACCCGAATGCATCTAAAGTTGTTCAGCTACCTTCGTTTCTGCCTTTGAGAAGGAGCTGTGAGAAAAGGGTGGGAGAATCTGGAAAGGGACCCGTGCGCATGCCGACTCCAATGCCTGGTATTTACACCAGTCTCAAACTGGAGTGACTCTACTACCTTTGCTAGAACTCCTGATTTAGCATGGTGAGTGAGAGGAAATCCAAGTGTTAAGTTTGGCAGAGGCCCCAAAACTAGGGTGTGTGTGGCGATGGCTGGGGGCAGTTTGGATTTTTGGATTCCCCAATGACAGCATCTGTGTTTAGTCTGCTCTGGTTACGAATCGCAGCAGTTGTTATTTTTTCTAGCTGCCTCCACTGGCACTTTGGGTAGGAGTTTGGAATTGGTGCAGCGTTGTTGAGAGGAGGAGCTGGAGGCTGAGTAGGGCAGAATGGAATCAAGGGGCGAAACTAGATCTGTGCAACATTTATCTCCCCCAAATAGGACAAAATTTACAGCAGGATTCTAGAGCTGTTAGTCCTTCTCACACCCAGTCAATAGAGCCTTTAGTGGATACAAAATTTGTGCCTGTATCCACATCCATATCCACAAAAATGAGCTGAAGATATCTATATCCACATCCACAGATGTGGATCCCTCTGGATATAAAGCAGATATCTGCACATTTTCAGGGTGTTAGGTACAAAATTTATATCTGACTCCATAGCTGCAAAAATGAGCTGCGGATATCCGCATTGACAGTTGCAGATGCGGATACCCGCGGATATAAAGCGTTCTCCACAGTTAGCTGGAGCTCTGCCAATCAACATTGTGCTGACGTTGGTCTTTGTTTTGAGTTCATTTTTATATGTGTAAACCAGGAGAAGTCTTTCTGAAGTCAACTGAGTTACATGTTGGTCAAGCTAAAATAGGAATCTGGTGTATTTTTTGTCTTATGGGGAAAGGTGAATGGATTTTGGTGTGTGGCTAGGCAGTACTTCCAATTCTTGTGATTTAATCTCGAGTCTTGTGATATTGGTGTGTTTCCTATCTGGCCTAATCTCTGGGGTCAGATGAGACTCTTGGCTTTCGGTTCCTTATGGCAGGGAGAAATGCTTGAAAATGAATGCAAACAAAAGGCTGAAAAACCAGAGGGCAAAGGAAATGACTGTATTATTTTATAAAATTCTCAAGGTTTTTAAACCACTCTCAGGGGTTTTCTTGGGTGGGAAGAGGGGCACATCCTGATCTTGAAAGGCTTGGGGTTGGCTGTCCGGAGACCTGCTGCTGTTCCCAACACCTTTGCAAGGCTGCTGGGCAGTAAAATCTTGTTTTGGTTAGTTAATGGAGCAGGGAAACCTTGGACGATACATGGGGAGAAGGTAAGTGCAGTTTACCAGGTGTCAGGATTTTTTATAGGGTGGTTTTTCTGATCTCGACCTCACTTTTTAACTTTTTAAGTGGAAGAAAATTGGCTTTGGAGTTCTTTCTGGCTAATTACTTACTCGCTGGGGCTGCTAGAGGGAACCGACAGAATCAAGTGTGTGGGAGGGGCTTCCCATCACAGCGGTCAGGTTCCTTCACTGTTTGCATACTTTTTCCTTGTGTTGAATTGTGTGTGTGTGTGTGTGTTTGCAAGTGAGCAAAGAGATAAAAGGTGCAGGCTGGTATTTGTGACCAATAAAATGGTAATGGGATTCCCATCTGGTTGTTACTTTTCATGGCTTCATTCTCTTTGTAGAGCCCTGGCTTTTTATCAGCTTTTATAGACTTTCAAGAAAGAAAGAAAGAAAGAAACTGGGATTGGGAAAGAATACAAGGAGAGAAATAAGAACTCTAATCCAAGTCCCTAAGCATCCCCACCCTTGGAGGTTTACAGCTCTGGTTAGCTTGCAGTGAGAACTCTTTGTATTCAGAGCAGCCAGGAATGTTAGAGATGGATGTGGTAACAGATGTCTAGTTTCAGCTCTGAGGCTCTAAGCATTAAGTTGGGAGCATCATATTATTATTATGTTATTTGGCTGAAGTTTAGAGCTGGAAAGTCTTTCTGTGAACTCTGTGGAATATACACAATTATGATGAAACTGCATCAGAATAGCCCACAGACACATTCCAGAGTCAGTGCATGTTGACCTTCTCTCGTCCAGTACCCTTGGGATCTGACGGGTGCCGAATCAGAGAATTTTCTGGATCATGGGAGGTCAATGTTATCTCGCACATTTCCAACGCTTCCACTGCTTATTGGACTCTTAGAAGACATTTAGGGTAAATTACAGCTAAATAACAGCACAGAACACTGAGAGCCAGGACTGGAGGCTGGAAACAAACTTTATAGGACCACGGGAAACTTGGCCACACCCATGATAAGTGGTTGTTTGGCTAATTAAAATCATGCTGGATTACGGATGTTGCCAATAGGGTTCCTTCTATTTTTTTATCATCCATAGGCAGAATAAATTTTGTTACGTACACAAGACGTGTGCTTATCTGCACTACCAATAGATACACACGTTCTCGCCTGTGGGTGCTCTGGTAATCAGCTGGGCAGCCCCTGAATCTTTCTTGGGTGGCTGCCCAAGCACTCAGCTTAGAGGGAACACTGGTTGCTGGACCAGTGCCAGACCAGAAGGGTTCAGCCTGTATGATGCAATTGCAGAGGCCAATGAGACAGGAGAAGGGGCTGGTGTGAGGAAATGTGTGTATGTCCAGGTGGCATTTAAAGGCAGAGGGAGAGCTGATGAAACAGAGCGAGAGCCAGTGAGGTGGCTCGCCCTTGGCATGGGATGCAAAGGAGAAGACTCACATGGCAGCAGTCGTGATTGTGGAAAGGGGAGGAGCTGGCTGTAGCAGAGAGGCCGGCGTAGAAGGGCTAGAAAGAAACTTGGCGAGTGAGGGGCAGGAGCAAAACCCTGCAGCTGAATGGGAACCAGGAGTGCCGTTTTGAACTGCATCTTGGAGGGACTGGAGACGCTCGGGATGGCCACAAGGCAGCTGCACTTCGTGGTCCATGGGAGAAGGCCGGGGGCAGCAGTCACTCCGTGGCACCGCTGCTGTCTGCAGACTGGGGGCAGAGCCCTGGGAAGGAGAGCAGGACATGGGGGTGAAGTGCCCCAATTGTGAGAAAAGCAGCCTCATCATTCGCTCCCATCCCAAGTAGCAGCCACCAGCACCTGCTCTGGGAGCACCTGAGGGGATCCCATTGCCAGCTGTACATGCAGCATCGGGGAGCACAGGCTCCCCCTGCCACCGGTGTGTGTGCTAATGGGGAGCTACACCCCCACCCAGAACTGTAGTTACCCCTTCCTTCTGCCTTGAGCTCACGGGAGGTCCTCAGGCCTTGCTTCAGGTAGGAGTCGGCTTGCTCCCCTTCTCTCCCAGCTGCTCTCTAGCCTTGCCCTGGCTCTTCTGGGCAGGGCCCATCTTCTGCTGGTCCACAGTACTCCTCTGTCTCAGACACCCCGCAGGTGACCTGCTTGGCAAACAAGTGTGGTGGGGCCACACGACATGGGGCAAACGAAGACAGAACTCCCCTCCTGTCTGGCTCGTTTTTATCATGCCCGCGGCGTTCTTTCTTCGGAGCAGAACCAAGCTGGGCTCCAGTCTTCCCTCAGCTGGAGATGACAGGGACCAATGGTGGACTCTCAGCTAGCAGCATCCCAGGCCTCTGATGTGTTTGTTAATGGCGTGAGGGGAGGAGGGAGCTGGAGAACAGCCAGGTGCTGCTGTGAATGGTCATCAGCCCTTTGGGCTGTGTTCGAGAGCAACCACTCTCGAAGGCAGAGGCAGCTGGTTCTTAGCTCAGGCTGCTAGAGGCTCCTGCCCTAAGCTCCAGAGGGCCCAGGTTTGTGTTACCTCGAGAGGTGGTGGAATCTCCATTCCTAGAGGTTTTTAAGTCCCGGCTTGACAGAGCCCTGATTGGGATGATTTAATTGGGACTGGCCCTGCTTTGGGGAGGGGGTTGGACTTGATCTCCTGAGGTCTCTGCCAACCCTATGATTGTATGAATGGTCCCCAAGAGATACATGTGGCGGGGGGAGCAGGGGAGCAGAAGGACAAAACAAAAAGAGAATGGGGAGGTAAAGGCAGGGCCCATGCAGGGCTGCAGACAACCTGCCGTCCAAACCGTCCTGATCCCAGTGAAATAATCCTTTTGGAGCCTGTACCTGAAACCCAGCCCCAGCATTTGACCTGCACTTATTCACGTGTGACTTTCAATTGGACAGTGTGATTCACTGGGCTTTTGCCCTCCAGCCTGCAATGTGCTCTTCTCTCTGCAAGGGAGAGAGAGATGGTTGCTCTCCGATGCATCTTCCTAATTCTTAAAGAGAGCCGGAGCTCGCTAGAGCTATTTTCCTTCCTTCCCCCTGCACGAGCGCATTCAAATTGCAATAAACAAAGATCGGTGGCTTGGAATTCGAATATCCTTCCCCTGTTTTTTAAAAGACACTGAGAAGGAAAGAAAAATGTTGGGGCGGGGGGAAGAAAGGTGACTGCTATCCAGGGCTTTGTCTCAGCCCAGAACCTGCTTGGGCGCGCATGTATGTGTGTGTGGCTCACAGACAGTGAAATTGCACCCTAGAGTTATAAAGCAATTGTCTAGCTCAGCAGCCAAAATGAGCATGAAATGGTGCAGAAAGCAACTAAATAAAATTGGGTAAGGCAGATGCATGAAAATAATGACATCTATAGACTGTAGTCAGACGCGTGCTCAGACACACGGAGAGACAGATAAACTTTTATAACAGATCTGGCACTGCTTTTTATAGAAACGCTTAAAAATGTAAATGTGTTGAGTTTGTGAGGTTGTTGGGGTTTTTTAACAGAAAATGCATGCAGCGAGTGAGCAAGTCATTTACGACCCCGGCCTCCCCTCTCTTTCCGATTCCCATTCTGCTTTTCCCCTTTTTTGTTTTCAGATTTGGATTTTTATGCTCAGTCAAACATTGAAACGATAACCTTTGCAACTTCATTTCCCTTCTGCTGGGGCTGCACTGCAGACTCAGGGACCTCAGGGAGCGGGTGCTGGTTAGTACTGGCATGCAGGTCCAATGGCAGTTAAGTTTGTTAATTGAGTGAGGGGAGAAGGGAGCTGGAGAATAGCCAGGCACTGCTGTGAATGGTTATCAGCCCTTTGGGCTGTGTTCAGGAGTGATGGCTCTTGAAGACAGAGGGAGTGGGCTCTTGGCTCAGGCTGCAGAGGCTCCTGGCCTAAGCTCCAGAGGTCTCAGGTTTGAGCCTGCCTGTAGGCAGTTACAATTACTTTGTGCAGGGGGATGTGCAGCTGCCTTCAGCCCCCGGATGGGGGATTCCGAAAAGGATGGAGAGAGGCTGTTTTCAGTGGTGGCAGGAGGAGGAGCAAGATGCTTCAAGATAAGATACTGTCATTGCATGTTCACTCTTCTCCTGGGTTAGATCCACAGGGGATCTAAAATCCCATACAAGGGTAATGGGTAACTGTGCCAGCCCTGACTCTCCAGGTGGTCAGGAAGGATTGGGCTGGTGTTTGCCAGTACTTGGCTTTACAGGGGTAGGGGTAAGGTAGCTGAAGGGGTGGGGCCTTCACCTGCTGACCAAGATCTCATAGCTGTATGGGAGTCAGTGGAGTGGATTAACTGAAGATGAAGCTTGCGTGTGGGCTGATGCTAGGAACCCTGTCTTCTGTTTGTGTGTGTGAGAGGTGAACATCTGGTCTGGTGTGTGTATCTGACTCTGAGGTGTGTGTTGTGTGTGCACGCCAGGGTAGAAATCTGGTTCTATGTATGTGTCATGGACAAGAATCTGGTCCATTGCGTGCTTACAGTATGAGTGGAAATCCAGTTGTGTGTGTGTTTGGCCATGTGCGGTGGGGTGGGAATTTGGTTGTGTGAGTGACAGGTTATGGAGGAGAAGGGCTGGGCTCCTCCCCAGAGGTCATCAGTTCTTTTTTGGCAAAAAGGCCCAAATTTCTAGCCCCAGGTATAGTCCAGGTCCAGACTCCAGTAACAATAGTAATAAGTACATAGAAAGACTTCAGGCGCTGTTCACAAGGGTTGGGCTGACTGGGTTTGGCCCGTGGGCTGCCCGCCCACAGGTGGGTTACAGATTGTAACTAACAAAATCAATGGACCTGTGGGAAGTTCAGCGCCATTCATGGCATGAAATGAAAAACCCAAATCAATGCAGCTTGTTGTGTCTGCCTGCCCACCCCAGCCTGTGCAATGGCTTTGCTGAGCTCAGCCTGCCAGCGGCTACAGCCGCAGCTGAAGCTCATCGCTCAGCCTCGTAGGGGTGGGCACGTGGGCCATACTGCTGGGTGGCCCTTGCTACCAGGGGGCTGCTGTGCTGTGTGTTTTTGCTAGACGCTGATCTTAGCAGTGTCTAGGTACCTCCCGCACAGGTTGTTGGGCTAGGAGCTGTGTAACTTATGCAGTCCCTGCTGGCGTTCCTCCTACTTTTCTTGGTCTGTGTGCAGAATAAATTTTATGTGCAGCAAGGTATGTATAGATGCGCACCACCAGTGGAAACACACGCTGTCGGCTGTGGGTGCTCTGTTAATCAGCCGGGTGGCATATGACTCCCTCTTGGGTGGCCGCCCAAGTGCTCAGTTTACAGGGAACACTGGTCCCTGCCCCCATAGAGCTGTGTACCTCACTAGCCCCGTGACCATTGGCCAGCTGCTGTTGTTACTGTGGATCACTGCTGTGGACTCAGCTAGCTTCTTTTTTTTGCTTGTCTGTCTCACGGGTTGTGTCTGAGCCCTCTGGCGTCGCTTGCATAAACCTCTCAGCCCGTTTCCCCTCTCTGCAAGCACTCAATTGCTGTGCATCCAGTTCCTCAGACACAGTCAGTCACACATGCAAAAATGGAGGCCTGTTGATATGTACATATTTGGTCCTGATTGAATTTACCGTGTCATCAATAAACGCCCCCCCCCACTCCCAAAATAAGCCCATCCTGGTCCTTTCTCTTCCTGCCCCTAACTTTCTATTGAGCCCCTTGTGAAGGTTCACACTCCAGCTGCCTGGGAACCTTCAATCCTAACATGGCCCTGGCACCCTCCAGGGTTCCCTGCAAGCTGAACACTCGGGCAGCCACCTAGGAAAGATACAGGTGCCACCCAGCTGATTCGCAGAGTGCCCACTGCATCCACAGGCTACATCCACACAACAGCCTTGTTTCAAAATAGGCTATTCCGGAAGAGCCGGTTTGGAAGTATCGCGGCTACATGCAAAACTGCATTTTGAAACAGTGCTCAGTTATTTCGAAGCACAGCATCTACACACATAGCAGCTATTTCGAAACAGAGCCAATGGACGCACTCTAGCGTGTTTCGGAATAGGTGCTATTCTCTGTCCACTCTGCCCCCGTTTTGAAACAGCTGTTTTGAAATCGGCGCTGTTCCTCCTGCAGTGAGGTTTGCCCATTGCAGAATAACATGCCTGCTGTTCAGAATGTATTTCGAAATAGTGGTTGCATTGCGTAGACGCTAGCAAAGTTATTTCGCAATAGTGGCTATGAGCTTGGAATAACTTTGCTGTGTAGATGTAGCATGGGGGCAGCCCGTCTTTCTGTTTGTGGTGTACATCTGCACATGCCTTGGTGCACAGAACAAAATTTATTCCATCCATGGATGGGAAAGATGAGCGACAGCCCTGAGTCTCTCCCTTCATTAGCTCTGTGGAGGCATATATGTTTCCTGTCCTTGTCTGGCATTTCACACATGCTGCTGTGAGATCCCTCACAGGATGGGACTAAGGAGTTGATTTGATTGCCTTCCCTCCTGCCTCCCAGGAGGTACTTAGGTGGAAGTCAGGTTGCATTCTGCCATGCCAGCCAGCTCCTGCTTCCTGCCTTCCCCTCTCTCTGCACCCCCAGGCCTCAGGCTGGCACCGTGGTGCATTTTTACAGCCCTCTGTGGAATTTTCTCTGTAGCTGCTGGGTGCTGTTCCAGCGTGGTGGTGCCCCATGCCTTCTACCCCTCAGGGCTGCATTTCCCAGCCTCAGCAAAGAGTTGAAGCCACTGTGCTAATTCTGACTCAGGCAGCTGGCCACTCCTTGCGGCCCAGTGTGCTGCCTGGCTTAAGAATTGCTTTGACTTGGTTTGGTTAAAAATGGCCATGTCTGAGCTATTAAAAACTGGCCTGTTATTGGGAGGTTAAAAAAGTCAACTCAACCAGGCACTATTTTTGGACCGCCCAAAAATAAAAACAATCCGGGACCCTGTTTAAAAGCTTCGTCAGCTGCTTCTTGGTCAGTGGTGGGCTAAGAAACATTTTCCGTTTGCTTCATTAAGGCTGGGCCAATTTACACCATTGCTCCAGCTCTGGGAAGCAGTTAATTTGGACTCGGCGAGAGCCACAGCATGCCATTTCAGGGGAGGTGGTAATTTTGCCCCCGGGATTGGCAAGGAAGCATACCCGATGAAATGAACGGGCTTTGTAGGGTGCTGCCTGTGTACCTGAGAAAGTCAGGAATGCTCCATAGACATCAATGGACCAGATCATTAATGGGTATAAATCAGTGTTTCTCCACTGAAGTCCATAGGTCAGATCCCCAGGTGGTGTAAGTTAGTATAACTCCATTGCAGTCCATGGGATGGATCCTGGGTGGTGTAAATTGACCAAAGTTCCTTTAAAGGGGATGGAGCTAAGATGAATGAAGGGCTAGATCCTGTCTTAATTGAAGTCAATAGGCCAAATCCTCAGCTGGTGTCAGCCAACATAGCCCACTGACTTCACTGATAGGGGCTTAAGTAAGAGTAGGTCCTACATGCACCGGTGTATTGAAACTGTGGGCTGCTATCTCGGAAATGACAAACCCCTGGCAGTAGTTCCTCTCCTTCCGATTGTCTGCCATTCTGAGCTCACAGTTGGCATGCGGTGGTTGCAATTGTCACTTGCCGCTCTGATAATGAACATCGGAGGCAGAGTTCCTCCTTTATTTGCCCACAAGCCCCAGGCCTGGATTGTTCCCTTTCATGTTTGTTTGCATTCCAAGGCCTTGTAAAACTCCGGCTCTGATTTCCTGTTGTTCAGACCTCCCCCTCAGGTCCAGGTAAACTGCCTGAGTGTGTTGTCCGCTGTCTCCCAGCCAGATGCAAAGAGCACAGATTCCACTGGCTGCGCATAATTGCGCATTGTCTGCCCGCCCCCATAGCCAATGGCCTCGCAGCACCCAGGATGCAGCGTGAATGGTGTTTATCCGTGCCTTAGCTGCGCTCTCTGCTGAAGAGGTTCTCTTGGGACAGCTGCAGAGAATGAGATCTCTCCTGGGACACAGGCAAAGAGCTGTTCAGGTTGCCAGAGAACTCTGCCTTGGGCATGGGTGTAAATGAAGATCTGTGGCATTGATGACAGTAGAGTTATGTGGATGGAAAAACTGTGGAAGGTGAAAATCAAGGGTGGAGGAAAGAAATGAAGAAAAGACGTTGCTGTGCGCTGAGAGATGGTCTTTCCTCCGTGTCCTTACACCCTCTACGCTGATAGAATGGGGATGGGCGACCAGGAACAGTGGATGGGCCATGTGTGGCCTTCTTCATCTCAGTGGGCGGCAGCAGCCCGTGGCCCCCTGGGGCTCCACCTGCAGCCCAGTGGCTCCCCTGTGCACCCTCTCTCCCTCTCCTCTTGTACACAGGGCAACACAGCCCCATATTTAGCTGCTCCTTCCCCAGCTGAGGGAAATTGTCAATTTACAAAGTCCGTTTAAAAACATCCCAAAGAAGGGCCCTGTTGTGAAAACATGCCTGGGTTGTGGAACGAGGTTACTTATTTGCTATCCACTCACTAAACAGCTATTAGACCCAGGTCATCTGGGAGATTCAGAGCAAAGACGGATGCCCTTAAACACTACTACATTAGACTGCTATATTAACATTAGTATCCACTTTTGTTTCAAGTCAGGGCCATAACGTCCAGAATCAACAAGAAGTCCTGTGGCAGCTTATAGACTGATGAAGCGGGTCTTTGTCCACAAAAGCTTATGCTCCAAAAGATCGGTTAGTCTGTAAGTATCAGAGGGGTAGCTGTGTTAGTCTGCATCTTCAAAAACAACAAGAAGTTCTGTGGCACCTTACAGACTAACATATTTTGGTGCATAAGCTTTCGTGGGCAAAGACCCGTTTTGTCAGATGCAAGAAGCGGGTCTTTGCCCTTGAAAGCTTATGCTCCAAAATACCTGCTAATTTATGAGGTGCCACAGGACTTCTTGTTGGTTTTGAAGATACAGACTAACTCAGCTGCCCCTCTGATGTTCAACATCCAGAACGAAACTCGAGGGGTACACTGTGCTGACGGCTGCTGCCACTTCGTATTGCTTCTAATGTTGTTTCTTAAACGATGCTGTGCCGAATGCTGGTGTTCCATGAACATTTTGCAGGTTTGTCATGAGCGTTTGGAAAAATAATTCAAAGTTTGACCATAAATAACCATCGACTGATGATAACAATAATGGAAAATACTGAAACAATTGTATTTCTGCATCTCGCAAGAGCGGTGGTAGTTTGACGACGCAGCAAGGTGGACTAATATTGTGCAAGCCTCCCCCTCCTCTAATCTTCTTCCCCTGTCTATCCGGTGGGGTAGCAACTACCAGCGACGTGCAGCATGTGTACTACGCTGGTGTGGCGGTTACTCTGTCATTCAGCTGCTTGATGTCAGCCAGCACGCGTGTGGCGGGTGATGTTTTATTGAATTCATTATTTCCACCAATCCGAGTAAACAGAGTAAGTTAAATTTCTTTTAAAAAAAGTCAGAAGTGAGTGAAAATGCGACAGCTGAGGAACCAGCACCGTCAATGAGTTAAGCTTGTGGTTTTTTGTTTTATTTTGTTGGTCTGACAGCATGAAGAAAATTTTCATACTGAAAATGTTATTATTTGGTGTTCTGTAGCCTCGAAAAGTTTAAGAAGTTTAAGTTTAAGAAACACTGGTTTATGATGCTCTGAAACACAGATGTACTTCATTGGCTCAGTGGTTGTTCTGGTGTCACCAGCTTTGGAAATGGGACTCAGTGGCATGTTAATAAATGTGTTGGAGAGCCACCTTGACAGGGCCTCTATGAATGTTCTGCAGCAATCCACAGTGTATCACAGCTGAAGTTCTGAAGCACCCTGGGGACTGAGGGAGTTCTTTCCCCTCTCTGGAGTTACAGAAGTTCAGATTCTAGTCTTTTTACACCAATATATTCAAATGCAGCATGTGCGGCTGAATTGTGCATTCTGCCCTATGCACTGAGGTCTTCTGAGAGCCCGGCCACGGATTTGGATGCCTGAAAGGAGCTCTTGAAAACCTGTTCCCAGCTGTGGGCATGGAGACCTTCTGAAAATTCAAGCTATGAAGGGCAAAATATAACAATCAGATCTTGATTTCATCCTCCAAATCTCCAAATGCTTCACAGAATCCACCTATCTTCATTCCTTCCTTCTGGAACCTTTTCAGCCAGAAAGAGAATGCAGCCACTTCTGGATAGCAGCTGTTTAACAACACACAGCAATGCTGTACAGCTGTTTAAGCTGGGGGTGAAGAGTACTACAGGTTGAACCTCTCTCATCCAGCACCCTTGGGACCTGACCAGTGCTAGACAACAGGAGGCCAATATTGTCCAGCAGCATTACTAACACTACCACCGCCTACTGGGTTTTTAGAAGTCATTGAGGGGTAAATTACAGCTAAATAACAGCACAGAACACTGAGTGCCAGGACTGGTGGCTGGACACAAACTTCATGGGACCACGGGAAACTTGGCCACACCCATGATAAGTGGACACCGGCTAAGTAGAATCATGCTGGATCATGGAGTTTGCAGGATGAGGGAGTTCCGGATTAGAGAGGTTCAAGCTGTACGTGCAAAGGGGAAGTACAGGAGGAATTTTGTCAGGAAGTATGGGGTCGCTCAGCTTTTATCATTTCTTAGGTGAAAAAAAAAATCAGCAAATCTTCCCTGGCCGTTAGCAGCTTCTCTTATCTGAGAAATGGGTTAACTTCCAGCCGTAAGAACCAGAGGCACCAGTTTGGGATTTGCTTCAGCTTTTCTCTGCCTCCTTTGCTTTCTTTCTATGCCCAAATGCTGCTGCTCCTCCTTCCAGGAGGTTTCCCAGAAACAGCTGTGCTCACAGCAGTTTCACAGACACTGTGTTCCTGCCCCCAGAACTCAGAGAGGCTGGGCAGCCATCCATAGGTGCTGCAGCAGTGTGGGTGCTGGCAGTATTTATAACACGAGTCTGGGTCCCCTTCGGGGAGAGGTGCCTGTGAGCGAGAGCCGGGCTTGTGGGTGTGTGTAGCGAGGTGGAGGAGGATATGTTGCCAGCCTGTTGTAACAAAGCTGGGATCACAAATAAAGACACATTGACTATGTGAACTCCACACGCAGTCAAGCTGTGGGACTAGAACACTGTCTGCTCCTTTTTACCCTACTTGAGCAGAGACTGAGTGCTTTTGAGCAATCCTCTGTGTGTCCTGTCAAGGAGCAGCAACTCTGAAACGCCTCCAGGGCCTGATTCCCAGTTACACTGAGACCTTTTATGCCATGCTGGCATGTGACAATGACCTACTGCCAACACTTCTTGCACAGGGGCCTTCCCACCTAGTATAAGAGCTCTGTGTCAGATGCATCCCAGCTCCCAGTGTAGAGGGCATGGCAGGGCATGACCAGAGTGCACAGCATTATAGATAGCATTTACTCTCGGAGCCCAGAGGGGACTGGGAAATGAGAGTGGAAGTTAGAGCAGCTGCGTGGCTGCTCTAATTTACCCTTCAAGCCAGGCCCAGAGTACAGAGAGTGCTAAGGTAGCTTTGAAACTCACAGTGCAGAAACAGAGTAGCTGAGGATCAGGCTTGCAGTCAGCATGGGCCAGAGCACTGAAGCCCCAGATCCGTTTGCTTGGCAGGTGTGAGCTGTTGAAGGATTAGCTGTGGTTCGTGCTATGTCTGTGTCCTAGTTCCCACTCAGAGTACCTCTGCAAGGCAAACGTTGTACACAGCCTGTCCTGAGCCTTATTTGAGACCTGGCTTCAGCTGGCTCTCCAGCAGCGTGAGAGACCAAGACTGCAAGACAAGGCGAGGCCAGCAAGAGCTTTGCCTCATTGTCTGCAGCTTCTGCGTCAGGACAGTTCAGGGATATGCCTCCCTCACTCAGCTGCATTCCACCAGGCACAGTGAAAAACCAGCCACTCTGCTTTTCCAGGGAATCCTGGGAGCTTGGAGGCTGGAATTCAAGGCAGAGGTTTCAGCTGCTAACAAGCTGCTACCAGGGGAGACAGGACTTTAAATGGATCCCAAGAAGCCATAGCTTTGCTTTGGTTGGTGTCCAACAATGACCTTTACTCAGTAGCCTAGTGAGAAGAAACATGGCTTAGAGGTTAAGCAATGAGGTGGGGCTCAGGGGAGCTGGGTTTGGTGTCCATTCCTACCATGGACTCCCTTTGTGACCTTGGGCAAGTCACTTATATCTATCTATGCCTCAGATCCCCAGCTACCTAGTGGGTGAGCTCTCCACAGCAGAGACCATCCCTTACCATGGGAAGTACCTAGACCAAGGTTCTCCTAGGTGCTACAGTCCTACAAGAGTTAGGATAGTGAAATTTCCAGTCTTCTTGAGAGGGAGATTTGATTTGAGGGGGAAAAAAAACCAAAAACAACCAAAAACCCTGTGTTCACCCTGCTGCATGTATCAGTGCAAATGAATAAGCTAGGAGTGAGTCTGCCTAGAAATAGTGCCTTTGGTTGCCTGTATAATTATCCATATGGAAATCATCAGTACATCATGACTTGGCAGCAAATGATCCAATATGATGCCTTATTTCAAACCCGGCTTTCCGTTGACGTACGGTCTGCTCTTCGATGCTTAATATTCTAGCAGGAGCGAGTCTGAGCTGGTCTGGGCTTGGTGTGTGATTTTTGTAGTGCCATTAAAATCAGCAGAGTTGACTGAATTGATTCTCCTGAACTGATTCAGCCTCGCACCAGCCTAAGTAAGAAATGAAATTGACCTGTAGTGATTTGCTGACTTTATTATGAAGACAATGATTTCACTGGCGTGCTAGTAATTAACATCTGTAAACGGGGCTGAGATCCTCAGAGGAAAGGCTCTCTGGAAGTCTTAGGAATTGTCATGGTTACTATTCACACTTCCCTTTTTTATTGTGTATTTCATTGTGAAAAAGGTGAAGTCCTCTCTGTCTTGAAACAGAGCTAAGGACTCTCTATCCAGCCCCAGCCCTTCCAGGAGCTGTGGAGGAGGGAATGGTAGAAAGGGACTATTCATCATTTCAGTTATTTTATTAAGGGTACAGAGCGTGCTCAGCAGCGGTGGTGTGCTTTCAGAATTGTAAATACTGGCCTATCATTACATCAGTGGGGGTTTCAAAAAATGCTATGTGTAGCCTGCAGAAAGGGGCTGTATTGACAGACCTGAAGACAGGTGTCTCCTGCGTATCCCCAGCTATGTGTCTCTGAGCCCCCTCCGCCATCCCAGACAGCCACAACCCATCCAGTTCTGTGTGCCCCACAGGAGCAGTGGCTGTCTGTGTCCTATGGGGTGGTGCCTACATCACGATATGAAGTTCACCATGCACAGGGCTGAAACCTCCCAAACACAGTCGCCCATCAGCCATCAAGATGGGCCTGATGTTTGCAGCCAGACCTTCAGCCTGTGCAAATAGTTTCAGTGTAGCTCTTTCCACAGGCTTATCCAACCTGGGCTGGATTTGACATGGAGACCGAGGGTTGTATGTAAAACCCATGCCATGCAAGAGATCAGACTAGGTAGTCACCATCTCTGAGACACAAGACTTTCACTGCCTGCCTTCCCGATTCCCAGAGCCACCGGGCCTCCCGGATGCTACATTGAGCAGCACTGTGGTCTTTAAACCCATGTGAGGGTGATTCCCCAATGTGCTGCTTTTTCCTGAAAATCCTTGAATGATTCTGCCCAGGTAACAACTTCAAACTGCCCCAAGCTCACTCTCTCTGCAGCTCATACAGAGGACTTCCCTGTTGGCTCCTTGTGAAGCAGGGGTGAATGGTTTTGTTAGCAGGAAAAGAAACAGCTTCTATACCAGGGTGAGGGGTGGGGTAAAGTCCCAGGCAGGAAAGTGCCCTGTGGACTTTCAGTCAAGCCAGAGGGAACGCCTGAACTTGGATCCCTTAACTACTTCGTGGCGGTCTCATAAAGGCCGAAGGAAAAACAATAAACCGGGGCCTCCTTTTGGGGCTGGCTTCTCACTCCAGGCTGTGGGCAAAGGGACTGTGACATGGGAGGTAATGCAGGGAGAGCCTTCCCTCTCCTGTTGTGTCCGATCAGCGGAATGGAACAGGGCTGGCAGCTGCAGGCATGTCTGGGTTACAGCACGAGAGAGCCACCGGCTAGACAGTCACAGCACGTCCCCTCCTGTGGAATGGCAGGCCTCCCAGCCAAGAAGGGGGCACTCGGATGGGGCCGGAATAGTCAGGCCTAAATGCGTATTATGGCCAAGGAGGCGTTTAAGGAGCTGATGCCGGAGGGGGAGGAGGGCAAAGGGGGCAGTTGCCCCAGAGCCCCTTGTTTCAGACCTGTTTCAGATGGCCTGGAGCTCCAGCCATCGCCACTGCTACTTTTGCGGTGGTGGCAGCTGGAGCGCTGGGTCCTTTTGAAGTGCCACAACAGTGATGCGCCGCGCCAGCTGTACGTGGCTGTGAGGGAGTGTGTGGGGGGGTCCAGTGCTGCCGTCGGGGCACTGCTGACAGCTGACAGCCTTGGCCCTGTCCCTTCCGGGGCTGGAGCTATCCCTCAGCCTTGTCCCAGAGTCCACTGTGGCTGTCAGTCCCACTGCTCATCCTACCTGTCATGCCTCATAGGCGTGTGGAGCACGTGACCCTTTCTCGGGTGGCACCTTTGTACTGCACCATCGGCGTTCATACCATGGCAGCATCCCAGGATGAAACGTTCTGGCTCCATGTGTCTTGTCCCTGCTCGTGGAAGAGATGTTTCCCCACTCTCCCCCTTCTCCACTCATCCAGCGTCCCTGAAAGCAAAGTTCTTCAGCACTCTCAGAGACTCCTTGATGAACATGGTGTGTGACTGCAATTGCCACTGGTCCTGCCCTAGTGCAGTGTGGGACTGGATGGCCATTTGGGTCCTTTCCCGTCCAGTGGTACCCCCTTTCCCGCAGTGATACCCCCTTGGGTCGAAGGCCTGTTTTATTTGTGCTCTCCCGGATGAAATGCTGGCTCCTCCTGACCTCAGTGAGTCAGAAGGGACCACTGTGACCCTCCAGTCTGCCCTGCACATCACAGGCCACAAAACCTGTGGGTCTGTTGCTCTCTGCACCCACGTGCATAGCCTGGAATTAACGGGACCATTTGTTATTGTGTACATTTATTACAACGACAGTTAGGGCCAAGATTCCCATTCGTCTTTTCTATCTGTGGGTGGATTTATTTCATCCCTGTGCAGAATAAATTTTTCCACTCATGTGCAATTGTGCACCACCAGTAGAAACAAAAATCCTGGCTGGGGGCACTCTGCTAATCAGCTGGGCGGCATTTGAATTTCTCCTCAGCGGCTGCACAAGTCCTCGGTTGGGGCAGGGAGGGCATTAGTTCTCTTCCTGTTGGCCAAGCATCCCCATTGCACAAACCACCACCTGATCTGTCTGCCTCTGCAGAGAGGCCATAGAATGAATGCGTGATAGGGTATGTCTGTGCTACACAGTTATTTCAGAATAGTTTGTTCTGGAGTTGTTATTCCAAAATAAGCTATTCCAGAATAACACGTCTACACTACAGGGAACACCAAAATAAGGAAAACTTATTCTAAAATAGCGTGTCCACACACAATAAATACTCTATCTACTAAGCAAAGTTATTTCCAAATAAGCTTCAATTTTTCAGGGCTATCCCTCTAGCCCCTTTACCCTGTTTCTTTTCGCCCCTCATTGCTTTGTTGGGGTGGACGGAGACTGCCAATCTTGCTTTCTTTGGATGGGCCCATTAGAGACTGGCTTCACTAGGTTTCACAGTCCAGTGCTGCTCACCGCCGCGAGTGTCCCATCAGGCTAGAAGCGTGGTTTTGAGGGACGCTTCGGAAGTCCATGCAGATGTTAAAGCGAATTGGAGTTCATGTGTGTGTGGAAGGAGTGGTTTAAAGTGCACCCAGGAAACTAAATCAAAAGGCAGCTTCTTTCTGAAGCTGTGGCCAGTTGTGTTGACCATCACAGCCAGGGAATCAATCAATTTGCAGCAGCTGTGGATGGCTACATGAGCGTTAGCTGGCTACACATCTCTAATGGGGGAGGAGGCCCTGCTGGCATTTAAAGGGACCGAGTCATGTGAGATCCGTGACTTTTGTTTGTTGCTGAGCAGAGCCCGCCGCTGTTGTGTTGGAGAAGCCAAAGAGCTGGGAGTGTTACCGAAAGTATTTTTTTTTATCATCAGACTGTAGTCATATAATATTTACATGCGGCTCTTCCCAGAGTCCCAGTCATTGCTGATGTGTGTGGTTTTCTTCTAGGCTTGGTGCTTGGGGGGCCAGCAGAAAAGCTCTTGTACATTTCAGCAGGAATCAGGGGAAGTCCAAAGAGGACAGGGCTCCCTAGAGATGGGAGGAGGTACAGAAGGAAAAGCCAGATCCACACTGAGCCAATCCTAGTAATTTTCTCCTGACACAGCAGCCTGTAATAAGATTGCTAGGGGAAGTTCTGTCAAAAGTGGTGTGACAAAATCCCATCCCATTGATGCTGGGTGTGTGTGTGGGGTTGGGGGGGTCTGGGTTGTCAGCAGACACCTGCTGCTGAATTCTGAAGTAGTGTAAACGGGTGTAATTGAAGTCAGTGGAATTACAGTGGTTCACACTAGCTGAGGGGTTACCAGAGACTAGCCTTGGACTAGGTTAGGATCTGAAAAGTCATCTGACAAAGTATCGGAGGGGTCGTGATGTTAGTCTGTATCCGCAAAAACAACAAGTCCTGTAGTATCTTGCAGACATACAGATTTTTTGGAGTGTGAGCTTTCATGGGCAGAAATGCATCTGACAAAGCGGGTCTGCCCACAAAAGTTTACACTCCAAAAAATCTGTTAGTCTATAACGTGCCACAGGACTTGTTGTGTTCTCATCTGACAAAGGTTACCTGTACCTGCTGTACATGGGTACTAGAGAGGCAAGGTGGGTGAGACAATATATTTTATCGCACCAGTTTCTGCCACTGAATGAGACAGGCTTTCAGACGGCACACAGCTCTCCTTCAAGGTTGGGACTTCAGGCCTGGGTCTGTTTCATCTGCTGGCCCAGTAACCTCTATTACCTCACCCACCTTGTCTTGTTGGTATCCCAGGAGCAACATGGCTTTAACAACGCTGCGCACAAAGTAAGAGGGTACTGATGTCTTGGTGACTTCTGGCTTCCAATTCACACCGTTGTGTGGGGAGAAAGGTTTTGTGTCTAATAAGCAATCACAGGCGCTACTTAGTAAGTGAAACTTACATTACAGTGAGAAATTACAAACAGGAATCCTTTATTACTGGGTAAAGTGGGTTGTGTTTGCTTTTGCCATCCATTACATTTCCTGAGACTTGCTCAGATTTTGGTGGGTTTTGGATTTTTTAACTTTATTTTTTAAAATGCCACTTCCTCTTACGGACGCTGCCAGTTATGCAAGCGTCATTTTGTTGTTTTCCTTAGTAGTTTAAAGGGACGCCGCCAACCTTTAAAAAAAAATCACACAAATGAGGGCAATTTTAAAGTGAAAACCCTGCTATTGTGGCAAATAATACTGAAGATTACCATAACCAAGAGAGATTAGAGAAGAAAAACGTATTATTCCTCTTTTATATCCCATTGTTTACTTAGTGCGTTTGACAGCACTTAGTGTGTAGTCAGTTTTAATGTTTCCTGTGTGTAGTCAGTTATACTAGGCTGCTGCAAACAGGTAGGGAGGTGTGTGCTTAGTTTTACATGTGTGATAAACCATTGGAATAAATGGGACTATTTACACAGGCTGAATCTTTCTAGCCCAGAGCGCTCTGGTCTGGCGACATCTGTGGGCCAACATGATTTTAGTTAGCCGGATGTCCACTCATCATGGGTGTGGCCAAGTTTCCCATGTTCCCATAAAGTTTGTTTCCAGCCACCAGTCCTGGCTGTCAGTGTTCTGTGCTGTTATTCAGCTGTAATTTACCCCTAAATGTCTTCTAAGAGCCCAGTAAACAGTGGAAGCGTTGGTAATGTGCTAGAAAATATCGACCTCTTGTGGTTTGTCAAAATCTCTGATTCAGCACCAGTCAGGTCCTCAGTGTGCCGGACTGGAGAGGTTCAACCTATATACCTAAATCTTTGCAGGATTAAAGCTATGCTTTCCTCTGTTATTTGGCTGGGTCTTTCAAACAGCAGCACAGGAAAAATCAGTCCAAAGGAGATGAAAATGTCATTGCAGCCCCCCACACCCCCACCTCAAGTTGTGAAGGGAGATTGGTGCACAAGTGTAGCAGTTGGCTTGGAACTACTTTTAAGTTTTCTTTCTTTGTGTGTTAAGGGACAAGATTTCAAGCTGCCGCTGTCCCTTTAAAAGGAAAATAAATGTGAGCCATTGCATAGGTGTGTATTATGTCAGAGGTCTGACCCACAGCGAGCAGTGTAGTTTGTAACTCGGAAAGGTGCTAACCCTTTAAGTCCAGCAGCAAGAGTCCCTTCCTGGTGGAGCAGAAATTCATGGCGCATTGTGTGCTTTTGCAATGAGTGCCATAAACCTCATTTGTCCTGGTGCATGTGTGTGGGCGAGCGGGAGAGTATGTTGTAATATTCATTTCCTTTTGTGTGGGTGCACGTCTGAGATTTTGGGTGGGGGGGGTGTTGGACTCGTTTAGTTTGGTTGGTATGTGGGTGAGAGAGAGTGAAAACTTCCTACTCTGGTGTCTGCAACGAAGGGTCCTGTGGCACCTTATAGACTAAGAAAAGTTTTGAGCATGAGCTTTCGTGAGACTCTGTGCTCACGAAAGCTCATGCTCAGAACTTTTCTGTTAGTCTATAAGGTGCCACAGGACCCTTCATTGCTGTTACAGATCCAGACTAACATGGCTACCCCTCTGATACTACTCTGGTGCCTGTAATCTGAAAGCACAAGGGAGAGAGATGTCCTCAAATGATCACCAATGATAACCACCCCGACCTTTCTTTTACAACAGCAAGAGGGGAAAAGGCTGTGTATGGCCTTTGGAGAGAGGAAAGGGAGAGTGTCACGCCCTATGCTGTAGCAACCTGTCAGAAATGGACTCCATGACAGAGAGGCTCTGGTCCCAAATGCTGAGTGCAGGCTGCGTCTGGCCTGATCCTTTGCTCTGGCCTGAAGCAGGAGTCACTCAGCTGCAGCAGAGCCAAGGTGAGAGTTGAATCAGGTGGAGGGGACTGTGTCTCTTTTACACTCTCTAAGCACTGGCTTGTCAGGCCAATGCAATATGATAGAGTCTACCCGAGCCCTGGGATTCTCTGAATGCCTCATGGGCTCCATCCCGTCTCTGTGGGACTCAAAGATGGGGTGCATGAGCCCTGCCCGCACTTGCAGACCCTCTGCCTGGCCCAGGGTGCTCTGTACTGCCCTGCTGGGTCTGTGCACTCTGCAGCTGGCTCACTGAAGGTTCTGGAGAAGGCTATTTGAGCTAGGTAGGTGATCTGTCTGCTCCTTTACATAAGAGCTGGGCCTTGCCGCTCAGCTGTTTGTACTCTGCAGGAGCAGGGAAAAGATTTTCTGGTTGACCTGCGTCCCAGGCAGGAGCAGCCTGGCCAGGAAATAGTGCCACCCAGCCAGGCCTACCAATGCAGCCAGTGGTTGCCATGACATTGCAGCTGGCTGTGGGGCCTCTTGGGTCCTTCTACCCACCTCTGGGTGGGAGGTGAATTAATCACAAATGGGGGTTTGCAGCTTGGTAACTGGGTGGGATGTGACTAAGGGAGGGGGATTATTTAGTGAGAAAGGCTCGCTTAAGGTATGGCGGGATGAAAGTCAGCAAGCCGTAGTCCTGCTAACCTTTTCCATTCATGTGCAGAATAATTTTTTTCTATGTGCACCCAGGCATCTGTGAATGTGCACCACCAGTACAAACAAAAAACCCAGCTGTGGGTGCTCTGCTAGTTAGTTGAGTGGCATTTGAATCTCTCTAGAGCGGCACTTACAGGGATAGAAACAGAGAGAAAGCTGTGCTACTCTATGTACTATCAAAACAAAAAAGCAGTTCCATAGCACTTTAAAGACTAAGGTCTGTTCTGGTATGGCTGTGATCTGAAGAAGTGAGTCTGTCCCATGAAAGCTCATTACCTAATAAATTATTTTGTTAGTCTTTAAAGTGCTACTGGGCTGCTTTTTTGTTTTGATACTTACAGGGATGTTTAGGTTGGATATCCAATCAACTTTCTGGACAAAGAGAGATGTCAGGCTGCAGGACCATCTTGCAATGGTTGGGGCAGGAAACCCATCACTCAGCACATTTCAGACTAGACTGAGCCAGTGTTCCCTGTAAGCTGAGCAGTTGGACGGTCACCTGTGAGAGAGTCAAATGCTGCCCAGCTGATTAGGAGACTGCCCACAGTTCCCACAGCTGGCAGCAGGTATTCTACTGGGGGTGTACATCTGTGCATGCCTTGGTTCATATAACAGAATTTATTCTGCACACTGGTAGAAAAAATAGCAGGAACATTGGACTGAGCAAAACAATTTAAAAAAAAAAGTCCTGCTCTGGCAGGGGAGCTAAACTAATAGGCCTTGTCTTCTGCGAACCTTTAATAAATTGTATTGCTTTATCTGCTCGATAACAATTACCATATCTCCTTGAAGTAGATATTGGTTATACAGTCTGAGGAAAGCCCTCATTATCTCTAGAGTGAATAAGTTTCTTTATCAACCGCTGGAAAGTAAAACCCATTAGACCTATCCCTATGATAGTGAGATAGAATGATCTAAAGAGCTGAGAAAAATGGTTAGCATTTGGTCATGGGTCTACATCTGTGTGGCCTTGGGCAAGTCACCTCACCCCTGGTGCTTGGCTTTCACTTTCTGGAAGATCAAGATTGCCTGCCTCCTTTGCAGGGGATTGTAAGGGTTAGTTAGTTCATGACTGGGAAGTGCTTTAAACATGTATATTACTGTAGCATCCGCACTGCTTGCCTAGGCTGGCCTTGAGCTTGCTGCTGCCTCAGTTTCCCAGGGGGGCTTCTCATTAATTAACAGAGGTTGTCATGGGTCCAGTGTCAACCTTCCTTCTTTGTGTTTGGTTTATTAATATAAAATTCAAAGGGAACTTAGAACTCCCTGGGGAAGCTTTTCCTTCATACCACTTATTCCCTAAATTTCAGTCTTTCTTGTGGTTACTGGCTCTGCTGTCTTCTGAAAGCTTCCTACTTGGAAAGATCCAAGTCCTTTTCTTCCTGGCCCTTCCACAACTGCCTTGTGACTGTTTTCTCTGCTCAGGTTGCCTCCCTCATCTATACCCCCAAGGCCTGATTTAATCACAGGAGGAATCACCTGTCACATGGTAGCCTTCATTCTCTTTACCTGGTAGCATCTCGCAGGTGGGGTTGGACCCATCTCCACTTATGGAGGCCAGCTATTCTGTGATCATTCTTAATATTATTATCCATAAGGGGCTGATTATTAAAAGCTTGTGCATGAGACAGAGTTGCCAAAGCTGCCTTAACTGGGACTACTCTTTAGCTTCCATTCATAGGGAGGAAATTAAAGGTGAATTAGAAAATGGTGTTTTAGACTGTGGAATAGCCTCCCGTCAGTGAAGGATGAGACTGAAACACAACAACTTGATACATTTAAATCTGAACTGGGGAATGTACCAGGAGGACAATATTGTGTTAGTTCAGACTGCTGAGTAGTAATTAGCTGGTTTGTGTAATGGCTAATTTCTGTTTGGTTAGGGTGGAATTCATTCAGTTCTTGTGGTTGCATACAATGCTTTCTGATTCATTGAATGCCACATACGGGGGTCTAAGTAGTGCAGGGCATTTTGTGTAGGTTTTGTGCCCTGGGGTGAATTTTGTCCAGCTTCTAAACCATAGAGGTGTCCATTTGCTTGGCTTTAAAAAAAAAAAAAAAGCCAAAAGTAAAAAAAGAATATCCTCCCCAACCAACGGTATCCTTTTTGCAATTGGTAGGGTGGTTGTCAATCACTGAAGTTAGAACTCTGGGCCTGCCTTTTCGGTCCCACTATTGCAATCATTACTGTTAGATCCCCCCGCTGTTGGCTGCTGTTGCGTCTTTCCATCCATTCTGGGAGCAGGTGGTGGCTGGGCCCCTTTCTGAAAAAGGCAAGTCACAAAAGTTGGATGCTTTTCAATCAAATTTGAGATATGTTAGTTAAAACAGGCATGTCCAGGTTGTTAATCCTTCCTAGAGCAGAGTGGAAAAAACGAGATGAAATGGTGCAGAAAATGCTGGTGAAAACTTTGATAGTTTTTAGCTGAAAATGTGAAAATATTCCTTGACATTTTAAAATGTTCAACAAGCTACAGGAATTCATAAGCTTCTGAAGTATCAAAAATTTACTCTAACCCTAATATAATCCTTATTTTATTAATTTAAGAATAAATTATAATTGTGTTTCTAACCAGATCAGGTAAAGTGCTGTTAGTTTTACTGCCATAGAAAGATCCCACTCTGGCCAAATTGTGAGGAACGTATAAGGAATGTGCCAGAATGTCCTTAATGTGGATATGAGCCATTGAGAAATTTTGTATGAAACGGTGTAACTAACCAATCCTTGAGTAACCTGCTGTCAGTCTGCTCCTCTTTCTTACCAGCAAGGGGAGACAATGTGACCTGGCTTTTGAAGATAATTGCAAATCTTCTGAAGAAGTGGTGTAAAAAGTTAAATCTGATTAGTCCATAATCAGTCCCTTCTGGCGCATTTTGGTAAAAACCTGGCATGTTTTGTGTACAAAAGAAGCAAGCGACTCATAAAACCCTCTCATCTGTGGGGGAATCAGGAAATTAGCTCATGGGTCTTGTAAAAGAAAGAAGCCAACATGTTACTTATAATTAAATAAACTTTCCTGTACAGTAATGAGATGAGGATTCCTTAAGGTGTGTCTCGCTGGGAATGAAAACAATCTCTGTCTGCTGAGAGGAAGGTGGTAATTCCTCTCTCAGTGAAGATGACCACTGAGGTTCAGAGTTAATGTTCTATGTTGCTTTGCAAGAGATTAGGATATCAGACTGGGTAACTTGTTCTGACTTCTCTTAGGATACGTCTGCACTAGCCCAGAAGACTGACCTGCTCAGGGTCGATCTTCCGGGGTTCGATTTTCACATCTGATATGGATGCATGAAATTGACCTCTCAGTCAGATGCAAGGAATAAGGGAGGTTGGTGGGAGAAGCTCTCTCGTTGACCTTCGCCAGTATAGACAGCCAAGTTTGCTGTGCACAGATACGTTGATTTGAGCTATGCAGTTGCCATAGCTAGCTAGATTTGCATATCTGCAGTTAACTTCCTTTGCCTAGCATAGGCATAGCCTGAGGCGTGTAGTTATTTCCATAGATTGATCATCAGTGATCCTTAAGGATGTCTGGGAGGTGCAGATCATCTCTGAAAGGAGGCAGTTGCAACAAGAAACTTGTTTGTATCTGTATCAGAGAACCTCAGACATAGGTGGTGCAGAAGCTCAGTGCAGTTAGTTTGCTTTATACCTGCTAAAATTCTGGTCCACTGTTATCCTTACAATACTCCTGGGAGGCAGAGAAGTATTGTTACCATTTGTTGGTGGGAACAAAGGTGCCAAGAGATTAAGTTACTTGCCCAAGGTCTTAGAGGAAGTCTGTGGCAGAGGCGTGGGCAGAGGCCCAGGTCTTGGAAGTCCTAGTCCAATGCATTAGCTCCTAAACCTTCCACTGAGGGTTAGGCTCCCACCTCTCTGAACGTTTGTCCCTCTGTTTCTATCTGGGATCTGTTCATTTCTGAAATTGTCATCACTGCTGTTAGGGGTCAGCAACCCTCGGCACGGGTGCCAAGAGGGGCATGCGAGCCGATTTCCATCAGCATGTAAGGCAGGAGCTCAGCCCCCACTTCCCCTCCCACTACATCCGGGAGCTTTCTCCAAGCCATCCACCTGTGGATTAACAAAAGACCAGCCAGTGCTACCAACCACCACCTGAATGGTAAAGTGCTGCACCTTTATTTATGAATGAAGCTGTTGTAAGTAGGACTACTAGCGACTCTAAAAGCATCACTGACACTTGGACTGTACACAGAGGTCAAAAGGTCAAATTCCGGCACGCCACCAGTCAAGTGCATCGTTACCATCTTTATTGTTATGCCCTCCTGCCCACGGGCTGCTGTTGGTTCTTCCCATCCGATGTGCAAAACCTTGGGAGGTGGGCACCCTTCTGGGAAAGGCCAGGCCTAGTAATCAGCTCTCACGAAAGGATTTCAGGTCTTAAGGCAATGAAGGGTTTTCCCAAACCTCAGTATTTTCAATGCCTGCTGAGCAACTAGCTTGGAATTTTGACTGCCTTGGTAAATCATGTGTTCCTGTAGCACTGGGCTTGTTAAGTAGCGTTTGGAGAAGGAGAGTAAAGGGTTCTGGTCATAGATTTGCAGCTGAGTTGCTCATGCAAGCCACTTAGTTGCTCTATGCCTCAGTGTCCCCTTCTGTAAAACGAGGGTGGTACTATGTGCCTGCCCCACAGAGGGATACGGGCTTTGGTGCAAAAGTGGTTGGTAAAACTTTTGCAAGCTTCCACGCCTCCTTGCCTGACCTGTTGGTACAACATGCCTCTCAGCTGCTCTTTTCCAGGGTAATGGGATGGCTACGAACCAGAAGCAGGGACATCCCAGGAGGGTAGGACAGGAGAAAAGTAGGAGCAGGTCAAGAGTCTCTGTAGCTTCTCAAACTGCTCCTTCCTTGGCTGAAAACTCATGTGCTGCACCTCCTAGAGGGTCTCTTGCCATTCAGGAAATGAACCAGTTTCCCAGAGATGTCCAGCCGGGGGATTAGCACATGCCTGGGAGTTAAAGTCGTCACCGATAGGGTTCCACTGAGCTGAATCACATGATGAAACGCCTATAACACACTAGCTGCTGTTTTGCCATGACAAGTGTGACATGAACTGAGCTCTTGGAGCTATTTAAAGTAACCTATAAATAAGCCTGGCTGGCTCCATTTGGGTCAGTGAGTAGGTGGGAGGTTGTTTGAGGCAGCCACATGAAACCCTTCATGCATGGGCTTGTTGTTCTTGGTATGGGCTGTAAGGATGTTGTAACCTATGGGGAACCCTGGAATGCTTTGTACTTTGCTTGTGCTTTCTGTGCAAAGCTCTCAAACCTTCCCAGTTGCCAATGAAACACAGAATGTTAGCACTGGAAGGGACCTCAAGAGGTCATCAAGTCCAGTCCCCTGCCCTCATCGCAGGACCAAGCACCATCTAATCATCCCCGTTAGGTGTCTAACTTACCTGCTTTTAAATATCTCCAGTGAGGGAGATTCTGCAACTTCCCTTGGTAGTTCGTGACATCGTTGGTCATTATTCCTTGGGGCAGTCAGGAAAGTGGGGCATGGGGATTTTAAAAGACTTGCCTGAAGTCATACGCTGGATTAACATCAGACCACAGAACAAACCCTGAATCCTGTCTGGATACAGCTAGAAACTTGTTGTAACACAGCCCTTGATAACAATGGTGGGAATGTTCCTGTGGTCCCCTCCGGGCACATACCAGCCCACTAGTGCCAAAGAAGATGACGAAATACCTGTTGTGGTTGATGGAGGAGCACTGACAGAGAAGTTACATTTCCACCTACTGAGCCCTTTGCATGAAAACCAATCTATCTTTCAATCCACCGATGGTGCCTCTGGAGTTCTCATATCAAGGCAGGGGAAAAAGCACTAAACACCGCACGAGGAGAGCAACAGTATATTGAGAACAGGTGAAGATGTAGATAGCAAAGAGTGGAAGATGGAGTGTTCAGGGAGCTCCAAATGGGGGGGGGTCTTGGGTTACATGTGAGGAAAGGAACATGTTGGCTGAACTGGAAGATTCATATTCCTGTTGGGAAGGAATAAGACCTTGTCATAGTCTCCCAAAGGAAGTCAGAGGATCAATAGTACTCAACACATTTAAATAATGCTAGAAAAAGTGCTGTACTAGCTGGTATGAAAATGGTCACTAGATGATCTTCTCTACTTTGGGAACTCCTGTGTCCCCCATCACGGCAGAATGTGAGCACCTTGCCAATTGCAACACGTTTATCTTCACGTTACCCCTGCGAGACAGGGGAGAACTGTTTTGTTCCATGATACAGATAGAGAACAGTGGCAAAGATGAATGGCTGAACTACGGTGGCCCAGAAAGATTGTGGCATGGCCCAAGCTGGTTCCCCAACCCTGGGTGATCTTTCTCTTTCCAGAGCATCACCATCTTCAATTGCTGGGTCACGTGCTTTTGTGTCATTTTCAGACTTTAGACTTGACTCCTCTTAGATTTAGATTCAAATCCAGATAGCATGGTATGCCCCGGCTGTTCGTTTATTTAAGATGAACTTAAAAATCTGCTGAGCAGATGGAAAAAATAGTAATAAAAGAAATGTTGGTGTGTGCTGTGTGGATTAGTCAAGAATCCTCATTGGATTCCTTAGAAGGGAGGGTTCTGTGCTTGGAACGTCAGCACCAGCTTGTGTGGTGGCATTTTCCCTTGTTCTAATACCGCTTTGGGGCCTGAGCTTTGTTCTGCAATTGTATGTTTGTTTGACTTTATGCTGGCTTGAGTCCTTTTTCCAGAATATTGCTCTTGCTTTCCACAGGTGCTTTCAGCGTGGAAGCTTCCTGGCATTCAGACAGGTCATATCAGTGCTCCCTATAATTTTTTCTGTTGGTGGAATAAAGTTTGTTATGTGCACCAAGGCATGTGCGGATGGGATGGGAAAAATTAGAGGGAGCGTTGTTAATGAGGAACACGTACCATCTAAATGGACCAGGAAGACAAAGGCTGGGAATAGGAAAGATTGTTAAACCCGTTTTACAGGCTAGGAACTCTGGCACAGAGATTAAGTGACTTGCCCAAGGTCACAAAGGGAATCTGTGGCAAAGCCGGGAGTTAAATATTGATCTCCTGAGCTGAGCAACCAGACCATCATTCCTCTGCCAAAAGATTTCTCTTTACTTTGGATGAACCCAGAGAATGATAGTAGAAGATCTGCCTTTGCTCTTTGGAGAAGCAGGAGCATTCAGACACTGAGGCTTTGTGGGGATGTATAGTCCTCACTCCTGTCTTAGTAGACATGAACTCTCACAGATTAGTAGGAAAAACCAAGGTATTTTTCATAATTAAACAGGAAGCAGAAGCTCATTATTTATAATATTCTCATCTAAGTTAAGCTGAATATTCCTTTTTTACTAAATTGCTTCCTTTGCCACTTATGCATGAGTTTTATTATTGTTTTCTTGTCACTGAAATTTCAGCATTTATGCTTTTGAATGCAGGACTATGCGTGCTGGTTCGTTGTTGTAGGGTTGCTGACGACAACTGACCTGTATGTATTGCTATTGTAGAGTCTCTCCTTCATGCTTGGTGATCAGTGTTCATTAGCTGTTGCTCTTGGACGGTTGGTGGTAAAGATTGGTTTGTTACTGAAGAATGTCTCACCCTGCTTTTTTTTATTATTATTGTAAGGTGATCCAGATGTTAGCTAGTGCACATGAGCTTGTTGTAGGGTTACTCATGAATGGTTGGCAGGGCACGCATATTTGTTATTGTAGGGTCTCATGGATGCTTGCTGCTAAACTCTGGTTTGTTGTTGTAGGGTCTCACGGATGCTTGCTGCTAAACTCTGGTTTGCTATTGTAGGGTCTCACGGATGCTTGCTGCTAAACTCTGGTTTGCTATTGTAGGGTCTCACGGATGCTTGCTGCTAAACTCTGGTTTGCTATTGTAGGGTTGCATGTGAATACTGGTTACGCTGGTTTGTTATGATAGGAATGGTTATAAGAACTGAGCTAACAGGAACCTATTATTTTAAAAACACAAAATTGTGCATAGACTTAGTGAACAGAAAGAAGTCAAAAGGTTGGTCAAATTTTGGGCCAGTCACTTTACAAGAGTGTCATTTTGACAAAGCTGATGCCTTTTGTGGAGCTCTATAGATTGCTTGAGCTTCCCTTGCGTACTGTGTCCAGAGGAGCGAGCTGTTCAGAAACAGCGGGGCTCTTGGCTTTGCTCCCATATAGCATGGGGGAGAGGGGCCCACTGCAAAGGTCAGATTAAAGTTCAGAGCTCTAGGCTGTTGGATAGGGGGGAGGGAGGGAGGTGGTTAGTGGGGTATTTCCCTGAACTGCCCCAGGTGCGGGTGAGATATGAGTCTGACCTGAGGCAGGGAGATGTCTTTGCTGCACACTGAGCTGGAGGTTGGGGTTCATTGGAAGCAGACACAGCAGAGGAGAAGCTCGTCAGTTTCTCAGGGCGGGGGCGGGGGGGATGTGATTTTAGTTGAGCAACTTTCTCCAGTTGCAGCTCTTGTGGTGTAATCCCTGGCGGGCCAAGCCATGGGCTGATGACATCATCCCAATGCCACGATGAAGTCAGTGTGAAGTAGACAGGGATGCTTCCTGTGTGCCTGTGTTCCATGGCGCAGCCTCGCACGATGCAGGACGGGCATTTCACAGTTAGCGTCGGCTGGGGACGCAGCACCCTGGCCAGCTAACTCTCCATCCTCTGCTTAGCAAACATATCCCTCCGGCCAAAGGAGGCAGGATCTAGCTCCTGGGACAGACGGAGGGTGCTGTGATGCAGCCGGCATGTGGGGATGGGGACTGTGAAGTGTTCAGGGATCCAAGCTCTGCTTAATGCTAATCCCTGCCCTCCTGCCAGGGAGCGCTTAGCAGGAAGAGGTAGCAGCAGGAGGGCCAGGCAGAGATCCCATTGAAGGGTGTGGGGGAAACAGCCCAGAGACTGGGAGCAAGATGCAGCCCGAGAGAGATTCCTTGCCCCCCTCCTGGGTGCACATGAGGCAGACACTGCAATGTTAGAAGCATCTGGCTGTATTCCAACACCAGATGGATGTTCGCTTCCACTCTGTGGACCTCCTGTGAAAATGTCGAGCTCTCACTCTGCAGCCGCACAGCCTGGTTAGATGCAAGGTATTGCCTTCACCCCAGGCTGTATCTATTCAGGGAGCGGCAGGCGGCTGGAGGAGGGTGAACAGGTGGGGCGGCTGTGCTCAGCGAAGGGTGTTGCACAACTTTGCTGTGTGTGCATATTGTCCTACAATAGGCACTGTTAGCTCATAGCAATGGCACGTTTTCCTGTGGGTTTCCAGGGACTGTGTACAGCAAATATGTCTCTGCGGCATCAATGTTTTAGGGCAAACACCAAATGGAGGAATCAGATGGCATCAGTGTTGACATGAACACGGAGCCTCTGTAACGCAGCCAGCCCTTGGAGTCTTTCTTGTGTGTTCTAGGCTAGTGGGTGTTCGATGAGGTGAAAAGCCCACAAGAGGGATCCTGTCTCAACCTAGACTCTGAGCCGGATCCTTTAAGGTGCTGGGTCCCTTGAGAGGGGACAGCTGCCCTCAGTATCCATGGAGTGTCATTTTCACCTGCAAAGCACATGATGGTTTGAAACCAGGCCCTCAAAGTCAAAGCCAAGCTAGTGCATTCTAATAATTAATAAGGACTGAACTTCAGAGTATGTTACAAATGTGAACTAATTAGCTGCAGAGGAGGAGGTCAGGACAGATAATGATCCCTACTTGGCAGACAGGGAAGCTGAGGCAGGGGGTGAGACAGTTGCTCATGATGTCTAGGATTGTTAATGTCAGAGCTGGGATTAAAACCTATGGGCCAAATTCTCCTCTCTTTGATGCCTGTGCTTTACACGCACAGGGCTCCTGATATCAGGGGTTTAAATCCCAACAAGGTTAACTCACGCCTGTCTTTCTGAGGTAAATAAATTGAGATCCATGCAATTTAAAGTTTGAGGATCTGACAGATGTTGGTTATGTTGGCTTGGGGCATTACCAATCCAGTGTCACATCGGTAGGAGTGAGGGATTGCTTTTCCTCCTTGGGCAAATATTCTCTTGCTGCAGGCTCAGTGCCTGTCCTTTTCTCCCACTCCACTCCTGAAGTAGCTGGAATTCAGAGTTATTACATGTATGTGAAAGGCTCTACAGGCACCATCAGGCCCTAACTGGCGTCAGACAGAGAATTTGCTGGACCACGGATGGTCAATATTTTCTAGCACATTTCTAACACATCCACCGCTTACTGGGCTGTTAGGAGGCGCTCAGAGGTAAATTACAGCCAAATAACAGCACAGAGCACAGAAAACCAGGATTGGTGGCTAGAAACAAACTTTATGGGACTGTGGGAAACACCCATGATAAGTGGTTGTCCAGCTAAATCATGCCGGATTACAGATGTTGCTGGACCAGAGATTGCCAGATTAGAGAGTTTCAACCTGTACATGAATGAGTTTATGAATATGTATCAGAGGGATAGCTGGGTAAGTCTGTATCCACAGAAACAACGAGAAGTCTCGTGGCACCTTATAGACTATCAGGTTTATTGGAGCATAAGCTTTTGTGGGCAAAGACCCACTTCATCAGATGCGTCTGATGAGGCGAGTCTTTGCCCATGAAAACTCAGGTTCCCGTAAATCTGTTGGTCTGTACGGTGCCACAGGACTGCTCGTTTTGTTAAGATACTTTAGGCCAGTAGCTCCCAAACTTTTCGGCATCATGCCCCCCCTTTTTGATTTTTGAGAAACCCCTTACGCCCCCTCACCTCTTCTTTACCATCATCCAACCCCCTCTTTTAAGAGAAAATTCCGTTTGTGATTTAAAGTAAATGAAATCTTGGTATAAAAATGTGATTTAAAATTAAAACTAAGCACAAATAGTTTTTCTTTGCCCAAAAATGTAATAAAAACATTCTTTAACATCAGAAGCAGCAGAAACAGATGAATTTAATGTGAAAGATGGTGCTGCATTTTCTTCATAAGTCGGGAAGTCCTAGGAGACCGACGACAGACTATCTGGGCTAACAGCACAGGCCCCACTTTGTGGGTGTCTGGTGCAGCCCAAGCTGGCCAGCTGCTTGAGCCCTGTGCTGCCAGGGCTGCCCGCCGGAGCCCCTCCCCTCTCCCAAAGCCAAGCACCGCCTGCCCCCATCTAACCCCATCCTCCTCTTCTCCCCCACCCACCCACACTCACTCACCTTTGCAGGAAGCAGCTAGCTCCACGTGGGTCTTTGCCAGCTAACTGCTTTTTCTAGCGGCTGAGCCGTGTCGCCCATGTGAAATGGCAGGATCTGCGAGCTGGAAGCAAAGGCTGGCTCTTTCTTGGGTGGAGGGGGAAAGATGAAGGGGCTGGGTCGCCTCTTGCCCCCCCTGGAATTTCTTCACGCCCCCCCCAGTGGGGCACACCCATGAGTTTGGGAAACCATGCTTTGGGCACACAATAACAATCAGATATTGCGTGGTGCATTTATTTCTAAAGCCCCTTTTGACAGAGCTGCTCAGGACAGCGTTTGTCACTGTTTCGTATTTTGTTTGCGTAGAACGTTTATATAAACAACTCCCATATAGAAAGTTGTTGAGCCTGGTGCGTCTGTCTGCATGTGGATGGCATTAGAACTCAGAGGTCCATTGTGTTCCCAGAATGTCAGTTCTGTGGTGTTGAAACAGATGAAAGGAAGATGGATTTCTCCATGAGCCAAGAGAAAATATTCAGCAGACTTTGCTTGGCTGCATCAGTCTCTCTCCCCCGGGGCTGCCTTGCAGGTGGTCAACCAACATCAACAAGACAGGGAACCAGCCGTCCTCAAGGGCAGCGTGAAAACAAAACACAAAACATCTCTATTGAATCAATAATAGCAGGGCTTGGTGGAGCGGCCTTAGCCACATGGGTCTTACAGTTCCTTTGGTGGTCAGATCTAAGAGGCCACTGGGCCTCTCTTGTCGGCCAGGCTGTGCCTTCCCGTTAGGCATGGGCTGGAGGCCAGTGAGATGTTTGGATGTGTCACAGAGCATCAGGAGGGGCATTTACTCTAACCTCCAAACAGCTTTAGGAATGCAAAAGTGGTGCTGTCCTCCAGACTGTTCTGGCTGGCGGTGATGTGGAGCTCAAAACTGCCTCTTTCAGGGGCAGGTAGGCCCACCAATGGTGGCGGGGGGAAGAGGAGAGCAGAAAGGGAGCCAGTGATTCAAGGGCCAGGGTCTCCGACCGCTGCTACTGTGGTGGCGGTTGATGCCCTGGGCCCTTTAAATCGCTGTGGTCACACCATCGTGAGCATTCCTGGAGGCTGTGGGGGTGGGAGGTGGGTGTGCTACAGTCTGGGTGGTGCTGAAGGCTGGCTGCCCTTGGCCCCACCCCTTGCGCCCTCGGCCCTGCCCCTTCAGGGAGCGTGGAGCTGGCTCTCCCCCTTGCCTTGCCTAGCAGCCTGTGGAGGCTGTCAGCTTTGCTGGAGGCAGGGATCCCAGAGAGGGTGCTTGATGAGGCAGCAAATAGGGGAACCAACACCTAGAGCTTCTGAGCCATCCACACGGGCAGCTGGGCTTCAGCCTGTGCTCATCGCTATGGTACCTGAGTGCCTCCCATGGATTATCACCATTGCGTTAGTCCTGCGATTGGCTTCTTTCCAAGGCAAACAGGACTTTGGGACTTCATTTATTTGCCTTTTCTTCTCTCCCCTCCACCTTCTCCGTAGCTCACTCCTCTTCCATCCTCTTGGAAATCAAAAGGAAGTGGCGGTTGCTCAACGTTTGCAGGACTGGTTCCAGCGTGGTCCTGGCTCTGCGTTCGGCAGTGTGGTTAGATTGCTCAGAGCTGGACCCAATGCTAGGTGGGTGGTTGCCTGTGCCAAGGGGTTTGCAGCCTGTCTGTGGATGGAGTTGGAGTGATTCATTAGTACCATTTCATATAGACCAACCATTTCATGGAGTTAGTTCACAGACCCTCCTGGGATGAGAGCAACCACCAGGACACCAAGGTGAAGAACCGCCACAGTCATCTGGGAATTTATCCACCCATTTAGCCACTTGTCTGGGCAGTCAGAGGATTCGGGAAGAGTCCATCCTGACACACATTGTGGATCGGCATGAACACACCACTCCTCATTTGTACTTTGTTCTGTCTCCTTTAGCTCCTCCCCTGCATGCCTAGTGAAGCTGGTGTGGTTCTTCAAAGCCTTCTCGGTGGGCAGCTCCACCACTTCTCTGTTTGTAACTGGGGCTCTGTGGAATTAAAACAAATAACTACATCATGGTATCTGAACAACCAGGCCTACCAGTAAGGGGACAGAAGAGTCCTATGTAGGGGAGTCCATTGCATTCCTTTGTTCAACACAACGGTTGTCTGTAATGGCTCTCAACTCAGGCTCCAGGGCCATTTGGTCATAGCAGTGGGCACTTTACTCTAGCAATGCCTAGTGGCAGTTCTAACCAGGTTTTGTGTTGCATTTTCACATGCAAACTTAAAGGGAAATGTAAGTGTCCGAATAGTAACAGAGAGGAAGCCGTGCTAAGTCTATACACGATCAAAACAAAAAGCAGTCAAGTAGCACTTTAAAGACTAGCAAAATAGTTTATTAGGTGAGCTTTCGTGGGACAGACCCACTTCTTCAGTCTGTTCTGGTCTGGCTATGGTCTGAAGAAGTGGGTCTGTCCCACGAAAGCTCACCTAATAAACTATTTTGCTAGTCTTTAAAGTGCTACTTGACTGCTTTTTGTTTTGTAAGTGTCCGAGTTTGACTGAGTGCACCAGACCAGCTGGAGTACAACCAGATTCTTCTCACCATCCCTCCAGCTCCTGCTGACTGTAAATGGAATACAATTTTCCCTCAGGAGTTGACACTTGCAGGATTGTGTTCTGCAAATCTACCGGCATGACAGCAGGGCCTTCCTGAATTGGAGCACAGTGAGGAAGGCGGTACAGAGGGTATCACCGATGTCCCATCATCATGGCATCAGCACAGGATTGGAACCACTAATGTTCAAAAATCAAACAGCCTCCCCCCAAAACACTAGTACATTGTGTGTGTGTGTGTGTGTGTGTGTGTGTGTTTGTGTGTCTCTTTTTGTTTCCCTCCTGGTTCCCGAGCTTTCCGAATGTACTCTTCAAGCTTTTCTTTACAATCACGTGGGCCTGAAAGGTTCTTTTGTTTGTTTATTTTTTTAAGTGAAAACCGAGAGTCTCCCACAGCCGTGGGACTCCGGGAGATAGAGCTTTAAGGAAAACATCAAATGCTGCGAGGCTCACATAAATACAGGAGAGTCAACACCACACACGGTGGCATGGTCCCACGCCCCCACAGCCCTCCGGAATCCTGGAGATTCCTTCTGTGTTTTAGACGCATTGTTACCGAATTCCTGCCATGTTGTCTTCCTGGCCTATGAGGAAGCCGGGCTGGGATTCCCCTGCAGGGCTCAACAGTATTGCTCCTTCAC
This sequence comes from Carettochelys insculpta, assembly GCF_033958435.1. Lineage (NCBI taxonomy): Eukaryota > Metazoa > Chordata > Testudines > Carettochelyidae > Carettochelys > Carettochelys insculpta. The sequence goes on from NC_134157.1 coordinate 17,371,947, forward strand.
TCAGTGATTTCACCCCTTGCAGCCCAACAGGACATAGGCTGGAGTTTCAAGAAGCCCTGGCTCAGTGGTGGATGTGCTGCAGAACAACAGGCCACAGGCGTGTGGGCAACAGCACTGTGCTAGGGGCTCATCATCGGGGGCCACATACAGCTTCCCCTCAGCGGCACCAAATTCCCCTTGCCATCAGGAAGGAAGGGAAAGCTGGAGGAGTGGACACTCAGGGCTGAAGTGCCCATACTGACATGGAGACCAGGGGCTGTGGAGCCCTGGTGTGCTAAGTCTGTTTGGTGCCCTTTGTAGATTATCCAGAGCTTAGTTCCTGGTATCCTTCCTCTCACACGTTAACACCAGAGAGGCGTTCCCACTTCTCTTTGGCTCCGTTCCAGCTGGAAACCATGTCATGAGGCTGACTGTCCTGTAAGCAAATGTTAGAATCATAGAACACAAGGACTAGAAGAGACCTCAAGAGGTCATCATGGCAGGACCAGGCACCAAATACTACACAGCACTTCTATTTAGTCTTCTCTTAGGTGACTTCACCATGAGTTAACAACACAAAGTAAGTCTCCCTATTATCACATTTACAGAGGAAGAATATGAGGTAGAGGCATATTAAGTGACTTGCCCAAGGACACACATTTGAGTCAGTGGCAGTGCTGGGAACAGAAACCAGAATGCCTGGCTCTTAGTCTCTAATGAGGAGATGTTTTTCTGTGGCTATATGATATTCCTGCTATATTAAAATGCTTGGTATTTCCTAGCAAATTGATGCTCCTGAGCTAGGCCAAGAATAATTCAGCAGCCTCCAAAAATATCTTTCCTTATAGATTATTTGTTCCTTCTGCCAGGAGGGTTGATTAAAGCTGGTGGGAGTTCCAGGCGATTCTGCCTGGCTTGTCTCAATGCCTTTCCAGGCTCTGCCCCACAGTGCTTCACTGCTTCCGGAGACGGGTCTGAGGAGGTTGCTCAGGTCTTTCAAGGGAGGGCTGTGTTGGGCTCTCACAGTTAGTACTGTAGCAGTTGATTCCCACCTTTCTGTGTAGCATTCCTGGCGGAGCAGACACAGAAGGAGCAGGCCTCAGTATTAGCCAGCATCTAGCAGGACATCTTGAAAGCATCCTATGGACCTGTCAGCACTTTGTAATCTCCTTCCTCCCTCCATCTCAGGAAGCCGGATGCAAAGGTGCTGACAAATTCAGAGCCTTGGACAGCTGAGGCCATGATTAACCAGAACATAGGAGCGACACACACTAACTCATGTGTTCACGTCCATGCTCCTCTTCCACTAGCCCAAACACCCCTCCACCTCAATGTCCAGTCCCAGCTGGCTGCTTAAAAGTCAAAACTCAGCGATAAAGACCAAGGCCTGGTCTACACTTAAAAATTAGGTAGACCCTAGCTTCACAGGCATTTGTGCTAAGCGTGAGGGAAGCATGACCTACAAACAGCACCTTTCCCCATCATAAAACCTGGGCAGGCAGACAGGAGTCTTGGAAATTGCCGAGGTGATGCTGCTGGGGAAAAGACAGGCTAGGATCCACCTTCCTTTTTGTTGAGAAATGGGGAAAGTGGAATAACCGTAACAGCTGATGCTGTGATTCCTCCCTTCCCCCTCTCAGAATGCTAGCTCCAAAGCAGTTAAGCCCATAATTCACAGATCTCTCCACCATTCCAACCAGACAGCAATCTGCTACTGTCACCAACTGTGAGAGCCTCTTCTGTGCACTTCACTGAAACGCCTCAGTGATAGCTACACAACCTTCTCACGCTCGCTTGTCTTCTTCGGTGCATGTCTGTCCTAAACAGTAATCCTTTGACAGCAGGAACCTGAGTGGTGGAAATTTGGCCCAAATGTTCCACTGAGGAATAGTAACAAATTAGGTAGTTTTGTCTTTGTTCTTTATTTTAGTTTTTAAAGTTGACCTGGTGCTTGTGTGTACATGGGCAGATTAAGAGTTTTGAAGATGCAGGGTGAAATCCTGGCCCTGTCAAAGTCCAGGGAAAAACTCCCTTTGACTTTCCCGGGGCTACGATTTCCTCTCCAAATTTTTCCATACGGGAGAATAAATTTCATTATGTGCACCAAGGCATACATAGGTGTGCACCACCCTTAGAAACACAGGCTGCCGGCTGTGGATGGCTGTGGGCATTCTGCTCACCAGCTGGGCAGCACCTGACTCTCTCCTGGGCGGTCCCCCAACGCTCAGTTTACAAGGAACACTGCTGGTGACTTCAGAATTGGTGCAGAGAGCGGTAATGTGGCCTTCCTCCGTTTGTCTCACCCTGCGAGAAACCGTGTTCAATGGTATAAGGATAGCTAAGTCTCCATGGCCCACTGAGATGTTGGCTTCTCCGCTGACTCCAACAGGGGTCCTGTAAGGTACAAGTTGGTTTTGTGGTTTCCCTTGACTCAGTTGAAACGAACAAATTTGTTTCACATTTGTCACCAAAAAAGACATCAGTGGTTACAAGTTTGGGTCACTGAGAGCTCCTTCATTGTCTAGAGGGCACAAGGAGAGATCCCGGGAGTTGTGTTTGCTTTGGGGCCTATTGTGGTTGAGGGTCTTCTGTGAAAACATGATGAGGGACGAGGAAGCTGTAGTGGTAGATAATCTGGGGTAAACTGGTGAACATGGGGCTCATGCTGAAAGGACATTCTAAGGGAGAGGAAGCCAGTGTGTGGCACAGCCAGAGTGAGTCTTCTCAAATCCAACACAGACCAATGGGTCTGATCCTTCAGGGAGCTGGGCGCCCTCCTTTCCCTGTGCATCAGCAATCAGGGATGCCATAGCAGTGGAGGAAAGAGATTTTTATTGAGCATGAACAGAGGCCCATGTTACATGGTCAGAGACCTCTGCTGAGATAGCAGAACCCCTGGAGCCCCTGAGCCCTTGGTGTGCTAGATCCCTTCTGGAATCTGACCCTCTGTTTTGAGTTCCCCTCATACTACAGTTCCCTTTGAAGCCTTGGGAAGCTGAACATGCCCAGCACCTTGTGGGATGTACTGAGCGTCTTGCAGTACTAGGCCCTAATTCCTTGAGGGCAGGAGAGGGAACCCTGCTGCCTTTGTCCTTCTAGCCAGCACTAATGCATGGGCGAGGAGGGACCCAGAACCGAATAGGGAATCAAGAGAGGAATCAGAGTGCATTAAAAAATGATGCATTGCACTCCTCTGCTCTGGCAGTCTCCATCTCGTCTCTCTGAGACCGCCAGAGCAGAGGAGTGCAATGTATCACAGCCTCTTCCATGACACCACATTGCTTTCTAGCTGATCCAATGAGCCAGCCGGTACTTTAACTTCCAGCCAGCTTGGGCTCCTGGTGCGTTTTGCAACTGCTGCATGATTGTGCTTCAGGGAGTTGCCTGACTGTCTGCCTGACTGCATTCCTCATCTGGCAGTAACTGCCGAGTCAACCAGAGCAGAAGAGTCCAGGGAAGATGGGGGAATTCTTGCTTTCCACTAAGGCTAGACATGGGGTGCTTTTAATTACACCTGGCGTTAAGTGTGATGTCCTCTGGGAACATCTTTGCTGGGGCGGGATTGCAGTGCTAGTGCCAAAATGGTGTGAGCGTGTGTGTAGGAGCCACAACCTGATCGTGGTTCTTACCTAACTCTCTTCTCCACCCTCCCTGCTATAGCATATGAACACATCACAACCACTAGCAGGTTCCAGCCTCATGACACCCCTGTGAGGCAGGGGCATTTTATCCACATTTCACAAGTGAGGACGAGAAGCTCAGTTCTGAGAATGTGACTTGGCCAAGGTCACACTAGAAGTTTGTGGCTGAGCAAGGAATTGAACCTCCTTTTTTTGAGCTCTGGTCCTCTCCACTAGGCCAGGTTTCCTACCCTGCTTTGCATTCAAATGCCACTTCTGCCAGTTGCATCCTTAGGCAAATCACTTAATTGCTCCAAACTTCAGTTTCCCATGTCTAGAAAATGGCTATAATGATATCTTACCCTCCTATCCTTCTGCCATCCCGAAGCTTCACAAATTATATACATGCGACTGCTGCTGGGCAAAAGACGACAGACAGCTGCTTGAATTTTACACCGGGGCACAGTGCAGGCCCCACAGACATCTTGAGTGCCTCTGTTTGATTCAGAAGACCCACATATGGTTAACTGCCTGGTACTCCTCAGGAGGCGGAAGAGTAGGGACTTGAGCCTGTGAGTAGTCTCAAGTTATGTCAAATGTAGAGTTAGATTTGCCACCCCATTGACATTAGTGGAGTTGTATCAGTCAATCTTATTGTCCTTGCTGGCAAGTTACTGTGTTGAAACTTTCTCATGTGGGGTTTCAAAAATTACACCCGCCATCCAGGAGCACAGCACGTTTCAGCGCAGTAACTTGCCAGTGTAGACTGTTCCGGGATTTATGCCCCTCATGGAGGTGGTTTTCCTGAAGCACTGGGCGAGCTCTGGAGCTGCAGCCATTCTGTTGCGTTAACGCACTGCCATGACAGCCCTTTGATGTTGCAAGTATAGACAGAGCCTTAGAGGAGAATGTGCCTCTTGCAGAAGAATGGCCATGTTCGGTCAAACCAGTGGTCCATCTAGCACAGTATCCTGGCTCAGACAGTGGCCCACGTCCAGATGTTTCTGTCAGGTGGAGGTTTAGGGGCACTCAAAGCATCGGGCTGTTGTTCAGACCATAGAAGTTACATCAACTCTTACTGGGAGAGCGACTCAATCACGGTTGATCTTCCAGGGTTCAGTTTCATGCGACTCATGGTGAAGTGCCAAGTCACACCATCAGGGCTGGACAGTCGCTCCTGGTACTCCTCGTTATCACCAGCAGTAAGGGGGGTTGACAGGAGAGTTTCTCCTGTCAACCTCCCTCAGTGAGGACAACTAGATAAGTCGATCCTAGGTAAGTCGATTCCAGCTACGCAATTGTGGTGGCTAGAATTGCGTATCTAGGATCGACTTTCAGGTCTAGGGTAGATCAGCTTTAAGACAGCTAATAGTGAGCCTCATCTGAGCTGTTCTGAGGTTTCATTCATACACATTTGCTAGGTGCTTTGAGATCTTCGGGGACAGTATGTGTATGGGGCATCATATGGCACAACAGTGACACTAGGAAACACTATTATTACATCCAGGCCCCAGAGAGCTGCTTCTCTATCACAGAGTTGCCTGCTCCTGGGGAAAATCAATGGGAGTTATGCCTGGGTAATGCTGGAACAAGAATTGAGTGAGAACTTCAGCATTTACTCTGCTAATGTCAATGGAATTTTTGTCTGGAGTAGACACTGTGGGAATAAAGCCTCCAGAACTTGGCCCATAGTTTATCTCATGGATACAAGGGCAGGACTCTCTGGTAAAGGATGTATTTGAGGCCTGATTCTGTCTTTGTTATCTTAAGCAGTATCTTACTTCTCAGGTAGTGCAGAGGATTAATTAGGTACTCTGCAAGCGAGGTTCTACTCCGTGAGAAGGTTCAGGTCCTGAATGGCATGAAAAAACATTGAAACGAAGCAATATTTACAAAGCAATGTAACAATCGGATGTTTAATTTGGTTTCCAAATATGCAACAGACAGTCTCACAGAAAAAAGCTGCCGTTTCCAGACATTTTTGCTCTTCATGATCGGCAGGAGTTAACCACTGAAGCTTAAATTAATTGTGCTTTTTTTTTCATGAATGCATAATGTATGATGAGAAAAAGTGAAAAAATAATTAAAGTGGGAATAGTGCTGCATGGATTCATTCATTACGAAATCTGGGTCAGCAGCCGGAGAAGGAAAACAAGGGGAGGGGGCTGGCGGTTGGAACGGAAAAACTGGCCTTCAGAAATGCTGGAGGCATTAAAGGAATTCACAAAAGCGCGTTCAAGGCAGCTTGAGAAACCCAGCATTGCATCCTTTCTTCCCAGGAGAAAAGCCACACCCTCTGCTTCCCTGCTTTGGATAAATGGCACGGAAGCTGTGTCTGAGGATTTATCTCAGGCACTTCAGTTTGGAGGTGGGATTCCCTCCAAATGACATTGGGAAGATCGTCATCGGCTTCATTGGTAGTGGTGGTGGTGGAGGAGCAGCCATTTTACTTGCTGAAGCAGCAGAAGAGAGATTAGGAGACCCAGGCCTAGTCCACACTAAAATGTTAGAGCGACCCAGCTGTGTCATTTAGGGGTGTGAAAAATCCACGCCCCTGAGAAACACAGTGAAAGGAACCTAACTGCAGGTGTAGATGGAGCTAGGTTGATGGAAGGGTTCTTCTGTTGGCCTAACTACTGCCTCTTGGAGACTTGGATTACAGGTTGAAGCTCCCTAATCCAGTATCCTTGGGACCTGACCGGCGCTCGATAAGAGAATTAGCTGGAGCACGGGAGGTCAACATTGCCTAGTACATTACCAACACTTCCACTGCTTACTGGGCGCTTGGAAGACATTTAGGGGTAAATTACAGCTAAATAACAGCACAGAACACTGAGAGCCAGGACTGGTGGCTGAAACAAACTTTATGGGACCACAGGCAACTTGGCCACACCCATGATAAATGGTCATCCAGTTTACTAAAATCATGCTGGATTACAGCTATTGCCAGACGAGCACATGCCATGCTAGAGAGGTTCAACCTATACTACACCATTAGCATATGTAGCGTCTATTCTGATGGGAGCTGCAGTCGTGTTTCAAGTGTAGTAAAGTCCCAAGAGAGGAGTGAGGAGGGAGACAGAAAGGGCTATGCTTCCAACATGCAAAGCCTGGTTTAAACAGGCATGCAGCTGGTGATTTCAAAGGGTTGCTTTCTCAGATGGCACTGACTGCATGGGGCAGGACCTGGGGATCCCAAAATGTCTAGGGAAACTGGAGCCTTGAGTCAATGCGGATTGCTTGCATTGTGTAGTCACAGGCATTGGAACAAAGGTTCAAAGCATGTTATCCAAAGAGCTGGCGATGGGGGAGACCAAAAGCTCAGTCCATGACATTTCAGTGTTCACATTGGAGCCCTGCCTCTTTCACTGAGTAACGTCCTAGGGCTGAAACTGCCCCCTTCGCAGAAGTTGAGCACAAGTTCCGTGTGCTGTGCAGCCCTGTGCATTTCACTCTAGGTTAGCTGGGCACACCTGTGCAGCGTGAACTTCCGCAGCTGTGTGCTTTTGGCCGGATGCCAAACCCACTGAAGGCAGTGGAAAGATTCCTGTTGCTTTCACTTGGTTTCGCACCTTGTACTTTACAAGAGAAAATTCCCAAGCACCGTGCACTGCTTATGGGCCACTTCTATTTTCAATAGCCTGTAAGCCTGCCAAACCAGAGCAGATTTCCAGCAGTAACCTACTGCCCAAATACTCCTTGGTGTAGAGACCACATCTAGAAAATGTCAGGCTCTAAGCTGAATATTTTGGATGGCTGCAGCCCGTGGCGTTTGTAAAGTGACTGAGACTCATCACTGAAAACCCTGTCGCTGCTAATGGAGAGGGGCATGGGATTGTGCTTAAAGCACAGGGCTAGCAGAAGATCTGGGTTTACTTTGTGCCTCTGCCACAGACTTGCTGTGATGTGGGGCAAGTGACTTAGCCTGATGCGGGTCCATCTGCCCTGTCTGGGAGTGCAGCTCCTAGCCTGGGTCCACGGATTCAAAAACTGGTGTAGACATTGCAGCCTGGCATTGGGATGGGCAGGAGTGCCTCTGTAGCTATTTGTAGTGCACTAATACGAGCCCTGCTACCTTGGGTCTGTGAGGCCAGGCTTGCAAACTCACTCCCAGTTGTAGTGGAGATCGAACATTGGAAAGGTTCAGAAAAGGGCAACAAAAAAGATTAGAGGTTTGGAACGGATGCTGTGTGAAGAAAGTTTAAAAAGACTGGCACTTTTTAGTTTAGAAAAAAGGAGACAAGGGGGGAGATGATAGAGGTCTATAAAATCATGGCTGGGGTGGAAAAAGTAAATAAAGAAAAGTTATTTACTTGTGCCCATTACATAAGAACTAGGGGTCACCAAATGCAATTAATAGGTAGCAGGTTTACGACTCACAAAAGGAAGTTTTTCTTCACGTTGGCCTTTGGAACTCCTTGCCAGAGGGTGTTGTAAAGACTGGGACTTTAACAGAGTTCAAAAAAAGGATTGGATACGTTCACGGAGGGTCGGTCCGTCAGTGTAAGTTAGCCAGGATGGGTAGGAATGGTGTCCCAGCCTGTTTGTCAGAGGGTGGAAATGGAGGACAAGAGGGGGATCACTGACTGATTACCTGTTCTGCTCACTCCCTCGGCTGGCACTGGCCTTATTTGGAAGGTAGGACACTGGGCTACACGGACCTTTAGTCTGATCCACTGTGACCGTTCTTACATTCTTAGAACACTCTGCGCCTTTGTTCCCCAGCTAGGAGACAGCTAAATGGAGTGTATGGTCTTCAGGGCAAGGAGCGTCTCTTCCTATGCTTTTGCACGCAGCCGAGCACAAAGGGACTCTGATGTCAGCAGAGCCTCTAGGGAGTACAGTAACGTGAATAACATTTAATAATGCTCAAGAATTGTGGATAATTCCCCATTTACAATACCTGGTTCTCTCGCTCTCTAATTGTACTCTAACAGGGTAAGAAGGCCCAACCTGTCCCCAGGCAGAACGACTGTAATTGCCCTGACTCACATGCACATTTTTCTCACCTTCACAAGATATACTCCCTGCTTTCTCCTTGCTCTCCTTGTGTTGTGTGGAGGCCATGAATAAGTGCAGGTTGGATTTAGATGCTAGCGTTGGTGTACAGAGGATGATATAATCCTGCCCGCGCTGGAAGTGGCAGAAGGGGGTGTTTTCAAGGGTGGAAATAAATGGGTATTGATTGCACTGTGGCTGTGGTGTGTATGTGTCTGCATGTCTGTCTAATCAGACTTTATGAGGCAGATCCTCAGCTGGGATGAGGGCTGTGACAGTTCGTGCCAGTAAAGGAGCTGTCGCTCTGTCGATCGCAGATAATATGGACTGGCTGGGGTCTGATTCAAGCACTGGCACAATGTGAAGCAGCTGTAGAGCACACCCGTGTTGTGTGAGTTCAGGTACACAAAGAGTGTATGTTGTGTGTACAAGAGTGGTGCTGCTTTCTCTGCAGGTGTTACGTGGTGGGAATGGGAGACGGGAGGGATCCCTTGAGGAAACCCTCTGGGAAACTTGGCACTGGCAGCTGTCAGAATACAGGCTAGATGGACCTTTGGTCTGGCCCCTGGTGTGCCCACTTATGGGAAGACTGACACACCTGTGGTTGATCTTCCTGGGTTCGATTTAGTGCACCTCATGGGGCTGCACCAAATTGATGGTGTCATGATGCTGCCAGCGACCCCGGTACTCCTGGCAGTCATGAGGAGTAAGGGAAGTGGACGAGAGATATTTGGATGGCAGCAAAAATCGATTTTAGATAAGTTGACTCCAGCTACTCAATTCTCATAGCTGGATTTGCATATCTAAAATCAGTTTTACCTTCTAGTGCAGACCTGGCCCCAGCATGGCCGTTCTTATGTTCTTAACCGATTTCCTCCATTAATGTCCATCAGTCCGACTGGCCTTGGCTTTATTTGTAAGCAAAATCGAGGGATTTTTGGATCAGGCTCACTGGGAAGAAATGGTTACCCCACGAAGTCCAGCTGTTTTCCCGGACAAGGATGGGGAGGCAGTATTGAACCCGAGGGAAATAATAATACTTCTCATTTTCCTGTGTGATTGAATAAAAATGTAAATTGATTTTGGGTCGATGACTCACTCTGGCAGAGGGCATTGATCAAGATGAATTGGCTGCTGCATATGCCCAGTTGAGCTTTGTTCTTTCCCCCAGCAGAACAATCCAAACTCCATTGCAAAGATAACAGAACAAAGCCAGATTTCTGATTGGTGCATCTTGTGTGGCTGAGGACTGAGGTCGGTGGGTCTGCGGTGCAGAGACGTTGACTGAACTGGCTAGTGATGACTTCGTAACAAAGGAATAATAAGCCTCGGGCTTCATTTTTTAATCTTACCAAATAGGGCCAAAGTGACAGTCATGCTGGGGGCCCTGTCTCGACTCAGGAGATCGATTATGTTTAATAACACATTTGCTCCTGTTTTGGACTAACTGATTTTCAGCCCCTAGTCCCGGCAAGGGTTTGACGCCATGTTAACCTGTCGTGTTCAGCTCTAGGCTCTGAAGTCCAGCGTGACAAGTTATGTGTTATATTTCAAAGTCCTGCATGCAAGTGTGTGGGGAGGAGAGAAACCCACAGCCAGGGAAGGGCAATCATTTCTGAGCAATGGCTCATTAACAAGTGCCTTAAGAGCGGGAGGGGGGAAGCTTACACAGGTGGTAAAATGCTTATTTGCACAATGCATAAATAACCATTGGAACTCACCCCCGCCCCAGGTGATGTTGAGGCCAAGAACTTAGCAGGAGCTGAAAAGGAATTAGGCTCTTTATGGCAGGTGGTGTCAGTCACTGCTATGTGAACGTCAACTGGTCTGGCTCTGAGCTCAGCTGGGGCCTCTGGGTACTCATGGAACACCACCACCACTGTTAAATCACAAGAGGTAGGCTGATCTGACTAACATTACTTATTAAATTGGCACAACTCTCTCTGTAATAGTTATACATTAGCATACAACTATTTGTGAGTATATATATGCACAAATTCTCATGCTTCAGGGCATAAGGCAACCTCTGGCTGCTCAGGGTCAGGAAGAAACTTCCCTATGAGTACATTATTTCCTAGCTGAGAAGTCTGCTCCTTCCTTTGCAGCATCTGGCACTGGCCACCAACAGAGACAGAATAACAGTCTGTGTAGACCATTGATCTGATCTGCTGCAGCGATTCCTATGAGCTTATGTTCATGAGACTTGCCAGATTTATACCCACTCCAAGTTTGTGCTATTCATCTTTCACTTCGCCTAGCACCGAGGACATGCTGGAAAACTTCTGATGGTGGCAGACTAACACCAGGGTGTGGTGGCAGGCGGTAGAGCTGTGGTTACAGTGCCTGAGCTGGGCAGAGACTAGGGCGGCTCTCGACACAAATGCCCGGTGCATTTTACAAAGTTGGGTTTAGCTCCAGCCAAGGTGAGGGTGCGTCTCACCTGAGCTGCATGCGGGAATCCATGGGAAGCAGCTCCTTGATTTCTGCGAAGTAAACAGCTGGCACGACCAAGACCCAGTTCTGTCGAAAGTAATGAAGTGAGAGCCCTTCCCCTCAGTTATTTTTAATGCACGGCGACTGCAACGGGTTCTGCTCCGGCTCTTGGAAATCAGAGAGAGCTGTCCTTGGTTTGCAAAGCAGAGCGCTGAACGTCCTGGCGCTTCTTGAGTTTCTGATTCTAGGTGAAAGGGTGTGAGTTTGCACGGGTGCTGGAGTGCGTCAGTTGCTCGATAGGCTATAAGGGTTAATGGGCTCCATTGCGTTCATGCCCAGGCTTCTCTCCATCTAGTCGTATGAGCCTACAAACAGACTCTTGTACGAGCACTTGAAACAGGGAGAGCCTGCGCAGTTTGGTGTTAGGCCCCAGATCCTGGAGCTGATGGAATTCTAGCCCTTGGCCTGTGGTGTCCAACATGCTAGCTGCTAGCCAGATGTGGCCATCTGGCCGGTTGAGTGTGGGTAGTTGGCTTGAACAATAAATACACAGGTTGAAACTCTCTAGTCCAGCACTCTAATCCAGCAACATCCATGGTCAGGCATGATTTTAATTAGCTAAATGTCCACTTGTCATGGGTGTGGCCAAGTTGCCTGTGGTCCCATAAAGTTTCTTTCCAGCCATCAGTCCTGGCTCTCGGTGTTCTGTGCTGTTATTTAGCTGTAATTTACCCCTAAATGTCTTCTAAGAGCCCAGGAAGCAGTGGAAGTGTTGGTCATGTGCTCTACAATACTGACCTCCCACAGTCCAGCAAATTCTCTGGTTCAGCACCGGTCAGGTCCCAAAGGTGCCAGACTAGAGGGGTTCAACCTGTATTTTCTGAATAATGTGGCTAGTTCGCTGTAGTAGTGACCAGTGTAGTGGGCACTGCTTCAGACCTGGCTGGATGCTATGGCTCTAGGTAGTCAGTTCCCATGGTTTGCACTGGGCTTTCCCAGTGGATGTGCTGCATGGGTTGACGGCCTTGCAATTCTGGCTCCTCTGTGGCAGTGCCAGCCCCAGGACCGTAGGATCATCAGAAGCCTCATAACTTGCAAAGAGAGACTGGACGTAGGCATGGAGCCTCAAGGCATTCGGTACCTCATTGCCATGAGGAGTTAGGTGAGACTGTTCACTCATCAGCTGGGAGCGCAAATGTGGCTCTGGTTACAGCCTGCTCTTCACCTCAGCTTCAGCTCTCTGTGTGTGCGCAGCAGGATGTGTTTCCACAGGACCATCCTTCCAGTGATCCAGTTGTACTGGTAGAAATCCAGAGGAACTCCAGTGGGTCTGATTTGCCGCTTGTTGACAGCAGCATGAGTGGAGTGACTCCAGAGTGATATTGGAAAGATGGGTTTGGGTGCCACCCATGGACCCCAGGGAAAGCGGGGTCAGATCCTGCCTCTGACACAGACTCTCTGTGTCTCCTTGGCCAAGCTACTTAATCTGTCTACCTAGAATTTTCAGAAGTGGCTAATTATTTTGGGTGCCCATTAGGAGGCTCCTTAAAAGCTTCATTCTCAGAGTGTGAGTGCTCAGCCCCTTTTCCAAAACCAGGCTGGTTTGAGGAGTCTGGAGTTGGGCCTTGCAGCACCCTGGCACCACAAATCACTGGTCCCAAGCGACCACAAAACTTGTAACTCTGTTCTCCATCTGTAAAATGGGAGTCATCTTACTTCCTCGGGCTTTGATGGGGTAGTTAGCTTGCCAACCCTTTGAGGCAGGGCCTCTCTCTCACTAAACTTTCATACAGCACCTGGGACAACACTCTTCCGCACTCAGCTGGCACTTCTGGGCACTGCTGAGCACCTATAATAATAATTATAATGATGAATTTATTTGGGTGTAAGTCAGGGTTTCCTCTAATTTTTTCCATCCATGTGCGGAATAAATATTACATACACTGAGGTATATGGGGATATGCACCATGAATATAACACACACAAAGCAGGCTGTGGGTGCTCTGCTAATCAGTTAACAGCCCCTGAATCTCTGTTGGACAGCTGCCCAAGTGCTCAGCTTACAGGGAACACTGATGTAAATCCAGTTTAATTTAATTGGTGCTCATATCAGTGCAGTTACTCCAGATCTGTGCAGCTCCTAGTACAAGAAGGCCCTGTTCCAGGATCAGGGCACACTGACACTACTGCAGTTTTGAGAGTAAATCATTGATGCAGAGTTTGCCTACAGGGGACAGAGCATTGCCCTGTGTCAGTGGTTCCCAAGCTGGGGTCCGCGAATCCCGGGGTGGTCTGCAAGTGTATTATAGGGGGTCTGTGACAAAAATAAAAGATAAATAAAAATGATCATAGAAAATAAGTTTTAAATAAATTGCAAAGTTGCAATCAAATTATTAGTTTTAAATTAAATGTCTTCCAATAATGTTATCGATTGCTGTCCGAAAAGCTATGCTGTGGTTTCCTTTTCTATTTAATGAAGTGTACAGAGTGGCTAGAATTGGCTTTGATGGGGGTTCGTGAATGGTTTGGGGGGTGGTAATTGGGGGTCTGCCCAAGTGAAAAGTTTGGGAACCACTGCCCTACATGATGCACTGAAATTGGGAACTAAGAGCAAGGCACCTGCCTGTACTACTCCAGCTGAGTTTGTTGTTTGACACAGAGTCCGGCTTTTCTGGTGGGATGGACAAGGTAAAATGTGGTGGATTGCTTCGTTATAGCTTTTTATGGCTGTGGGTGCTGCTTTGTGTCCATGGCAGGGACACACTAATGGGACCCGATTGGTTATTAAGAGATTAAATTGCTGCTTGTTGTGCCATCCTCTGTGCCCACTTGTTGGTCTGGAATCCGTCAAGGGCTCTGCCTTCTTTCCTTTCCCATCACATCTCCTGCAGTGCTTGCTGCCAGGGAGGCAGCTGTGGAGGATGGATTCCTTGGCACGGGGGATGGGTTTCTGTACTCTCCCCTCCCGTCTCTCTCCCACCCCACCCATTGCCACTCTCCCATTAATTTTTGATCTCTCTTGCTCTCCCCAGCTGAGAACACGAGAGGCAGAGAAGCAGGACATACCACCCCGCAGCCACATGGCTAGAAACGTAGCCTCTGTAATACTTCATCAGAGGAAATCATAGCCCAGTCATGCTCTCTGATTAAACAGCCTGTCCAGACCCCCCGCGAGCCAGTTGGACAGTTTCAGCCCATCGGGACAGGATGTAGCATGGAGCAGGAGCAGGCTCATGTGAGGGCTGTGAGGCATTAGCCCGGGATGGTGCGGGGAGCAGAGACACAAGCACTGTGGCTGGGAGACAGGAGAAGAGGGAGTGTTGAGTTCGGTGGGACTGGTTCTGCAGGCCTCTCCCCTTTCCTATCAGGGCTCCTCTTGCCAGGAGGGTCCTCCCCCGATTTTCTCATTCTTCAAAGCTAGTTCACAGCACGAGGGAAAAGGAAACCAACCCAAACCAGCTTAGGATGGATGGAGAATGGCCAGTGGTGTACTCCCCGGTCGAGCTGTGACCCCTTCTGCCAAAGTCACTGCCACTGCGGTGTGTCTACACTTCGATCGGGGGGGGGTGTCATTCCCAGAGTGCGGAGACGTACTCTTGCTAGCTCTGCTCCAGCCAGCCTGCTAGAAATAGACTGGAGCCCTGGAGGTGTGAGTCACAGGAGGGGCTGGCTGTCCCCCGGCATACCCGTACGTAAGGCAAGACACGTTCAGTGAGCCAACCTTCCCTTCCCCACACTGCTGCTCGCACCGCTGCAGCCACACTCCACTTTTAGCACACTCCTTGGTCAGGCTCGCGTGGGCCCATCTCTCTGATCTGGGAATCCCACCCCCAGCTCAAAGGCGAGTTGCACCCTTCAGGACAGCTCCTGACTCAGCTACGCCAGTGTAAAATCCAGGTAGGCGCCTGGTGCGTTACTGCAGCTTGACACAGGAGAAGCGGGGATCTGGCCTGGAGCCCTGCGGTGGTGTAAATCAGGGGGATGTTCGGAAGACGCAGGCAGATGGGAGGAGAGTGCTTTGTAAGAGGCTGTTTGGAAAGTCGCCTGGAGGCGGGTGGATGAGTGTGGCTGCACTTTGCTCACTGTGACTTTCCTTCCTTCCCCCGCTCCCTCCCTGTCTGCCTTGAAAAAACCCAGCAACCACAAAAAACCCAACCAAACCACCCTGCGGGGCGATGACATTTTTGCTTCTGAAAATCCTGATAAGTTGTGAAAAGGCAGAGTGTGCAGAGGCAGCGGCGAGACGGCAGGGAGGGCCGGGCATGGATCTCGACAAACAAACCCAGACAGGTGTGATCTTGTCTTCCTCCTCCTCGTCTTCCCCTAACTAAAACCCCAATCCTGGGAGTCTGCCCCTGACCGGTCACCTTGAACTGGGTCCTTCTAGCTTCAGTCAGCTGATTAGCACTTCCCACTGCAGCACTTGCTGGGCCAAGGGGCTCCTAAGGGAGGTGGCCAGTGACATTTTACAGAAGAGTGCGCGCCTTCCTGAGCAGTACTTAGGAAATCAGTGGCAGAGCTAGGAAGGGAAACCTCCCGCCCCCAACTTTGCTGTCCACGTTATTCCTTTGCTTTGGTGCTGCATGAAGCTCACTTGGCCGAACCCAAGGTCCTCAGTGGACCAAGCACAGTCCAGAGTCTCTAGATCTTTGCTGGTAAATGTCTGTCTAACTTGCTCTTAAATATCTCAAGTGATGGAGATTCCACAACCTCCCTAAGCAGTCCAACATCACAAGACAAGCCTGAAGTTGGAACTCACAAAGAAAAAGGAGAAAAAGGCACCCATGAAACACTTGGCATGGCGACCTGAAGGCAGACACTGAAAAAACGGGGTACACCTGATCAGAACTGGAAAAGGTCTTCCAGGACAGGGGACATTGGCGAATGGCCATCAATGGCCTGTGCTGCAAGATGTAGGAGTGGAAGAGGGTTACTACTACCACTACCTAGGCAATTTATTCCAGTGTTTAACCACCCTGACTGTGTACATTCTTGCCACATTGGCCAACGTGGCCAGCCTGGGTCCACTCCTTGGGGCTGGTGCGTAACTGTCACTGGGCACCACTTGGCACAGATGTCAACAGGTGCTGATGAGATGAGCCAAAGAGGTGGGATCTGCTAATGATCCTGTGACAGAAGGGTGTGAGGGGGTGTGCAGGCTAAAGGGAGGTGTGTGTGGACATGTCAGATATGTTGGGAAGGAGTTAGGGCTTGGGAGGCAGGGTGTGTGAGTGAACTCATGTGTGCCTTCTGCTGAGGTTTGGCATCTGGATGTTGCCTGAGATGGAAGGCAGAAGACATGGGGTCAAAGCCTAAACAATGCCAGGCATCTGGAACTCCCAGCGAAGTTAAAGGAGATCCATCCATCATCCCTCGCTCATCTGTGACTGCTCCCCACAGAAAGTTACCATGCAGCCTTTGTCTTGGTGAATCTGGAGGACTTTGGCGGCTGGGGCCGTGCTATTTGGGTTCAGTTGCTGGCAGAAGAAACAAAGTTTCCTTGGTGGAGAAGAAGGGAACTTTTCTTCCCACCTGCAGGAAGGTTCACCAGCTGTGGCAGTGATGGTGGCATTCCTCATCGGTGAGGAAAAACCAACTGCTGCCTTGGGCTGTTCCGCGCAAGCAGACGCCCAAGCATCTTCTTGAAATGTTCCTACAGAGAATTTTCAATTACAGCCACGAAGCAGCACCACCCACCACTAGACCCTTGGAATGCGTCTGCTGTTGTGGACTCCAGCGGGAGAAGAGGAATGGTACACCTTGAGAAATATTATCCCTTTCCTGGCCGGTAAATATTTCATGAGTGGATTAAAAATTTAAGCCCAAATGAGCCCTGCCATCAGGAGAAACCAGCTCGGTTTCATGTTCTGTTTAAGTATTTTTCTTTATAATGTAGCTGTGTCAATTAGAAAATGACATTGCTATTTAAAATGCTGTTCCGTAGCCCTCTTTAATTAAGGCAGCGATATAATACCAATCTGCTCTCATTAATGAATTTTTAACCATCGAAAGGAGAGTTGAATGATGCACAGTTGGGTTGGCAGGGCGAGTGCCTTGTTTTGTGCATCCCATGGACCAATTTAAAGGGACAGTTACAGATTCAGCCCTCCACTCGCCTAGATCGGTGTTAGGCTGAAACCTACACATTTGGGAAGGGCGAACAATTTCTATGGTTGGACATCAAATCCCCAGTGTGAGCCTGTAGTTTCTATGATAACAATAGCATGTAGTGCGTACTACCCTTTGCGGAAGGGAACAAATGGCAATCCTTACAGGGAAGAAAACTGTGTTATTCCCGTTGTACAGGTGGGGCATTCCGGCATAGCTGGTACATATCTTGCCCAAAGTACCCTAAGTCCTGATACTGCACCCTATCGATGCTAGTGAAAAAGACTTAAATGGGCTTTGGAATGGTTCCTGGGGGAGTGAATCCCCACTGATTAGACCTCAGCAATGCCTGAGTCCCAGATGAGTGCCTGATCCATCAGACTTCATAGCTGTCAGATTTCATCCTCTCGCCCGGAGACGCAGACCTTTGGAGCAAGAGCTAGCTATCATCACACCACCCACTGGTTATTCTTCTTGGTTTTCAGGAGAGTTCCTGGTGGTCATTTGCAGGACAATAATTTTTTTCCTGGAACTGTGTGATAAACAGTTGTAGGAATTAGCTATGGGAAAGACGCAGGTCCTTCCACTGGCCAGTGCAGGGTTGCTTCCCTGTATTATTTTTTCCAAGTGTTTAGACCTTGGGAATTGGTCTCCTCTATCCAGCCAGGCTGTTGGGAATTCACCCTGGGACGGTTGTCCCTTGTCTGGTGCAAAGTGCAACATCCAACAGGAAGGAAGGGGGCCACTTGTTGAAGTAAGGGACTTAGAACAACAGATAATTAACTGTGAGCCAGCTGGAGTTCAAATTCCTTAGGAGCTGGGGGAGGAGGCAGACCCCAAAGGAGGTGATTGCTGTTCCCATCTGCATTTAGTCTCTGGCACATTGTGGTTCCCAAACTCTAGTCCAGGGATCAGACTCGTGGATCCCTGCAGAGTGGTCTGCAGGCCGAATGGCTTTGAGAACCAGGCTGTGGAGCAGTGGGTGGTGGAGAATGGAGCGGGCCCAGGGGAGTGTCTGTCTGTCTCTTATGCAGTGTCAGCAAGATGCTAAAATAAAGCCTTCGTGGTATGGGTCTATCAGAGGGGGCGGATCTCTTGCAGTGCTGGACTCTTTAGCATTGGGGTTAGAGTGAGAGATGCATGTGTGTTATCTGATGCCTCGGGTGCCTGCTAGCCCAGCAGGCCTTGTTTGTTTCTCTCTTGAAGGATTTGTGCCTGATTTTTGCATCCTTGGCTTCTGCTAGCATCTAACTTGCCAGTAGCTCTGTGCGGAGCATGCATTCCAGAAGAGAGCATGCATTGTGTGGTGAGGTCGCCTTCTCTGCAGGGAGCACGCCAATGGCCAAGAGGTTTTGGGTGACGGGGATCCTGATGGACAGAAATGGATCAACTAAGGCTGGATTCATGGTCTGCTTTGGAGAGCTGTGATTATCTGCTCAGGATACCAGTTTCAGAGGCCTTAGCTTGTTCCCTACTGTCAGACACTCATAAATAACCAGCACTGGAGCCCATCTCCTGGATGCGCTTTGGTAAATGGGCCTGCTTCCCATGAAGAACACGGGGGCCAGAGAAGCCTGCAGAGTTGTGACTCTTCCCCTTCCCTGCCCGTCTTAGCAACACACTAGGAAAAGTGCTAATGCATCTGGTACAGTAAACAGACTGGAACATGGCTACAGCTGTTGACAGACCACCCACGGGACTGGAGGGGTGTGACCAATTCACCTTAATGACCCACTTCTCGACTCCCATTCAGTAAGAGTGGAGGCTGCATGTGCTTTGGTGCACATAACAAAATTTATTCTGCCCTTGGATGGCATAGAAGGAACACTGGTGCCCCCCACCCCCAAACTAGGAGCTGGTCCTGCAGGAAGACATGTGGTTCTTTCATGTGCATGGATTGTGGCTCTGATACCTTCTGCTCTGTAGGGCAGTTCCATCACTCAGCTGCTTGTTCAAGAGGTTCAGGATGCATGTGTTAATTTAGGTTCTGGTTTATGGGGAGCTGTCTGGGGGCAAGTGAGCCATGCCAGGAGACATGTGTGTCCTCACTTAGAGTTAATGTGCCTCTTGTGATAGCAGAGTGGTCCAGGCAGAGGTGGCTGGGAGAGCAGAATTCCTTTAGCTAAACTTCTGGTCAACCTCCTGTTTAGGTCCCTAGATGGAGCTGAGTTTTTTGGGATATTCTGGGGTTATTAACCCATGGCTCTGAATGTACTTAGCAAACTGCTCATTAGTTCTCAAGCTCTCTTGGACAGGGACGATGTTGTTCCATTGTACATACAAAACCCAAGGCCCAGAACTATTGAACGAGTCAGTAGCAGGCTGGGCTACAACCCAGGAGTCCCGAGGAGTAGCCCTAACTCAAGCTTGTGGTCTCTCCAGTGTAGTTTCCCTAGAGAGCCGATAGGGTCTAGGCTGTACCACGAAATGGACAACGCAGTGCCCGGAAATGCAGGCTGCATACTTTCTCCCCAGTCTTGACCCTTTCAGTGTTTTTGTTCTGATAGCCAAGATGATCCCCCTCATTATAGCTGTTATTGTTTGCTGTGGCTTGAGGTGTGTGTTCTCCTCTGGGCCTTCCTTCAAGGAAGCCACCCAGAACCGGGAATTTCTTTGACTCATAACTTTGCTCGCATTGCTAATTTCTTAAGCATGAGCCTTTTGAACGGCTTTGAACTTAGCTGGTGTGAATTTTCTTTCTCCCTTGTGGGTCCTGTCCCTTTGCTGCGCTCCAGGGAAAAGCCACCTAGGACAAGTCTACACTGCAGCTGGCCGGGAGCCTTCCCCCACACAAGCGGACAGATGTTTTGTTGGAGGTCAAATTGACTTGCTAATGGTAACAGTGCGGATGCTGCAGCCCGGGTCAGGTGAGCTTGTGAGCAGGGACTCCAGTGCTGGCTGAAAAACCCACATAGCCATTTTTAGCATGCCAGCTTGGGCCCCTCTAGCTCCGGTTTTAGCCTGAGAAGGGAGCCTTGCTTCCAACTATGGGGAGGACATCCTCACAGCACCCCAGAACCCATCATGCTGCCTTTTCAAACATCCAGAGGGAGTTGCTAAAGAGCCACATGCATAGCTGTCTCCAGCTCAGTAATCATGTGGGCCAAAGCCAGTGTTCCCACTAATTTTTAACATCCATGGGCGGAATAAATTTTGTGATTTGCACAAAGGCATGTGTGGATGTGCACCACCAATAGAAACTCGTGCTGCTCACTCCAGGTGGCTGTGAGCACTCTGCCTATCAGCTGGGCAGCCGCTCAGGTGCTCAGCTCACTGGGAACACTGGGTCTGGTCCCGGAAACCATTCTCCGCGAGTATTTTGTGGGTGAAATAAAGAAGTATTGATGTCTGGGAGAACAGCCACAACAATCCTCACCAGGAAAACCCGGGGACGGCTTTTAAAGCTCCGTCGGTGTGGGTTTAAAAGGCTGCTGAAGTCATGCTTGCCGTGGGTGGAGATCATGGACCTTCTGAGTGCTTAGCTTAACCAGAAACCCAGTCAGATGTATGAAGCAATCACCGTCCGCGTGACTTGCTGGCAGGTGGGTCAGGGAGGGGCTTGTGTGTGCGTATGTGTGTCTACAGCACATTGTTAGCACCATGTATTGCTGCTGCTATTGCTAGGTCTCTTTAGTGAAGGGCAGGGAGGGGAGTTGACTTCTTAACAAGACAGGGGGAACTGGGGGGCAGGAGGGGAATCTTCCCAGCTAGCTGCAGAAGGAGGAGGGAGGAGGTGAGAGCTGCTTTGGTCGAGTCACATGGGGATCACTGGAGAGCTGTGTGAGAGATCAGATCTGCTCAGGGGAGCAGGCAAAGTGTCGGTGGGCGGGGTTGGGTGATTCTGAGATCACTTTGCTGATCGTTATCAGGATCCAGGTGAAATGTCACTAGAATACAGCTGGGTGTGTTAAATAGGGAGTTATACAGCAAATGGTCCTCAAACCACCCCGCCAGATCTGGATTCAAGCATCCTTGAAATTTGGATCCAGATCTGAATTGTGTGGCTTGGGTCCTAGTGCAGTTTACACTGGCTCTGCCAATCAGCCGGGTGGCACTTGTATCCCTCCTGGGCGGCCGTCCATCCAAGCGCTCAGTTTATGGGAACATTGCGCACAGCATAAACCTGATTAAAATAACCCCACTCTCCCTTGCGAGTATAAGCACGTGTCTGAGCTGGGGCTCTGCTGCGGCAGCCTTCCTTTGCAAGACGGAGCCTGGATGCCTGACAGACAAACGCATGGGAGAGAAATGCTGTTTGTCATCAAGTATGGGATCAGACGGCCGCTCTCGGGCCTCCCCTGTCGTACTGGGCGCTTTGGGGGCAGCTCCCTGGTCGATTACGGCTGCTGAGCTGAAGTGAGAAGCTGTGTGTAACAGGGCGGGGGGCAGGCGCCTTTAAGCATCTTCGTTCTGTCTCACTGCTCAAGACATTGACTTGACATTGATTTGCCAGTCGGAAATGCTAAGCGCCGTCCGGGAGGGGCCATAATGCACTCGGCGGAGCAGAAGGTGCAGCCCCCTAGCTTGGCAAGATGTCAGCCCCGAAGTGGGTGGAGCAGAGTATTCATGGCTGGGGGGTACAGGATGGCGAGGGGCAGGGTTCCCTCTGGTTTTTAGCATCTGGGGTGGAATAAATTTTGTTATGTGCACCCAGGGAGGTGTGGATGTGAACCACCTATAGAAACACGTGTTGCCCACTGTGGGTTGCTGAGAACCCTCTGCTAATCAGCTGGACAGCCCCTGAATCTCTTCTGGGAGGCCACCCAAGTGCTCAGCTTACAGGCCACACTGGTGAGGGAGAGTGTTACTCACTGCTGATAAATCAGGGCCCCTTTTCTGCATGGACCAGATCATCAGCTGGTGCCAATCTCTGCTGTTTTAGTTATGCGGACTGATGCCAATGGAAGGATCGGCTCCTTTTCTCTGCCCTGGGAACGCAAAGGATATGGGAGGACAGAGGCTTCTGGCGGAAGTGCCCAGCCTCTGTGTGAAAGTCCTGGAGCTAAGCACGCTCCCGTCATAGGAAATGAAAGCCTGTTCTTACAGAAAGCGCCACTTGTTACCCGCATGCTCAGGCCCCAGCTAAGAAGCAGCTTTTCACTTCTGTTCATCTGCTCCTCTGTTTGCCTTTGGTCTGTGAGGAGGAGAACTCAAGCGAGTGCCTTGGAGTGCCTGTCGGGTGGCTGGGCACTGTGCGAATCCTATGAAGAAGGATGAAAGTTCTTGTAGATGATATTGTCACCTGCCTGCTAGGAGCTCAACCCAAATGATCAACTCACCTAATAACTCATTGCACAGCTAAAGCCTGTGTTGTGTCCCGGTTCATGGGGGCCCTGCTTTGACTCCCACAGGTTTCAGAAGGTCACTATTGTAACAGGGCCATGGGACAGACAGAACCAAACAGCAAAGTTTGGATCTGAGTACAAACTTCCCCAAGATTTGGGGGCAGGGATAGGTAAGGCTCATAGTACAGCTGGGAACCTGTCACCTCATTGGGTCCATCTGCACCCAGTGCACTGGGACGAAAATCCAAGTGGCCCTCTATGAGTGACAGCCAGGGGATAGCAGGGCGATCACACTGAATTTTCTCAGCTGCCGATCGCAGTGAGTGGGAAGTCAGCAGAGGAGTTGATCTCTTCTCTCCCTTTCTCAAGCAGGTGTGCAGCTTTCTCATCCACAAAGCCCCTTTCCGCCCCTCACATTCATTTACTATCACTGGAGTTCTCATCTTGAAAACAGCCCCAAACAGCCAGAGCTGCAAAGAACCTTGACTGTCTGGAGCTAACCGCAGCTCTCAGGAGGGAGATGGAGCGAGGGCCTTGCTTCCAGTCAGATAGTTCCTCAGAAGAGGCCCACTTCCAAAGATCTGTGCTCCCTCTCTGTCTGTCACGTTGCTTGCATATTCCTCATTGACTGAGCTCTGCGGTCAGCTTGTAAACAGTGTTCCCTGTGAGATGAGAGAGTCAGGGGCTACCCAGCTGATGAGCAAAGCACCCACTGCTACCCACAGCTGGCAGCAGGTTTCTATTGGTGGTGCACATCACACGGGCCTCGGTGCACATAACAAAATTTATTCTGCTCATGGATGGAAAAAATTAGAGGGAACCTGTTTGTAAGAGTGATACATTACACCGGGACTAGGCAGTTCCAGGCCTGGAACTTGCTGGTGCAAATCTTACATTGGAGCTGGGAGGAAGACCAGGGCCAAGGGACTACTGCGGTCATGGAGAGGTTTCTAGGGGGTTGTCCCGCTTGCAACCTAACAGCTGGAGAGTCTTTCCTGAATCATATTGGCTGGTTTGCAGAGCAGTGCCTCCTGCTGGGCAATGAATGGAACAGGCGAGACTTCTAAATAGAATGAGTCTCTTGGAGATCTTGGGATGTTCAGGCTTTTTCTCTTGCAGTGTAGCTCTGAAACTGTTCCAGAGCACAGGCTGGTGGTTGGCATTTCTGTGGCATGTTGGCATTACATGCACCAGCACCAGGATGCAGCCATCTCTGGGCTGCGGCAGCCAGCAGGTGTCCAGCAGCGGTGCATGTTTGTGTGCGGGGAGGATTGCTTGGACCGGAGACATCCAGGCTTTGGAGTCATTAATGCAGGCAGACACTATGGGGGGGTCAGTCCTGAATCAGAACTCTCTGGCACTTCCCCCTCACAAAAAGCAGGTCATGCAAAGCAGCAATCAAGCTAGTGACCCCACCAAGCCTGCCATTCTGCAGCAGCGAATGGAGGGCCTGGGGAGGAGGGAGTGGGGAGGGGACGGGACTCAGGGGAATATCCCTCTTGGAAAGCCCTGCTGTGCTTTTAATTGTGTTCTGGGTGAGTCTGAACCGCTCCAGTGCACTCTCAAGAGAGAAGGGAGTGGTGTGGCTGGCTGGAGCCAGGCTGCTTGAGAACAGGTGTGGGGAGAGCCCTGAAATGCTGTACCCTTGCTTCTGCTGGTTGCTCCCCCTTCTCCCCCATCTGCGGCTGTGACGTCAGTCCTGCCACGCGGCACTCCCAGCTCTCCCACTGCCACACCTGCCATGTCCTTCTTTCCTGCTCTGGTGTTTCTCTGCTGTTTCAGGCTGGCCCTGTACCGTCTCTTTCTCACCGAGCTCTGTCAGCTCCCATCTCCAGCCACCGCTGCCGATTCTCTCCTGGGCAGCCGGCAGCCTCAGCTCTCAGGGCCCTTCTGCCTCATCTCTGCCGCCTCCTGCTATTCTGTTCCTTGAATGAAAGTTGCCCCTGCGGCTGAAATGGCGGTTGAAATTCTGGCCTGTGGAAGCCGACGTCCGTACATCACATTTGCCTTCAGACAGGGCCTGGATTTCCACTTGCCCTACTTAGCCTCTGTCTCCCGTGGCACTGATGCATTGATGTAAAGAGCCCTTGGCAAGGGCAGCCTGGGGAGAATGCCAGTTGAGTAGGGCATTGTTTTTTATCAGGGGGACTTCTGGTGTCCTGCTCTCCTGCCCACCTTCTCCCCACTTCCTTCTTCCCCCGAGGTGGCACCATGCCAGAGAGGAGATGGGGGAGGAGATCCAACTGGCTTGGTACTGTCAGCTCTCGCTTGCCTCTTGGATCCCAATCCTTGACGGGACCCGAGGGGAGCGGGCACCCAGCGCTGCATCAGGGAGGGGGAGGACATCACGTCAGGACCTCTTCCCGGGGTCTGGTCCCACCTGAAAGTGGTTTAGAAGTCAGCTCTGATCTGCCCTGGCTGCGTCTGTGCGGTTACGTGGGGGGTGGGCGGTGTTAGATTTTCGGGCAGATGTTCCTGCTGCTATGTGTGGGAGCTGAGTTTAAGCCGCTCTCTTGCCACCCTTCTCTAGCCCACATACATGTAGGGCCAGATAGGGGCCTGAGTCACAAGGTCTGATCATCGGCAATGTGAGCTCAGGGCGTTCTCAAGCTGGGGGCCGTTTTTCTTAAGCACAGACCACTCCTTGTTAAGGAATAGTTCAGCAGCAAGGGCTGGCCTTGCTCAGGAGGGGCCAGGACTGGAATCGGCAGAGGTGCTGCACAGCAGGAATGAGGGGTACTGGTGGAGCCGGGGTCCCAGGACGGCAACAGCTTAATGCAGGGGTGAGGGGTTGCATTCAAGACTCTACGTCCCATATGGAGATCACAAATAATACCTGCAAAGACGAAACTGTGTATCTTCAACACAAATGTGAAGAGTGTGCTCTTGTGTGGATGCAAGACCTGGTGTGCTAAAAAGTCTTCAAATCATAAGCTACAAAAAATCATAAACAGATGCCTGAGGTACATCCTTCACCTCAAATGGCAAGACTTGGTCACAAATGAGGAGCTTCGGAACAGCAGGACAAGAACCACCTGACATTCAAATCAAGAGAAGAAAGTGGGGATGGCTGGGCCACGCTCTCAGAAAACCATCATCCAGCAGAGTCTGTCAAGCTCTCACATGAAACCCGCAAGGAAAACACGAAAGAGGAAGCCCTCAGACAATGTGAAGATCTACTGAGATTGAAGGACAACACCTGGGGTCCTCCTGGGGTCAGCTAGAAGTTTTGTCCTGCGACGGCGTGAAGTGGAGGAGACTTGCAGATGACCTGTGCTCCACATGGAGCACAAGGGTTTCAGTAAGTAAGCTTGGGTGCATTTGCCTCTTCTGAGACTGAGAAACAGCATTGCACTCTGCTTCGCCCGTCTGGATTCAGCCCTGGTCGGGGGCAAGCAGGTTGCAGAGGGGATGCTCCCCGATTGTGGCATGTGGCTGTCGCCTTCTCCTCAGACAACTGGCTTGCATTACTGTCTGGGAGAAACCCATCACCTCCCCTTGAGCTGTGTGTCAAACGCCGTGCGCTGAGTGCGTGGCGTGGAAGAGGGGGCAGCTATTGGGGGAATGGGCCCAGAATGCTGAGCTAGGTAATCGCTTCAGAATCTGGGCTGGGACTGACCCCACAGCTTCATGTGAGCGGTTTGGAGCCGAGAGGAGCTGTACGCCCCTTCCTCTAGCAAGAGCCAGACGAGCACCCACTGACCCCACCGCTGCTGGCCACGAGGGCTCTGCAGCCAGTTGTGCCCAGGGACCTGAGGAAATCGGGGCAGCTCCCAGTCACTGGCTGAATGTGGCTGCCCCCTACAAGTCAGACTATGGCCAGGAATTCCCCTCGCCCGGCTGCTTCTTGCAGCTTAGGGATGTCTTGTCCTACCGGCGCCAGGGGCTCCTCTCCCATGCCTGCCCTCTCCCAGCAAATGAATTTGATGAATGGACTAATTAGGATGGCTCTCCCGTTTTCCTCAGGGAGGGTCCTCCTCTGTGTGCGTGGGAGAAGGAGAGAGACGGCGGCCTTCCCGCCCAGGTGCTAACGGATGAGCTGTCACAACAAACATCCGCGCCCCGGACCTAGCCAGTGTGTGCAAGTTCAGCAGCAGGGGCTGAGCACCCGTGGACTCAGCAGAGCTCGGGCCTCAGGCGAGCCAGTGCCAGAGGCAGCAGGCGCTTGAGGTGGAAGTTTGAATGAGGGATAAAGACCCTTTGAAGGCAGATCCTTCTGACTGTGTGGAAAACTGATGTGGTTGGGAAAGGCTGCTCTCTCTGCTGCCAGCAGGAGCAGTGAAGCTAGCTCAGTTCGTGCCTTGTGGGGAGGTAGGTGGGTGGGAGGATTTGGGAGGCAGCTTTTTCTGAAGCAGGGGGAGAACTTGGCCATGGTTTGATGGGAAGGTCTCCTGCTGCAAGCGGCCTTGTCGCCTCCAAAGGAGGATGGTTGAAAGCTGTGGCTCCAGGCTGCCACTTGTAACTCTCCCGATCAGAGCCTGTGAGGCCTGAGGGATGGGTGAAGGATTTGCAAGATCACGTGCTGTTCAGGCATGGGATCTCTTTCATCTGAATCGCTGAGCTTTGGGGAGCAGGCTGGGGTTAGAGGGGCTAGTTTTGGCCATTCTCTTGCGTGAGTGTTTGTTTGTGGGCAGATTGTTTGTGAGACTGAAAGCTGCTTGGGGCAGGGGCCTTGTTTTTTTATTCTGTCTTTGTGCAGCTCCAAGCACAGAGGGGTCCCGTGTGCTGCAGTAATACAAATAATAAATAATCATCATCGCAGTTAATCACCCAAGTGGATTTTCACCCCTCCCCTCCGCTGGGAGCGGATCTCGCTGGAAGCTGATGGAAGTTCCTGTTTGGTTTCTTAACATTTCCCCCTCCCACCCCTCCTGTTCCCTATACTGCTGGCTGGGAGTGGGAGTCGAAGTGTTGTGTAGAGCTGCTTCTGCTCTGGTCTATGCCAGCTCAGTGCCAGCTGAAATCGGCTCCTGCCTGGTCTGCTCTGAATCACTGCCACTTGGCATGTCAGCTCTTGAGATCTGGGGCCATGCCCACCCCTCTCTCCCAGAGCTGCCCCTGGCTTGTGGCTTCACTGGGCATTGCTCCCCAAGCCCTACACCTTGGGGGCAGGGCCCTGGGCACAGGTCCTATTTCCCATGGTGCCATTATGCCCCCTTTTACACTGAGCCACAGCGCAGGAGAGAATCAGTCCTAGAGCTGCATTGCCACCCACTCTCCTGCTTGGAAAATATCCAGCAAAATGAAATTTATGAATACATTTTCCTACCCGGAGGAGCTCTCCCCTGCGCTCATACCTCCATCTCTTTGGCACTGTGGGCTTTATCTGCAGGTACTACGAATTGGACCTCCCTAATCTGGCACCCTTGGGACCTGACCGGTGCCAGACGAGAGAATTTGCCGGATCATGGGAGGTCAGTATTGCCTAGCAGCATTACCAACACTTCCACTGCTTCCTGGGCTCTTAGAAGACATTTAGGGGTAAATTAGAGCTAAATAACAGCACAGAACACTGCCCCCAGGACTGGTGGCTTTAAACAAACTTTATGGGGCCGTGAGCTGCACCCATGATAAGTGGTCGCCCAGCTAACTGAAATCATGCTGGATTGTGGATGTTGCCAGACAAGAGAGTTCTGGATTAGAGGGGTTCAGCCTTTCTCAACAAGGGCTGGGTTCATGCTCTTCTCTCAAGGGATCCAAATGCTCCCAGGGCTCCCTGAGTGTCAGCGCTTCCCTTTCTTGCCCCTCTGTTGCAAGGTTTGTCCTCCACCATTGCTGGAGATGGAGGAGGGAGCCGAGAGGAGGAGCAGCCGAGTTTTAGTGTCAGAACTCAAATTGCCCTAAATGATGCTATTTGTCTGCTTGGCACTTGCGGTGTCTGAGCAGCGTGTTCCTGTGTTGTCACGAAGCACAAGACGGGATAATTAAATTGCCCTTTTCCTGGCAAAATGTGACTCGCGCGGCGCATTGACTCTGTCAGCGCTGGCTGTAGCCCCGCTGCCAATTGCACAGGCCTCACCGCCGCTTTCAGGTGCGAAGCTGTGCTGGGGAGCAGCCAGCAGGGGTGGCTGTCAGGACAATGATGAGGACGAGGTTTTTGCTTTCCCAGAAGTAGCGCTGTGGACTGTGCGTGTGTGTAAGTGAGACAACGGCACAAGCGAGTGGCTGCCTGAGAGGAGGGTAAGGAACAGCTGTGAACAATCAAGAAGGTGCTCTTGTCCTCTAAGCTTGGCGTGAGCAGACTTTTTACATTGGGCCCCACTTTTCATCCCTTCAGTTAGAGGTTTTTTTGCCTGGGCACTGTAGCCCCGGTGGTTGACTCTGGCTAGGGTTCCCGCTAATGTTTTCCATCCATGGGCAGAATGAATTTTGTTATGTGCCCCAAGTCATGTGTGAATGTGCACCACCTATAGAAACACAGGCTGCTGGCTGTGGGCGCTCTGCTAATCAGCTGGGCGGCATCTGAATCTCTCCCAGGCTACAGGCTTAAAGGGAACACTGCTCTTGATCAACAGCTTCCTTTTTATTCACTTTCTTCCTTCCTCTCCCTCCTGTGCAGTGCCCAGCCTGTAGATTCATCAACATTATTGCTCTGCTGTCAGTTATAACCCTGCTGGTTGGCTTCCAAGAAATGGCTCTTCCCAGCCAGGCTCACCTCTCTCCCTCGTCTCCTCCCCTCCGTGATCCTGCCCTGAAATATTAACACTGCAAATCACAAGTGACATGAGCCCTGGTGGAGCCCCACTTGGTTTTCCAAGCAGGGGTGAGAAAATGGCAATCAGCGTTTCTTTAGACTCTTACCCATCAACTGTATTTCACCCACTGGTCTCAAAGGGAAGTGCAATCGAGATGTAGGGTGCAAAACTGGTTGGAAAACCATTCCCAGAGTATGGTTCTCAATGGTTCAGAGTCATGCTGGAAGGGCATAATGAGTCAGGTCCTGCAGGGATCAGGTCTGGGTCCAATTCTGTTCAATATCTTCATCAGTGATTTAGATCAGGGGTGCCCAAGTTGGGTGGTGGGCCTCTCGGAGGGGCATGAAATTTCATAAAGGGGGATGCAGCACCATTGGCTGCTGGGTCTTAAGCTCCTTCATCTCATTAGAAATGTTGACCTATGTCACTGTTTTTATGCCAGTGTATCCACATGTATATGCCAATAACTATATATCTACTGGCAACATCTGTAATCTGGCTTGATTTTGGTTAGCCAGACAACCACTTATCATGGGTGTGGCCAAGTTTCCCATGGCTGCATAAAGGTCGTTTCCAGCCACCAGTCCTGGCTCTCAGTGTTCTGTGCTGTTATTTAGGTGTAATTTGCCCCTAACTGTCTTCTAAAAGCCCCGTAAGCAGTGGAAGTGTTCGTAATGCTGCTAGACAATATTGGCCTCCTGTGGTCCAGCAAATTCTTCTATTCAGCACCAGTCAGGTCCTGAGGGTACTATCTAGAGAGGTTCAACCTGTACTACATGGATTCTATGCTATATACAGAAACTCGGCTAGCATCAGGGCACACTCCAAAGAATTGCTGTGCTCTCCTGGTCACCCCCCCGACTCTCTAAAGGTAGCAGCCCTACTGGACAGCACTCGTTTACTCCTCTTGTGTCGGGGAGGCGACAGGTTTGCTCACTGGAGCGTGAACTCGGAGCAGCCGCGGTTGTAAAGGAGATTATGTTTTTCTCTGCAGCTGATTGGTTGGGAGCTCAGATGGCAACGTGGGCCTTAGCATCAGACTTCTGTGCCTAACTAGAGAGAGACTGGGAAACAGACACCAGGCGAGCACTGGCTGTGGCTGAGGCTGGGCTGTGGCTCAGAGTAGGGGACACAGTGGATGATGTGGGTGATCAGGGCTTAGGCCTGTCTGGTTCATGTGGTCTGATGCCGGTTACAGGTGCCATATGTTTGTCCAGAGAATGGGCACTACGTGTGTCATGCTAGTGTCCCTGCAGCGCCCTGCCCACAGAGAGACCACTGCCATCATGTGAGAGGGGAGCATGTTCTCAGAGCTCAGGTCACTTCTGTGAAGGCCACGCCAGAGGTCTGTAATATGGAGACGTCTGAGGAGCAGGGTGGTTCTGTGGACTGACTCTAGAACGCTTTCGGGGATCTCTCTGGGCCTCAGCTCTCCATCCATAAAATGGAGATTATGACTAAGGAACTTGCCCAGGGTCAGATGGAGCTGAAACCAGGTCTCCCGAGTACCAGTCCAGTGCCTTCAACAGTCTTTCTCTCCTGGGGTCAAGAAGCTCACGTTCAGAGAGGCGGGAATCACAGTGGTTTCACTTGACTTAGTTGATACAAACATTTCCCCCCTTTGTGTGGCAACTGCAAATCTGAGTGTCAAAAGAGAGTCTCAAGCGAAGTCTGGTTTTGCTGTAGACCCATAATTGGGGCCCAGGGTTTCCAAGGAACCAGGGCCAATTATTTGTGAGTACATCAGTAAGCCAGGAGCTGACTTTCAAGTTCATCCTGATGCTCAGAGCCAGGCAAGTGGCAGCGTGTTTTAGTTAGGGAATAATTAAAGCCTCTGTGGGTGACTGGGCACAGCAGGGGGACTGTCTTTGACCGGATGCATTACCCCTGTGCCACAGAGCTCAGTTCAGAGCCACATACAATCCATAGTTCAAGGGTTTGGGGGTCCAGGATATTAGGGGAAACCCCCTCTTTTAGTTGGACTCTACTGTCTCTTAATGGTTTTGTCACGGTTGTCTGCCCCAGGCTGGTGGTGTTGTGGTACGCGCTGTTACGGGAGGAGGAAGGAAGGTAATAGCGAAAGAGAATGTTTGACAAATGAGTTTGCAGCTTGAGAAGGGCTGAGCTCGCTGCGCACAGTGCAGTTCTAACGTGCACCAATTTGTCAGACGTTAGACGCTGCAAATGATTGTCTCACATCATTCGTTTGTAATGAGCTTTTCCATACTGCCATTTGGGTCTCCTAATTGCGTGTGCGAGTGCCTAGCGAGTCTGATTTAAAATCAGAGGGGGGAACTCTGGCAACATCCTTTGGCTCGGCAGGAACAACGTTGTCCTCAGAGTTTCTGGGTAGCTGGAGCATGGGTCAGAATCCTAGCCCAGGCGAGCCAGTGTGATGTGTGGGTCTGTGGGTACCTCGCTCACTGGATCGCAAGCTACATTGTTCATTAATGGAGCCATGGCTCAGAAAGGGTTATGCTGAGGCAACAGTTTGCTCAGAGTACACCCAAGCGTTTCTTCTAAATTACCCTCGTGACTGAAAGTGCAACATTTACTCCTGGGAGTAACTCCCCTCACTCGCTCTGCGCTGTATATGCAAGGGCCAATGGGTCAGCAGCTAGCTTCACATGCTGGAGACCTGGTTCAAGACTCTACTCTGCTACCAACTCCCTGGGTGACCTTGAGCCAGGCCTGGGTGGGCAACTGCTCTGGACCCTGGCAATTCAAAAGGGCTTGGAGTGCCCAGCGGCTGCTACTGTGGAAGCAGTGACTAGAGCCCTGGGCCCTTTAAATTGCTGGCAGCACTGTCCAGGTGGTGCTGAAAGGGTTTGTTGGGGGGAGACTAACCCCCCCTGACACTCTGTCCCTTTTAGGAGCTTGGAGCCCTTCCCCCCCACCTTGTCCGGGGGCCTGGCAATTTTGTCGGCCCCCTCCTCTCCTGCCTTGAGCCAGTCCTTAATCACTCTGTGACTCAGTTTCTCATCTGTAAAATGGGAATCACAGCCCTGCCTCCTAGCAAGCTGGTGAAGACAAATACATTCAAGAGTGTGAGGTGCTCAGATACTGCAGTGATGGGAACCAGATCAGCACCACAGATAGGAAAACTGGGCGGGGCTCACACCTATGGAATTTGCCATCCTTTGTGGCCCAGAGTTGGTCAGTGTTGAGTGACACTTGGCATTACCAGGAACAGAAAACTGTTCCTGGAGCCAGAGACTGAGATGGGCACTTGAAACCTCTCCCCTAAGAACAGGCAGATAGAGATGGTTCTTTAACTTCCTGGAGAGGTGGTTTCCCCTCACTGAGCACGCTGGATGTCCTTTGGCCTGGGTGCTAGGTTGCCTTCTGTATTCTCCCATGCAGGTCAGGAACTCACCCAACCCACGCCACATCAGGTAGATGGGACCAGCAGGATGTGGCTCGAGAGACAGGGTGGCCAAGATGTCCTGGGATTATGGTAGAATTGGGTGGAACTGCCCTGCCCAGCCAGGATACCTAGTTGTTCTATTGAAACTCATGGATTTTCCAGAGATTTGCCCTCCCCTTCCAGCCCAATATACCTTCCTACGGACAAAACATGCAACTGTCCCTCAGTCTGCCCAGGCAGGAGCCTTCTGAGAGGTACCTGGTCGCAAACCCACCCTCTGGCCCACCAGTATTTATTGTAGCCAGTGGTCAGGCTGGTAGAGAGTGCGGGCGTCCAGGCATGGATGATAAAGGAAGAGGAGGCTGGGTATCCAGGAGCTGACCTCCTCTGCTTTTACCATGGAGATACTGAAGGGAGGGGTAACTATGGGAACCGGTGATGCAAGGAGAGACATGGAAGGTGAACGCAGAGGGGGTTTTCAGCTGATGTACTTAAAAGGTTTGCTTCTGCTTGAAGGAAGCTGAGCTCTCACCTGCGGCAAGCTTCTCTCCAGTACCCAGTATAGCCAGGGCTGCGGGAACTAGTATGTTTGCAAGATCCCTGCAGGGGCTCCTGAGGGTGGCTGGGTCTAGTGGAGGAGATGACCTTGGTTTTCTGCTGACCTTCATGCCCATTAGCATCAGCTTTGCTGCACTCAAACATCTCTCCTGCTTTCAGGATGAAGCAGGGGAGCCTATAGTCTAAGCCACTCAGGCCTGCAAGCCTCAGCTGGCATTTCCGTGTGCGAGATGGGAAAGCCTCGGGACTGGCTTGAATTCTCACATGGGGCTGGGATGGAAGAGGAGCTAATTTATCAGAATGCAGCAGACCAGTGGGTCGGGGTGCAGAGAGAAGAGAGAAAGGAGCAACATTGGGAGAGGGTGGAAAGTCCAACAGGAAGAGAGCAAGGCAGGGAGCAAGGTTCACTTGGCCATCTAGTTCCAGGACTTTGGCTTGCTCACAGAGGTGAAAAGAGGAGTGTTATGATCTGTTAGGGCGATTATAGCCTCTTTCACTGGGTTGGCCTTCTACCCACTTCTTTCCATCGTCTCCTACCCACTGTAATTATCCTCTTACTAATGAACGTGAGCGCTAAACTGGACGTGAGATTTTATACAGGAACTCCCAGGGTGCTGGAGTCTCCTGTGCCTTGCTTGTCTTATGGGGCAGCAGAACAGCAGGTCCATCTAGGGTGACTCCCCCCCACAGGAAACAGAGGACAGCCTATTTGGAAAACGAAGGCCCCTGCTTATGCCTGAGGGCGAGGGGCACCCAGTGATGTTTAGTATGGGCCAGGCGGGTATAACTCTACATTTCTATGATGGGGAGTGTTCTTCAGCATCACTGCTATTGAAATGTGGGGTGGAGGGCATGATGTGTTGACACAGGATGCAAGATGTTAAGATCAACTAAGGGAAGAGCTTGGAAGTGAAGGCTGGTCTCAGCCCCACAAGGTGATAAGGGTTGAAGTGTTAAGCAGGATCTTCTTTGCCTGTATCAGCGAAGTCTGGAATGAATCTGATGTGCATGTTGGTGGAAATAATAGGGAGTTCTCTGACCTCCAAAGCACTCAAAACAGCCCAACACCAGAGGCTTGATTGGCCTCAATTCAGTTACTTGGGCCTTACTTCAGGGCATAAGTTCCTGGCGACGTTTTTGAAGGTGCTTACGGGAATTTGGCACTCAGCTACCACTGCATTCCAAGGGGTGCCAAACTCTCTTAGGTTTCATTGAAAATATCTTGTGTTCACAGGGGTGTTAGGAAAAAAAATCAAACCTACAGGTGGGTGACTATAATCTTTCCCACCATATCTGTATGCAATGGGAGATTCAGTATGGGAAACAAGACACTGTGTGAGATGCACTTTTGGTCTGATGGGACATGACAGGTGCTTTGTAATGAGGGAGAATTTGTCCTTTATGTTACCATGGGTGAAGTATGCGTAATGGGGGTGTAAGCCACATACCTACTGGGTGTGGTTGACTGTCTCATGTTTCCTAGAACACTTAGTGAGTCTCCTCTGCTGCCTTACGGTACATCTAGTCTATGTGGAACATTGACCTGGGCAGATTTGATCTGAAGTTTGATTTCGTGTGCCAGGTTGAGATTCACGGAATCAAATTATCTGGTGTTGGCGGTCGACCCCTGTATTCCCCAATATCGTGAGGAGTAAAGGAAGGTCGATGGGAGAAACCCCACCATTGACCTCCCTCTATGAAGATGGCCGAATAAGTCAATTGCAGATAAATTGATTCTTTGCTGTAGCTAGGATTTCATATGTGCAATCTGCTTACCTGCCTAGTGTAG
Source organism: Carettochelys insculpta (assembly GCF_033958435.1). NCBI lineage: Eukaryota > Metazoa > Chordata > Testudines > Carettochelyidae > Carettochelys > Carettochelys insculpta. The sequence goes on from NC_134157.1 coordinate 17,406,779, forward strand.
ACCAAGTCTAAACTGAGAGCCGGCTGCCTTTTAGCTCATAGAGTAGATCCTCCTGCACTAAGCTCTAGAGGTCCCAGTTTTGAGTCTGCCTATGGGCAGTTGTAGGGGGAGCTGTCCCGCTGACTCTATGCTGAGAGTGAACTGCCCTGTTCAGCTACAGAACTGGCAGCAGCTGCCAACCTGAGCCCTGGCTAGGGATCAGCCCTTTCAGAATTGCAGGAGGGCTTTGTTCTCCTTGGCTAATCAGTCTTTTGTCTCTCTTGCTAGCATGGGGAGGAGGAAGGCCTCAGGACTGCAAGTTTTGTGATGCGGCTATGCGCTCTCTAAGAAGAAGCTGAGACTCACAAAACTTGTTGCACAGATGCCACCAGACCTTGGGTGTTACTGACTTTCAGTCACCCCTGGGGCACAGTCAGACTCATTCCTGAGAGGTAAAAGCCTTCGTTTGCCAGTCTGCTGAGCCACCTTGTCTCCAGACATGTTAAACACTAATGAGGTAGGTGGAACAGTGCTAGTTAGACAGCATGACCTGCTTGCATCCCACGGGGTTGTGTGCTTTCACTTCAGGAATCTGGTTCGACAGGACCAGCTCCTTGCTGCCTCAGCCCTCTTCTGTGGGCATGTGGAAACTGCTCTGAGTGTTGGCGTGTAGCAGTCCTCTAATAGAGGGAGGAAAGGTGACAAATAAGCCGGAGATGTCTGAGCCTGAAATAGACCCATTCTCCTCTGTTGTATTAACATCCCTACCTTTCCTTCGCCTTCCCGTCAGCATCTTCAGACACTCTTATTTGCTCTCTGCAAGTGGGGGAGACAGGGACGGTGGGAATATCCAGAGGGTTGGTTTTCCTCCTGCTCGACTGTTTCCCTCTCAGGGATGTTCTTTGTACTGAGCCAGCTTGGAATGAAACCGCAGTGTTTTGTATTATAAACATCAATGACCTGCAATTCCCATCTGAGGCCTTCAGAGTGCTTTGCACACAGGAATGAGCTAAGGGTACATGTAGATTATGGGGAAGATCGACCCACTCGGTCTATTTTCTGGAATTCGATTTCATGTGCCTCGGAGAGATGCACGAAATCAAATTATCAAGGGTCAGCAGTTGACTCCTGTACTCCTCAATATCGCGAGGAGTAAGGGAGGTCTAGAGGGGAGTTTCTCCCACCGGCCTCCCTCTGGGAGAATAGCCAGCTAGTCGATTGCAGATAAGTCTACTCTAGCTATGCAATTGCCATAGCTAGAATTGCATATCTGCAATCAACTTACTGCCTAGCGTAGACCAAGTTTAAGCTTCCCAACACAAGGGGCTGGAACAGTTATGCCTCATTTGACAGAGGGGGAAACTGAGGCACAGCACAGGCAAGTGACTTGCCCCATGTCATGCAGCACAGGAAAGGTAGCACTAGGATTAGAACCTGGGTGGTCTGACAGCTTGTCTTGTGCTTTCTTACTCTGTTTTTTGTTTCTGTTTTTAAAGAGAATCCTGCCATGGAGAAAATTGTTACAACACTGCAAGTGGGGACGCTCCAATCCAGGCTGTTCATGAGTTGACACGCTCATGCAGTCTGAGACACTACCTGACACCAATCATCCTTTTATTAAAGAAGCTTAGTGCCATGAGCTACCTAAGTAACTGGTGCCTGAACTTTATATCAATACATCAACTGGATTATAAATGGGATTAGTCACTAGCCTGCCTAGGGAACAATGATCCAGTAGAATCTCAGTGTTACAAATGCTTACAAAAAATGGAGGTTGTTTGCAACTGAACAGCACATGAACAGCACTGAAAATTGACCTGATAGACCTTTGAAGCATGACTGTGTGGAAGAAAAATGCTGCTTTCCCTTCATTTTTGTCTAACTAGTTTACATTGAACTCACTACTGTACTCTGAGGGGTAGCCCTGTTAGTCTGTAGCTTCACAAATAACAAGCAGTCCTGTGGCACCTTAAAGACTAATACATTTATTAGGCCAGGAGCTTTCGTGGGTAAAACCCACTTCCTCAGCTAAAAGGAGCAGGAAAAACAGAATGTACTGCTCTACTGAACTGTACTTGCTGGTTGTTACTGCTGCTGCCTGGTTGCGAAGTTGAGGTTCTGAATGAGGTTTTTGGTTAACTGGCCAGTTTGTAACTCTGGGATTCATGAAATGAGTCACCAGAGTGCCCTTGCAGCCAAGGGGGCTAGTGGCATACTGGGGTGCATCAGGAGGAACATTTCCTGCAGATCTAGAGAAGTGACCTTTATTTGGCACTGGTGAGGCCACATCTGGACTGTTGCATCCAGTTTTGGGCCCCCCCAGTATTGAAAGGATGTGGACGCATTGGAGAACGTTCAGCAGAGGGCAACTAAAATGATTAGGGGGCTGGAGCATGTGACCTACGAGGAGCGGCTGAGGGATTTGGGCCTATTAAGTTGGCAGAAGAGAAGAGTGAGAGGCAATTTCATAGCAGCCTTCAACTGTCTGAAGTGGGGGCTCTCTGGAGGATGGAGAGAGTAGGGATGGATGGGAGAACAAGAGGCAATGGTCTCAAGTTACGGGGGGGTGTAGGTTGGATATTAGGAAAAACTGTTTCACTAGGAGGGCTCTGAAGCACTGGAATGTGTTACCTAGAGAGGTGCTGGAATCTCCATCCCTAGAGGTTTTTAAGTTCTGACTTGACAGAGTCCTGACTGGGATGATTTAGTTGGGGTTGGTCCCATTTTGGGCAGGGGTCTCTACTCGATGATCCCCTGAGGTCTCTTCCATTCCTAGGATTCTGTGATTCTCTGATTCGTGCCTCTGAGGTTCTACTACACAGTTTATATCACATGACATGTGGACCAAGAAAATATTTACATTTTCCTGTCTGAACTGTTGATTTTCACAGAGTCCTCAATGTAACCGGTGCCTCAGGAAAGATTACAACCTCCTCTACCCAGCAATTTAGCATTGTCTTGAGTAAGTGAGCCTGGGCTTCTCTCTGTCTCCCATGCTTCTTATTGTACTTTCAACAGTACCCCTTTTTCCCATTCAGCGGCGCCAAGCAACCGTCCCTGGGCAGGATGGGAAGGAGGCCCCGCTCCATGCTCTGGAAGGAGCGGGGCCAAGGATGGAAAGGGCAGGGTTTAGGATAGTCAGCCCTGGGCTCTCCCCACACTCCCTCAGAGCTGCACGCAGGGCGGCACCAAAGAGCTCCGCAGCGTTTCAAGGGAGCCTGGAGCTCCAGCCGCCACCGCTGCCAAAATAGCAGTGGCAGTGACCAGAGCTCATGGCCCCTTTAAAACACCGGGCCGAGGGGCAGTTGCCCCTTTTGCCTCACCCGTTGGCAAGCTTGCTCCTATTCCCTTTGTGCAAATGTCTGTGCATTGCGGCTTGAATTGCTTTATGGGTAAAGTGAACCAGTCAGGTTAGGGGAAAAACTGACTCAGCCTTTCACTTCAAAGTCCAACCCAAATGAAACCCATTGTGATGTTCCAAAGCACCTGAATCCCTTCAGTTTGCCTTGGAAATTGCCTGAAACCCCTAAGGGGAGAAAGAACGGAGGACTCAAGTCAGGAGACCATCATTTCTGGTTTGAAGCTTTCGCCTGATATAAGCACAGCTGTTTAGGATAAGAACTTATATGTAACTAGATTCTTAGTGGAATAGAACTACCTAAGTGTTTTTCTTTCATTTTAATTTGGTAAGTCACTCTGATCTGTTTTTACTTGTAACCACTTAAATCCTACTGTTTTTGCTTAGTAAAAACTCTGTTACTTATAATCAAGCCCAGCGTAAGGAATTGTCACCTGAGGAGGGCTACTACTATGCATATCTCCCTTTTATTGATAAAGGGACCTTACCTGATGAGCCCTCTTTGTGCAGATGTTTTGCACAGAGAGAAACAGATTTATTTGGGGGTTTGATCCCTCTTGGGGTTTGGTTTCCTGGGAGCTGTGCCCTAGATCTGCTTCCTGCCAGAGCTGAGCGAAATCAACGTCTGCATTGCTCTGCAGGGGGTGGGGGATGTCAAATTTGTGCTGCCGTCTTCTCCAGGGCTTGATCCGTTGAAGTCAATGGGGCCATTTCATCGGGTCCTGGTTCTGCAGTAGAAATGGGAATGTTGAAATACCACAGGAAATGCTGTTTTTGTCAGCTCTCTGTTCTGGCAAGAAGCTAGAAATACCAGAAATCTTAAAAGGAAAGCTGAGCTTTCTAGCTCACATCACAGCCCCGTGAAGTGCAGCTAGGTTAGAGAAGTTGCCAAACATTTGGTGAAAATTAGAGAAGCAGCGATTGGAAACGTGGAAGAGAAACTCGTCAGTAATGGGACACCAGGTGTAATTTCTTGCGGAGCGTTCTCTCTAATGTCTGCACCAAGACTTTGGAACAATCACCACATAAGAACTCTTATCCAGTGTTTTACACTGGGAGAGGATGTTGAATGGTATGGGTGGATAGTCCGTTTGGAATAATCTGGTTAATGTACCTTATTTAGTTGCAATACTTTGAATTTAAGGAGATTCCAGACTCCTTGAAAATAGAATTCATTAACTCCTCCTGAGAGGAATGCACACCCCTGCATGTCACATTGTGTGCTTTGAGCAGACAAAGACGATGACTTCCATTGCATTAGACCACCCCAAATTCAACAGCATGAACGGTTTGCGTGCAGATTTCCCAATTTTGACCCTGTCTCTGGCTTAGAGTGCCCTTTGCACTCACTACAAGGATCTGTTTTATCCTTCTGCCATCCCAGGCAAGTTCATTATCACCCGCTTAACTGACTGAGCATCAAGAATGGCTGTGCAAACAGGGGAAAATACCCACACAGCAGAGGAAGTCATTTTATGTTGCATGATCCTATCCCGGGCAAATAATCAAAGAGAGCAAGAGTGACTGAAGGGACATTTCCTAATTGTGTCAGATTGCTTTAAAGTTTCGTCACGTGACCCTGGTGATCAGAACTCAGTGGAATTGACTGTCACACTGGATTTGCATGCCATTAACCTCTTCATCTCTGGCAAGAAGGGACCAATTGGCTGTTCTTTTTTATTTTAACACAGATAACTATGGGCTGTGTTGTGAAATGCTTTTATAAGTACAGGTTGCACATCTCTAATCTAGCACCCTCGGGACCTGACCGGTGCCAGACAAGAGAATTTTCACAGATGCAGGAGATCAGTATTATCTAGCACGTTACCAACACTTCCACTACTTACAGGCTCTGAGAAGACATTTAGGGATAAATGACACTTACCCTTCGATTTGCATACTTTGGATTTATGAATTTGTGCTACAACGAAACATGGAAATTTGTACCTGTTTTTTAATTTACAAACACTATGTTCACTGCAAGGAAGAACTAACCTTCGTCTGAGCATCCACGTATAGCCAGTGCTCTGCCGGCAGCTCCATTTTCGATAAACAAATTTTCATGTTAGGAGTAGTTTTCATCGAACGAATTACATTCATAAGTTGAGGCACAGGCCTACTGCTAAATAACAGCACAGAACAGTGAAAACCAGGACTCGTGACTGCAAACAAACTTCATGGAACCACAGGAAACTTGGCCAAACCCGTGATACGTGGTTATCCGGCTAACTAAAATCATGCTGGATGACAGATGTTGCTAGATGAGAGCATTCTGGATGAGAGAGGTTCAACCTGTAGCTGTAGATTTGTTCCATAAAGCTGTTAAAAGGGGACGTACCCTCCTGGGCTGTGTTCCCTATATACTGAGTGCTTCGATGGCCATCCAGGAGAGATTCATATGCCACCAGCTAATTAGCAGAGCACCCACAGCTGGCAGCATAGGTTTCTATTGGTGGTGCACATCTGCACATGTCTTGGTGCACATAACAAAATTTATTCTGCTCATGGTTGGAAAAAAATAGAGGGAACCCTGCTCCTGGGTGTCCTTTAGTCTTCCTCATCCCAGTGTAACTCACTGGAACTCTGAAATGGCAGTGTGTTTTCTAAATGTAACATGTTCTGCCTTCACTGCATACCCCTGCTCTGCTGTGCTGAGTAGCACACACATGGTTTTTTTATGAGCGCTGTCTTACATGCTCTGTTTTTTTTTTTGCAAAAGTAGAAATGTTCACATATGAAGAGCTGTGCTGGTGGGTATGCTGTGGCACGGTTTGTTGCATGTCATCGTTTGTTACTGTAGGGTTGCTTATGAATGCTGGGTAACAAGCCCCAGTTTGTTAACGATGGATTTTCATGATGGGATGTTCAGACAGGTGTGGTGCTGTTGTAGAGTGGTTGTTTGGGAGCAGGACCACACATTCTGGCTTTGTGCTGGAGTACTGTGTTGCTTACCAACTGTGACCCACACGTCTGTTTATTGCAGCAGGGCTGGGAATATAGAAGGGCTGGTTAGATGGAGAGTTGTTTAAACCTACTTAGAGACTCCCATTGTGCATTTCCGTGGCTCAGTGTCTGCAGAAGGATTGCGGGGAGGGGAGCGTTTTATTGTCCCGTTTGCAATTTTAGCGGGGGAGTGAACTGCATTCCCTGCACCAAAGCAAGCAGCCAAGTGTCAAAGGAGATTGAAACCAGCTTTGCCATGTGTCTGGTTTCCAATTGGAAAGTCTGGTTGAGAGGGGACCTTTTCTGTGTCTGGTCTGTACTGTTGACTGGACAGCAAACGTCCAGTTGTCACAGTAACTGTAATTGGCCTCAGCCACTGAAGAGCAGCTGTGGCTCAAGGTGGAGGTGAGTGTGGAGTCTGAGGAGCTGGGCAATGTGGATGGGCTTCCTGCCCCACCTTGTCAGCCTCCTATGGCCCTGGCTCTCTCGGGGAACTGAGCACCGCTTCCTCTGCCCCCATGGGGCAGGCAAGCTGGCTTCATGTTAGCTCTTCCCAACCCAGCTCTGCAGGCAGCAGGTGAGTCCCAGGGATGGGGGAAGCAAGCAAGGGGGTGGGGGATAGTGAGCTATCAGGGTGAGAGTGAGGGCTGGAGTGTCAGGTTTTGAAAATTATGGAAAGTGTGCAACCTAATAAAGATGGGGGAGTTCTCACTACACACAAGGTGGAGGAGAAGCGGTATGGGGCACTTCTGAGCCAGGAAGAGAAGCGGTGGTGTCCCTCGGCTTTCAGCTTTCTCCCTTTTCTTGACCACGGACAGTCATGCTTTGCGAACACTGACAAATGCAGCTGCACAGCCACTTTGAGGAGGTGGGGCACCAGGGAAACTGAGGCACAAAGCAGTCAGGTAGGCAAGCCCTGCCCAGGCACTTGGGCTCCCCAGTCGCTTGCACTTCTCAACCCTGTCATGCTCCCATAGCGTGCTTGGGCTGTATAGAACTCCAGGCAACAGGCTGAGGTCTTCCCTTGGGCAGAAAAAAAAGAAAAGTTCTGAACTGAGAAACTTTGAGAGTATATTTTTCAGAGCTCAGAAAGAGACTCTGTTCTTTGCTTCTCCAGAATGGCTCTTTGTCGCACGTAAGGGTGTGAAAGAAATGTTCCGTTTGCTGGCTGTCACCCTCAGCAGCATATAAATTGGGGGCTTTTTCATGCGGAGTGCCTGAAATAAGCCCCCCTCCCCTAACACACACACACAAAAGAGAGGAATCGTACTGTATCCACTCTGGCCGCCTTTCTCTCTCTCTTTCTGGGGCTCTTTCCAGCCCAGGCGGGCCCTGGCCCATGTTCAGGAATTCCACATTATCTGAAACCATTTCCAGCTTCCTCAGCAGGGAACAGCTCTGCTTCTGTCTTCCTGCGGCCACATCTGGAAAGTGTTACCTCAGGGTGTCAGCCGGCAGAGCGAGGACTGGCATTCTTTCCACTCCCCCCTTCCCCTGTTCCTTCTCCTCTGCATGAAACCCATCTTGAAAGCGCCAACTCGTTTTTGCCTTCCAAGGAACCTGGGTCTGGGGCGAGAAGAGCTCACTCCCTCACAATGGCTGATTGTGACTGCTGGGGCGGGGGGGCCTCGAGGAGAAGGTGATGGTCTCTCTGACTCCGGAGCCCTCTCTCGCCCCATCCAGATGGGCAGGGAGTCATCTCAGTTTCACGCTCAGGGGCATGGCTGCTGTCCTGTGAGGCAGTTTGCACAGTCAGAAAGACCTGTGTGTGCATCAGGCTGAGGTCTCTTGGTAGGAAACCTGACCCGTTTCATCTCCTGTACTCTGTCTTTGTAGCTCCACGGCCCTAGAGTCAGTTCCTCGTTGGCACGTCTCAGGGACGGCCTAATGTACAGGCCAAGCCTATGGCTCCCACAGGCCACTCTGGCAAGTGTGACTATCCGGAGCTGCTCTAGCCATGGCCCGGTTGTGTCCCCATTCAGGGGAATGGCACTGTAGAAATGCCATGTCACCTCTCCATGACCTGGGGATTCCCCGCTGGTCAGCTCCGTGGCACAGCGTCAAAGGGGCTGTCCCGCACTGGTGAAATGGCCCCTGCGTCTGTAAAAGGCTTTCCAAGCGGGATTAATTAACTGATTTTCAAAAGCAGTTTGCTGACGTTGTTAAACCTCTCCACTGGTGCGGACTGGGCCCCTGTTAGGAGAGCTGCAGGCTGCCCCAGGGACCGTCAGCATTGCTAACGTGTAACGATTGTGGATTTATTTCACCCCATCCCATTTTCCTGAAGGAGTGGTGGCTTTGTCTTTTAGAGAGGTCCTTTGGCTCTCTTCCTAGTTATACTGCTGGTTGTCTGTGTGACCAGTGGCAAGTCCCTTAGCCCTCTCTGTGTGTATTTGTCAACCTCCTCCTCAAACAGATCTAGTCTACTGAGGATGGTTACATCAGCCGCAGTGGTCATAGCTGAATGTGTCACCCTCAGGATTGGACAGAGACGTTCCCCAGATTTTGTTCATTCCTCGGGTTCCATAGATCTCTGGTCCAGCCCTGCAGATGGCACCCCATGTTGTCGGGGTGTGCACACCTTTGTGTGTCCATGGAGAGCCTGGGAGCGTGGTGTGTTGGCATGTTTTGTTCATGCTGGTGACGTGGCTGATGAGTGTGCAACGCCGCTTTTGAATATAATGGGGAACCACAACAGAAAATAAGGGCACAAACAGAGTGGCAGGCACAAACATTCTATTCATAGGAGAAACGTAAGCCACTGTGAGATTCATTTCCTTTTGGGTGTGTGATGCTCTCTGTAATCTCAACTCCATGATTCCGCAATGCTCATAGATATAATATGCAGCCATAACAGTGACGGGGCAGCACGTTTGCATGGAGTGCAGGTAATTTATGGACTAAAATGAGTGACATCTCGCAGACCAAAGGACTTTCAGAAAGGAAGGTCCCGTGCCTCAGTTTCCTCAATTGTAAAACTGGGTGAAGATCTTGACTGATCTGATGGCTTAATTATTGACTCTATGTAGAGCACATTCAAGTTCTCAAATGTACCTATAAAAGTTAGGCTAAATGACCTTGTGAGGTCCAACCCTATATTTTTATGATCTTGTGGTTCTGCGCATTATTAAATGTGCCCAGATTTAACATTGTTAACACCTAGCTATTAGAGGTGGATCTCTAGAGTGTATTCACATCCAGAAATCTTGGTTTTATTATTAAACTGGCTCAGCCCTTCATTTTGGGATTTTAAAATCGGGTAAAAAAAAATAAAGCCACAAAACGAGGCACAGGTTTTATAAACCCTGCATACACATCCAGGGCCAAATGGATCCCTGGTGTAACTCCATTATCAATAGCGTTGCACCAGGGATCAATCCGATCCATTGTTTTATGGGGACCGTAAAGCATCAGGTAATTAAAGCTAATGTTCCCAGGGTAGCACTGACATCAGCTGATAATATCAGCTCATACTGACATTTTGGCTTGATGGGGCACTCTGGGGCCTGATCCTACATTCTAGAGACTCATGGAAAGCACTTTATTGACTTCAGAGCTCTGGCTCTGGATCAATGGGAGCTGTTGTTAAACAAACATTGCCATATTAATGTCAGCTCCCGGGAGGGGAGAAGATCGATGGTTGCTATTTTGAAAAGTGGACCAAAAAAAAAGAAAAAGAAAAATAAAGTGAAAAGAAACTCCACATTTTTCAGTCAAGCTGCAAAGCTCAAAGAGGGCAGGATGAGAAACCCGGATTTTAACTCCCAAAGGCCTTATTGTCCTCCCAATAAAGGCAGTGTCAAAATGCCCCCTCTGTTTATGACATTTATTGGGCTCACGGGACTGCTGTATATGAGTGCCTCACAATCATCTGTGTCTGTGTGAGGTACACCAGGCTGTTATAGCCCCATGTTGCAGGTGGGAAACTGAGGCACAGAGACAGCCACGTAGGCTCCACTCTGCCCTTGAGTTGGGAGCTGTGATTCCCAGCTCGCATAGTCATCCCTGTTCTAAGCTTGGCTTGAAATAGGGCCTGAAAATAGCAGTGTGTTCAAGGTAGTGTAGGCTAGTGGCCTTCACAGGGACAGGTGGGGATCAGGCGGGATCCTTCTCAGGGCACTCTCAGGGTACATCTTTGTGAGCTGGGAACCACACCTGCTGGTTCAAACACAGACGGATGCTAAGCAACTGCCCCACTGTCCGTGGCAGAGGGTGGACTTGAAGCTCGATCTGCTGAGTCTAAAACTAGCACCCTAGCCTGTAGGCTGTGCAGCTCTCGGAAATAGGTTGCCTTATGTGTTCCAGCCCATTTAATCATCTGTGTTGTTTAATATTATTAATAATATTATTGTGTGGTTGTGGGTCTTTTGTTTGGAGTGAGGGAGGGGAACATCGGCTGTTCATATCCATGCCCCTCAAGTTCAGGTAAAAATATCCGCTCCCACCAGGAATCAGCCCCCAGATGGGGAGAGCGAAACACCCACCTGAACCAAGCCGGGGTGAGGAATGCCTCTCCTGGCTTGCGACTTGGCTGTGGTCAGGGTTCCCTCAAATGTTTTCTATTCGGGCAGAAGGAATTTTGTCATGTGCAGCAAGGCATGTGTGGATGTGCAGCACCAAGAGAAACACAGACTGCCAGCTGTGGGTGGCTGTGGGCACTCTGCACCTGAATCTTTCCTGGGCGGCTGCCCAAGCACTCAGCTCAAAGGGGACACTGGTTCTGGCCGCTTGATGTTGGTAGCAACCAGACAAGTTCAGAACGGTTTCAAGCCAGCTGAAGACAGTGGAGAGGCTGCAAGCTGGTGCTTCAGCCTGGGTCAAGTGGATGTTTGGGCCCAGGTGTCACTATTGATGTCTGAGAGAGCCATGTGGAAAGCCTGGAGGAGGTTAGTATCAGGCATGACAAAGCTCTGGGCTGGGAGTCAGGAGATGGGAAGATCTACTTCTGACTCTGCCACTGACTTGCTCTATGGACAGGGGAGAGTAACTGGACCTTCCTGTTTTGGTCTCCTTGTCTGCAATTTAAGGATAATGGACTGTAAAGGGCCTGGGATAGGGGAAGGGCTCAGGATTTCCTTCCAAGTGACGATGCTTTCCCTCTCTCTTCAGAGGGCTCCCCTGGGGAGCAGAGGTGGAAAAAGTACCTAAAAAATGACTTGAGTAAAAGTAAAGTCTAACGTCAGTCCCAGGCAAATGAGTTGAAACAATAGTAAAGAATAAAATCGTCAGGCATGTCAAATAACATAATTTGATGGGCAAAAGTCAACATGGTTTCTGCAGAGGGAAATCATGTCTTACTAATCTGTTAGAGTTCTTTGAAGGGGTTAACAAACATGCAGACAGGGGTGATTCAGTGGATATAGTATACTTAGATTTCCAGAAAGCCTTTGACAAGGTACCTCATCAAAGGCTCTTATGTAAATTAAGTTGTCATGGGATAAGAGGGAAGGTCCTTTCATAGATAGAGAACTGGTTAAAAGATGGGAAACAAAGGGTAGGCAAAAATGGCAAATTTTCTGAATGGAGAGTGGTAACGAGTGGTGTCCCCCAAGCATCAGTCCTAGGACCAATCCTGTTCAATTTATTCATAAATGATCTGGAGAAGGGGGCGAGCAGTGAGGTGGCAAAGTTTGCAGATGACACTAAACTGTTCAAGATAGTCAAGACAAAGGCAGACTGTGAAGAACTTCAAAAAGATCTCATCAAACTGAATGAGTGGGCAACAAAATGGCAAAATGAAATTGAATGTGGATAAGTGTAAGGTAATGCACATTGGAAAAAATAACCCCAACTGTACTGATAATATGATGGGGGCAAATTTAGCTATAACTAATCAGGAAAGAGATCTTGGAGTTATTGTGGATCGTTCCTTGAAAACATCCATGCAGTATGCAGAGGCAGTCAAAATGGCAAGTAGGGTGTTAGGTATTATTAAAAAAGGGATAGAATATAAGACAAGGAGTATCTTACTGCCCCATATAAATCTCTGGTACGCCCACATCTTGAATACTGTGTACAAATGTGGTCTCCTCGCCTAAAAAAAGACATCCTGGCACTGGAAAAGGTTCAGGAAAGGGCAATGATTAGGGGCTTGGAACCGTTTCCATATAAGGAGAGGCTAAAAAGATTCGGACTTTTCAGTTTAGAAAAGAGGAGACTGAGGGGGGACATGATAGAGGTATATGAAATTATGACAGGTGTGGGGAGGGTGAATAAGGAGAAGTTATTGACTTGTGCCCATAATACAAGAACTAGAGGACACCAAATTAAATTTAATGGGTAGCAGGTTTAAAACTAATAAAAGAAAGTTCTTCACTCAGCGCATAGTTAAGATGTGGAACTCCTTGCCGGAGGGACTGTGAAGGCTAGGACTATAACAGAATTTAAGAAAGAGCTAGATAAATTCATGGAGGTTAGGTCCATAAAAGTCGATTGGCCAAGGGTAGGAATGGTGTCCCTGGCCTCTGATTGTCAGCGGCTGGAGACAGATGACAGGAGACAAACCACTTGATCATCGTCTTCAGTCCACCCCCTCTGGGGCACCTGGTATTGGCCACTGTCAGCAGACAGGCTACTGGGCTGGATGGACCTTTGGTCTGACCCAGTATGGCCGTTCTTGTGTTTTTAAGTGCAGCTGCTTTCACCTCTGTGTACTTGAGTACAGTCAAGATGTCATGTGTGTATGAACTTTCCCTCAAGTAGTTTTCCAGAGGGACACCTGTGACTTGTACTTCAGTACAACCCGCCCCCAGCAACTGTATTTTTACTCAAATAACTTTTGGGGTACTTTCCCCACCTCTGCCTGAGAGGCAGAACATACTTCTTATCCTGAGGTGCTTTGGTGAGAACTCCACCCCATGGGAAAAAGCCTGGATGTGGGGGAACCCCCAGGCCCTTTAAGTAGGACATGAAGGACTGTGATGGCCTTGTTGTGTGGTGCAAGGCCTGGGCGACGCATTGGGCCTGTAGCAGCAGCACTTTAAATCTCCTTTTTGCTTTTCCTTGTCTTGTGGTTCCCTTTAGCCCCTCGGCCGATGTGCTGGGCCTCCCAAGGATGCGGTTTGGAAAACTTTCTGTTCCCACAGTCAAACCTCCCAGGGTTGATTTGAGTGTTTTGGACTCTGTTTTCCACCCACCTCCTGTACATTTCACCAGTAGGTCAGACAGTGTGATGAACTGCAGCAGAACCAGCTGGCCAGTGAGTCTGGGAAAACTCCTGCAATTGTCTTCTAATCACACCGAGCAGGGGGCCCTATGTTGCTGGGTGGGCTGTGAATATCTCTAGTTAGATCTCATGCAGGGTCATTACCCATAAGGAGCCAGGTGGGTAGGAAGGGGGACCATGCTCCTAAATGCAGTGTTTGCATATCTTTTTCATTGTTGTTCCAGGATCAAATTTCCCAGTAGGCTGATTTTTTATTTTTTAACTACATGTGCAAAACGGAGGGCAAACCAGGCAAGTGAATCAGGTTGCCTGTGGTGATACAGACACAGGGCTCATGTGTGTGCTCAGCTCCATCCATGGTTATTTGCTTGTATCCGGTGACCTCTGCTTGAGGATGGCGGAGAAACAGAGCTATAAAGAGGTTAACTGACATGACCAAAATCACATTGGAAACCTGTGGCAGAACTGGGGCTAGAACCTAGGAGTCCTGGTTTATAATCCCAAAGGCATCCTTGAGCCTAGTTCCTGAATGCCAGTCTGATGGCCGTCTGCTAGCTAACTATATTAGGCAGTAATCCACAAGCCCATGATGGAGGCCCACTGAAGATTTGGCTCTTACCCAATGTTATCCTCTTTCAATATACTTGTGTCTCTTGGAGAATGGGGTCTCATGGGTCAGCCCCCAATCTGGCCAGTTGGGGAATAGGGTGAGTGTTCATTGCGCACTCATTGGCCTCTGCAGAGAGCTTGCGTCCTTCACAATCATGGTGTTAGAATCTGCAGTGTCTGGGGCTTTATTCTTCAACCCATCCTGGGTTAGTTCTCCGAGTGGGCAGCTCAGCTAAATACCACTATAGCTGGGAATTCTCTGCCCCTGAAAAGTTAGTGGAACTCAATTGACAGGTCAGATGCTTATCTATTACATTCATCCATCTCATCTGCTTCTCCAAGGGGCATTCCGTTCTGTGATGTCTGGGTATCCGAGCCCAGAGTGGGGAGCAAGCAACACCTTGCACTGAATTCCCGCCCTTAGGAATCTCAGAAGAGCACCACACAGCAGATTAACAACCCCATGGAGCTGCAGGAGACAGCCCAGCTACATGGCTCATAATTGGTTTGCCCCATCACCTTTCTCTGGCCAAAGAAGTGCTGACCAGGAAGGAGCTGTGATCAGTCTGTAGCCAGGAGGGTCTCCATATTGAAGGGCCTCAGATCCGTGGGGAGAATAGAAGACAAAGAGGGGGGAGGTAGTGTCCTTTCTGCTGGAGGGCAGTATCCAGAGAGGGGCAGCCATTCGCTGCAGCAGTGTAAGTTCATGCTCCATTAGCTGCCACATGTCCACTGCTGTAATGCAGTTTCCCTGTGCTTCCTCTTGCCACCCCGTCTCCAGTTTCCCTGTCACTCACATGTCATCAGGTGAGCTTTCTTTTCACAAGCCACTCTCTGTTCCCCTGCCCAGTTGCATGCACCGGTTCAAGGGAGGACTCAGACACAACTCTGCCCCTCAGTCCCAGCCAGAGACTGAATCTCAAGCAAGCAGAGTCCAGCAGTGGTCACTGAGAAGCAAGGGGGAAAAGGCAATCAGGCCATTCATGGCGAATCTCTGCCCCTTCCAGCACAGCAAGTTGATAATTAAATGCTGCAGCTTTTATGTACATTCCAGTGCATGGCTCTTGGGCTGGTCCCCACCCTGGGACACGTCCACTCTTGCTCCCCTCTCCAGTTCCCAAAGCGCAGCTCTGATTTCTTTTGTTTGAAGGTTGGGGTGAACTCTGTGCTCCTGGGAGTGAAGGACTGTCAAGCCCATTGCAGAAGATGCACAGGCTTGCAGACAGGTATGCACACAATAGTTAAGTCAACCCAGCTCTGTTCATAGAATCATAGAAGAGTAGGACTGGAAGGGACCTCGAGAGGCCATCGAGTCCAGCCCCCTGCCCTCATGGCAGGACCAAGCATTTTCTAGACCATCCCTGAAAGCCACCTATCTAACCTCTTCTTAAATAGCTCCAGTGATGGAGATTCTACCACCTCCCTTGGCAATTCGTTCCAGTGTTTGATCACCCTGACAGTTAGGAACTTTTTCCTAATGTCCAACCTGAACCTCCCCTGCTGCAATTTCAGTCCATTGCCTCTTGTTCTATCCTCAAAGGCAAGGAAGAACAAGTTCCCTCCCTCTGCCTTATGACACCCTTTTAAATACCTGAAAACTGCTATCATGTCCCCCCTCAATCTTCTCTTTTCCAAATTAAACAAGCCCAGTTCTTTCAGCCTTTCTTCATAGGTCATGTTCTCTAGACCTTTGATCATTCTCGTTGCTCTCCCCTGGACCCTCTCCAATTTCTCCACATCCTTCCTGAACTGCGGTGCCCAGAGCTGGACACAATACTCCAGCTGAGGCCTAACCAGCGCAGAGCAGAGCGGGCGAATGACTTCTCGTGTCTTGTTCACGACACACCTGTTAATGCATCCTAGAATCATGTTTGCCTTTTTTGCAACAGCATCACACTGTTGACTCATTTTTAGCTTGTGGTCCACTATAATCCCCAGATCCCTTTCAGCTGTACTCATTCCTAGGCAGTCCTTTCCCATTCTGTATGTGTGACACTGATTGTTTCTTCCTAAGTGGAGCACTTTGCATTTGTCTTTATTAAACTTCATCCTGTTTACCTCAGCCCATTTCTCCAGTTTATCCAGATCCTTTTGAATTATGACCCTATCCTCCAAAGAAGTTGCAACCCCTCCCAGCTTGGTATCATCTGCAAACTTAGTAAGTGTACTTTCTATGTCAATATCTAAATCGTTAATGAAGATATTGAACAGAACGGGTCCTAAAACAGACCCCTGCGGAACCCCACTAGCTATACTTTTCCAGCCGGATTGAAAACCATTAATAACTACTCTCTGGGTACGGTTATCCAGCCAGTTGTTCACCCAGGGGTGTAGAAAATCCACACACCCGGCAGCAGGAGTTAAGCCGTCCTAACTCCTAAAGTAGACAGCATTATCCTGCCAACCTAGCTACTGCCTCTCAGGGAGGTGGGTCGCTGAAAGGAGCAGCTATACTTCAGACTGTGACCCCACTGTAGCACTTCCGAGTAGATGCTTGTTACAGAGGCAAGAGGGGTTTTTCCCATTGCTGGAGGTAACCCACCTCCCTGAGAGGTAGTAGTTAGAATTCAGCAGAATTATTTGTTGACCTAGCATGGTCTAGCTACATAGGGTGTGTGTCTTTACTTCCTCTCTCCAAGGGGGGAGTTTTTCACTCCCCTTGAGCTATAGCTATGCACAGAAAGCAGTGCTCCCTCTAATGTTTTCCATCTTGGGGTGTAATAAGGTTTCTGTTATAAGTGAATGTGTACCACCACTAGAAACACATCATGAGGCTCATTACGGATGCTCTGCTAATCACCCGGGCAGTATTTGAATCTCTCCTGGGCAGCCACTTAAGCACTCAGCTAACACAGCACAATCTTTCATTCTATAGCTTGGTGCTAGCATCCAGTTTCCTTATGATCCTGGCATCACGCAGCTCTGGGCCAGATTGCCTTTGAAGGCCATTACACTGCACCCCTAACCCTCTTTGGCTAGTCCTAGGCAAACGCTGCCCATGTGTGTATCTTTCTCTGAGGTTAGTCTCTTTTTATAAGGGCATGGAATGAAATCATCAAACCCACTTCCCTTGTGGCCTTAACCAGGGATTGAACCCAGGCCTCAGGAGCAAAAGGCTAGTGCACATAGTCATCACACTATACCCTATGGCTATTTTTGACCTGCCTTTGCTGATGACTGCATCCTTCCAGCCACAGAACCAGCCCCTGTGCTCGGAAATACGTCTGCATATTTAAAGCACAGAAGCCACGGGACTCTTGTCAGTCAGTTGTTCCGATTCTAAGACTGTCTTATCTTCGTCAGCTGCAGTGTCCTGTCTCCCCAGCTGTGGTTTGTGTGGTGCATGGAAGGGGTTTATCCCCCCTGCATGTCTCATATGCCATGAAGCTTCTTTCACATTTCCAGTCTTTGGGGTTTGCGCCAGAATGACCTGAAATGCATCTGCTCCTTATCGTTGGCTGCAAGTTGCTCAGTTTTCCAGGAGGGGGCTCTGGCAGTGTGGAGCCTGGCTTTGGAAAGATACAGGTTGAACCTTTCTAGTTTGGGACCTGACAGACTGACTCAGGAGGTCATGCAGAGCACATCCCATGCACTGCGATTAAAGTCAAGAGCTAGCCCAGAGTTTCTTGCTTTAAATGGGGCATCCGCAGCTTAGGGAGATGGGTAGGAGAGAATACCATGCTGAGATAGCATGGGGCAAATATGAAAACACAGCAGAATAACAATTCAAGCCTAGAATCATAGAACATTACAACTAGAAGAGACCTCAAGATGTCATTGAGTCCAGTCCCCTGCCCTCACGGCAGGACCAAGTACCACCCAGATCATCGTTGATTGACATCTATCTAGCGAGCTCTTAAATATCTCCAGTGATGGAGATTCTACAACCTCCCTAGGCAAGTTTTCCACTGTTTAACCACCATGACAGTTAGGAAGCTTTTCCTAATGTCCAGCCTAAACCTCCCTTGCTGAAGTTTAAGCCATTTGCTTCTTCTTCTATTCTCAGAGGCCCAGGAGAACACTATTTCTCCCTCCTCCTTGTAACATTGTTTTAGGTACTTGAAAACTGCTATGATTTCCCCTCTGTCTTCTCTTTCTAAACTAAACAAGCCCAGTTCTTTCAGTTTTCCCTTATAGCTCATATTTGCCAAACCTTTAATCATTCTTATTGCTCTTCTTTGGACCCTCTCCAGTTTCTCCACATTCTTCTTAAAATGTAGTGCCCAGAACTGGACACAGTACTCTAAGTGAGGCCTAATCAGCAGTGAGTAGAGCAGAAGAATCGTTTCTTGGGTCTTGCTCATGACACCCCTGTGAATACATTCCAGAATCATGTTTGATTTTTCTGCAACAGCGTTGACTCAGATTTAGCTTGTGGTCCACTATGACACTGCTGTTACCAGTGGGACAGTGCTGGCTACTTTACTTAACCAAGCATTTAGTTTCCTTTCTCTTTCAGGCAGGAGAGCAGTTGACCTGTTAAGCCCTTTCCCATGGAAGTCACTGGATCATTATTTGTTTAGCTCCGAGGAGAAGTGCTGGACTCTTTGCCCTGAGCCTTTACAAAAATGAACAGAGCATGTGTTTTGCAGCTTACCAGTGGCAGAGAAGCACAACAAAACTTCCATTGACTTAAAGGCAAGAGAGAAACGCTGCTGCTCAGAGTTTCCAGGGCTCTCTGTGAGGCTTTCCTGGGACAAAGAATTGATTAAAAGCATGAGGGCACAGCAAATAGAGACCACATTTCTCAACAGGCAAACTGCATGTGCAGCTAGCGAACAATGGGCTGGGTTCCATGGGAATGATAAAGGGAATGGAGCATGCTGGAGCCTCTCGACTCGACAGATCTAGAGCCAAATTCCAGTCTTTTGAGATGAGTAGAAAACTCCCATTGACTTCAGTTGACTTGGATTTTTAATGAGCATGTGGTGGACCCAGCTAGGGGTTGTGTTTCTAAGCCTTAGCAAGCCAGTGATGTAAAAGGAAGACGAGCAAGACTCAGCCCTGGTTGCACTCTGCAGAGCGTGATGGGCAAGAGGTGGGATTCCACTCAAGCATTGGATCCGGAGAGTGTAGGGTTTGGAGGAATTGATTCTGACTCAAAAACATCCCGGAGTGGAGCCCACCACTCTCACATTTTTGTCATTGAAAGCTGGACCCTGCCCAGCCTTGGTAGAAAACCGTATCAGTTTTCAGGGCATGAACAGCAGTGGGGGAAGCCAGTGATTTTTGTTTGGGCCTCAGCACTATGGTGGTTCGAGTCCAGCAGCAGCCAATAGAACGCCGGCTCCTTGCGAGGTAGACCACAGATCTTGTCCACAGCAGCAAACAGTTCTGTTTGTGTGAACTGACTGATACTTAAGTGGGTTCATCAGGTTCTCGTGCAATGCCTCTGCCTCAGGTGTAGGTACCATGTGGGGGTGAGGGCTTGGGTGCAGGGACGAGAAAGGAGCCGACATGAAGAGGGGGTTTGAGGCAGTGGAGATTAGATGCCAGAAAAGCAGTAAGCGTACAGGATTCCAAACATGACTTCCTGTGCACTCTGCTAAGGCTCTAATGCCCTTGCCTATTGAGTGCCAGCCTCACCACAGCCCAACCAGAGTTCCCTGTAAGCTGAGTGCTTGGGCAGCTTTCCAGGAGAGGTTCCAGTGCCACCCAACTGATAAGTAGAGAGCCCACAGCCAACATCATGTGTTTCTATTGGTGATGCACATGTCTTGTTGCACATAACAAAATTTATTCCACACACGGACAGAATAAAAAAGAAGGAACATTGAGGCTGATCCTAATTAATGATGGTCAGTGCACACCTCGGAGGAGATGGAGTCTTTCCAATAGGGAAGATGCGTTTATTGGACTGGGCAGGAGAAACAGGAAGATGGGGAAACTGAGCCACAGAGAGGTTAAACTGCTTGCTCAAAGGTGATACACCTAGCTTGCTGCTGAGCTGAGAACAGAATCTTGGAGGCTTGTCTTCCTTTGTCCTGCTCTAATTGGTAGAAATACAGGTTGAACCGTTCTAGTCCAGCACCCTCAGGACCTGACCGCTGCCGGATCAGAAATTTTGCCTGACCACGGGAGGTCAATATTACCTAGCAGCATTACCAACACATCTGCTGCTTACTGGGCTCTTAGAAGACATTTAGGCATAAATTACAGCTAAGTAACAGCACAGAACACTGAGAGCCAGGACTAGTGGCTGTAAACGAACTTTATGGGGCCTCTGGAAACCTGGCCACACTGGTGATAAGTGGACATCTGGCTAACTACAATGTTGCTGGATTATGGATGTTGCTGGAAGAGAGAGTGCCAGAGGAGAGAGGTTCAACCTTTACTTCCACTTCTCATAGCCAAATGCTATCGTCGGTGGCTGAATCATGAGCTGCATCGACTCCTTTGGCTTCATTCATTAGGTGGAAGCAGCATGTTGATTTCTAAGCTACCCTCTTGAACCGACAGGGTTCCAGACAATGCCGAGCAATAGTGATTCAGCATCTGGGGCAATGCCTCGGCCAGCCTTCCATTGTGCTTGGAGGAGAGCTGGGAACAATGGTGAGCACCCAAGGCTCTGTGCGGGAATGTGTGCTGCAGTGTTACTTGATATGCAGAATCAATGGCGGGGATAGTGGTCTCTGGCAAATAAAACCCCACAGAGTGAGGGGCGATGGGGTTTGTAGACCCAGCAATGTCTGTGGTGCTAATCTGGCTGCTAGGACAGCAGAATCTGAGCCACTCACAACCTTTAGCGTGTTTATCCTCACAACACCCATGTGAGGTAGGGCTCTGCCATTGTCCCCATTGTATGGATGAAAAACTGACGGGCAAAGTGACCTGTCCAGGGTCACACAGGAAGCCTGGGGCACAACAGTGATTTGAATGAGGACTACCCAGTCTCAGGTTAGAGCCCTACACACTGGACTGTCCTTCCTCTCCAAAGAACGTACAGAAGTTTGACATTCTCTTGAAAGCTACAAAGCACACGGGTGATACGGCACATGGATGGCCAGATTCTATCTGCTGGAGCTATCCAGTGGAAGAAGTCAGGGAGGTCATACCTCCAGTTTCATGTGTTTTTGTCTCTGGATACTGACTTCTCCTTGCTGATTCAAATGCAAGAGGAAGCTGCTGACTGTGAGGTCCGGCGGGGGCTTCTTCAATCCTGAAACCCAGAGAAACGGAAGAGTTGATCACCAGAACCTTTGCCAGCCCCCTGCTGAAGACTAGTGTCCAGGCAGCTGGGTGTACATTTGGCTGCTAGTGACCAAGGGGCAGGGAGTATAAACACCTGTAGTCCAGTTAATACATACTTATTTAGAGGTGACAAGCACAGCTTTCCGACTGAACCATGCTCAGTGAGAGAGCAGCCGAGGGACTCGGAGGGAGTGACAGGATTTGTGAATGTTTACGGGGAGTGTTGAAATGAACAGCTGAGGAGAGAAAAGTGTGTTGAAATACACATTTATTTCCCAGCTTGGAGTGTCAACAGCTCTCTCTGGCCCTCTCTTTCTTTCAGGGCCTGCTGTGTAATGCAGCACAGCAGAACTTCCCACTTACTTTATCATAGAACCATAGAATCCGAGGGCTGGAAGGGACCTCAGGAGGTCCATTAAGTCCAGCCCCCTGCCCAAAGCAGGACCAACCCCATCGAAATCATCCCAGCCAGGGCTTTGTTCAGCTGGGACTTAAAACCTCTAGGGATGGAGGTTCTACTAGCTCCCTAGGTAACAGCCAGGGCGGAGGGGTTCCTGAGGCCAGTTTAGATAAGAACAAAGCTTAAAACTAAGGGGGTGAGTAGAATTTTTGCTTGTGGACAAGATTTCTCATCCTAAAGGGACTAGGTAATCCGATCTGGGCCCTGGACCCCAGTCTCACCAGCAGGGTGTTGGCCAGTATTCCCTGAGTGCTTGGTGGACACCAAGGAAAAATTCAGGTGCCCCCAAGCGGATTAGCAGAGCACCCACAGCCTCCAGCTTGGGTATCTACTGACAGCGCACATCCTCACACACCAGGAGCACACGACAACATTTATTCCTCCCATGGATGGAAACGATTAGCGGGAACACCAGTGTTGACAGTGAATTTGAGGGGCTGGGATCCACCAAAGGGTAGATCAATTACTTCTGTGTTCAAAGCTATTCTTCAGCTACGCTGGGATGCAAAATGGCCAAGTTTACTACTTCCCTTAGGCAGGAAGAAGAACCTTGTGGCTAAAGCTGTGGCATTCAGAAGACCTGAGTTCACTCCTGGCTCTGCTACGTATGACCTGAGAGGAGTTATTTAATTTCTCTGCATTTCAGTTCCCCTTGGGGGATAATACTTTAATTTTTCCCAGGACTGGTCTAATTATGGTGTAAGATCTTTGCTGTAAGGACCGCTCCTTACCCTTCATGGCTATGTTTAGACTACACTTGCTGTTTTGAGATACAAATATATACCGAAATAGCAACTCTGCGCCTACTTGCCGCGCTCGAAATAGCAGTGCTATTTCCAGCATGGTATTCCGTTTCCACTACCCCTCATTGTGAGAGGGGTAGCGGAAACCTTGAAATAGCTGCTTAATGTGAACTTCTGTACCATTTGGACGACACCAACTTAGAAACAAGTTAACTTGAAATAATTGTTATTGCATGAATTATTTCAAGTTAGGGAGGCAGTCTAGACATAGCCTGTGCGTGCAACACTACGCACAATGGGATGAAATCTGGATTGGGACCTTTATGCTGCCCTGATACTCATAATAATAGGTTGGCTTCTAGAAGAGGGGAAGTTTTCTGTGCATTCTCTGGCACTGTCAGCCGGATCTGGCTCCTTGACTCCAAGAGTTTTAGAGGTGATTCCTGTTTCCTTTTCAGTCAAGTCAGGGGGAAGTAGCGGGAAGAAAACAAAATGACAAATCAAGCCCGAGTGATGACTCAGGTGGTTTTATGTCAGTCACTCCCTGCCTTCTGGGCTCTAAGGAAACTGCTGTTGGATGCAGTGAAATACAGAAGGAAATACTGGGCAATTAGGTCTCAGCATTTTGTCCGCTGAGTTTTGCTGCACCACACCGGCAGCCACATCAAATCTCCACAGGCAGGACCAGGAACCAAAGATAAAGAAGTGGAATTAATGAGTAAAGAAGGCTCTGTTTGAATAGGATATGAGTTGCACTGGAGGGTTCATGCCATTCTTATTTGGCCAATCACAAGGTGCCAGTTCAGAGCTTCCAAGTCTGTGTGTAGACAGCTGAAGTAGCATGCCATGTAAGAATTACAACCATTGTGTCCAAGAGGCTAGCCACATGTGGCTATTTGGCCGGTTGAGTGTGGCTAGTTCACTTAATCAATAAATATATTTTCAGAATAATGTGGCTAGTTTAGCACAGTGACTACTGTTTCAGAACTTCTTGGACAGCCTGGATTCAGAACCTGTGCAATCTGGCTGTGTTAATCTTGCTGCAGGAAACGTAACTGGACTTCTCAAGTAGCGGGGAGCAGTTTGGGTTTACACCAGACTGTGGCTGCTCCCTGAGGAGGGGCATCGGGCTGTGTGCAGCTGTCTCTGGAGTGGAGGGGACCATGGCATTTCAGAGCACATGGGAAGTATTTGGCTTGTTTAACACAGGGATTGTAAATATTCTCAGGCTTGGTCTACACTGGGCAGGTAAGTCGTTTGCAGATACGCAATTCTAGCTATGGCAATTGCGTAGCTAGAATCAACTCATCTGCAGTTGACTTATGTGGCCGTCCTCACTGAGGAGAGCCGATGGGAGGGTTTCTCCCGTCGACCTCCCTCACTCCTTGCAATATTGAAGAGTACAGGGGTCGCCTGTTGACCCTGATAGGTCAATTTCACACGTCCCTACCAGGCATGCGAAACTGAACCCCAGAAGATTGACCTTGAGCGGATCAGTCTTCTGGGTAATGTAGACATGGCCTCAGAGAGGTAGACAGGTTTGTCTGTAGCTTCACAAATGAGAAGCAGTCCTGTGGCCCCTTAAAGACTAACAAATTTATGAGATAATGAACTTTCGTGGGTGCAACCTGCTTCCTGAGAGTATTGGAGCAGAGACTGTCTGAGATTATAGTCACTGCAGTGGAGGCAGCAGCATCACACCCTAAGCCATAAGGATCTAGTCCAATGATATTCAGACCTCAGTGATTCAGGAGCCAAATTAGCAATCAGTATTATCCTCGACAGTTGTGCGAATGTTGTTTCATTTGCTCACACACAATGTGTTCAGAC
This sequence comes from Carettochelys insculpta, assembly GCF_033958435.1. Lineage (NCBI taxonomy): Eukaryota > Metazoa > Chordata > Testudines > Carettochelyidae > Carettochelys > Carettochelys insculpta. The sequence goes on from NC_134157.1 coordinate 17,431,057, forward strand.
TCTGCTTGACAGGAAACATTTCATGTATGTAGATACACTTCTCGCAGCAAAATGGCTGGCCCAGGATTCTTGTTCTTTCAACTACAGTTGGTTACTAACATCACAAAAGCACCCTGACTGGTTAATAGCTTAGGTTAATAATTAAGTCGCACCGTTTTTTAATATTATGTGCTTCAGGAGACATATGAAAGAGCCACTGAGAACCTCAGCCTGAGTATCACTAGTTCCTTTAGTTGCCTCCATCTTTGGGTGCTCAATTTCATTTCACATACCCGGAGGAGGGGAAGTGCTCAGGCCCCTTTGAGGTGTCCGATTGCCCCCCTCAGAAGTAGGGGGGCAGCTAGACTCACAAGTCCATTTGGAAGAGCTCGCAAGCGAAGACACAATTTTCACTAGGACTTTTCTATCTGTCTTTCACGCTGACATGGGAGGTTTCAAAGTGAGGTCTGCAGCCCCTGCCACAAGCCACACTGCCCAGCGGTGAAACTTGGCTACCCGGGGGGGATTAGCCACACTGCAGGTATAACAGTGGCTAAAACCATGGCAGCGAGGCCCAAGCAAGAGGAGGGTTTGTATGACGACTTGCCCAGTGCAGTGCATTGAAACCAGGTGGGGCTTTTGCCAGCTAGAGAGGCTCCGTATGTGTATGTGTGTGTGTGTAGTGCCAGTGGACTTGGTCACAGTTAGCTGTGCCATCTAGTAAATACTGCAGTAAAACCCCTATTTACACAATTTCTACTTGCATGTTACTTGGATTAACGTGAGTCTAAATCGTGAGTGGTGGGGAGGCAGGAACCAGGCCTCAGCCTGGCTCCCAGCTCCCCTCCGCTTCTGGCTCCTCTCCACTTGTGGCAGCTGGGAAACTGACCAGCACAGCCCTGCTGCTCGGTTTTCCAGCTACACTGACTTGTGCGAAATTCTGCTTACACAGGGTTGCACGGGAACGCAACATACACATAAGTTGGGGTTTTTGTGTGCTCCAGACTTAAGCCTCCTGCCACCCCGGCCCTGTAGAATGGCTAACAGCCAGCTTGTGCTCATCTCTGCCTGTCTGATGGTTCGCTGAAGAGAGGCGCTTGACCACATCTCATTCAGAAATGGGCTCAGTGAAGGAATGGAATCTCTGGCATGCCGGCGACCTGCTGTGCAGCAGTTAGGGGGGTTGGAGAAAGGTTTGTGGTTGTAGGACAGCAGCTGCAACTGGAAATGGTACAGTCAGGGTGGCTGGGGTGTGGCGGGGCGGGGAAGAAAGGAGGACAGCCAGAAATGGAGGCTGGTCCCTCCTAGTGCCCCGGCTGTCAGATTCATTATCTCAGCTCTTTGGAGGGGGAGGGAGGGCGTGGCAGGGAGGAGAACCCTGGGAGATTAATAACAGAAACCCTGGCATCCCTTCTAGATTAGTTTGAGATTAGGGAGAGAAATCTCAGGACCCATGTTCCCCAGCACGTAACCGGCATGCTGAGATAATGAGCAATGATATTTATTTGTACAAGATCCCATGGCTCAGAGAGCAGCCCATCACTGTCAGGAACTGCAGGGCTCTTCCATCTGGCTGCTGTGGGGAGTGGTAAGAGAAGAAATTATTCCCTGCAGCCGGCTCTCTTTTCCTGCTGCAGGTTCTCCAAAGGCATCTGTGTGCATTGCGGGCTACAGCGGTGGCCAGGCTCTGCAGGAATTACGGCAGTGTGGGGGCACCCAGTCATTCTGCTCTCAAGAGCCCCATTGTTTGCTCAGCACCCTCTGAAAACGGAGCCCTTTAAGGTGTCTGTGGCCGAGTGTCCAAGCTCAGTCTGGTAACATTTGGCCTTAGCTCAGGCCAAAGCTTCCAGGGGTGTCAACAGGATCTGAGCCTGAGTGACAAGGTGAGGAAGGGCTCTAGGTTGTGGCCTGTGGTGCTGATGTTTGTGAAGCTCCAGAGGTTTTGATGCTGTTTTCAGGGCGTATCTATACTTCCAGGAAGATCGTTGTACTGGAGGTTGCTCATCTGGGGTTCAGTTTAATCTAGTAGGGATGGTAAATCGAAACGTTCAGAGTGTCCTGGTCATCCCTGGTACTCCTCGTAGTTGTGAGGAGTGAGGGAAGTTGACAGAACTTTTCCTGTTGATCTCCTGCTGTGGGGGCGGAAGGGGAAGTCAGTCTAAGGTATGTTGACTACAGCTATGCTATTCTTGTAGCTGGAGTGAAGTACCTCAGACTTGGTCTACACTAGGCAAGTAAGTTGATTGTAGATACGCGATTCTAGCTAAGACAGTTGCCTAGCTAGAATCGACTTATCTGCAGTCGACTTACCTGCCCATCTTCACAGAGGGAGGTCAACAGGAGGAACTCTCTGATCGACCTCCCTTACTCCTCGCAATATCGAGTACCGGGGTTGACTGCTGGCCCCAGCTAGTTTGATCTTGCACGTCCCTTCCAGGCGTGTGAAGTCAAACCCCGGAAGATTGACCCTGAGCGAGGCAATCTTTTGCGTAATGTAGACCTACTTGTAGGACGACTTCCTCCCCTTGTGTAGACCTGCCCTTTTCCTGCAGCGAGATGGTGGTCCATCAGCAGATGAGTCTGTCTCTGGGTTTACAGTGATGGTGGCCTCTCTCTTTCTCCCACACTGAGGTTTGGTTGTAAAACTCCACCCGCAAACGGCTGTTTGTTGGGCTGTGGCTGTGAAGAAGGGACAAAGGGAGATTACATTTTTGTACGGCTCAAGCCAGCTTTTCTCTGACCCGCAGTAGAAAGCAGGTTGAGTCTCTCGTTCAGCCTGGGCGTTCATCTTCCCCTACCTGTCATGTTTATTCAAGAAGAACCCTGGCAGGAAGGATGTGGTGAAGGGAAGCCGCTGAGCTGGGGAGAAGGAAGAGGGAAGGTACTAGAGAAGGCCTACACCATGGCACTGAGTCACTTCCGTCGTTAGCAAACAGACTAATAAACCAGCTGAGATTCGTGGGGAGGGTTCCATGGTAAATGGCCTTTCCCGCCTACTGCAGACACCTCTGCCTGACACCTTTTCTGGGCTTGCCTTCATTCGAGCTGGATTTGTGCCATGTCAAACTAGACTGGGACAAAACACAGGAGTGTTTACTGCAGGGAAGCGTTCTCTTGCTTTGCCTGTGGATGAGGTGGACGGACAAAGTGGCTGTTGCCAGCAGGTCTTGTCTATCGCTGGTATCCATGAATCTCTGACGCCCTAAAAATCAAGGGGCATGATGATTTTTGGTTTCCTTTACCAGCTCTTTGTAGCTTGCCTTCCAGCTGCCTGAGTTAAAAGGCAGGGAGGTGAAACCTTCTGCAATTGCTTCTTTTTCCACACCCTACCTCCTCAAATAACACTATGAAGCCCTTGGATTGCGCAGTATAACTGCTGAGCAGCCAGCCTGGAGTTTTATATGGCAGGTGGATGTCTCTTTCTTATTAAGCCTTCCCCGCTCTGCCCCCCACACCCAGGAAATTACTGGCTTAAGGCCCTGATGAGATAATGCTTCGTTATTTTTGTGCTCTGGGGGGATTAGCAGCATTGGGATCTATCAAAGGCTTATGGCGAGGCTTTAGCTGTGCTGAATTTGTTGGAGTGAGAGGCGGTGGTCAGAGGGACTCACTTTGTCAGCGCGTCTCCACTTCCTTTCTGCTCTCGGGCTCAGCTGTGTGACCAGCCTTTCATTTCGCTGGAGGCCTTGCTAAGATCTGAACCGCAGTCCTGGGGTGGACCATGAAAGCCCGGCTCTCCCGCGGAAAGCTGCCGGAAATGCAGGAGGCCTATTTTAGGAGGGTATAAATTGCTGTCGCCATAGGGCCAAGTTCTTGTCCACTTTATGTGCACACAGAGCTATATTACTGAACAGTTCTTTGGAGTAAGTGCAAAATTATTGCTGTTGACCTCAGTGGAGTTTTGCCCATTTACATCCAGAGATGATTTGTCCCTAAGATGGCAACAGCTTCTGTCTCAGTGTAAAAAGTGGCTGCTGTATTTCTAGACGCTTCTTGATTGAGAATTAGACATCACGGAAGGGCTGATTTGAGAGCTTTGTAAACAGGGTTAGCATGGTTCTCGAGGACCTGGGGGCAAACGAGAGATTAGGAGTTATGGATCCAGGGTGATAACCAATCACGGTAATACACAAGGAACTGGAGCCCAGACTTCATCTGTTCATGTCTGGTGAAACTGCAGCTGGATGGGAAATAAAATGATGCGGAGCAGCCAGCCACTGGGGGTTTGATCCAAGCACGTGTTTGCCCGGTGGTGCATTGGCAGGGCTTTGCAGTAAGGGATCCTTTTTACTGCTGTTAGAGTGCTATTAATTAATGGGTTTTCCTTTGGGCTGGGAGCCAAAGAGAACAGAAGAGGAGACATTTACAAATAAACACAGAACTGGGGGTGCGTGAGGGAAAGCAGGGAAGCTGGAGGACTTTTCAGGTGGTGGGCCTGTGATTTATATCTGAGATGGTATCAACCTATTAGCACTGTCTATTGAAACAGTTTAGTTACAATGTCAGTTCCTGGCTATTGTCCCAAGACCTTGGATTCGTGTCTGACAGTGGTAAAGAAGAAATATCCCTTGGAAGTAGGTTACAGAATGCCTGCCCATTCATTACCAGGTTTTGTGCACCTTCTCCTAAAAGCAGCCTGATTAGAGACAAAATAATAGTGCTACATGGACTCCTAGTCTGCTCTGGTTGTTCGTCCTTGTATTATATTATGTAAGACAAGCTGGAGTGCTTAGGAGGAGAGTTGAGTCATTTCTGGTATTAGAAGAACCGGCATGAATTTATCACGTGCCTCCCCCTGCACTTTGCCACCCCTTCAGATTCAGCGAGTTGGTGCTGACTCTGAACCAAAGTGATGTAGCTGGCATCAGACCCAGGAAACAGGGTATCTGGAAGCCAGCCAGGTTGTGCACTTGATCCAAACACAGCTGCAGCTGATCGGATAAAGTGAGAGGTTAAGAAGAGAGCAGCTGTTATCTATCATGGACAGGCAGCAAGAACCTGTAAGGTCTTTCTCTTTTTTCTGCTTTTCAGTATCTCGTCTTTATTTCTTTGATGTAATAAGGGAGAGCTTGCTTGCGGGGCAGTATTTAACCACCACCGCATCAGCATGTGCCCTTCTAGAGCTCAAAGCACTCTGCAGACTGAATGGGCAGGAGCTGCTTCACCCACCACTGAAGAGCAGCTACTTCTGGGGTGAAAAGCGGTGGCTGTTTTAACAGCAAGCAGACGTTCCACCCAAGCTCAGGATAGACAACGAAGAATTTTGCTGAGTGAATTAAAACAGCAGGGGAAATGCGGGTCAGCCAGATGTAAATACCCAAATTCAAGTTGGGGTGAGATCGAGGAAGTTAACATCCTTCCTCTTGCAAATGGTACGCTGGGGTCTTTATTGACCAGCAGGGGCAGGATGTTGAATTTAAAGACTCATATGAAAGATTCATTTTCTACTAACATCGTGCCAGGGCACTAGCTTGTTATCATAGGGTTGTTTGTGAGTGGAGCTCTTGCCATCTCTGTACTGAGGATCCTCCTAGACCAAAACAATAATCACCAGTCCCCGTTCGAGCCTCCTGTCGTCTTAGTGTGGGCCTGTGAGGTCCTGTGGCGGATGTGTGCTGACCAAGTGATGGCTGGGTAACAGTGGCGGGGTTAAGATTTGTAAGTGCTCTGGGCACAAAGAACTTTTGCCCCCTTCCCCGGCACTCTCCCTTGCTCCTCCTCTTGTCTTTGAAGCCACACCGCCTGCCCAAGCCAGAAATGAGCTGGGCTGTGGTAGAGCTGCCTAGGGAACCTGGGATGCTATTGGGAGCCCTGGTTGTTGTGGCCCAGGAGGCAGGGACACGGACCAGGGCTGGTCAGATGGAGGGTGCCTGGCACCTGACAGTGACTCGGGCTCTGTGGGCAGCTCTTACCATGGCCTGGCTCCAGCTTCTGGCCCAGCCAGGAGGTCAGGCCCCAAGGTATAGAGGAGGAGCATAGGGCAGTGTCACTACTGGTGGTCTCCTCCCCCAACTTCTCTCTGCCTTCTGGTGCTCCTGCAGGGTTCCCCCAAGTTTTCTAGGGGCCCACTGCTGGGACAGGTCAGGTCATTGGGAGTGGGAAGAAGAGTTGTCTGTGATCTGCCTAGCCTGTGGGAGAAGCTGTCCAGTGCAGCTGGTCTTGTCCACTAGGGACATTCATTCAGAAAGGAAGGGGCCAACTCTTGGGAGCCTGCACCACACAGGATTTAGCCATCAGACAATGTGATCATCTGCAAACCCCATGTGTGAGCAAGGCTAAGACTAATTCAGGGCACAGTTCCCAGGAGGCAGCTTTGCAGGGTGAGGGTCTTTGGATCCCTGAACAGTCCTGGCCCTGCATAGTATGCCACATAGTTAGGGGAGCAGATTCCTTTCCCTTCCACTCTGTTTATTTCAGTGGATTTCCACCAAGCATTGCTCTTGGCCTAAGACTCCTTGTGCGCCTGATGGACGGCTTTCTGTGTCCCTGAAGTACTGCTGTGACACACTAACCACCCAATATGGCAGATGGATAGATAGCTAGAGCATATACAATGTTTCCTCTAATTGTTTTCATCTCTGTGTGGAATAAATTTTGTTATGTGCACCAGCTGATGCCTTGATGTGCACCACTTGTAGAAACACAAAGTGCTGCTATGACACACCAACCACCCACTCTTGCAGGTAGAGTGATAGACAGTGCATACCCAAGGTTCCCTCTATTTTTTTATCCCTATGCAGAATAAATTTTATGTGCACCAATGCATGTGTGGATGTGCACCGCCAGTAGAAACACATGCTGTTCACTATGGGCACTGTGAGTGCTCTGCTAATCTGCTGGGTGGTATTTGAATCTCACCTGACTGTCCACCCAAGTGCTCAGCTTACAGGGAGCACTGGGTATCTATGTATCTATATATCTATCTATCTTTAACCTCCTGTAAGAATCCCAAGCAATTTATGGGACCAGTGGTCAGATATATTTACACTCATTCCCAGGATTATTTTCATGGTATGGCCAGAGGGCCCACATATAGACAGTTTGAGATTCTCAATGGTGATTCCCTCTGCACGTGTGCATTTTTCCTCCTTGCTCTCTGGCTCCCAGTCAGAGCCCTGCCATTAAGCCTTCTGTTCATCCCTTGCCTGTGCATTGTTGATGATGTGCAAACAGGCCTGCTGCAGCTCACCACTGTGGGGTGGGGGTGGAGGGTGCGGGGGAGGAGGAGGAGGCGGCGGCGAGAGAGGAAAAGCTACATGTAAATAAACTTAAAAATAAAAAGTGACAGAGATTATTTGCTGCTTAATGAACTAAAATGTCCAGCCTCCCACTGAGCGGCAAGATTGTTTATAAACTACAGAAAGGGCTTTATTTTAATGGGCAGTAAATCTCATTCATCGCAAGCGCTGGCAGTCACAAGCATGCAGAATTAATGGACTCACACTCAACTGCAGGGTCCCCGCTTCTACGCTCTTGGATTGTCTGGCTCTGCAAAGCATCTCATGAGTTAGTTTTTCTTTTCCTTCATGGGTTGCATTTATTTTTGCCTCCGCCGTTATCTTTTAAATCCTCGTTGTGACACTGAGAATCCAGAGGGGTTATCTGGTCAGGAGGAAATGAGGCCTGTGCCTCGTGTGTCTGTGATTCCGTTGGTCGCATCCGGTCTGTGCGAGGCTTTGTTTATTTGCTTGAAAAATGTTTTTTCCCTCTCTGTTTTTTGTCTCTAGGTTGCAGCTGGAGATAATCACAGACATTATTTTATAAGTAACTATCCTGTCTCCCTGGCAGGCAGATTTTTTTCCTCTCTCTCTCTCTTCCCTGCAAGCTCTTGTACGTTCAGACGTCTGAAAACAGAAAGTGCCACACAGCATGGCAGGCCTCACATCCAGGGGGCTGGGATGCCACAACGAGATTTTTCTGATAGATTCCTCTCATGTTGAAAAATGCGGTCTCTCAGCCCTGAGGGAATCCACAGGGAGAATGTCACATTAACACATTGACAGGAGAAAAAAAAAAGAAATTATAGGGTTGATAATATTCCGATCGTTTAGTGATGGCATTGAAAAGGCAGGAGATTGGAGGAACAAACTGCCTATCGGAATAAATCTCAAACGCAATAACACAAACGTATCTCCCGTTGAAAGGGAAACGTTTGAGCTAAATGTGGAGTGACTTAGGAAGTTTTCCTGCCTTCAGTGTAAAGGGGTCAGTAATGAGTAGTTTCAAGGATAAGGGTGGCTATTTTGGAGTGGAGCAGGTCCGGTGTGACATATTTGTTGTCATGGACTGTGACTTTAAGGGATTGAAAATGATAGATTTCGAGCCTCTTGAAAGCTTTTGAAATTTGCTCATCACTACCTTGTGCTGGAAGTAATTCTGACATGTAAGATGTGTGCATTAAAGATGGGTTGGAAAGGTTGGGTGGGGGAGATTTAAGCTTGTAAAACCTCCTCGGTCAAGATCTCTCTCTTACTGTCTCCTGCTATCTGTATCTCTGTCTGTCTGTCTGTCTGTCTTCAGCCCACTCACTTTTACTCTGCAGAACAGAGGGGTGGCTTAAATCAAGGTTGGATGTCTTTTAAAAAGACATGCCGTACTTCAACTGCCAGTTAGTTGGCTGGAAGTAGGGCTCTCTGGCTGGTATTCTCTGGCTTGTGCCATGCAGCAGGTCAAATTACGTGATCCAACCAGTCCCTTCTGGCTTTAAAATATCTGAATCAAAGGGTATGTCTTCTCTATGCTGAAGATTGACTTAGTAAGGGCTGCGTGAAATCGAACTAGCTGGGGCCAACAGTCAATCCCCGTACTCCTCAATTATGTGAGGAGTAAGGGAGGTTGGTGGGAGAGTTTCTCCTGTTGACCTCCCTGTGTTCAGACGGCCAGGTAAGTCGATCATAGATAAGTCGATTATAGTTGTACAATTGTCGTAGCTAGAATTGCGTATCTACAGTCGACTTTAAAGTCCAGTGAAGCCCTGGCCAAGCTTCCACTTTAACCCGCCTGCCAGGGTGGGAGGGCAGGGAGAGGGGTTCATATAAAATCCAGTTCCAGTGGGGCCTACCAACTGGGTTCCAGTAGGGTCTAGCTATTGGGTTGTTCTTCTTCTGTCGGTGCAACATCTGTCCCTATTTAGTGTTCCAGTGAGGAGTTTGCTCCACCCTTGTTTAGCTGGTATCTAATACATCCTTACAGTCGGGCCGCCAACAGGAGACTTGGCTCTTCCATTCAGCTGTTGAGGGCTGGTAAGGAGACGTTGCTCCTCTAGTGAAAGGATACGCACAGGTGTAGATGATCTGATGGAACTTGTAGATCAGTCCTGGGGTGGAGGGCGTGTGTGGTGGGGGAAGAGGCAGAGTCTATGCAGAAGAGTACAGGCGATGTGGCAGTTTTTCAAGGAGACAATATTAAAGGCCCAACAGCCAAGTATCCCAATGACAGGGTTGACAGAAGGAATAGTAAGAGGCCACTAGGGCTCTGTCAGCAGCTCTTTAATTATTGGAAAATGAAAACAGGACTCCCACAGGAAGTGGAATGTGGACAGATGGCCAAGATAGAGTATAGAAGAATAGCACAGCATGTAGGGACAAAATCAGAACATAAGAACAGCCATACTGTGTCAGACCAAAGGTCCATCTAGCCCATTATACTTTCTTCCAAAAGCGGCCAATGCCAGATGCCCCAAAGTAAGTGAACAGAATGGGTAATCACCAAAGCGATTGCTGTCCTGACATCCATTTCCAACATTTGACAGACAGAGGCTAGGGGACACACTTCCCATCTATCCTGGCTAATATCCACTGATGGACCTACTACTTACTTAAACCCTTGCACTCTGCGTGGAGCAGAGGTCATCTACAAGTCTCCTCCACTTCACTCTGTCGTGGGACAAAACTTCTAGCTGACTCCAGGACTACCCCAGTTGTTGTCCTTCAGTCTCAGTAGATCTTTTCCACATTCTCTGAGGTCCTGAGAGACTATGCTGGATGATGGTTTTCTGGGAGCATGGCGAAGCCACCCCCACTTTCTTCTCTTGATTTGTCCTCAATTCCATGAATATATCCAGTTCTTTTTGGAGCCCTGTTAAAGTCTTGGTCTTCACATCTTCCTCTGGCTGGGCTGAGGTAGTAAATGAATTACACATTGCAAGGTATAGAAAAAGCAGAGGCTCTATAAACACATTAGACACAAGAGAAAGATGAAGGCAGGTGTCAGAGCTAATAACTGATGACATCAAGAAGGCTAAGGTGTTTAACAACTATTTGGCTTCAGTCATCACTAAAAAGTTTAATTGTGAGCAGACACACAACAGAGTTAACATTAACAAACGGAAATGAGCACAAGGAGGAACAGAGAAAGAATGCTATAAGGAATATTTAGGCAAGTTAGACATACTCAAGTTGCCAGGGTCTGATGAAATTCATTGCAATTGGCTTCAGTTACAGCCAGGGAGATTTAGGTTAGCTGTTAGGAGAAGCTTTCTAACTTAGTATTTAAGTAGTGGAACAGACTTCCAAGAGAGAGTGAATCTCCAGCTTGGAGGTTTTTTTAAGAACAGGCTGTCTGGGATGATCTAGAATAGATGTACTCAGCCATGCCTAAGTGCAGAGTGCTCTGCTAGATGGCCTTCTAAGGTCCCTCACAGCTCTACATTTCTATGATTTTATGATCCTGTTCAGAGCCAAGCCACTTGTCTAATGTTTCTTTTTAGTGCTCTCATCAGAGAACCACTGAGTTACTATCACTGAGGAACTGCTGGCAGAAGTAAATGAGAGTGGACGAGCTGCTGAAGTGAGAGAGAATTGGCAAGGCAGTGCCAAACAGTGGAGGGAGATGAAATATTTCCAAGCTTTTTCCATCTGGTACCTTTGTGACACTGGGTGTGCCGCCTAGATAGGCTCTTAATCCAAATGGCAGCTGGCTTGGTGTTGCAGAAGGTGGAAGAACCAGAGAGAGAAGCTGATCCAGGGTTTCCAAGTATCTCCCCACTAGAGCCCAGCCCTGAAGAGGGAAGAGTACCATACAGTTGCCACTCCTCCCATCTGCCAACAAATTACTTCCTATCCTTTACTGGGAATGCTGTTTCCAATCAAAGCTAATGCGGAGGAGACGGATGCAAATCCATTTTATGGAGCAAGCATCAGGCTGCAGCCTGGGGGTTTGGCTTCTTCCTCCCCAGCTTGCAGCCCCAACCCTCCATATCGCATCAGCTGTGAGCTCATCTCCTCTCTGCCTCGCGTGGTTGCCCTCCTCCACGGCAGTACAACTGTTTTGCAATTGCATCGCCTTGACAGACAGCAAGGGCTCCAAAGCCAAGAGCATGCCTGGAGATTATTATCTGACAGACAAGCTCGTTCCTGCCGCGCACACCTGCTGCGTTCTACGCGCTGTGCAGCTGTTAAAGCATGCAGTGTGTGTGTGTGCGTGCGTGCTGTGTGGATCCAAAAATTCCCAGCCCCAGCCAGGCAGGCGGAACAGCCGCTTTGTACAAAGATGTTTTTTGTCTGCTCTGAATCCTAATACTCCTTCTGGGCATCGGAAGGGTTTCCCTGTCCCTCATCGCATGAAAACACCCCCCACAATGCCGGGAGGAGGCCCATGTTTGGCAGCTCTGCTGCCCTGGCACGGGGGGAGCTTTCTGCTATCAGGTTATAGCTCATCTGTGCAGGAAACAGGCCCAGGCCCAGCCCGTGGAATGGGCTCCTGCAGGGACTAAGGAGCGCAGATCCTGCTCTTCATGTTCCATTCGCAGCCCCAGGCTTGCGTCTCGGGCTGGTCTTTGTGAAGAGACACAGAGCAACACGGACGTTTGAAAAACAGATGCAAGCTCTGCTCTCTACTCAAACAACACGGCCGGCCGCACACACCGTTCTCCGTACAGCGCCGTCCCCAGGGAACTGCCTGCATTTCAGGCCCTGCCTCTCCCCCTCCCTGCCCCCTTTCCTGCTCCCCAACCAACCAGGCCAGGGATTACCTGGGGCAGGGCATGGCAGTGGTGGTAGGTGGCAGCAGTAGCAAGGAGTCGCCTTAGCTCGTCCCCCACAAGCAGGAGAAGCTCCTCCGTGTTGTGCCCTCCCAGCCTGCTGAGCCCTGCTTTTCTGCAGCAGCAGGAAGCAACCTCCGCTCTCCACCACCCATGTTGTGAGTGCATGGAGGTGGGGGTGAAGGGAGTTGACCCCCTGCTGCCGCTGCTACACTCTGCCACGAGCATCCTCTTTGCTATCATCTATGGGATGGCTGGGCCAGCTGACACAGGGCCCCCAGAAGCACAAGGCCTGGGGTGGCCTCCCCACCTCATCCTATGGACAGAAAGTCTCCGTCTCCGTATGAGAAGGAAGAAATCACGTGTGACATTGTTGAATGCTGGCTGGAAGGCACTCCGGTTCAACCGTGTTGAGCCCACTCCAAGAACATGTGGAAACAGGCTAGATTCATGGAGCGGTCATCAGCCAGTTTTGAATTATGCAACATCTTGGCTTTCCTTGGTGCTATAGTGCTGGTGAAGGGAGTTGTGCTCATGTAATGAAGCTGTGGAAAGATGGCCAGAAGGTACCAATGAAGCTGAGAGCTTTCAGAGTTTTAAAAAAGGACTGGTTGTTTTTGTAGATGAGGATCCGATCCATATATCGACAGAGGGTCTAAAGCCAAATCAACCAGTGGTGTAGAAGGATGTAAACTGTGTTGCTAGTAAGCCGAGCACTTGATGACCAGCTTGGAGAGCATCGGGTGCTGTCCAGCTGATCAGCAGAGTGCACACTACTAGGTTTTTGTTTCCCTTGGTGGTGCACATGTTCATGCCTTCATGCACATAAGAAAAAATATTCCGCATGTGGATGGAAAATATTTGCACATGAGTAGGATAGGTTAGAGGGAACATTGGGCATAAACCCTTCTGTGAGAGGCTAGTTAAGGGAGGTGGGCAGAAATGACCATTACTATTACATAATCACCCAAATCACCTTTGTGATTGGACCATTGTCTGCCGGTACCGAGGTCTCAATCCACAGCAGGATTCTGCAGCCATCTGAGTTGGTGCTTTCTCACGCAACTCCCCATCCCAGTGTGGGTGGCTTTGGTGGGGGCACTGCCAGGAGAGAGCAAACGGAGAATTCCTTAACAGCCCAGGGGTGGGGAGGAAGAGCTGGCTGGGTTTTTTGGTTTAAGTCACTCCTTTGTGCAACTCCTTGAACACGGCTGATGCAGAGCAAACAGCGCGAGGGCTGAGATGCAGCCTTTGGAGCCAGCGGAAGATTTAAACCAGAGCCTCTTCTGGGGTCTCGTGAAACCCGAGTGATTGTCCCTTTAAGGAGCCGGCTGTTTTCCTGAACCATCACCGTGTGAGCCCCTGAGGGACACTGCAGAGGGCATTCTGATGGTAACTGTGACACGCTGACGCAGGAGCCTAACCTACAGAGTGCACTTCGTTCCCCTGGGGAGGTGACCCCTGGACTCACCCCGGCGAGGGCGCGAGGGCTTCTCTCTCAGCTCATGTTCCTCCAGGAGAGGAAGTCTGCTTCCCGTCAGCTAGTCAGGCCGATTTTTCTTGCTGACATCTCTTAACACTTCACCCTCCCTGTGGCTGGCTTAGCAGCGAAGGCCAGGTTCCTCGTCGCCGGAAGAAATGATTGCTGCCGTCTATAATTTCTCTGAGTGGCCACAAACATGCCCGGGGCCTTACAGAAATGGAGTCCCTTCCATGGGGAGCGTGTCACCTAGTGAGAGATCACCGTGAATTAAGGGTGAAGAGATTAAAATAAGGGCGGGCCTTGTTGTCTCCCACAAGGCAATGCAAGCCGATGGTGTTGCTTTGGAAGATCAAACCAGCCGTATTTCTCTCTTTATCTTTCATTCTCCTTTGTTTGTTGGATCTGGAGAGAACTCTGAGTACTGCTGATCTCACCAAACTGGTTCCCCCAGTGTCTCAATCCACTTTGGAAACCAGGTATTTAAATGTTTGCCCTTTGCACTGGGCCCAATTGTAATAGGAGTATGTGTGGCCACATTGCCCAATGGATAGAGCACTGCACTGGGACTTGGATACAGGAGCTTTACCAGTCTCCTTTCAGGCGATCTAGGATAAATCATGTCATCACTCTGCACCTCAGTTTCCCCATCTGTAATAACACCACCCTCCTTTAGTAAACATGTTGAAACTGATACAGGATTAGAGCCAGAAATCGATTAAGAGAGAACCTCTAGCTGAGCCACAAATTATGACCAGGTGCAGGAATCGCTAAGTGGCAGTCCTCATCTGGTGTTATTAACAGGAGTGTTGTGAGCAAGACATGAGAAGTAATTCTTCTGCTCTATCTGTGTGATTAGGCCTCAACTGGAGTACTGTTTCCAGTTCTGGGCCCCACAATTTAGGAAAGATGTGGAGAAATTAGAAAGGGTCCAGAGAAGGGCAAATAAAATAATGAAAGGTTTAGAACAGGGGTCGGTAACCAAAATAGCAAGAAGAGCCATTTTTAGCAATTGTGTAAAAAACCTCAATAATTCAAGAGCTGCAATGCATGTGAATATGAGACAGTCCTTAATAAATAAAGTCAAACCATAGTTTTGTAACCCCTATTTCAAGAAGAGTTCACATACAATGATTTATAATGTGGTACTTGTTTACTGCAGGATGTTCACAAACGTCTTACATATTCTATTTCGTCACACTTTGTGTGTGTTTGTACCACTGTCTTCCTCACTTTCACTCCTAAACCTGTTTTACAATGTCAATTTTACTCCATGTTTAAATTTCAGTTTTCTTTCTGAAAATGTGTGTTGCCCTTCCCAGCAGGAATGCTGCAAGCTTCCTTTTCCTTTTCAAAATCCAGGCTTTATTAACAATACGGTCAAAACACAGATACAATATCATATCTCACAATGCACTGCACATATTAAGGGGGGAGTTATCCAGCGTTTTGAGATTGTTTTCGCGTATCGTTTGCTCTTTCGATATGAGTTGTTCATTGTTGGGCTTTTAGACATTCACCATTTATCAAGAATAATCAGGAGGGCATTTTTTACTTTGCAGTTATAGCATTAGGAGCCACAAAGAAGTCCTTGAAGAGCCACATGTGGTTCTGGAGCCATGGGTTGCAGACCCCTGGTCTGGAAAATATGGCCTATGAGAGAAGATTGAAAGAATCGGGTTTGTTTAGTTTGGAAAAGAGAAGGCTGAGAGGGGACACAATAGCAGCTTTCAGGTAAATAAAAGGGCGTTACAAGGAGGAGGGAGAAAAATTATTCTCCTTATTCTAATAGGGCAAGAAACAGTGGGCTTAATTTACAGCAAGGAACGTTTTGATTGGATATTAGGGAAAAAAATCTGTCAGGATGGTTAATTACTGAAATTAATTGCCTAGTGTGGTTATAGAATGTCCTTCACTGGAGGTATTTAAGAACACGTTAAATACATATCTAACAGGGATGACACAGATGGTGTTTGGTCCTGCCATGAGGGCAGGGAACTGGACTTGATGATCCCTTGAGGTGCCTTCCAGTTCTAGTATACTATGATTCTGGAGATAATCCAGATGACCAGAAGGATCCTTTTGGCCTTATGAATCTTCTCCGTGGTGACAAGTGTGAAAATATTTCCTTCCAAAGTTTCCAACTTTTAGTTGTTTTTCAAAACCTAATAGATGAAATAAAATCACATCCAAGTACAGGCAGCTAATCAATGGTCATTTGCAATCTGAGGAAGAAGTGACTTCTTTATATACAAAAACAAGTATAACAAAAACCAATGGATCAAAATATTGTTTTTTTTTTAAATCCCTGCCAAAAGATCAAAATGAGGGTAAATGTACATTTAATAACAAGGAAATGATCAACAATATTATTATCCTCCCAGATATAAGCAAATTTTTGAAAGGAAAAATAGATACACTCTAAGAAAAAAGGAGGAGGATGAAAAAAAGAAGAGGAAAAGAAAGGGTTCAGGATCAGTGTTCGCTGTAACCTTTGTTCTTTGCGGCTGCTCAGGAAAGGTTCCAATGCTGCCCAGATCAGCAGAGTGCCCACAGCTGGGTTTTGTTTCTCCTCATGGTGCATGTTCGCAC
Source organism: Carettochelys insculpta (assembly GCF_033958435.1). Taxonomy (NCBI): domain Eukaryota; kingdom Metazoa; phylum Chordata; order Testudines; family Carettochelyidae; genus Carettochelys; species Carettochelys insculpta. Next base: position 17,447,088 of record NC_134157.1, read on the forward strand.
ATGCTTTGGAACACATAAAAATTATCCCGCACATGGATGCAAAAAATCTGCATATGGATGGAGAAGATTAGAGGGAAAATTGTTCAAGATGTATTAATATTCTGTTGTCTTCATTAGACAGTTACAGGAAGGCAATTGATGTGTATGCCTTTCTCATGACCCTACATGGGGGGATGCTTAGGGGGTCCCACCCTAAGACCAAAAATCTACGTTACAGTTGTATAGCCCCACCCACAGTGCGTCTGAGTCAGCTGACCTGGGTGAGTCACAGGTACTGTGCAGACAAACCATCTGAGGACATGGATACATGCCTTGAGATACTATGGAGAAGTTCATATGAGGAGCGTGATTGACTGCTAGGTGCGAGGGGCAGATGGAGGACATTTCCATGAAAGCTGTGAGAAATCCTAGTCCTGGCCCCTTCCATGTAAGTCTTTTATACAGGATTGGCCCAGGGACTTTTTTAAGCGTGAGACCATAGTAAGATTATCACCCACGGTGGTTTTTTTGTAGTTTGGATGCAAATGTCTTATCTCACTTCAGTAAGATTGGAGGTTTTAACCCTGAGATGCAAGGTGTGGGAGAAGCACAAATCATTATTTGATAGCAGACTTTATGACAGCCCAATCCAAGACATTTTCCTTGCCTCCTCTTAAGGGAAGCTCAGAGAGGGGTCTGACTTTTGAGCTTTGGTCCACCTACAATTATGATAATAATAAACGTCCCCGTTTTCATTTGTGTTTACTCATGGCAGGAACTTGTGACTGCTGCCTCTTTAAGTAGAACCACAGTTCATCTCTAAGAATTCCTGCGGTGGATCTGCAGCTTGTTCCAGCCCTGCTAATTTAGACAAGTGTCTCCCTCTTTCTCCATTTTGGCCACACTGTGAGGAGAACATGAGGTGAAAGGTACTTGATACGCTCCAGCAATATCATGCTAATGTTACCAAACCTGTACGGAGATCAGCTTTCCCCTCACGTGGCCTTGGTGCTGAAGTCGGACCCAATTTCAGAAGGGAACTCAACTCCCTGAGGTTCAAGTTCTGTTATTAACCTGAAACTTAGGTTCACAGAAAGACTTGGGGCAAGTTTGGGGCACACCTGGGACTACTTTTTATCTCAAAAAAGATATATTGAATTGGAAAAGGTTCAGAAAAGGGCAACAGAAATGACAGGGGGTTTGGAATGGGTGCCGCACGAAGAACGATTAAAAAGACTGGGACTTTTCAGTTTAGAAAAGAGGAAACTAAGGTGAGGATATGATAGGGGTTGAGAAAACCATGACTGGCTGGAAAAAGTGAACAAGGTAAAGTTATTTACCTATTTACATAACAAAAGAACTAGGGGTCACCGAATGAAATTAATGGATAGCAGGTTTAATACTAAACAAAGGAAGCTTTTCTTCACGCAGCTCACAGTAAGCCTGTTGAGCTCCCTTCCAGAGGAGGTTGTGAAGACCAAGACATTAAAAGGGTTCAAAAAAAGAACTAGATCAACTCTTGGAGGTTCGATCCATCAGTGGCTGTTAGCCAGGGTGGGCTGGAATAGTGTCCCTAGCCTCTGTTTGTCAGATTGGAAATGGATGTCAGGAGAGGTATTGTTTTGGTCGTTACCTGTTCAGTTCACTCCCTCTGGGGCATCTGGCATTGGTCGCTGTTGGCAGACAGGCTACTGGGCTAGATGGACTTTTGGTCTGACCCAGTGTGGCTGTTCTTATGTTCTTATGTACTTTGGGTTGGATGCGTGACCTGGTTTGTGGATGGCAGTGCTGCGCTGTGTCGTGATTTCAGTCAAGCACATAGGGTGTGAACACAAAGCAAACCCAGCAAGGGGTTCTGCAGCCCACCCCAAGGTGACACAGAAATACGAACCACAAGGGTCCCTGTTGAAGTCCAGGGTTTGGTAATGTGCAGGGAGCCCAGGTGGCCCTTCATCTGCCTTGATCCTTATCTAGAGTGTGCAGGCAGCAGACAGAGACCCAGTAGGCTGATAAGCCTGCTGCTGGTCTGGCAATCTCGCAGATGACATCAGGTGCACCTGGGTTGGTGTTACACAAGAATGAGGACCTGGTCCGAATCCCACTGAAGTCAATGCAAGTCTTCTCACTGATGTCAGGGATCTTCTGACCAGGCCCTACATGCGGTTTCTTCCCTTTGGTTCACGCCTGTGGCTTTGGCACGGAGTGAGAGGAGAAGTGCTGAGCGAAAGCAGAACCAGAGAAGAAGGAACAGCCTCACCCAGGTGCAGGGAGTTTCTACTACACCGCAACAGACATGCAGATGTACGGAACACAATTTTCCTCATGTCTGTTCTGTGTTGCCCTGTCTCAGCTCTGCAGGCACGCGGTCCCAGCATCTTCTGAGGACAATGACTTCGAACTGCGTTAGAATTAGGTCACTGCTCTCCTCCCGGGACAGAGCAGAGGGCAAGAAACGCTTTTCAAAGAGCAACTCCCTGGGTGGGAAGTTGAAAAAACAAACAGTAATGTTATCTGGCCCACTTTGAGTTTAATATCCATAAGTTGTCATTAATCAAACTAAGATGGTAAGATCCTTACCCGTACCCAATCAGTGCGTAATGGATTATCTGCAGGAACTAATAAAGGGTAATTATCCGTGCTTCGCAAGTTCCAATTACTGCACTTACGCGATCAATTATTTCTTGTAGTGTTTCGCAGGTGTAGTTTGTGTGACGTTATGCTGACTCCAGGCAAAGGATTATATAAACTGAGGAGCTGCTTGGATGGTTAGTTGCAGCCCAGCAGTTTGTGTTGTTCCAGGTGGTTAGTGTGTGCGATCGCACCTGGAGATCTCAGGGAATGCTCATTCAGAGGGTTACAGATAGTCTGAATTGGTAGATTCAGGACTGCTCCCTGGAGAGCACTAGCAGGAGATGGATGCTTATCCAAACTTTGGCTGAACTCTGGGGATTTTGGAGCTGGAAAAAGGAGCGCTCTTGTGAGATGCTTTGAATCTGGGTATATAGAGAGAGTGTCTTCTTCCATGGCGTTCAGATGCCAGAGAAAGTAAAGCATCAACTATCCCGCCTCAGCCTGGAGGGATGAGCCGGAATTTCTGAGACCCATATTCAACAAGGTCCACAATAAAGCAGCACTGAGAGCTTCCTTCTCTTCTATCAAGGTTGGGTACAGCCCCTGCTAATGCAGATAGGGTTCATGCACATTCACAAATAGAGCACACCCAAGAGGCTAATGATCTTTGTAGCATAGGCAAGTGGTGCCGGTGGGAGGTGTATGTAACTGCCTATAAGCAGGCTAGAACCTGGAACCTCTAGAGCTTAGCGCAGGAGCCTCTACAGTTTGAGCTAAAAGCTCTCTGCTAAAACTATAAAGGGGACTTATTTGTTCTCTGTGTAAGAGGTCTAAGTGCCACTATGTGGGACAGTGAACCACACCTATGTGTGTGAGTTACGTGTGCAGAAAGGGCCACTGGAGGAACAGGGAGGGAGCACTCCATTAGCAATTGTACGGGCAGGTGGTGCACTTCCTGAGTACCAGTAGGTTGTTGCTGTGATACTTGGACTCGTGCCGAATGACATCTCGTCCTGATGGCATTATGGAAGGTGGCTCAGAAATAAAGCAAACACAGTGGCCATCCCTCTTGAATTCCAGCAAGCCCCAGAGCGGCCCTGAGGCTGGCTTGCACGCACTGTGCCAAAGAAGCTGCCTCCTGATAGGGTTTTGGATACAGACATACTCTGTGCGGCTCTTGGGGCCACTTCTTGTATGAGGGAGTTTTGTTGACTGCAATAATAAATCCTGGCACAACTATTTGGATTTCCAGCATCTTCTCCACCCTCAGTCCCTCCCTGATTTCTCTTCTGCTTGAAACATCAGGCAGCAGAGTCTTTCGGGCCTACCGGATCCTCTCTGCCCCCATCCATCACTTCGTACGTTCAGGAGTGTTACCTTCCCCTGCATCTCAGCTCTGGGTAATCTGCCACTTTCTTCTAAAACCTGGCCTGCTGATGGGGTGGGGGTGAGATGGAGCAAGGGTAGCAGTTGTTGGCCCTACTGCTCATAACCCACACTGCTGTCAGAGAAAATCCACACACACACACACTGCAAAAAAAAAAAAGATCCATCTGCTTTTGGTCATCTTCCCCTCATCCTCTCTTCCTTCTCTCTTTTTGCCGGAGTAGCAATGTTGTCATCGTGTCTTAAAGGAGGCAGAAATATTCCAGCAATGTCTCTGGAGTTTTAGGAGTGGCTTAAAATTACAATAAATTTGAGACACTCTCCTTGTCTGCGTGGGGCCTGGCATTGTTTTGGTAATTTGAAGCAGATTCCATCGGCGTTTGTGGCAAACAGCAGATTTCACCGCTGTAATGGAAACCAGGGCAGACTGTGAGCGCCTGGAGGAGGTGGAGAAAGGTAAAGGAAGCCGGGTTTTGGGAAGCTGCTTGGAGCTATACGCCCAAATTTTCCAAAGCGACCACTGATTCTTGATGTTTTGGTTTCTGGTTAACCAACTACACACACCTTGGCTCTGACTTCTGGTGGTGCTGCTCTTATTGGAGCTGGAGTTGCTGGTGCTCAGCACAGGGATAATTAAGTCCAGTGACTAAGTACTGAGGCACCCTGGATTGGGGGGCCAATTTTTTTCTACCTCAATTTAGGACCAAAACATGGATCCTAAATTGCGTAGGGAGGCTGTTGATTTTCAAACATTTTCAAGAGTTCTGTCAAGTGAAATGTTTCATTTTGACCATGTTCCAACACTTCCTTTTTCTTTGTTTGTGTTTCATTAGACATTAACTTACATTTCAAAACAAAAAATCCTTTTGACTCGGAAAAAGGAGCTTTTTTGTTTTGACAGTTTCAACACAGTTTGGGGGTGGTCCCAGTTTTTTGAAAATGAGAAATTGGTGGAAACCTGTGGAAAGTGTTGGTGTGGACGAATCAGCATGTCCATCTAAAACATTCATTGACATAACCCTGTCCAACTCTACTGATGACCTCAGTTTTACCATTGCTTTGCTTCTTGTTTGGGGCTGAGCTGCCCCCAGCTTATGAACTGGGTCATATTATGAACTGGGTCAATCTTCTGGGGTTTGAGTTTGCATGCTTGGTAGAGATGCATGAAATTGAACTAGCTGGGGTCAGCAGTCAACCCCTGTACTCCTTGATATCGTGAGAAGTAAGGGAAGTAGATGAGAGAGTTTCTCCCATCAACCTCCCTTTGTGTACACAGTCAGGTAAGTCGATTGCAGATAAGTCCAGAATGACATAGCTGCAGTTGACTTACCTGCAGAGTGCAGACCAAGCCCAAGTTGTCGTCCTCTTTGCGGTGGCTAAAGAAATTGTGGTCTCTCTTTGTTCTAGCGTAGAACAGTGCCTCTTGACGCATGTGGAACATCAGTGTACTTTTGAAACATGACCTGATTACACCAGTAATCAGGCTCAGTAAAACAGAGGAATATTACTAGATTAACCATAAGGAGACTGAGGCAGACAGAGCAGTTACATTATTTGCTCCAGAGTGAATGAGGGGACAGAACTGCGTCTGGGTCAGCCTCCTCTGGCCAATAGTGTTCCTTAGTCCCAGTAGTTCAGCCGTTCCCATCTGGGAGCCTTTGTCCTTTGTGTAGTCCCAGATATCAGCTGCTTCCAGTTGTCAAGCAGCCACCGCTTGTTCTCCATCAGGTCTTCCATTGCTTTGGCTTTTCCCTTCTTGATCCATGCCAATGCCAATTCACATGCTGATGAGAGGCAGCCATGAAAGCTGCTGACCACACCACCACCCATGGCTCCTTTAAACCTCCCTCTCCATTTAGCTCTTCCATTTGCCTGCATTGTGCTTGCAGCACTGAACCTTTCTCTTCTTGCTTGGATTTTTGTTGGCTCACCATCTAGACTGCTGGGATCAAGCCTGCACAGGTGGAGCAGCATTAAAGCCGACCTCATACCTGTAAGTCTCCCTCTGGCACACTGGAACTTGATCCTACACGCTGTATGAAATGACTCACTGTCTCATATAAGTTGTCCATTTCTGCATACGTACATGCACGTCTGCATTGTGTCTCTGGGCGTGTCTGTGTGTATTGCAGGTTCATATGTACATATTCCTCCCCCCTGGAATGCACAAGATCTGTGCACATGCTGGACTGCTGCTGCATGCATGCTAGCTATTTACTCAGGTAAATACACTCCATCAGCAGAACCGTGTTAATTCGTACTGCGTAGGACAGTGTTTCTCAACCAGGGGTACTTGTACCTTAGGGGTACATCGAGGTGTTCCAGGGGGTACATGAACTCATCTAGCTATTTGCCTGGTTTTACAAAAGGCTACTTAAAAATACACTAGTGAAGTCAATACAGTCTAAAAGTTTATTCAAACAATGACTTGTTTCTACTGCTTCGTATGCCTTGTGCTGAAGTGTAAGTACAAATATAGGTTGAACCTTTCTTGTCTGGCACACCTGGGACCTGACCGGTGCCAGACAAGAGAATTTGCTGGATGAGAGGAAGTCAGTATTTTCTAGTACATTACCAACACTTCCACTGCTTTCTGGGCTTTTAGAAGATATTAAGGGGTAAATTACAGCTAAATAACAGCACAGAACACTGAGTGCCAGGACTGGGGGCTGTAAGCAAACATTATGGGATCATGGGAAATTTGACCACACCCATGAGAAGTTGTCATCCAGCTAACTAAAATGATGCTGGACTACACATATTTCTGGATGAGAGTTCCAGATTAGAGAGAGAGGTTCAACCTGTATTTCTATTCCAGTTCATTTATTTGATAATGAGAAGGTGGGAAGTCAGTAAGTTGTCAGCAGTCGTCTTCTGTGATATTTTTGCATGTTTTTGTAAGTAAGTCGTTTTCAAGCAAAGTGTCACTTGGTGGTATGCAAAACAAATTGGTTCCTGCAAAGGGGAGAGTAATCTGGAAAGGTTGAATGGCACTTGTTTCAGAACCTCAGATTACTTTACAGGTACCCCTAAGGGTATGTGAGAGGAGTCTTTTTTTTTTTAAAGGGGTACTTTATAAAGAAAGGTTGAGAAATGCTGGCATTGGAGACCCATCGCAAATTACTAAATTGTAAATGTTGCAAATGAGCAAGCAAGCAGGAGGCCTCAAGTAGTCCCATTGATTTCAGTGTAGGTGAAAGAATGCTTTAGTTAAAAACAAGTTGTTGGCTTTATAACAGGAGAAACTGGGTAAAATTCTCCAGTCTGTGCTATAGTGTGGATGATCCAATGTTCCCTTCTGGCTTTAAAAATCTACGAATCTAAAGGTTCAGATGATTCGACCCCCAAGAGGATGATCATAATAAAAGAGCAAGGATAATGTCAAATGTACTTGGCTCCTTGGTGGTATTAAATATTTAAGCTCATTCGTGAGTGCGGACTAGTAATGCATCATATATTTTGTAAAAGCTGTGAAATCTGAGAGTACTACTGAAAGGTGTTCAGTGTTGACCTGATTCTGGTAAATCTGATGTACTGAAAAAGTGTTTCTGAGGTAAATCTGCTTCTGAAGGCAGCAGAGTTTGGCCAGTGCAAAGTGCTTTTGAAAATGCCTCTCTTTGTTACAGAATCTGTGAAAGGTTTGCTGGACACTGGGAAAAGACCAATAATTGTTCGCACAGGTTATAAAGCGTGTGGTTTGGCAAAGTGGGGATTAGCAAGGTTCTACTGTAGATAAGGATTTTTTAATACAATCTTTTGTTTTGTTTTGTTTGCATTTTATTTAAATCCAGACTTGTTTCTGAGGTTGATCCCATCACAAGCAAAACCTCTTTGGCAGCAAAGTGGTGATATATAAGAAGGTATTAAAGATGCAGTAATAGAGCTATACAGGTTGAGCCTCTCTAATCTGAACTCTCTCCTTTGGCAACACCTGTAATCCCTCATGATTTTCGTAGCTGGATGGCCATTTATCATGGATGTGGCCAACTTTCCTGCAGTCCCATAAAGTTTGCTTCTAGCCACCAGTCCTGACTCTCAGTGTTCTGTATTGTTACTTAGCTGTAATTTACCCCTAAATGTCTGCCAAGAGCCCAGTAAGCAGTGGAAGTGTTGATAACGTGCTAGACAATACTCACCTCCCATGGTCCAGAAAATTCTCTCGTCCTGAACCAGTTGGGTCCCAAAGGCGCCTGATGAGAGAGATTCAGCCTATGGTAGCAGCCTCTTCTATTGAGAGCCCTTTCCAGTGCTTGCAAGCAAAGAGCCATGTGGCTTTGTCCATCTGCATGGCTTTGCAAAGGGAGTAGCTTCTCTCCCCCAGAGACTTGAACATACGTTTTGCTTGTTAGTGGGAGGATAGAAGATATCACAAATCACCAATCTCACTTACAGCCATTGTGTAGCAGAGCACTTAGCTGTCTTTGGCTGGTTTTCTTGCAGTAATTTTCCAAGCCAAGGTGTCAAGTTTTATGATTCTTGCTTATATTTAAATAGTGCCTGAGGTGTACATGGTAATTTACAAACAAGAAAACCAGGGCCCTGCCTTGAGGAGCCGACAGCGTAGGTTAGACAGTTACACTACAAGTAATTAAGGATCAGGCATGAGAGTAGGAATAGACAGTATCAGAAAGAGGATTAGTGTGAGCTCGGCAAAACAAAAGGAATGAGGATGAAGCAGGGATAGGCCGCTTGGAGTTTGTCCCAGTTACACAACACACAGGTTGCCAAGTAGGAATAGTGCTGCTGGCTTAGTAGAGGTTAAAGGAGAATGGGATGTCCCAGAATTCACTGTACTCTTCGATCTAGCTTGGTATCCTGCTTCTCTCTGGGCCTGCTGACAGGATGGTGGCAAAGGAGGCAGCTGCCTGGGACCTGGTGATTCAAAAGAGCTGGGGGCTTCTGGCTGCTGCTGCTGCAGGAATGGCCGGGGCTGGAGCTCCTGACCCTTGAAATCACTGTCGGAGTGGTACCTGCCACGCTCTTGGCGGCTCTGGGAGCTGGCTGGCAGGAGGCTGTGGTGCAGCACCCTCTAGGCGGTGCTGAGGGCTGGCTCCTCAGCCCCGCCCCTTCTTCTCAAGATCCTGCCCCTTCTACCCCAGGTTCCACACACTTTGGGAGTATGGAGCCTTCCTACCTTGCCAAGGGGCCTATCAGGCCTGTCAGCCTCCTTGCCTCTCCCTGTGGCTTCAGAATCAGGCTCCTCTTTAATTAGTCTGCCTGGTCATACCTTGTTTTGCTAGAGGAAAGAAATTCCTCTGTGACCCCTGCACTGATCAGCCTGAATCCTGAAGCATGACGTTGAATTTCCCTTCTCGGAACCCGCCCAACTCCTGATGCTATAAACAGCAATACGTGTATCCAGCCCTTGAAAATGCCACGGTCTCAATGTGCCTTTCCCGCCGGATGGATCTCAACATGCCCTTTGCTGGGTGTGCCTCTGGGCACATCGTGGGATGCAGGAGCACATCTCCTCATTACTGGCTCCTAGGTATGCCTGGGTTTTCATGGTTGTGCACAAGGCAGCTGCTGGTAAATTGTTACTGCTATTGTCCGTCCTAATCCCTGCCAACCCTGATTGCATTGATCTTCTGGTAAGCATGCATGTAACCAAAGGAACCACGTGGTACCAAACTAAGATGCTTGTGAGTGGGTGGCATGGAGTGGGATCTGAGTGATTCTGGGGTGCGTTATGGTGAGGTACAGAGGAGCTCCCTCAATACGCTCCTCTACTGTTGGCCGACTATGTGTTTTGGGGATTGAAAGCCCCTAAATTGAAAGGGACATTCACCATAGTCAGTCCCACTGCAAGGCCTCAGGTGTGTGTTCTCAAGGAGTTACGTGCTCTGACCTTTTCTGCAGGTTGAAGTGAAATTAGTCACTGTTGTCGGTAGAAGTGCTGGTCAGGTTATAAAAATGAGTCACGAGCAGAGATTAATAGTGATGTTCGTGTTTCCTGGGAATGCCTGATCCAAGTGGAGAAGCACTTCACTGTTCCCTCAGATTTTTTCCATCCTTGGGCAGAATAAATTTTGTTATGGGTGCTAAGGCATGTGGGGATGTGCACCACCAATAGAAACACATGCTGCCCCTGTGGTTTTTGGGACTCTGCCCCATAACCTCTTGTAGGTGGCTGCCCAAGCGTTCAGCTTATAGGGAACACTGAAGTACATCAGCCTAGGTGCAGCATGTTTTGTGATTACATGGAAGTTGGAGACCCAGAAGTGCAGGGTGGTGTAGGCTAGTGGCCTGTGGTCCTGTGACACAGCTACATTTGGAAAAGGTCCCTTCATGCCAGTGTTTCTATTTCTCTCTTTAACTCTTATTTTGCTGTTTTATTGCTGGACAACAACATCAGGGGAGAGGTTTTTTTGTGTCAGCATCTCTCACACTACATCGCAATTATGTGTCTTGAACCCTGACTTGCAAGTGCCTTTGCAGGAGTGATAGGCAGTGTTCCCTGTAAGCTGAGTGCTTGAGCGGCCTCCCATGAGAGATTCAGGTGCCACCCGGCTGATTTGCAGAGCGACTGCAGCCAGCAGGGTGTGTCTCTGTTAGTGGTGAACATCCACACATGCCTTGGCGCACAAAAGAAAATTTATTCAATTCATGGATGGAAAAAATGAAAGGGAACAAACACCGATGATGGGGTTAAAAAGGGTTCAGCTGTGCCATTTACCTCTTAGTTCCTCACCTGGTACTGCTAATAAAGTCACTGAGACTTTTGTAGCGCTGTCACCTGCCCACTAGGAACAAAGACCATAAATGTATTTCACACGTGCTATTGAAGATCCAAGATTGGAAATAAAAGAGAACATGGATTGTGGATGGAGGCGCTCTGGAATTAAGCGGCTTGCTTACTATTTGAGTTAGGGGTGACAATTTCAAAGGCTCCCAAGTAACGTAGGATCCTGGGTCCCACTTTCAAAATGGACTCAGGCACTTTGAAAACAGGATTTTGACTCCTTAGTTATGTGGTGCTTTTGAAAACTTTACTCTTGATGACTGAAAAATCCGGGTGTATTGAAAAACATTCCGCGCAGCACAAATGGACATAATGATTATTGCTCAGATATGAATGACTTTTATTCACTCCCAGTCATGAACTGTGCCTCTGAGGAGTGACTTCATGCCCTGTTATTTACCCTCCTCTTTCTGTGTTTCCAGGGATTTTTAATTGTTTTTGAACAATTCCAGGTTGGAGAAAAGTTCTAAAGAAAGTTTTTGCAAGGGGAAAATTGCTGCTTTCCTCCATTTAGCTAAAAATCATCTTTGTATAATGCAGACCACAAAACCTTAATTTTGGGTGGGTATTCTACAAAATGAATTGAGAGTACCCAAGAGTTGCTTCTTTGGTATAGTAAGTTGCACTTTGTGGTTTCAGTGTAGACATGAGGAGGGAGGGGAAAAAAAAATCAAACCCCTTCCCTGTTCCTCATCAATAGAGATGTGGTCACAAAATTTTTATCATACTCTCGGCATTTGTGCAATATTTGTGCAGAATTTTTCTCTGTTTTCACTTTGTGTGGGCTTGAATCTCTGGGTTGATGGAACAAGCCCAAAAACTCAAGGCAACAAATCCCCCAAAACCACTGGTTTTCTCCTGGTCTTGCATTGAAGGCTACTGCATTTCAGCTCATTTGCAATGTAACCATAACTCTGTGTGAAGTGGGTCACAGATTTTCTGGTAGTGCTTAGACATTACGGCAGCAGCTGCATTTTGAAATGTGTCAAAAGTGAGAAAGAGAGATAGCTGGGGTGGGACTTAGGGTACCTAACAGCAGGGAGGTGCTGTGTTTGGGGCTGAGCTTTGGCAGGATTGTATTGCAGTGCCAGGAATGTCGTAAAGAACAACCTGTGGATGCGTTAGCAGAACTGTGTGTAGGGATGTACAAATCTGCTGTGATGGGGTTAAGCTGGGCTAAAAAGAGTCATATTCGATGTTAGTGTTCTCTGTAATTTGAGAGCTTGAGCAGCTCCCGGGAGAGATTCAGGTGCTGCCCAGCTGATTGGCAGAGTGTCCACAGCCACTCACAGTGGGCAGCATGTATTTCTTTTGGTGGTGCAACCTGGCTCATGTCTTTGTGCACATAACAAAATTTATTCCACTCATGAATGGGGAAAAAAAAAACTAGAGAGAACACTGCTTGCTGTGCCTATATTCCCAGTTACCCAGAATATTAGTGCAGTCTTATAATTACTATGAACTTCCTAGGAAGCTCTGCTTTCACTAATTGACTCCCAGATACCAAATTATCACCATTCAACTCTTCTTTGTCTGCCCTTCGTTTGTTTCTCATGAGATTTCATCTAATGACATGCCTGATGGCTTGAGCTCTCTCAAATTGCCCAGTGCCTCTGTCTGCGCTGTCAGCAATATGTCCCTTGCATTGCACCTTCACAGCTCTGTCCCTGTTGTGGACCAAGTGCCAGAGACTGAAGAGTGGGTGTGAAAATGTGGCTATTGATCTGTCTTTGTTCCTTTCCTGCTTACTGTTACTTAGGTATGGCCAGAGAGTTCTTGTGGGAGCATAAGGATGCCCATCTGGGCATGCCTCAGTGTGAGTGGGGAGGCAATCATTTTAACTGATGCTAATGTCCGCTTAACCAATTGACCGTCTTCGCATATTCACAGAATTCAGATGCAGGGGTTATGTCCAGAGAGCTCTTTCACTGAGAGATGCTTTCTCTTATGGAAATAAGCCAAGAAGCCTCGAAAAGCCAAACAGCGAGTGTTTTTCAAGCCCAAGTGCAAGGGGTTAACACGTGCCTGCAGGGTCACTGATACAGGGAAAGAACTAATCAGTGAGAATCCCATTCCTTCAAGGAAATCAATAACTGGGAGGCTCATGTGGCTAATTTTCAATGAGGCTTCTTAATCGTGCTTGTAAAATTTGCAAGTGCATGTGTCTGTGTGAAGAGAAACCCATACTTTAGATGTCAGGTGTAGGACATGGACAAATATATGTAGAGGTGCATGTGTGTACAGACACATATAATGGACTCTTATCAGGTCCATTTTTTCCATCTGGAATATAAGAACCCTTCCCATTCCAATCAGTGCAGGAAATGATCAAGCAGGCTGAACCTCTCTAATCTGGCACTTTCTGGTCCAGCAACATCCGTAATCTGGCGTGATTTTAGTTAGCCAGATGACCACTTATCATGGGGGTGGCCAGGTTTCCCACCGTCCCATAAAGTTTGTTTCCAGCCCCCAGTCCTGGCTCTTGGTGTTCTGTGCTGTTATTTTGCTGTAATTTACCCCACATGTCTTTTAAGAGCCCAATAAGCAGTGGAAGTGCTGGTAATGTGCTAGACAATATTGACCTCCCGTGGTTTGGCAAATTCTCTCATTTGGCACCAGTAAGGTCCCGAGGATGCTGGATTAGAGAGGTTTAACCTATATGGGCAGAAAACGTGACCAGAAAGCATAGGTCCAAACTATCCCTTTAACTCTGTGAATGGATAAATCTAGACCATTCTGTAAAATGGACCTAGCTCCAAAGACCCCACAGACTTGCAAGTCCATCTCTCATTCCCAGCATCAATGAGGGATTAACAAGGAGTTTCCAGTCCCCTCAGCCACCACACTGACCTCTTCTGGGCACCCTTATCCATCAGGGCACAGGGCACAGTTTCTTTCTGAGGTTTTCCAGAAGAGGCTGTAAGAGGCCAGCCCCAAAGTGGCCACTTGGCATGACAGGTGATGTCTGTGCACCCGCCGGCGATGAATGGCCCATGGTGAAGTTTGGCAGGCAAATGCTATGAGAGAAGCTCTATGTATTGATTCTACTAAGTTCAGCTTTTGTGAGTTAAATAGTTTTCCTGCTTCGGTCCTCTGGAAGCTGTGTTGTACAACAAAGGAATCAAACTTATTGCTTTTTTATTTTTTTGCACTTTATACATGGAAAGAATAAAACAATACTTTGGCTTGAGGGCTTTCAAGGCCCCTTTTGGGGCACTTATTACCTGCGGGGATTGCTCTTGAAAGTCGAAAGCTAGGAGTCCATGCGGACACTGGTGAGGATCTGGTTCCTGGTGGTTGTGTCGTGACTTGTGTTAATTAAAATCCAACATGGGGGAAGAATGCTTACTCAGGTTTTCATGATGCTTCACTGACCTCACTCTTCTCCTATTGCCCTCAGTGGTAAAACAGTCATACATGGGAGCAGAATTAACCCAGCCTGAGCACATCAGAACTCTTCTCCTTAGCACTTTACTCTTTGGTTCAAGTTCCCTCTCTGTGAGCTTCCAGGGCTTATCCGTTTTCTCTTCCCTCCCAACCCCCCATGTCTCCCCAGCTCCTGGGCCATTTCCTTTAGTGTGGTTGCACCTGTGGTCACAAATCTTTCAGTTTGCTCCTAAAGGGGAGAGCTCTCAGTATTAGAAGTTGGACATTAAAGCTGACTGGAGTTTTTTCCCCTCCTTGGAAAATTTTAATTTTGTGGGGGGGCTAGAAATCAAAAGCTGAAATATTTTGGCTGAAAACTGAAATATTACAATTTGCAAATACCATGGTGATGCTTCATAGGAAGGGTAGTTTAGGCTCCTCATATTTCCATTTGTATTTATGACCAAGGTTCCCTAGTCAGACTACATCTCCCATGATGCCTTACAGACTCCCCTCTTAATGAGGGGAGGAGGTGCATCATGGGAGGCCCATGACTGTGGTGTGTTATGAGAGATGACATGCAGTCCAAACAAGAGAATGGGGACAGAGCAAACAAACTTCAGGTCTTACTAGGGACTTCTCTCCCACTGGTGTCACTAGCTACCATTACATTGGGGCAAAAGGAGCCAGAAGCACAATGCAAGAAGGCTTTACTCGGAGAGATTATATTCTCTGTTGTTTTACATTTTGCTGCAAATATAAACATCTTGGAAATAGCCTTTCTTTTTATACAGTGACTCTGGAAGTGAAGGCATCCATTCCCAGGTTTACGTAAGATCCAGTGCATTCTAAGGAGGGCACTTCCAGTATGTTACTTTTTGGCAAATCTCCAGGCTAGGCAGATGTCTTCAGATAAAAGCTACCAGTCTGTCCATTTAGTACTGTTCTAGCATATTACTTTCTTGCTCTCAAAGACACACCTTAATGTAGTTCAGGGGTGAGCAAACCTTTTATGTTGGGCCCAACTTTTTATTCCTGAAATTAGCAGGGCCCTTGCAACCTGTCTAATTTAATCCAGACCTATGGAAATGTCTGTTATAATCAAGACCCTGGTATTCAGCATAATGGACAATTCGAATAGGAGAGGCAGACCCCACAGAGAATGGGTAGATGATGTAGTAGATTGGTGCGGAGCTAGTCTACAGAAACCAAGCCACTCTGCACTGGACAGGGAAAGATGGAAACAAATAGTGAGAGAGGCATCAGACACCAACGGGTGCTGAGCCCATGGTTATTGATGAAGAAGATGATGACCCCTCCTCCACTTTTAGCGTGTGTAAGAAAATAAGTACATAGTATGTAAAAACTTTATTTATCGGTATATAAATGTGACTACACACATGAAAACAGTAACATAGTTCAACATTCTTAATGAGGGTGGATGAGCATGAGACCCAGCAGCCAACTGTGCTGTGTTGTTGTTCCCCCGCCCCCTCCTGGGTGTTCTCTCCCCCTTTCTCCCCGATTGTGCTGTGTCGCCAGCCCCCTAGGTGGCCCTCTCCCCCGGCTTTCCACACCCATGGTGTAGTTCATCTTCAGCTTCTCCGTAGTGCTGCTGCATAAAATGGTTGTAAGAAAATCCCCCAAACCACATGAAAATTGTCTGCTTTTAGATTTTGTTACAAACCCAAGTTCGGATTAGTGAAAAGTTTGGGTCGCTTTATGAGTCTTTCCCATAAATCTTCAGCAGTACCATGCCAAGCGTGCAGCATGGAGGCCAAACCAGGTGCAATTCAGCAGCTTTGAAAGTCACTTTTAAACTCCCCAAGGAAGGGGGAAAATATGCAGATGAAAGCAGCAGAAGAATGTTGAAAGACTCCTTGGGAATCTCCTAAAATATCTGCGTTTTGCGCATTTGAACCCAAGCTTCAACTTGACGCGATCCAGCTGCTAACTGTCCTGACATATTGGAGCATTGAAAGCCAACATTTTGGTGTTGCTGGGTGTAGAAACGCAGTCCGCCACATAGTGTGGCTCCTGACTCAAACCAGTGTGAGCCTGAATAGAGATCGCCAAGCACAACATTTGGAATGGGACCAAAAGCCTTCCAACGTTCCGGGGAGCTCAGTTTTGTATTGGCTGTAGATGTCTGTCTGTCTGTCTCCATGTCTGTTATTGGATAAAATTATAGAGACAGTGATGCTTTAATGGGGGGAGATTTGGCTGCATTTAGACCCATTCCTGGATGGATATAAGCAATACCCTCTTTAACAAGAAATTTTTATGTTTGGTACTCCTCTCTTAGCCTTAGCCAGGGAATCTCAGGCCTGATTCTGATCATGGTTCATTAGCAGGAGCCACGCCACACACACCAGCGGTGATTCACAGGTATAAAAATGGCCTGAGTGGATCAGAATCAAGCCTTGTATGTTTTGGGAGGCAACCCTGCATAGCTGATGGACTTCCTGAATCAGTGCCACTCTAAGTCCAGTTTGCCAAAGAGCAGCCTCGCTGAACAAAGTTTCACCTCCTAATTGCATTTTTTAGGCAGCTGATTCTTTCCTTTCTCTGTCCATTTCCTGAACTCACTTTAGGGAAATATGAAAATCTTGAACTTTCGAACCTCCCTGCAGGACAGCGTAAAGGGGGTGGAGTGGCGGCGGTGACGGCCTGGGGGAGGGGAGGTCTGTTTCGTGCATGTGGGTTTATTTTGGCCACAGGGGCTGGGTGTGAAGAGTGGGGCGGGGACCCTTAGCGGACAACCACAGTTTTAAGAAGTAGCTAGATCCGAGCTGCTGCTTATTAATGGGTTGCTGTTTGGCGGGTCAGTGACTCGAGTAAGTGAGAGGATGTTGTCTTAGTGTGCAGAAGAAGGGGGTGCCTGGCGGCGGGGGTAGCAGCAGGGGAAATAACACATTGGGATGATGAACGGTGCCTTTGGTTTTCAGAATGGCTTTGGCCATGGGTGAGCTCGGCTGCCGAGGAGGAAAGGGCGTGGGGACAGAACAGGACTCCTGGAAAATGCTTTTCCCTCCTACGAACTTCAGGGCTTTATAAATCACTGCCAGGCTGCAGCTGCGAAACATGTGACCATGGCAATCGAGTGGTTGACCATCTCTCCTGCCTTTTAAAGGCACAGGGCCATTCTCAGGAGTTACCCCATACAGCAGAGGGAAGGGAAGATTGTTCACAGTGTTCCCTGTAAGCTGAGCACTTGGGCTGCTGCCCAGGAGAGACTCAGGTGCCACTCAGCTGATTAGCAGAGTGCCCACTGCAGCCTGTGTGTCTACTGCTGGTGCATGTCTCCTTATGTGTTGGTGCACATAAAATTTATTCCCCCATGGATCGAAAAAAAAAATTAAAGGGAACCCTGGTTGTGGGTGGCTTTGGCTAGAGGCAGGATTTCACACAAGAGCACAGTGGAGCCTGATCTTGATGGGGGTTTCTAAACTCTGGTGGAATACAAGTGCATAATGATAGTAATTTAACTGTGTGAGAGAGATCAGCAGTGATTGCTGCCTTCCTAATGGTAGCAGTGGAAGTAGATGAAGTAGCTAAATGTGTATCTGCACTTTGACTTACAACAGAGGTGAGCTTAAATCACAAGTGCAGAGGAAGGCTTGGGTCAGGGACTCAAAGAATTCTTTACTCAGGCCCTGCTTATTCTTGGAACAATCAAGACCCTGTCATGCCCTGAAGGTGCAGTCACACGTCCCACCAGGATGGATATGAGTGATGCAGCATGGATGGAGGGCACTGATGGATCAAGGGCATTGCTGGTTCAAGGTCATTGCCTAGAAATGTTCAAGATTCCCTGGGTGAGAGTTTTCTTCCCTGGTGTTCCTTTGGACTCCATTCAGGACCCGCCCAGGGGACAGCACCTGGTCCTTTCATTTGTGGCAGGTGGCCCTGGAGAAACATGTTTGGAAAAGGAGAAAAAGGGAAGAAGAGGCTTGTGGGTGTTTTTACAAGAGGCATTACAGAGACTGGGCTTTGGTTCCTGCTGTCCCTGACTATTAATCTTGGGGGAAGTCAGCTAGAAGGTGTGGATGAGCTCGGAGGTAATTGTGAACATTAGCTGTATTACTCTTACGGGGTTACCCTGAGCCTAGTGAGCTTACCCTCACTAGTCAGAGTAGCGCAGTGCAGGTTGTTGCAAGATGCATTGGCCAAGCGAAGACCGCAGCTGCTCATAGAGAAAGACATCGTATCAGCTGAGAATTATGAGGTGGTTGGCTTTTAGGTATCTGGTTGGCAACTGATGTCATCCAGATCCTGTTGTTCATGTCATTCTGTAGGATAATTACATTATTGGCATATTATACGCAATGCAACTCATCAAGGGCCTCATTCTCCTTTGAGTCGTGTCAGTGTGACCATGGAATAAGAGAGGAGCCAGGCCGCAAACACTGTGCCATAGCATCTTAGGTTCAAACCAGCCATTCGTCTACCTCAGGTTGATACCACTTGGTGTGTCTTTCTCAGAGGATCCAAGAAGCTGGCGAGTTGTGTCTTTTCTCTCTGACCATTAAAGAGGCTATTTAACCCCTATAATGGTGGTTGCCTGAAGTGCTTGTGCTTTGCTTTGGCTTTCAGGAAAGAAAAAGCACCAAATGTGAATAATGGTAATAATTCCATCCCAATCCAGCAGTTCCATGCTTGGAGTGGTAAAGGGACATTTGTCTTGGCTTGACATGCTAGTGCAGTGGAGTTGCTCAGAGGCAATATGGTTGGTGTGATGGTTGGAACACAGGGTGGCAAATAAAAACTCAGGCTCTGTGACCTGGGCAAAGCCACTTCCCTGCTCTCTGCCTCAGTTTCCCTATTTGTAAACGGGTACAACACACACCCTCCCCCTCTTATAAGGAGTGCCTTCTAAAGCAACCAACATTGCCATTGTGCTAATCTGGCAGGAACAGCTGTAGGTGAGTGGTGTGGGAGATTACCTGGGCTGCTAGCTGGTCTGAATTTTAGTGGTGTAGCACCTTTGAAACTTGGTATCTGAATGGCACTGTGTGCTAGAGTGCTCCATCTTCTCCATGATTTACCCACACTCCATCCTGCTGTTTGCATATGTTCCCATGAGAGAGAGCTCACCCTGTTGAGTGGCACCATCTGTTCCTTTGCATTTTGCATATTACTCTATTGCAACTGCTGGTCTGTCAGTGCTGAAAGGAGTGAAACGGTCAGAAGGGCAGAGGCTAAATGTGACCCCTGCATGTTGAAAAATGTGGGCCAGGATGCTAGAGACAGCTACATGATTCCCCTACTTCTTTCGCTGCTGCTGCAATTTGAGCCTTGCTCCTGGGCTGCCAAACTGGGGTCTTCATGTAGGGCCAGGCTTGGTGTCTGCAGGAGGTAAGGTAAGGTGTGAGCCCTGGCACAGAAGGGTTGATTGCTATTCTAGTGGGGAAGGGTTAGATGGGGGTGAACCAACATTTTTATTTTGGAAGGGGCTTTCCCTTTGCACCCCAGGTGTCTTTATCTGCCCAGAGGCCTCCTGGAATGCTGGAATCCATTGGCTACTTACTGGATCTCTCCAGACTAGAGTCGTGGATGTTATCCAGATGGACTTGGAGCATCCTACTTAGACCTGGAACCAATCCAGACATGCAAGCCCGACAGCCACTTCGAAACAGACTGTCATTCTCTTCCATGTGGCGCTAAACCGGGGGTCAGCCACCTTTCCAAAGCAGATTGCCAAAAGTTGCCTTTTTGACCTCTATGTGTGGTCCGAGTGCCAGTGATACTTTTTAAAGTCACTAATAGTCCTACTTACGGCAGCTTCATTCGTCTATAAATGAATCATAGGGCTGGAAGGGACCTCACAAGGTCATCTAGTCCAGCCCCTTGCTTCAAGCAGGATCAACCCCAACTAAGTCATCCCGGCCAGGAAATCCCAGCATGAAGATGCAGAGCTTCCCCATTGAGGTAGTAGTTGGTAGCATTAGCTGGTCTTTTGTTAATCCACAGGTGGCCTGGCTTTGAGCAAGCCCCTGGCTGCATGGGGCTTGCAGCTCCTGCCTTGTGTGCTGATGACAGTTGGCTCGTGTGCCACTCTTGGCACCTGTGCCGGGGTTGCTTGATTTCCGAACCGCTCCCGCTTTCAGCGTTTGGGAGGGGTGAGAACCGGTGAACAAAAGTGGCAGAGTGACTGAGCAAAAATGACAGCGTAGTAGTAATCAATCTGTCGTGGCCAGTAGCCATGTGACCTTTTCCTTAGCCACAGGGAGCTAGGTCATGGATGATTTGAAGAGGAAAGCATGGTGGTCAGATCTTGCTCTACCTGCTGCAGAATGTCCCCAGAATTAGTGGGTTTACTAGAAAGTTGAATCTGGTCCTGTCTCTTTAAAAGGCGCACGCTGTCTAGCTTGCAGGAGGCATGAACTGCACTTGGCAGCTGCCTTCACTATCTTGTCTGGCTTCTTCCTGCAGCACGTAGGCAGCTGGTTCTCAGGCTTGTTGTTCCCCAGACCTCCAGCTGCGGTGCAGAAAGCGGGTGGGTGGCTGGGTGGACACAGCAGTTCTGAGGCCAGTGACTTGGCCTGAAACATGCTCAAGTTTGCAAAAAAGGGGAGCACAGCTGGGGGTGGTTATTCCTAAGCGAGAAGGAGACTGGGACCGTATAATTGCAGAGCAGGATTTGTACAAATAGATGGAGCTTCCCAGAGATTTCAGGCACCAGGCTTTTGTTATACAGGATTCTCCAAGAAGACCAGGTCCTGGGCCAAAAGAACCGCGTGCTTAGGAGTCAGTTATACACCTCTTCTCTTTATGCATCTGGTATTTTATTTTAACTTATGGCAACCAAATGCGTAGCAGTTACAACAGAAATGCCACCTTCAGAGACATTGCTGTATGTGCAATTCAAGAGATGAGCTCTGAGGAGAAAGCACATGTCCCCTCTCTCTAAGGTTTGGTCTATACTAGGGAGTTAAGTTAATTGCAGATACACAATTCTAGCTACAGCAGTTGTGTAGAGAGTTTCTCCCCTTGCCCTCCCTTACTCCTTGCGAGATTGAGAAGTACAGGGGTTGACTTCTGGCCCCAAACAATTTGATTTCATGCATCTTTATCAAGTGCATGAAATTGAACTTCAGAAGATCTACCCTGACCAAGTTGATCTTCCCAGAAGTGTAGACAAACCTAAATTCTCTGCCTATTCCACTGTTGGCAACTGGTTCAAAAGGCTGATGGCAAAGCGTGAACCCTGTATGTTCAGATGATTCCTGTGTACTTATAGGTGAGGAGGCAATGTGACAAAGATGAAGAAAGCAGGAGAGAGATTTTCATTGCTAAGCGGGAAAGAATAATCACCCCTGTAATTGCAAAGAAGTGGCACAAATGGGGAAACCAAGGCTTGAAATCAATGGGAGTTTTACCCAATGAAGATGGAGGAGAAAAGCTTGTGATGTACCCTGAGGATGTAGTGGGGTCATAGTGTGACTACAGACATCAGACTAGAACCTGGGATCTCTGGAGTTTAGTGCATGAACCCCTAATGCTTGAGCTAAAAGCCAGCTAGCGCTTAACTAATGCTTTAGAGGAGACTCACTCTTTGTCTCCTGTAAGTGGTCTAGGTGCCACTAAATGGGACAGTGAACCACACCCCATAGGTGTGGGGGTTACAGTAGCACTAGATGAAGTGCCATTGCCTTTCTCCTTTTGCTGGAGGTAACTGGGTTGTCCATAGCAAAGCTGCTTCAAGGGCTAAAGCTGCTTCAAGCACTAAAGTCAGCCATGTTGGGTCATTTAGACCCCCCCCTTATGCCAAGCGAATGACTGTAGTGATCTCAAATCTGGATTAAGGCATGCACACACACTAACAGCAACTGTCTGGCCAGTGGTTGTAGGCCAGTGTTTCTGGCAACAAGTCTTGAAGAAATTGCATTAGATAACTCAATATTCCCCCCATTCTTCCAGGCCTGCTGCTAGGACTATATGTAGATCACAGGCTTTCCTTCTGGGGTGCAGGGGTGAAGGGATGGATGTGATTGGCTTCCCTGGAAAGTTCCTGATGTTCTTTTTAACCAGCGAACCTGACTGGGCCAGATACAACCCTGTTGGACTCTGGTGCAGCTCCACTGAATTGTGCGGAGTTGTGCTCTTCGGCCCCTTTGGAGAGTTGGGAATGACCCTGACTTTTGTTGCAGCCCCATGTGCTATTCTGGGAATTCATACATGGTAATGGGCCAGAGGAGAGTTGCCCTGGTGCAGGCACAGCATAGAGCCTCTATAAGAAACATATACTGCCTCCTTCTCAAGCGTTGATGTCATACATGGGGTGGGAATTTGGAGGGCTCATAGTGTATACTGCTACAGGGTGTGACAACCCCAGGGAGGTTGCTGTAGGTTAGCTTGGGGGCTGCTCAAAGTTACACCAGACTCTAGAGAATGCCAAGATGATGTAAAGCCCCCTTTCCCCCAGGCTGTGTCTTCGGTGCTCAAGGCATAGTGCCAAATTTGACTCTGTCTCCTTTAAGGGGACATCTGGATTCCTAGGAAGTCAGGTGTAAAAGATGTTGGATCCAATTCTGCCTTCACCCTACCTTGGTGTAGTTCCTAGTGAATTCAGTGGGGTTTCCCTTTATCGTTTGAAAAGAGAGGGCTGCTGATGTACATCTGTTTAAGTGGATGGAGGCTGCTGTGTAACAGGACAGTCGTCATCAGAAAGTCAGATGGGTTGCTAAACAATCAGATGCTTTATTTTAGGGAATAATGACAAGAAGTCCTGTGGCACCGTATAGACTAATTGATATATTGGAGAATAAGCTTTTGTGGACAAAAGACCCACTGATGAAGTGGATCTTTGCCCATGAACGTTTATGCTCCAATAAATCTGGTAGTCCATAGGGTGCCACAGGACTTCTCGTTGTTTTGGTGGATACAGACTAAAACGGCGACCCGTGTGATTCTGGGGAAGAACATCAGCTGCCCAGGAGGTGCTGCTGTTACTGCTTCACTGCCACAGAGGTGTAGATACAAATTGCAAGGTCTTCGGAGCTAGTACCATTGCTTTGTTCTGAGCTTCTGCAAGCTCCTAGCACCATAAGGACCCAGCCTGGGCCTCAAAAAGACTACAAAATATTTAACAATACCACTAAAGTCCTCACCAGTATTTTAATGGCAAGAAGAGCTCTATTTGCGTCTGAGGAGGTGGGAGACCCTGCCAATAAAGTGAGGGGAGAGCCCACCTCTTTAGAGCACCGTTCATACAATTTTGTCAGTTCCCCCTCAGATTTAAGTGCCTCTGGTCGGTCTCTGCAATTAATAAAAATAGCTTAGATTCCCATCATGCCTTTCACCCTCCTGGAGCTTGGAGTGCCAGTGAGATGTGTCAGCTGTTGTGGTCAACCTGACAACTTTTGGGGCCTTTTGAGTACAAACTCGCTGGAAACAGGAGCTGGCTGGCTGTTGATGTGGTATTCTGAGACTTTTGTGTCTGGACTCTCCTGATACCCCTGTGGCGATACATGGAGAGAATATGGACAGCGTCTTTGCCCCATGCAATGGATGGAGTGGCATGAGTATTCTTTCAAAGGGTTAACGTTGATTCTAATAGCTGCTGAAAGCTCATATTACCCCATGGAGATCACAGGGACCAATCATCCCTGCACTGGTTGCTGCTGTAACTGATCTGTTTGCAGAAAGGGGGCCTGTCTTCTGTTGAGAAAAGGGCTGGGCAAGAGGAGGTCAGAAGGTCCGGGCCAAATTTTCCCTTGATTTGTTAAATCAACACTGCAGTCTTCATGCAGCAGAGAGTGACCTTTTGTTTGCTGTCCGCCTCCTGATACCAGCCGAGTCTGGGTGGGTAAGGCTTTTTATAGCACCTTCCATTTAACAGTGTAAATTGCCCAGCACAGATTTTCCTCATTTAGCAATTGCAACATACACAATGTTCTCTAGACTGGATGTAGAATAGGTATTTAAAAACAAAGCCTCAGTTCTTCCTTTAGCTACTTCCACTGCTACTGCTAGGAAAGCAATGATCACTGATGATCTCTCTGTCTCACAGTTAAATTACTACTATCATTATGCACTTGTATTCCACCAGAGTTCAGAAACCCCAATCAAGATCGGGGTCCATTGTGCCAGGTACTACATATATACATAATGGGAGTCCCTGTCCTTAGAAGCTTATATTCGAAATACAAGAAAACAGACATAAGGTGGGAGAAATAGATTGTTGTTCCCATTTTACAGATAGGGGACTGAGGCAGGGAGTGATCAGATGTTCAAAAGAATTCAGGCACCAAAATAGGTGGTCACATTCTCCAAGAGCTCGGAGCAATGGGTTAATGGCCTCATCTGAAAATATGGACATGCACGTCACCATGTGAGCAGCCAGGATCTGAGAATTTAGGGCAGATCTACACTAGGAAGCTGAGTTGATTGCAGATACGGTGCCCACAGATCCTCATCTCTGCTGCTAACCACCGTCTCTCGAGACAAAAAGGAGCCATATATATTGTCATCATCCTAGGCAACCTGTGGGCCCATGATGCTTTTCTGCTTGCCGTGCTCCTCATGGAGAACAAGAAAGTGCTAAGGGGAGCAGAGGGGCAAGAGGAAGAAAGCTGGCAAGGTGGGCTCCACAGCTTAGTGGTGCATGGTTTGGCTCTAGAGTGTCAATGGGTTTCACTCTAGAGTATCAACACTTTGGGTCTAGAGTGTCATTGGTTTGGCTCCTGAGTGCCATTGTAGGGAAGCATTAATGGGCAGTGCCTGCGGTGCATTCCAGCTGGCTGATTGTGCTACAACTGCTCAGTCACCAGTAAAGTTCAGCCGCTTTTTATTTACAGTGCCTGTCCTGCTACCAACCATTCATATCCCAGACCAGAGCATGCTGGAAAGCTAGTGCTAGTAGCAGTTACAAAAAGGCTCAGTGTCCCTTTCAGCCCAATTTTATCTTTTGCCTGCAGTTGTTACAGGCCGAAATGGGCATCGTTGTCTTCCCTGTTCCCTTTCTTTTGATCACACAGCTAACTGGAGCAGAGGCAGGACAGGTGCCACTGGGGAAAAGTTCTGTCTCTGGGGTGCGGCACCCATTTGGCATGTCAACTGAATTGGCTTTAGGCTGCCGTTTGGGATTATTAACAGCAGCGGCAAAGCAAAGCAGGGACAGAGGCTCAACCTCTGCATGTCTCCGTAAGGGAATATTACAGGCTCCTTGGCCCCTAAATAGAACTGTGGGTGTGGCGAGTGGTTCTGGAATGGACTTTGTCTCACTGGGATAGCTGGCAGAAGGGCTCAGCCATAGGCGCGGGAGCTAGAGGTACTAGGGGTGCAGCATTACCCCTTGGCTGGAAGTGGTTTGGATTTTGTTCAGCATTTACAATTGGGTTCAATGGCTAGTGGTGCTGATAGCCACCACGGGCCCAGGGGCGGGGCGTGGGGGTTGGGGGCTGGGTACCTGCCCTCAAAAGGGGCGGGGCCAAAGACAGAAGGGGGCGTGGCTTAGAGCAGTCTGACCTGCCCACCACCATGCTCCCTCAGAGCCACACGTAGAGCAGCGGCACAACGCTCTGTGTTTTTTCAAAGGGGCTGTGGCCAATACTGCAGCAGTGGTGGTGGCTGATGCTCCAGGCTCCTTTGAAATGCCAGGCCTGGGAGCTACTGCCCCCTTTGGCTCCCTGTTCCATTGGTGGGTCTGGCAGCGGCTCTCACCACTGCAAATATATCAATTGTTCCATCAGCCTGGGCTCACCCCACACCACACCCTGGACAGGGACATCCGAAATGTCCTGCTTTCCTATCTATCATTTCAAGAGGACACGCGACCACGGTGCAGAAGCCAGCTCAGATCTGGCGTGAAGAGCCCAAACGTACACATCCTCTGGTGCAGCGTGAGCATCCCAGCCCCTCCCTCGCTCTGGGATATAGGAGGGCTATAGCTCCTAGAGTGACAAAATTCATCCCTTGACTTAACTCCGTTAGGCGTCAGTGACGCTAGCCTAGAGGAGGATCTGAGGAGATTGACTTGGTAGCTAAGGGGCTTGTCTAGGACTTGGACACCTGGGGTCTCAGTCCCAGCTCTGCCAGCAGTCTTGTGGAGCTCTGGGCAAGTCACACAGTCATGGTACCTCAGTTCCCTGTTTGTACAACGGGGCTAATAACAGTTGGGATGATGGGCAGATGGCCACACTGGTGACGAGGAGACGTGCGGACGCTGTGGTGGTGGGAGTCACGTCTGTATCGAAGAGCGAAGGATTTGGCCTGTTGCTCTTAACGCAAGAGCCTTGGGGCCCAGAGCACTGCAGCACTCAGCCTCTAGGGGCTGGGAGTGGTGGGGAGGTGGCCAGGCCCCAAGCCAGACTGGATTGCGACTGAGGGAGGTTACACTTTTCACAGCTTCTGACCACTAACCTCATTGCATGAGCCAGGGCTCCCTGTGTCTCCACAAGCCACTCTCCCATCCCCCTCTGTTACAGGGGCTCCCCTGCCACTTCCTCATGCCTGGGCAGGGTGGGTCCCCTATTCCCATGTCCCTGTTGCAGGGCAGGCTGCCCTGGGGGAAGCAGAGCCTTGCCCCGGGCACGAGGGGACAGCAGCACTCGCATTAGCTTAGCCTCTCAGACCCTCGTGGCTGTGGCAACAAAGTCCTAGCAGGGTGTCCTAGGGGAAGGGACATGGATTACCAGACCCCCCACTCGCAGCAATGGCAAGTCAGTGCAGTATGGATGTGAAAGGGTGACCATATGTACACATTCAGAACCCTCCAGCCAGCCCTCTGCTGGCTCCAGAGCTCCCCAGTGGCTCACACGCCACTGCCCCTATTATTGCCTGTTCCTGCCCTGGGTTCCCAGCCAGTAAATTAGGGGCGCAGCCGAGAGACGCTGACAGCAGAACAGAGCACATTGTGAGAGCCAGGACAGCGCTGGCCCTTGAGGGATGAAATAGGAGCCTGTAATTTCTCAGGACTGTTGTGACATCTTTGCACAAGCGTGCGATTGAGTCACATTTGCTTTATCAGCACAATCCTTGTTTGCCTCAATGCCTTTCCTCCCCCTCCCCCCCCCACCACCCACCCCCACTCTCCCACCCCACCCCAGTGCTTTGTCCCATGATGCTCCCAGGCATAGAAAGAGCCAAGTTCGGAACAGGCTGTTCTCTCTCCTTCCCCTCCCCCCTGCCTCCCTGGTTTCTCCTGCACATTGTGATTTCCTGTCTCTACGCTCCTCGTGCTTTACAGTCGCTCAGATTCTCTGATTGCTCATGCTTCCTGTGCCTGCCTTCACCCATCAACCCTGTCTTCCCCCCTGCCCCGACCCCCGACAGTGGGCTCAGACCCTGGGGGCCAGATTTTCTCCTCACGTCCTGACAGCTCAAAGACCCGACTTAAAAGCAGTGGGGACCTCTGCTCAGGGCATGGCAGCAAGCCAGCCCCTCAGCCCCAGTCAAGCGTTCGGGTATATGGGGCACGGGACAAGAATCATACTGAAAAGGTTGTGACGGGGCTCAACGACCTGCTGCCCTTTGCTTGCATCAGTGGGGATTAAAACAGGACGTGGCCTTTAATATGGCATCCGCAACATCCGGGAGCTGGTCGGGCACAGGGTGAACCTGTAGATGGTCCGTGACAGCTTGCTGGGCCACCTGGATTCCTAGGGGTCCCAGCCCCAGCCCTCAGCTGTGCCACCTGAAGTGCCCCTGCTGCCACGCCAGTCCTCTGTTTATTTGTGGCCTCTCTGGGGGCTCTCTTTCTTCTCTGCAGCAGAGCAGTGCCCCTCCCCTCCTTCTGTCCAGCCTGTCCTCCCTTCCCCTCTGCGGGACAGGGTTCTTTGGAGACATACAAGTCTGGGAGGCTGGGGCAGAGCTGTCCCAGTGCTGGTGCCTGACTTTTTTGTTCCCCATTGACTTATCCTGGGCACAGGAAGCTGGTTTGGAGGCTATGGCAGGGGTGTCAGGTGTGTGCGAGTGTGAGGGGCCTGTAGGCTCCTGGCAGGGGCCAGTCTTGGAATTTCCCAGTGATGCTCGCTGGGAGTCGCAGGCAGAGCAATTCTGCAATGATCGTCCCTGACGCTCTTCCATAGAGAAGTGGGAATAGGCTGGCCGGGCTTCCTGCTGAATCAGTGATTCCAGTGCTAGACAGCAGCTGCGGGGAGATCCAGAGGGATCTGCCAGGGTTTTATAGACAGCAGCCTCCAGCTCACAGCCCTTAACTGTTCCATGCTCGGCTCTGCTGTCACCTCCACAGCATCATCTGGCAAGCAGGCTTTTTCAGGCCTCTCCCGACTGTTCGCTTTTGATGCACTGGGTGTTTTCACCTCTTTTCTTTTTAATGTAGCATTGGGGAGCACAGAATCCCCGGTTTATGGCACTGGAATTGAGGCAAAGATAGGCAGGGGATCAGCGTTCCCTGTACACTGAGTGCTTGGGTGGCCACCCAGGAGAGATTCAGGTGCTGACCACCTGATTAGCAGAGTGCCCACAGCCAGTAGTATCTGTTTCTATTGGTGGTGCACCTGCGCATGTACTTCAGCGCACATAGCAAAATTTATTCTGCCCATGGATAGAAAAATTAGAGGGGACTCTGCAGGGAATTCCCATTCTCAACTGTCTTGTAATTTTGGGTGCACATCTTGAGACATCTTGGAGGCCTGATTTCCTAAGGTGTTCTCCCTACGGATCTTAACTGGGAATTGTGGGTGGTTCGTGCTTCCAAGAAACAATCCTAGCAGGCTCCTAAAATCATTGGTCACTGGTGAAAATTGTGCTTCAAGTGGCAGAGTGAATTGTGATAGAGCTGGGAAGAGAACGCCCCCTTGCCCAAGTCCTAGCGCTGTGCATTAGTCGAAAGGTCGTCGTCCTTCCTCCAGTATCTGCTCAGTTCTAGTTTTATTGACCATAGTCCTCCCATTGCTAAGTGGTGTCCACAAAGCAAAGAGGAGCAACATGAAGAGAGAGAGCGAGCGAGCACTGAAGCTGAATGGGTCAATGTATCACCTTGAGGTGGGCAAAATGTTTTGGCCGTAACATTTTGTGGTGAACAATTGTAGACTGACACCAAAACATTTTGCAAATTCATGTGGGATTCTCTAGATTGTTTGTATATATAAAAATTTAGAAAAAAGGCCCCTGAACGTAAAAAGAATTGAGAAAATAAATCAAAACATTTCACATTTCTGTTTCAGTTTGAAATGATTCTTCATTTAGAAATTTCCTTTGGTCTTATCTTTTTTAAAAAATCCCTTTTGGCTGTGGCAATGTAGAAAAGGCAGGTAGGTTCTAGGGCAGGGATCAGCAGCCTTTCTCAGGCAGTGTCAAAATTTGACCTTTTGCCCTCTGTGTACGGTCGGAGTGCTGGTGCTGCTTTTTAAAGTCACCAATAGTCTGACTTACAACAGCTTCATTCATAAATAAGTTAAGATACAGAATTTTACCGTGTAGGTGGTGGCTGCTAGCATTAGCTGGTCTTTTGTGAATCCACAGGCCTCGTGGCTTTGAGCAAGCTGCCGGCTGCATGGGGGAAGAGGGGCGGGGGTGTGTTCTTGCCTAGCGTGCTGATGAAAATTGGTTTGTGTGCCAGTCTTGGCACCTGTGCTGGGAGTTGCTGACCCCAGATCAAAGGGGTGATTAAATGTTAAAAAGTCTCAAAATCAGAGGAAACATTTCAACCTGTGTCATAGAAAATTGCGTTCAAAGCAAAATCACATTTTTTTTTTTACGTTCTGATTTGTTGAACATTTTGGAAAAGTTCTTTTGCGCTTTAGAACCCAAAGCAAAATCTTTGCTTTTAAATAAATTCTGAATTGTCCACAAACCAAAAAAATCCATCATTTGCACAGCTCTAGTGCAGACAGTGGAACCCAGTGCTGTCCCACTCTTGCACTTCAGTCATTCCCTGGAGATGTGGCGAAAGGTCCCAATTTCTGTTTCTTGATTGTGTGCATTTTTATGTAGCTTCCGCACCTTGTTCTTGATAGAGAAGAACAGATGTTTCACTGAAACTTTATGGCTGGTAGGACTGGGGCTGAAGGAGGAAGAGATTGGTGTACAATGGAAAAGCACCTCATCAGTGCTGTAATTTTATTCCACGTACCATATAACATCAGCCCAGTAAGCTGAAATGCTGGTAGGAGGCAACATCTAACATTTATAAAGAGTGTGTATGTGTAGTGAGAGGACTGGGAGGGACTGGTGTCTACAGACTAAGTCAAGGCTGATTTTCCTAGAGCAAAACAGCCAAAGCAAGACCAAACGTATTGCCTCCGTCCCAAAACTGATATTGGTTTCTTGTACATTTCATGGAGTCTAGGCGGCAGTGCTCAAATGCGTTTCAGACATGCCCAGGGCCAGATGCAGGAACCCAGGGTGAGAAATGTGGCCTCATCAGTGTGGGGCTTTGAGGTTGAGTTTGTTCAAAATGAAACTCTTTGGGTGTCAACTTCCCCCACACCAGATCAGCATGCAGGGGAAATAAAGATTCTTACAGCCCCCACGGAAAGAAGCAGCGATGCTCACGTAACAACTGCACGTTGGAGCTGCAAGGAAACCACGGGATGTTTAACAGTTGGCAGCCCTGCAAGGGAACCCAGAATTCCGTGGGCTTTGGTTTGTGGCCACTGCAGCACAGATGTTGATGCCGTGACAAAGAAAAGTGAGGAGCAAAGCTGTTCAGTGCCTCCTGGCTTAATTTGGATCAGGCCCAACCTTAGAGCAAACCGAGCAGGGTGGTTGCTTTCGGCCCAGTGTTCCCTGTAAGCTGAGCGCTTGGGAAGCATTCCAGGAGAGATTCAAATACCACCCAGCTGATTAGCAGTGCACCCACATCCAGCAGTGTGTATTTCTACTGGTGGTGCACATTCACACATGCCTTGGTGCTCATAACAAAATTTATTTGGCACACGGATGGAAAAAATTAGAGGGAACATGGCTTGGGCCCCATCTGCCAATTGACTATTGCATCCACTGCCTGCCAGCCGGGCCGCACTATCAGCATAATGCCTTGGTTCCCATCTACCAGATAGGCCCTGCTTGGCCAGCTCTGATGTGGATTTCATGTCTCTCAAACTGTTTCCACCCCTTGAATGGCTGGTGGGTAGCTGGAGATGGAACTTCCTGTCGAGTCCTGCAGTGGGATTTCCATTCTAGGGACTCCAAAAAAAAGTGCCCCCCCCGGCCCCAACAAAATGTTTTCACATCATACTGCACTGCAGTGCAGTTGGGCTGGAAAATTCCTCTGATTCCTTGGTCACAGAAGACAAGCTGGTCTTATGGGGAAGAGGCCAAACTGAAATCTGAAACTGTGCACCGAGGGGCCCTCTCCCGCGGGTCAGATGAGCTGGTTTGGTCATGTGTCATATGATGTCTGATCACAATCTCACACGAGACTAGCTGCAGCCTGTTCTATGGACGTTCTTCCATGCAGCTGATGTTTGGAACCCTGAGCTGGAGAGCAGAGGGGCATACCTGGGCCTTGCCCGTTCCCACAGCATGGCTGAGTGTATGTAGCTGACGTTCTTTAGAAACAGAGAAAAGTTCCTGTCGGGGTGGTCAAACACTGGAATAAATTGCCAAGGGAGGTTGTGGAATCTCCATCACTGGACATATTTAAGAACAGGTTAGATAAGTGTCTATCAGGGGTGGTCTAGACAGTACTTGGTCCTGCCATGAGGGCAGGGGGCTGGGCACAATGACCTCTCAAGGTCCCTTCCAGTCCTAGTATTTTATGATTCTATGATTTCATTTCTCCAGCTCTCTCTTCATGTCCTCCTTAGCCCTTGTCTGGTTTTCTCACACACACTCACGTATCCTCCTCAGCCATGTTTGTATCTCTCTCTCTCTCTCTCTCTCACATGATGTGGGTAGAGATCGTAGCTTTCCAACAGATTGATGGAAATTGGATGTGACTTTCCTACCACAGAGAAAGCTGCTTCTGCCTTTTCTTGTAGGATGGGACAAGCATAGGGAGAACTGAGTGCTACAGTGGTTGGAAGCTGTGGGACTCATTCTGTTCTGAGCTGTGCTGATTTACAGACTGTGAGCCAGCATCTAGATAAATAAAATACTCTAATAAGATACTCTAAAGTTAAAGCTCATTCTTCAATGCTTGTGTCTGATTGGGCACAAAAGTGAAGTCCTGACCCCTTGTGGTCATTAAATACATGGAGCCAGTTTTCCCATGAATGCCAGGGTCAATACTCATGTCCTGGCCAAATTTCAGTGGCCGCAGTTGCGGTCACTCTGAGCGTGTTGAATTTTTTTCCCCAGGGTGACCAACTATACAATAGTCATCACTACTTTTGCGCCTACACTGTTGTGTAGCCTTGCTATGTGTGGTAGGCAGCTGGCACTGTACACCCCAGAATAAGTTGCATTGGCGAGACCCCTGAATATACAGTTGCAAAGTTTGTCAGTCACTTTAGATTCGTTGAATGAAAGGCATGCTAGGATTTAGTAGCAGGTATTATAGCAGGGATTTGGGGAAAGTGACTTTACTACAGTAAATTCTTTTATCTCAAGCAGCCACCGGACCAGGAGAGTTGCCTGAGATTTAAATATTCTGGAGAATAAAAAGGTATACCTAGCAATGCATAATGCTAAAGAAAAACAAGATTAGATATTAAGAAACAAACAAAAATATATGCAGAGTACTTTATTTACCAACAATAGTAGTATTGTATACTGTACACTTCCACGGTATTTACTGTATGTATTTGTATTTACTTTCACTAGCCTGCACTGTTGGAAAATGTAACTAAAATTCACTTATGGTTAAAACCCCGGTTATTTGAGAGTCCTGAATAATACAATGCTGGATGTGAAAGAGTTTGCTGCACATGCTGTGCTCTAGCTTTTCAAAGGAGCCATGCTCCCATTTAAGCACTAAAATAAAGTGAGCAGGGTTTCAAAAGTTCCACCCATTTGGTACAAGATAGGTGCTGAGCTCTTTTGAGGATCTAACCCTGTGTCACAATGAGAGGCGCAGACTGAGGGAGAGAGGAGCCTGAGCCTTTTTGAAAATCCCAGCCCTTAAAAATTTGTCCCCAAATGCTGAAGATATTATGGGCAATGGGTTGAAGGAAGGAAGGGAGTGGCAGTCCGAATTTAGAATTTCCTGCTGCTCAATACTCAGAATTTATCTGTTTTCTCATTAAGGAGGAAGAGAGATTGAGAAAGATTTAAAAAAAGAAAAAGAAAAAAAGGAAGAGCCTGGGGTATGGGCTGTGTTCCAAATCTGCATTAGTTTCCGGCTTGGAACTCCCAGGGTTCGCGAGAATCCGCATGTGGGACTTAACAAAAGAAACTCCCTCCCCACTGAGACCGCAGAGAGCAGTAAAACTGAAGCATCAGTCAAGCTTTCAGATTTCCCGGATGTTGTCTGTTACCCGCACAGTTCTGGTTTTACCCTGGTGAATGCAGCTTTCATTGGCTGCAGGAAGCCCAGATCTAAGACTCTGCTGTGACTTGATTTTTTCACTTCCTCCCTCTCTCTCTCCCACAGCAAATTGCTAAGCTATGCAGCTTCTGAAAAAAGCACAGGTTGAGCCTCTCTAGTCCAGCACTCTGGTCCTGCAACATCTGTGGTTTGGAATGATTTTAGTTAGTCCGATTCCACTTATCATGGGTGTGGCCAAATTTCCCATGGCCCCTTAAAGTTTGTTTCCAGCCACCACTCCTGACCCTCAGTGTTCTGTGCTGTTATTCAGCTGTAACTTACCCCTAAATGTCTTCTAAATGCCCAGGAAACAGCGGAAGTCTTGGTACTACAAGACAACGTTGACCTCCTGTGGTTTGGCAAATTCTCTGGTTTGGCACAGGTCAGGTCCTGAAGGTGCTGCACTAGAGGGAGTCAACCTGCATGTCAACTGACAAACTGTATTATCTTAGATGCAGCTTATACCTAACCCTATGATATCATTGGTATCACTGGCATCACAGAAACTTGGTGGGATAATACATATGATTGGAATGTTGGTATTGAAGGCTACAGCCTGGTTAGGAAAGATAGACAGGGAAAAAAGGGGGGAGGTGTTGCCTTATATATAAAAAATGTACACACTTGGACTGAGGTGGAGATGGACATAGGAGATGGACGTGTTGAGAGTCTGTGGGTTAGTTTAAGAGAGGTAAAAAACAAGGGTGATGTCCTGTTAGGAGTCTACTACAGGCCACCTAACCAGGTGGAAGAGGTGGATGATGCTTTTTTTAAACAACTAACAAAATCATCCAGAGCCCAGGATTTGGTAGTGATGGGGGACTTTAACTATCCAGATATATGCTGGGACACTAATACAGCGGGGCACAAACTATCCAATAAGTTCTTAGACTGCATTGGAGACAATTTTTTATTCCAAAAAGTTGAAAAAGCCACCAGGGGAGAAACTGTTCTGGATTTGATTTTGACAAATAAGGAGGACTTGGTCGAGAATTTGAATGTGGGAGGCTGCTTGGGTGAAAGTGATCATGAAATCGTAGAATTCACAATTCTAAGGACTGGTAGGAGGGAAAAATAGCAAAACAGAGATTATGGATTTCAGGAAGGCAGATTTTGGTAAACTCAGAGAGCTGGTAGGTAAGATCTCATGGGAGGAAAAACTGAGGGGAAAAACAACTGAGGAGAGTTGGCAGTTTTTCAAAGAGACATTATTAAGGGCCCAAAAACAAGCTATTCCCCTATGTAGGAAAGATAGTAAATATGGGCAAAGACCTCCTTGGCTTAACAAGGAGATCCTGCATGATCTCAAACTAAAAAACGAATCCTATAAAAAATGGAAACTAGGACAAATTACAAAGAATGAACATAGGCAAATAACACAGGAATGCAGGAGTAAAATTAGAAAGGCTAAGGCACAAAATGAGCTCCAACTAGCTACAGGCATAAAGGGTAACAAGAAGGCCTTTTACAAAAACAAGAGGAAGACCAAGGACAGGGTAGGGCCATTGCTCAGTGAGGAGGGAGAAATAGTAACGGGGAACTTGGAAATGGCAGAGATGCTTAATGACTTCTTTGTTTCGGTCTTCACAGAGAAGTCTGAAGGAATGCCTGACATAGTGAATGCTGGTGGAAAAGGGGTAGAGTTAGTTTTTGAAATAAAAAAAGAACAAGTTAAAAACCATTTGGAAAAATTAGATGTCTGCAAGTCACCAGGGCCTGATGAAATGCATCCTAGAATCCTCAAGGAGCTGATAGAAGAGGTATCTGAGCCGTTAGCTCTCATTTTTGGAAAGTCATAGGAGACAGGAGAGATTCCAGAAGACTGGAAGGGGGCAAATATAGTGCCCATCTACAAAAAGGGGAATAAGAACAACCCAGGAAATTACAGGCCAGTCAGCTTAACTTCTGTGCCAGGAAAGGTAATGGAGCAGGTAGTTAAGGAAGTAATCTGCAAGCACTTGGAAGGTAGTAAAGTGATAGGGAACAGCCAGCATGGTTTTGTAAAAAACAAATCATGTCAAACCAACCTGATAGCTTTTTTTGACACGATAACGAGACTCGTAGATAAGGGAGAATTAGTGGATGTGGTATACCTAGAGTTTAGGAAAGCATTTGATACGGTCTCGCATAATATTCTTATCGACAAACTAGGCAAGTCCAACTTAAATGGGGCTGCAATAAGGTGGGTGCATAACTGGCTGGCTAATCGTACCCAGAGAGTAGTTGTTAATGGTGCTCAATCCTGCTGGAAAAGCATAACAAGTGGGGTTCCGCAGGGGTCTGTTTTGGGACCAGTTCTGTTCAATATTTTCATTAATGATTTGGATATTGGCATAGAAAGTACGCTTATTAAGTTTGCAGATGATACCAAGCTGGGAGGGGTTGCAACTACCTTGGAGGATAGGGTCATAATTCAGAATGATCTAGATAAATTGGAGAAATGGTTTAAAGTAAACAGGATGAAGTTTAATAAAGATATATGTAAGGTGTATATGTAGGAGTCTGTCTAATAAGATGGGTGAACTGGAGTACCTCATATCAAAGGAGGAAGTTGACATAATAGGCATCTCAGAAACATGGTGGAATGAGGACAATCAGTGGGACACTATCATACCGGGATATAAATTATATCGGAAAGACAGAACAGGTCGTGCGGGTGGCGGAGTGGTACTATATGTGAAGGATAATATAGAATCAAATGAAGCAAAAATCCTAAAGGAATCAAAATGTTCCATAGAATCATTATGGATAACAATTCATTCCTCTAATATGAATATGGCATTAGGAATATATTACCGACCACCTAACCAGGACAGTGATAGTGATGCTGAAATGTCAAGGGAGATTAGAGAGGCTATCAAAATAAAAAACACAGTAATAATAGGAGATTTCAATTATCCCCATATTGATTGGGTGCATGTCACCTCAGGACGGGATTCAGAGATTAAATTTCTTGATGCCTTAAATGACTGCTTCTTGGAGCAGCTAGTACAGGAACCCACAAGGGGAGAGTCAATTCTCGATCTAGTCTTGACTGGAACGCAGGATCTGGTCCAAGAGGTAACTGTTACTGGACCGCTTGGAAATAGTGACCACAATATAATAACTTTTAATATTCCTGTGTTGGGAAGAACACCGCAGCGGTCAAACACTCTGGCATTTAATTTCAAAAAGGGGAATTACACTAAACTGAGGAAGCTAGTTAAACAGAAACTAAAAGGTAGAGTAATTAAACTAAAATCCCTGGAAGCTGCATGGAAACTGTTTAAAGACACCATACTAGAGGCCCAACTTAAATGTATACCCCAAATAAAAAAACACAGTAAGAGACCTAACAAAGAACCACCATGGCTAAACAGCCATGTTAAAAAGGCAGTGAGAGAGAAAAGGGCAGCTTTTAAAAAGTGGAAGTCAAATCCTAGTGAGGAAAATAGAAAGGAACATAAACACTCCCAAATTAAGGCTACGTCTACACGTGCACCCAACTTCGAAATAGCTTATTTCGATGTTGCGACATCGAAATAGGCTATTTCGATGAATAACGTCTACACGTCCTCCAGGGCTGGCAACGTCGATGTTCAACTTCGACGTTGCTCAGCCCAACATCGAAATAGGCACAACGAGGGAACGTCTACACGGCAAAGTAGCACACATCGAAATAAGGGAGCCAGGCACAGCTGCAGACAGGGTCACGGGGCGGACTCAACAGCAAGCCGCTCCCTTAAAGGGCCCCTCCCAGACACACTTTCATTAAACAGTGCAAGATACACAGAGCCAACAACTAGTTGCAGACCCTGTATATGCAGCACGGACCCCCAGCTGCAGCAGCAGCAGCCAGAAGCCCTGGGCTAAGGGCTGCTGCCCACGGTGACCACAGAGCCCCGCAAGGGCTGGAGAGAGAGTATCTCTCAACCCCGCAGCTGATGGCCGCCATGGAGGACCCCGCTATTTCGATGTTGCGGGACGCGGATCGTCTACACGTCCCTACTTCGATGTTGAACGTCGAAGTAGGGCGCTATTCCCATCCGCTCATGGGGTTAGCGACTTCGACGTCTCGCCGCCTAACGTCGATTTCAACTTCGAAATAGCGCCCAACACGTGTAGACGTGACGGGCGCTATTTCGAAGTTACTGCCGCTACTTCAAAGTAGCGTGCACGTGTAGACGCAGCCTAAGTGTCATAATGTAATAAGAAAAGCCAAAAAAGATTTTGAGGAACAGCTAGCCAAAAATTCAAAAAACGATAGTAAAATGTTTTTTAAATACATTAGAAGCAGGAAGCCCGCTAAAAAAGCAGTGGGGCCCTTGGACGATAAAGATATAAAAGGAGCGATCAAGGAAGACAGTGCCATTGCGGAGCGATTAAATGATTTCTTTGCTTCAGTCTTCACGGCTGAGGATGTTACAGAGGTTCCTAAATCTGAGCCAGCCTTTTTAGGTGACAAATCTGAGGAACTCACTCAGATTGAAGTGACATTAGAGGAGGTTTTGGAGTTAATTGATAAGCTGAATAGTAACAAGTCTCCAGGACCAGACGGTATTCACCCAAGGGTTCTGAAAGAACTCAAATGTGAAATTGCGGAGTTATTAACAGTGGTTTGTAACCTATCCTTTAAATCCACTTTGGTACCAAATGACTGGAAGACGGCCAATATAACGCCAATATTTAAAAAAGGCTCTAGAGGAGACCCTGGCAATTATAGACTGATAAGTTTAACATCAGTACCAGGCAAATTAGTAGAAACACTAGTAAAGAATAAAATTGCAAGGCACGTAGAAGAGCACGAATTGTTGGGCAAAAGTCAGCATGGTTTCTGCAGAGGGAAGTCATGTCTAACTAATCTATTAGAATTCTTTGAAGGGGTTAATAAACATGCGGACAAGGGGCACCCAGTGGACATAATATACCTAGATTTCCAGAAAGCCTTTGACATGGTCCCACACCAAAGGCTTTTATGTAAATTAGGTGGTCATGGGATAGGAGGAAAGATCCTTTCATGGATCGGGAATTGGTTAAAAGACAGAAAACAAAGGGTTGGAATAAATGGTAAATTTTCATAATGGAGGAGGGTAACTAGTGGTGTTCCCCAGGGGTCAGTCCTGGGACCGATCCTGTTCAACTTGTTCATCAGTGATCTAGAAAATGAGGTAAGCAGTGAGGTGGCAAAGTTTGCAGATGACACCAAGTTGTTCAGGACAGTCAAAACCAAAACGGATTGTGAAGAACTACAAAAAGATCTCAGCAAACTGAGTGATTGGGCAGCAAAATGGCAAATGAAATTTAATGTGGGTAAGTGTCAGGTAATG
The DNA here is from genome assembly GCF_033958435.1 of Carettochelys insculpta. NCBI lineage: Eukaryota > Metazoa > Chordata > Testudines > Carettochelyidae > Carettochelys > Carettochelys insculpta. Next base: position 17,485,819 of record NC_134157.1, read on the forward strand.
CATGTTGGAAAAAATAACCCAAATTACACGTACTACATGATGGGGTCAAATTTAGCTACGACAGATCAGGAAAGGGATCTTGGAGTTATAGTGGATAGTTCTCTGAAGACATCCACGCAGTGTGCAGTGGCAGTTAGTAAAGCAAATAGGATGTTAGGAATTATTAAAAAAGGGATCGATAATAAGACAAAAGATATCATACTTCCCCTATATAAAACTATGGTACGCCCACATCTTGAGTACTGCGTGCAGATGTGGTCTCCTCACCTCAAAAAAGATATATTGGCATTAGAAAAGGTTCAGAAACGGGCGACTAAGATGATTAGGGGCTTGGAACGGGTCCCATATGGGGAGAGGCTAGAGAGACTGGGACTTTTCAGTCTGGAAAAGAGGCGATTGAGGGGCGATATGATAGAGGTATATAAGATCATGAATGGTGTGGAGAAAGTGAATATAGAAAAATTATTTACCTTTTCCCATAATACAAGAACTAGGGGACACCAAATGAAATTGATGGGTAGTAGGTTCAAAACTAATAAAAGGAAATTTTTCTTCACACAGCGCACAGTCAACCTGTGGAACTCCTTGCCCGAGGAGGCTGTGAAGGCCAGGACTCTATTAGGGTTTAAAAAAGAGCTTGATAAATTTTTGCAGGTTAGGTCCATAAATGGCTATTAGCCAGGGATAAAGTATGGTGCCCTAGCCTTCAGAACAAGGGCAGGAGATGGATGGCAGGAGATAAATCACTTGATCATTGTCTTCTGTTCTCCTTCTCTGGGGCACCTGGCATTGGCCACCGTCGGCAGATGGGATGCTGGGCTGGATGGACCTTTGGTCTGACCCAGTATGGCCATTCTTATGTTCTTATGTGCTGCACTTAGGAAGGAATAATCTGTTTCACACATACAGAATGGGAAAAGACTGTCTAGGAAGGAGTACAGCAGAAAGGGATCTAGGGGTTCTAGGAGATCACAAGTTAAATATGAGTCAACAGTGTGATGCTGTTGCAAAAAAAGCAAACGTGATTCTGGGATGCATTAACAGGTGTGTTGTGAACAAGACACGAGAAATCATTCTACCGCTCTACTCTGCGCTGGTTAGGCCTCAGCTGGAATATTGTGTCCAGTTCTGGGCACCCCAATTCAAGAAAGGTGTGGGGAAATTAGAGAAGGTCCAGAGAAGAGCGACGAGAATGATAAAAGGTCTGGAGAACATGACTTATGAAGAAAGGCTGAAAGAATTGGGCTTGTTTAGCTTGGAAAAAAGAAGATTGAGGGGGGACATGATAGCGGTTTTCAGATATCTTAAAGGGTGTCATAAGGAGGAGTGAGAAAACTTGTTCTTCTTGGCCTCTGAGGAGAGAACAAGAGGCAATGGACTTAAGCTGCAGCAAGGGAAGTTTAGGTTGGACATTAGGAAAAAGTTCCTAACTGTCAGGGTGGTCAAGTACTGGAATAAGTTGCCAAGGGAGGTTGTGGATTCTCCCTCGCTGGAGATATTTAAGAACAGACTAGATAGATGTCTATCAGGGATGGTGTAGATAGTGGTCGGTCCTGCCGTCGGGGCAGGGGACTGGACTCAATGGCCTCTCAAGGCCCCTTCCGGTCCTAGTGTTCTATGATTCTATGATATGATTATACTGGCAAAAGAGTGCTCACCCAGTTCAGTGAGTAAAATAAGCTCCCTGGGCAAAAGTATTATGCTGGAATAATTATGTCTGTACTAAGGCTTTTGCTCGTGTAGAAGGTAAGCTGCTGGAATAATGTGTACAGTAGGAGTACCAAGAGGCATTGAACCAAACGTTAAACCCAAGTTCTAATGGAAACCACCTCAAGCCCTGCACTTATAGTTCCATCATCCCTGATAGAAACCTTATTTAAATATCACCCGCGTAATGGATGATATGATACCAGCAAAAGTGTCTAGTGTAGACTTGCCCTCAGTGATAATAAGGGAACCCAGCCTGGAAACACACAGCACAAACAGAAACTTATTCAGTGCACTGTATGACAAAATTATGTCCCAGGATCAATTTCATTCAGAGGCTTTCAGTGCATGTACCCCCAAAACAGCAGCAAATGCAAGGAAGCTGAAAGCAGCCTTCACCCTTACACATCTGAACCCACCCCAAAACTCGGTGGAATTTCGCAATAAGTCGCTCGCTGTGACTTTCCAATAAGACTTTAAGAATCTGTGCAAAGCGAGTGCAAATGGGTATAAAACATGGGTGAATCAGAATACCGTAGTGGCATTTCACGTTCACTGTGCTCCAGTATGAGTTACAATTAGAAAGGACTCAAACATGGGACAGTTTTTAGTGCAAATTAATGTAAAAAACCATGTCCCATCTTTTCACTGAACATGTTCAAAATGTAATCCTTTCATTTGGCTCTTAAGAGGACATTAGGAGCAAGGCCGCAAGGAAGGGATGAGGCAGAGATGGCCCAGTGGCCAAGACGCTAAGGCAGGTTTTGGCTATCAGATATGCCACCAACTTCTTGTGTGACCTTGGGCAAGTCAGGTAGCCTCTCAGTGCCAGCATCTGAAGAAGTGAGTTAACTCACGAAAGCTCATGCTCTAAACTTTTCTGTTAGTCTATAAGGTGCCACAGGACCCTTCGTTGCTATCTCAGTGCCTCAGTTCCTCATCAGCAGCATGGGGACAACAGTCCTGTCCTGAAAAAAGAGCCCATATGAGTACTGAAGATAGATGATGTCAGACCAAATCTCCTGGATCTAAACCTCGTTGAACTTTACGGCAAATGCAATCCCAGGTTTGTGGTATATGGCTTCATGCTTAGTCTGGGATTTCATTGCTACTGATTCAGCTGCTGAACAGATCTAACTTTCATTTCAGTCATAGTGAATAGCCTTGTGAATATGTACAGCTCATCGGTGCTTAGAAAAGAAAAGGAAAGAGAAAGAGAAAGAGAGAAATAGCAGCAATTTAAGAGTGGAAAGAGTGAGGGGGAAAACGCCTTGATCATGTACTTCTTTGATTTGGAAACAGACACACACCACACGGAGTGTATTTTGGTCTTAAACTAATCTCACGAAACAGTCTCAAATGACAGCTGCAGAAGAAAAATGAACAGTGCATACCAGGCAAGGAACTAATTCCCTTGTTTATCCTTAAGCATGCTTGGAACACACACACACACACATACACACACTCTCTCTCTCTCTCTCTTTCTTTTGGCCAAGGTCCAGCTAGTACTCATTGCTTATTTTTCCCCCTTCCTTTCTAACTTTTAAAATTAATTCCATAATTGTGAATTTTTGTCTATCTATCTTACTACTTTGCACATGTACATAGTCCCTGTGGCGGGAAATAGTGTGTCGCCATTTTATAGACATGCACCTGGGGCATAGAAAGATTGTGGGACTTGCCCACAGCTGTACTAGAGCTATGGGCACACTACACTTAAGTTAACATAAGATTTATGTTGCTCAGAAATGTCAATTAGCTGCCTCCGAACGTCATAATTCATAGTGTAGGTCTTCCCATTCAACACCCTGACCACTGGTCCATCCTTCCCTAGAGCTACCAAGTGATACAGGCGTACAACTGCCCTGTTAAAGCAGCCAGGCCTAGCCTGCAGTCTGGCCCGCGGGTGCGTACGAGAGGTGGAAACAAAACCTTTGTCATTAACTTACTCACCAAAGAGGATGGGGCATAACGCTGCCCTGACTGAGAGAGAAGCAGCTGTTTTAAAACCTGGTGGTACAACAATCTCTCCGTGGAGCTGTTTGCTTTAAGATTTGTCTCTTCTCTGTCTGTGCAATAGGTGGTTTCTCTTTTAGTGCAGTCCTTGCGTTGCAGAATGTTTATATTGTCATGGCACAGTGCGGGGAGAAACCAATTGAGAGAAAGTACAAAAAAAGTTAAAAACAGCTGATTTCCAGTGCGGAGAAGGATCAGAAAGGGGGAAGAGGTGAAACAATCCCATTGAAAGGCAAGACCCATTCATCAAAGCACTAAAGGCCCTTGTGTGGAGTCTGGCTGACTTGTTGGCCTAATGTTGCGCTTCCTGGGAGCTAATCCTCCTTTTGCCAACATGTGTGCTTGGAAGTTTGAGGTTAAAAAGTGCCTGTATAGCTGCCACCGGCAGGCTTGAACCTGGGATTTTTATTGCTTAGTGCAGGAATCACTACAGTTTGAGCTAAACTGCTCGCTTTCAGCTAAGGCTATGGAGGAGACTCATTCTTTCTCTGTAAGTGGTGTAGTTGCCACTCCTTGGGACAGTGAACCACACCTATGGGTCTGTAGAGCAACGAAGGGTCCTGTGGCACCTTATAGACTAACAGAAAAGTTTAGAGCATGAGCTTTCGTGAGTTAACTCACTTCTTCAGATGCTGGTCCTGGAAATCTGCAAGGCCAGGTATAAATAGGCCAGAGCAAGGCTGGGGATAAGGAGGTTAGCTCAGGCAGGCAGGCTGAGTTGTATTGTCATCAGTAGATCTGGAGGTGTGAACTCCAAGAGAGGGGAAGCTGCTTTTGTATTTAGCCAGCCATTCACAGTCTTTGTTTAATCCTGAGCTGAGGGTATTGAATTTGCAGATGAATTGTAGCTCAGCAATTTCTCTTTGGAGTCTGTTCTTGAAATTTCTTTGCTGCAGGATAGCTACTTCTGTGGATTATACCTGCACTTGCAGCCCCATTAGCTACATCTACACTTGAGAGTGTTGTTGACAAAACACCGGTTTGTTGAGAAAACTCTCGGAGCATCCACATTACAAATGCATTCTGTCCACTGTAAATAGACAGAATGTGGCACTTTTGTCAGCAGCCTTCTCCCTCTCCCCCACGAGGCAGAACACCTTTCTGGATGGAATCTGTCGACAGAAAAGCCGTGTGGACGACAGACAGGGCTTCCAGGTCACCAGGCAGCCCTTTCTGCTGCGCTTCTTGTCGGCTGTTCTGTCGAGGGAGCATCCAGACAGTCCCACTGCTCTCTCTCAACAGAGTGAAGGGCTTTTTAATCCGCTTTTTTGTCTGGCCACAATCTGTCGACAGAGGTCAACAGATTGGTCTAGTGTAGATGCAGCCATTTAGTGCAAGGCTCAAGCCCATAGCCAGCTGCAGAAGGAAGCTGACATGGGATTAGTAAGTTTCCTCCTGCTAGCTGCTCTGTGTGTGAGGCTCCCTACTGCATTTTAACGCAGCATCCTCTGTGTTTGGTGCAGTGCCAGCAGAAAGGGAGAGAGAAACAAGGGATGGATGACAAAGAGGGGAGAGAGGAGAGAGGCGGATGCAGGAGCCCATCCCATGCAGGAGTGCCTGTGCGTTCTTTGACATTAGGTCAGGACCTCTATGTATTTTAATTGCATGGTGCATTAAAAATTATAAACTCATCCACCAAAAAAAAAAAAAAAGAAGGCTTGTGCCATGTAATTGCATGACTGCTGGGCTGGTAGCGGGGTTGATAAAGGTTGGCCTTGCCATTCAAAGGCATAGCCCAGGAGGGGTGAATTTCCTGTGGAGTTTGCCCTCCTCCTCTTGACTTTTCCTAGAGGCTGTTTTGTGAAGAAGGAATGATTGGGCCATGGTTTGCTTGTCCTTTCCCCTTACTTTAATAGAGCTTGAAGTGGTTTTTAGGAACCTTTCTGTCTTTAGGCTGATCGTTTCTAGAAACAGGAGTCGATAAAGGCGTCAGCCAGGTAAAAACAGGGAAGTATCGTCCTCTGGGACTAACAACTCACCCCATCCCTAGTGCAAGATCCTGTGCTGGTCTGGGGCACAGAGAAAGTCAGATGGTACTCAAAGACTTTCACAGCTGAGACCATTATCCTTGTGTGGTTGTTGCTGGTGCATCCTCTTCCCTGCGATGAGGAAAAGGTTTCTTTGGATGAGGAATGTATTTTGAAAGCTGCATATGGGTTGTGTCAGATCAGCTGTGGATTAAAGGTGTTGCACGGGCACACAGCTTGCTATTTCAGCTTCCTTGGTGCCCTGAGTCATGATTTTCCCAGGACAGAACTTGGCTGCTGGTAATAGTTATGCTAGAACCAAGAGCCTGGTAGCATCTGTGTTAGGAGTGAGGAGTCCTAGTGTTTTAGGAGAGAGGAGTTGATTCTTGTGGATTTTTTGCTTTTCTTTCTTTCTTTCTAAAAGCAATAACTGTGCCTACACCACACAACTATTTCAAAAGAATTTCAGAATAGCAGGGTTGGCTTATTTCAAAATAAGTAAACCTCATTCCACGAGGAACAGTGCCTATTTCGAAATACGGGCTGTGTAGACAGGGAATAGAGCCCTGTTCTGAAATAAGCTGTACTGCATTCAATGGCTGTATTTCAAAATAGGCTTTACTGTGTGTAGTTGCCCTATTTCAAAATAGCTGAGTGCTATTTCAAAATGGGCTTTGTGTGTAGATGTGTTATGGTGAAATAAGCTATTTTAGAATATCTCTTCCTGACATATCCTGATACTTCTGGCAATCACCATTTCCTAGGACCATAGACTTTGAAATCAGAAGAGAACCAACCTCTTGATCATCTAGTCACACCTTCTGCACATGGCAGACCACAGACCCTCACTCATTCACTCCTGTAATAGACCCAGAACCTCTGCCTGAGTTACTGAAGTCCTCAAATCATGAGGTGAAGACTTCAAGTTACAGAGGATTCATAATTGACTCTCATTTATACCTGCAAGTGACTCATGTCCCATGATGCAGAGGAAGGCAACACCTCCTCACTCCAGCCCAGGTCTCTGCCAACTGGATCCAGGGGGTATATTCCTTTCTACCCCAATTGTGGCAAATCATTTAGACCACTGTTTCTTAAACTGTGTTCTGCGGAACAGTGGTGCTCCATTAACCACTCATAGCGAGCGTTTGGGAAAAATACATGGGTGGTCTATATTTTCTGTTACTAAAAACAGATCCATGTGGGGGAGGGATGGCTTAGTGGTTTGAGCATTGCCTGCCACCACCTGCCTTTCAAACTTCAGGCTTGTGAGCTCAGTCCTTGAGGGGGTCCATTTAGGGACCTGGGGCAAATAGATTTAGAAAAAAAAATCTGGGAGGGATGATGAGGGGTCCTGTCAAGAGGGCAGGGGACTAGACTCAGTGACCTCCAAAGGTCCCTTCCAGCTCTATGAGATAGGTACATATTCATTGCTGTGATGCCTGTTTAAATTATTGCATTTTGTTTGTGCTATATGTGCTGTTAGTTTGTTTTAGTCTGGCAATAGTTTTTAAAGGGAAATTTCCATAGGTGTTCCACATAAAAAATATTATTTGGTGTTCTGTGGTCTCTACAGGGTTCAGGAAAATTGATTTAGACCCTGAGCAGATGAGCAAAACCCATCAGCTAGATTCTTGTGTTTATGCCCTGTTTGTCCAGTAAAAAGAAATGACAGCTCAACCTCCCTGTCAGTGTTCCTTAGCCCAGGCATGGAGAGAGCCCTTGCCCCCAGCAAGCTGAATTTCAATGGTCTATTCAACCCTTGGTCTTTTGGCTGAGAATGCAAACAAAGGGGGCAATTAGTGTCAGTGGTTTTTGTGTAATACGGACACTCCTCTGTTGGGACTGGACTAAGACCCCCCCCAGATCCTTTTCACATGGGTCACTGAGCAGAGGTCAGTCTCTACCAACCTAGGAACCTAAGCTTAATTGGTGACTTGGTGTGTGAGGCTTGTTTCTAAGCCCTTGAGCTGCTCAGCTCTTATTGCCACCGTATGACTCAAGATCCCTCATTCTCCTATGAGATTTAAATATTCTGGCAAGGGAGTGTCGATTATGTAGCATTAATAAACCACTGTGAAGAAAACACCTGACATCCGTATCCAGCCGTATCCGCAAAGCTGCATGTGCCCAAGAGCTGAAAAACAGGAAGGGAAAGTCATCAAAAGTTTCCTTTCCCCTTTTTTATTATTTTCATTAAAATTCCTTCCATAGTGAAATTGTATTGAGATCCCCTCCTGCAGACTACCTGTGAGGCAGCACTAGGCAAGACAGCAATATTTGGATGGGGAGACGGAACACCCTGTATTCCAGGGGCGGTTTGGATCCAGGAGCTAAGTCTGGCCTGTTATCAGTGGAAGGGTTTTCAGAGCTGGCTCCCATTTGAAGGAGTGAGGTTTTTTCTTGCTAAACACCCCCATGCAAACAGGCACACAAATGCACAAAACACAGGTATGCACATGTACACAAAAGCACACAAATGCATAACTTGGGTATGCACAAAAGAAATATATCCATGAGTGTGTAAACGAGGGCCATGTATGCACGTACAGTTCACTTGCACACAAACATGCACATATAACACGTGTGCAGAAACATAATGAACATGTACACGTAGGTACACAACCCCCCACATCACACACATTCATGCACTCATGCTTACACGTCTCTACAACGCAAAAGAGTTTTCTTCCTTGCCTTTGCACTTAGCAGATTTTTCCAGACCTGCTGCAGAAAACACGCCCAGTTCCTCCTGGGGTGCCTGGGAATGTGTCGGCTTGGGAAGTAATGTGTAAACAGGATGAGTAATAGCAGCCGGTTTGAGAGAGTGAGTGTGTGTGGCAAGGGGGCGGGGAGTGGTTTGCTTTTGGTTCTCTTTTGACTGAAAGGTAGCTGTGTGTTTTGGAGAAGGCGCTTGGAGAGCAAGCTGGATCCAGCAAACGTTTTATTTTCTCCTGTTGGAGTTATGCTGAATGTAGGCTGAACTCCAGCAATCTGCCTGTGACGTTTGCCGCTTTGTGCACGTGCCTTAAATATTAATTTTAAAAGGAAAGACCCTCCCTACCCTCACGCTGCCTCCTTTCCTTCTCTCTCCTTGCAGTTCAGTGCTTCTTTTCTTCTGCACACCTCTGAGACCTGGTCTACCCTAGGGATCAAAGCCGATCCCAGATACGCAATTCTAGCCAGGCCATTAGTGTAGCTAGAATTGACATATCAGGATCAGCTCTGTTCCCTGGTGTAGCTCAGAGCTGTTCGGGTTGCACCGATGTCCCTTACTCCATGCAGCAGTGTGGAGTACCAGGGTTGATGGCTAAGACCAGAGAGATCAATTGTGCTGTGTCTTCACTGATGTGGCAAAATCGAACTCTGCTGGATTGATCCTGGAGCATCGAACCCCCCTGTAAGCATAGACGTACCCTTAGAAGCAGATTCAGCCTGGATCATCTGCTCCATCTCTCCAAGGTAGTATTTCCCTTGTGCCTGGGGGCTTTCAATCCAGATGGGGCTTTGTCCATTCTTGGCTCTTTTGGGTCCTGCATGGGGGTGTCAAACTGCATGATCACAGTTTCTCGCTGTCCTGCTCCCCTGTTTATGCAGCTAGAGCCCAGCCAATGGCAGAGTAAGCTTCCTCTGTACTGGCCTACCCAGGAAGGAAGGATCTGTCAGGCTGAAAGAAGAGCTCGGTCTGAATTGTCCTGTTGCATCCATGATCCTCTGCCAAAGCATAAATCATCCTATTTACCTGACTGACGGACAGATTGATCAGGGTCCAGTAGACTGAGACCTACAGACAGACTGGGACAAGTTATGCCACTGAAACACTGACAGACCCTAGTTGTTTATGAGTAGAATTGAACCAGGAGCCTTGGGAACTTAGTGCATGAGCCTTTACTGCAGGAGGTAAAAGCCACCAGGCCATTAACTGGGACCATCAGGCAAACTCCTTATTCTCTCTGTAAGGCTGTGTTTGCACAGGCACGTTATCACAAATAACAGCAGTTATTTCGAAAGAACGTTGGTAGCGTCTAAACGATGCACACGCCATTTCAAAATCAGTTCGAAATAACAGGTGCTTTATTTCGATTCCAGTAAACATCATTCCCTCAGGAATAATGGCTATTTCGAAACAGGCTGTAATGGGCTCCAATGGCACTATTTCGATATAGTGCTAGGGACCCAGAAATGCTGTTTCAAAATAGCTGAGTGCTAATACAAAATGCATATAGTGTCTAATTGTGTTATTTTGAAATAAGAGATCTTATTTCGAAACGGCTGTTGTGTAGACATAGCCTGAGTGGTCTCTGTACCACAGGATAGGACAGTGAACCATATCCAGGGGGTGTACGGGTTACACCACCATGGTAGTGGGGTTTTGCCACATGGAGACTTGTCCACTAGGGAACAGGGCTGAGGCCGACAGAACTCATTTCACATCTGGGCTCACAGGGGAGCAAAGCAGAGGAGTGGAGGGAAGGGAAGTGGGCCTCATTATAGCTGCATGCTGATTGGAGCCTGATAGCCTGATCTGTGGTGTAACCGGCATACAGCGGGGCTGACAGCCGCTGTGAGCCTGGGCGCAAGCTGGGAGTGGGCCAGCTGTGTGCCTCCAGAAGGGGTGGGTCCAAGGGCCGAAGGGGTGGGGCCTAGGGCAGTCAGTCCTTAGCACTGCTCACCCTGCAGCGCTGGCCCCTTCCCCCCCATAGTGGCACAGGAGCACTGCCACAGCATTTCAAAGGGGCTTGGAGCTGCGCTCTGGGCCCCACAGCAACTGCTCCCATTGCCCCTCCTCCCCATTGGCAGACCTGCCATCACAGTGACTATAAGGCTGGAAATGGGGAAGCCTGTAGGACCAGGGTCAGCAACCTTTCCATGGCCGAGTGCCACAGTTTGACCTCTGTGTCTGGTCCGAGTTCCGGTGACGCTTTTTAAAGTCACCAATAGTTCTACTTACAACAGCTTCATTCATAGATAAATGAACATGCAGAGCGTTACTGTGTAGGTGGTGGTGGTCGGTAGCGTTAGCTGGTCTTTTGCTTATACACAGGTGGCCTGGCTTTGAGCAAGCTCCCAGCTGCATGGGGGAGGAGGGGCGGGGCTGAGCTCTCTCCTCCTGTGCCGATGAAAATTGGCTCATGTGCTGCTCTTGGCGCCCGTGCTGGGGTTGCTGAGCCCTGCTGTAGGATAATCACAGGGGCAGCTTTGGCTGGACCCTCTTCTGTGGTGTGTAGGCTGGAGTGGGAGCTTTCATGGGACAGACCCGCTTCTCCAGATCTGGAAATTCTGAACAGTTCACAGGCCCTGCCCCTTGCCCGTTCATCCAAAGCTCTGGTGGAGGAGTGTGGGTGACGGCAAGGATGGAACTTTATGCTGGGACCTTACACACAACCCCTAACCCAGGGCCTTCAGGATTCTAGCATTAGTGCACAGTGTCTGGGCCCCCGCGGCTGTAGGTGTTTAGTGTCAGTGCACCCGCGTTACACACTGCATATGTTCTCTCCCATCTCTTGGTTAGTGCCAGAGGTTCAGGCTAGACTTTCTACCCCCACCTGTCCCACAATGTCACAGCCCCCAGCAGGAAAAGAAACTTCCGTGGAAGATGTGGAAACCTGAGCCGCGGCTCAGATTTTCGGAGCCTAATTCCTTCCCGCTTTTGTTTTCCAGCCCTCTGGGAGCCAGTTTCTGGCCCTTGTCCGGGAGGCTGAGGAATTATCTCCTCAGGGAGGGAGCCTCTTTCTTCACACTTGTAATCCTGTTATGTCTACAAGGTTGGGAAGGCTCGCTGTCTGCCAGGCACAATGGGAACGGGCCTACCCGGGATTACAAAATGGGATTGGAGCGCTCAGTGCTGAGAGGACACAGCAGCCCTTTGTCTGGCTTGTTCCTTGACTTGAGAGAGCCTGGCGGTGTGTCGCCCCATTGTGATGCCTGTTCGCACACACAGATTCCTCAGGGTGTTGCCATTCAGCAATCTTCCCATTCTTCCTTTTAGAGGCCTGACCTACAAACCAGGCCTGGTGACTGGTCAGCTCGGCAGTGTCAACATCTACAGTTATCACAGAGGCCAGTTTGATTAGCAGCATGAGGGATTGAGTGGCGGGACTCTTGGGTTCTTTTCCTGGCATTGGGTGAGAAACCTCAGTTCTCATTTTCTGGAAAACGGATATTTCCCTGCCTGAAGTGACTCTCGTAAGGCCTAATCAATGAATGGACAACGGTGAAGCCCTTTCAGATTTTTAGATGAGATTTGCTACAGAAATGCAAAGTGTGGGTCTTTTTCTCTGCAAAACCTTGTCTTCTGTTCCTCAGAAATCTCCCCGACACTGTTTATTAGGGGTTAGAGGACTTGACCTCTGCTCGCAGGTGTCGCTGAGATCACACCCAGGCCCAGCATGTGGTCTAGCGGTCTGAGAAGCAGCTTGCCACTTCTTGTATAGAGGTGTAAATCCACAGTACCCACCAACGCCAGTGAAATGACGCGGGTGGGACATGGGCAGGAGAGGTGAAGTCAGCTGGGAGTCAGCTGCTGGATTCTAACTCCAGACCAGCTGGGCAGGCAGCCCCTCTATCAAATCACAGTGTTTCCATGGCAGCCACTAATTTTGGGTCCCCGAAAAATGGAGGCACCTCTCATCTGTGGCCACTTCTGAGAATTTGAACCTTCCTGCCTTCGGGCCTTAGCTTCCCCAGCGGTAAAACTGGGACAACAAAACTGGGCCTGGATTAACCAATGTGTACCCCATGCACTTGTTCAGCACCCTTCACCTCAGGCGGCCCCCTAGATAGGGGTGGCATTGCAGCCTGGACCATGTGGGCCACAGCACCGCTCAGGTTTGGCTTGGGTGACCTCCCTGTCATAGGCGGGGGAGGGGGGAGAAGCCAAACTTGAATGAAGTTGTGGGGCCACCTAATTCCTCTGGGGCAGAAGGCCCCAAAATCCTGAGTGAGAGACGGCGTTTGCATGGATCTAGGCTGGGGGTTCCTTCTGTGTCTCCTCCCTCACCCCCAAGTGGTTCTAAATAGGGACCACTGGAGCTGCTTCCCTGGCAGCCAAAAGCCCTGTCATGTGATTTCTCCCCACGGCCTTTGCAAAGGAGGGCAAAGAGCCCTTCTCCTCCTCCGTTGGAGTTTTTCTCAGGCCGCCTGACAGGATGAGGAGGAAATGTGCCAGGAATGGCTCTGAGTCTCCTCTCCACAGAGCTGGAGTCTATTTTTAAACATCCCCCACCCTGACCCCAGCACTGTGGAGCTGTAGGGGGCGCGGGGATGCTGCTGGCAGTAAACTCCCAACAAAGTTGAATTCCAGTTCAGGAGTCCTGAAGGGCATGGAGCCAGCCAGGGAAACGCACACTGTCCATAGGAGCATAGGCACCCTGTGCTCTCTGTGAGCACGCACGCCCACCCCACCAAACACACAAAGCTTCTCTTTTTCTCACATGCACACGTGCATGCTGGCACCACGCACACACACGCACGCACGCACCATGCGAACGCACAGTTCCCTGTCGCACTCCCCGACTTGTGCATACCCCGCTCCACCTAGGTTCATGCCACAGAGACCTACGCGGTCTCCCTTGTGAACACAAGCCACGCCCGCCCCCCTCACATTGACACAAATGCAACCCACGTGCATGGATTCATAAGCTCACGTCTACCCTACGCTTCCATCTCTCACACAGATGGCTAGGTGCACAACCCTCCCAAAATACCACCCATGCACCCCACATATAGAGAGGCACCTGAGTACGTTCCTCATTCACAGACACACAAGCAGCCTTGGTCAGAGGTGCAAAAAGTACCCAGAAGGTTACTTGAGTAAGGTGCAGCTGCTTTCACTTCTGGGTACTTGAGTACAGTAAAGATGTGATGCGTGTTTGTGCGCATGCATGTGAACTTTTAATCAAGTAGTTTTCCAGAGGGACACCGGTGACTTGTAGTTAAGTATTACTTCTCCCCCCCAAGCAGCTGTACTTTTACTCAAGTAACTTTTGGGGTACTGTTTGCACCTCTGGCCTTAATGAACAGTGTCATTATTGGGGAGCTGCCAAGGGGCCCCCTCGAGCTATTGCCTGTGTACAAGGAAAGTGGAGCTCAGCCCCAAAGAGCTTGCAGTCAGGCCATGGGAGATGGGTACAACAAATAGGCACGGGCAGTGCAAGGTGACAGTGTGGCCAATGGCATGAGCATTGTAAGCCGTGACCCCTGCACACCAGCTGTGTCGCCATTATCAAAGGTTTTGAACTAGTCACGTGTGGAAGGTGAGCAGGTCTGAAGGACAATGATCTGGTAGTGTTTTGGATTTTCCCGGGGATGAATGCGTCTGAGGGAAGGCTGAAGGGTGGGCGGTGCTGGTAGAACATAGGTGGGGCCTGGGTTGTTAAAACATGTGGCATGATTGCTCAGGAAAGATCCCTCGGGATGCCACAGGTGGGATTTTGAACCACAGCATTTTCCTTTCTGTCTTACAGATTTTTCTACTCAAGTCAATTCCACGTCCCTGAATTCTCCGACGGGCCGGGGGCCCATGGCCGCACCTTCCCTCCATCCGCCCATCGGCCCAGGCATCGGCTCCTCCGGTCAGCTCCATTCGCCCATCAGCACACTGAGCTCCCCCATCAATGGCATGGGCCCTCCTTTCTCCGTCATCAGCTCCCCCATGGGGCCTCATTCGATGCCTGTCCCTTCCACCCCCAGCCTTGGATTCGGAACTGGCAGCCCACAGGTGAGTGGGGAGGAGAGTGCTGGAGAGGTGGAGAAGGGTTTTATTTACAGTCAGAAATGAAATGGGTCTTATCCACATGGATTGTGAAAAAGTACAGGTTGAACCTCTTTAGTCTGGCACTCTCTTGTCTGGAAACATCTGTGGTCTGCCATGATTTCAGTTAGCTGGATGATCACTTATCAAGGGTGTGGCCAATTTTGCCGCGGTCGCATAAAGTTTGTTTCCAGCCACCAGTCCTGGTTCCCAGTGTTCTGTGCTGTTATTTAGCTGTAACTTACCTCTAAATATCTTCTAAGAATCCGGTAAGCAGTGGAAGTGTTGGTGATGCTGCTAGATAATATTGACCTCCGCTGGTCCAGCAAATTCTCTGATTCAGCACCAGTCAGATCCTAAGGGTGCCGGACTAGAGAGGCTCAGCTTGTAGCAGTGAGCCCAAACCAAAGCCCTAGACCAGAACAGCCAGGGTGGTGCTTTGGAATATACAAATTCAACTCTTAAGCTGCAAATGTGAGCAAAGTTTCCTGGGCTGTACACTTGCTCTCATGGAATTATCTGGGGAGGTGAGTCAGTGCGATCAAGAATGGGAGCTTGGCTTAACAAACAATGTTCCCTCTAATCTTTTCTGTCCATGTGCAGAATAAACTTTTATGTCCCCCAGGACATGTGCAAATATACAGCACCAAGAGGAACACAAACCTACCAGCTGGGCAGCACTGGAATCTTGCCTGAGCAGTCGCACCAGTGCACAGCTTACAGGGAACACTGTTAACAAACCTCGTGCCTTATTCTCCTTTGGCTTACACTAGACCCAGCTTAGTGTACCCCTGTGGATTGCAGGGCATGCTCCTGAGTTGCACCTGTGCATGGGAGAAGGGAGTCAGCCTCTGTCATTAGTAAAGGACATCGCCTGAAAGGGGCATTGTCAGGCTGTTTGGCTGGGCTTCACATTGTTGGGCTGCAGTGGGGACAGAGTCACTTGGTGGCCATCTACAAAGCAGGCTTGGTCCACAGTGAAAATCCAACTGAAAAACAGAATGACAGGTACACCTGGTGCCTCTCCTAGAGGCGGAGCTGGTGGGTGCATGTTTGGGACCCTATGCAAGGTAGCTGATTGATGTCAGCAGAACCGTCCCTGATAAATACTGTTGCTAGTGAGATCCGAATGGGAGCACTGAATTCAGGGGCATCCATCCTGGGATTAGCAAGGAACAAAGTGGAAGACAGGGCAAAAAGAACTGTCTGTAGTATGGAGCTGGCTGGGGTCTGCTTTGCTGTTGGCATAAATTGGAGCAGCCCCGACGCTGTTCTAATACCTGCACTTCTGCTGGGGCACTCCCGTCCCAGCTGAGAAGAATCAAAATGATGATACACCCCCGTGCTGGGGTTAGCGCCATTCTGGTGGCCAAGGAGACACCCTGAGAAGCTTTTCCTGTGTAACCCCTTGTACAGCTCCCGATTGTTCTCACAGGCTGAGTGTTTTCCCTTCACCTCACTGGTGGAGGGAGTTGCTGGGCTTTACTGACTGAAGATTATGTAAATATCTCCCATTATAAAGAGATAAGCCTCTTTTAAAAATAGCAGGAGCGGGCAGAGCCATCCAGGCCCTTCCACCTGTTGCTGACTGACTGCGTATTACATTGAGCAAAAGGGCAGATTAAGAAGTTGGCTACCACCTGCCGCTCGCTGCTGGTTTATTTATTTCCCGGCCGCTCTGGGAGTCAAACACCTGCCAGCACCTTTATTTTTATATCTGCCTGATTTATTTTCTAGGGATAACCACTTTCTGTGCTGGGGAAGGGAGGCGCGTCATTTTGTGTGTGTCTGAGATGGAGCTGCAAAGATTGGGGCCCTCTGCCCAACAACCACTAATTTTTATCAGGTTCCCACCTTCTTTTGGGCTCCGGAGAGCAGGGATAAACAGAAGTCCCTCGTGGGAGCCTGTCTGAAAACAGCCCACGTCTGCTGGTGTTCAGTCAGCAGCCAGTGTCCCAGAGTCCATGCCAGAGGGGATGGAGGTCTCGCCCCTCTGGGCAGGGCAGTGCCACTGGTGTAAATGGCTTTAGCTACACTGTGAGACATTCATTACTGTCTAGGTGCAGTGCTTGGACTGGAGGACAGCGTGGATCAGTTCAAGGGCTGCAGAGGCCACTGTGGCCCCAGGTGCGAGCTAGGGCAGCCCAAACAGTGGCCCTGATTCATGATTTTGCAGGGCTGGGGATTGGCCAGAACACATCCCCTGCCTCTGCCCCTGCCCCTGGTCCTCCTCCACTCTGCTAAGCCAAGTCTCCTGGCTCCCTGCCCAGTGCCCTTGTGCACTAGGTGAATCAATGCATGTGCCTCTCTGTGGTGTGGTGCACCTTGGGGAGCTGGGCTGCCTTCCACCTTCAGGCTGGGAGGGGAGACCTGAAGAAACTCTTCTCAACTCTGTGGCCACTCTGCAGCACGAAGCCAGGGCAGCAGGAGACACGTAGCAGAGCCAGCGTGTGAGCGGGAGAGAGTGCGAGGTCGGGATGGGAAAGGGCGGTAGCACCCGAGTTTCAATGAGATGCCGCGGTTATTTCAGGAAGCAGACAAGTGCGGGCTGGAGGAACTGAAATGAAAAGCCACAGAACGGAAAAGGGGAATTGAGAACGCCTCAGATCCAAGCATGCACCGTGTCTCTAGACCCTGCCGATGCACCACGAGTGCCTACCCTTTGCTCCCCCACGGTCTTAAATGCTTTTCCTGGAGGAGACAGTTAAGCTATTTTCAGCCTACTGGCTTTTGCCATCTGTCCCCTGTTGGTGATCTTTAGGCCTCCGTCATCTTAGGGCCAGAAGGACCTACCTGTGCCTGCAGTGAGATGGGAGGCTGACATTCCCATCCTCGCAGCGCAGAGGAGGGCGGGCAGGAGGAGAGGAACACGGTTCCCTTTGTCGTCGTCCCAGCCCACAAAGCGCCGGGGTTAATGACGCGTGTCCCCCCGCCTCACAGAGTTGAGATGGCACTGTTGGAGCGTGGTTTGAGTCAGCTGGCAGATGCCACTTGCTATCAGACAATGCTTCGGTAGAGCTGGAAAGCTCCACTATCAGGCCTCCAACAGTTCCTGCACCCCTCCCAGCTCCGCTCACTCTCCTTTGCAAAGTTCTTTTCGGTCTGTCTCCCGGCCGAATTCGTGCTGATGTCCCGGATAAGATCTATGGATGGGGCTAAAGAAAGTCTGAGACAGGAGCCCGCAGGGGTCCGGCCAAAGCTTTCTGCATCACTGGACTAGGCCAGGGCAGAGTGTTTCCGGAGGAAGCAAACTGGCATTGAGGGCAAACGAATTGTAGCTTCCAGCTGCAGCCAGAGGGCCAAGGGCTGGTTTCTTTGGGGAAAGTGGGAAGCTGAAGACCTAAGAACTCAGCCCAGCGCAGACAGGGATCATGCTAATTTTCCATACAGCACAGCTTTGCCAGTACCCCTCGCTCCTCCCTTCAGCTCCCTCAACCTTTCCAGGCCTGTTGATGCACCTCATGCTTGAGCTGCACTTCAGTCTCAACTAATTTTTTCCATCCGTGGGCGGAATAAACTTTGTTACATGCACTGAGGCAAATGCTGATGTGCACGACTAATAGAAACACATGCTGCTCTCTGTGAGTGGCTGTAGGTGCTCTGGTAACCAGCTGGGCAGCATCTGAATCTCTCCTGGGAGGTGGGTACCGTCGCCTCTCTTTTACCAATGGACAAAGTCCGAGGAGTCAGCTGCAGGCAGGCCCACTGATCAGGTAGGGGGCCAAAGGGGAGCATCTGCCCCAGAGTCTGGTGATTCAAAAGGTTTCCCTAGCAGCTGGTGCCTCGGGCCCTTTGAATTTCTACTGGAGCCCGCAGGCATGGTCCAGACAGCTCTCTGGCTGGGGGAGGAAGAAGGGTGAGGCATGGTCTGGGTGGGGCCCAGGGCTGGTTGCCTAGCCCTGCCCCTCCCACCAGAAGCCCCTCCACTTCTGGGAAAGTGGAGCTCCCCCACACTTCGCCCAGGCAAGATTATCGAACGAGCCCTCTCTGGAGTATCCACGCCTGCACCTGGCCACAAAAGGGCTCTGTATACAGCAGCATCCATCACAGCAGCCAACGTGCTGAATTCTCCTGGAAAATCTGGCCCGATAGCGAGTCCCTGGCAGTGCCAGAAACTGGACCCAGATGTTCTAATAACCAGACCAGGACTTCGCTTTTATCTATTTTTTAAAATTCTAGGACCCCCTTTTTCTCTCGACAACCCCAGGAATTCCCGAAGAACATAGGCGAGGGAGAGAAGCGACGTTCCATTCAGGTCTGTTTCATCGTCCATTCACTTCAGTGCCATTCTCAGGACCCCGATGTGAAGCTGAAGAGGCAGCAGCAGCCTGTAGGGCTGTGGCAGCCACTTCCTGCCCCCCATCCTCCACAGCATTTCTTGCAGCAGCTCTTCAGAGGCCTGCGGGAAGTGAGGAGAGAGTGGCTGCTCTCAAAGCTTTCTCATTCCTTCAGACACAATTTAGTCTTTTCCAGGGCATCTGTGGACTCGGCGGTGGTTTGTACATCTGGCCACTCCCTGGCAGAGATGACTCAGTCCCCGGAGCTCAGAACAAAGAATCAACAGTAGAAGGAGGGTTGGAAGCTGGGAGTCCTGATGCCCAATAATTTGCTCCAATTGCTAGGCGAGTGGTTTTCAACCAGTGTGCTGTGGCACACTCGCGTGCCATGAGAACTGTCCAAGTGTGCTGTGAAGTTTCGTCATAGAGTCAGCAGGGGGAAACTGACGACCCTGTGCCAGTTGGTGCTCAGATAGCCAGGCTGTCAGCTCCAGAAAGTGTGGAGGGAGGGCAGGAGCCCGTTGGATCTGGGACATGGTTTAAATGCCCCATCCTGGCTCTAACTGGCGGGCAGAGAGGGGCAGCTTTTATGAGCAGTCGATTCGGCTGAAAGAAAAAAAGTGGGTGTGCTGTGGAATTGTCAGTCTCATTGAAGGCTGCCAGGTTACTGAAGAGGTTGGGAACCCCTGGCCTAGGCAATGCTGCCTCACTTCCTCTGTGCGCTAACCCAGAGCCCTTCCTTGTCATTTGCTCCAGGGCCCTCCATTAAGCTCTCTGTGCTGAGGTTGTGCCCATCAAAAGAAGAACTGGGTTCTGCATGGGGGTGAGGGTGACGCTGGGGGCCAGCCTGGCTGGTTTCCTCAGTGGCCCAGCTTCAGATTTTTGCTCTGCAGCTTTCAGCCCAAGAGGAAGGAGCCGCAGGCGCCAGGGGAGAATGTGAGAACCAAGAGGTGCACATGCAGCCCTGCTGCGGTTTCAGGCAGCCGCTGAAAGAGGAAACTGAGGAGGTTCCCGCGCCCATGTGCTGACTCAGTAGCTACCGGGGGCTCCTGCTGCCTCCTGGGGGGATGCATCTGGTGTCAGTTTCGGGTTCCAGCCCCAGGGGGACAGGCAAGAGAAAGGCCAGGACTGCTAACCCCTAGCTGTGTGCCAAGGGGGGTATCAGGGCCAAAGGGAATAGTGGTACTTTCCACTGGATCTGCCCTCTATACCAGCCATCCTGTCTCTGCATCTGTTAAATCCCCCTGCCCTTTTCAGTCACACGGTGCCAGCTCCAGAGAAATGCTTGGTAGTGCCCCAGGTTGAACCGCTCTTGTCCATCAACATCTATATTCCAGTGTGATCTTAGGTAGCCAGCCAGGTTTCCTGCAGTCCCATAAAGTTTGTTGACAGCCACCAGTCCTGGTGCTCAGTTTCTGTCTGTTGTTCAGCTCTAATTTTCCCCTGGGAGCCCAGTGAGCAGTGGAAGGGTTAGTAATGCCACCAAACATTATTGACCTCCCGTAGTCCAGCAAATTTTCTCGTCCGGCACCACCGGTCAGGTCCTGAGGATGTGGGACGAGAGAGATTCAACCTGTAGTTTCTCCCACCCATTGACAGTAGGTTTCTCCAAGGAGTGAGTGATTAGCGCACTGGGATGAACTGGTGACTTCTCCCGGGCTTGTCTGTGCCACCCACCATTCCAAGTGGGCTAAATTGCCTGGATTTTCTTCATGGTTCCTGGACGTCCCTACAGCCAGAGACAGTTTTGATCCCCTTCAGCTGCACCCATCCTCTCCAGCACAGGCCTACCAACGGCCATTCTTGCTTTGGCATCTCCACTGCGGGTCGCTCCCACCTGGGCCTGATTCTAAAAGTCACACCGTAAGCAGGTGCACCAAGTGGGACCTCTGAGTAATATTCCCGCTAATTTCTTATGCACTGGGGCATGGAGACAGGATGGAGAAGAGGGGATGATGGGCCGAGATATACGACCACGTTTGCTTGTTCCGGGGGGAGCGTAGGAGGCAGGCAAAACAGGAAACGCAGATTTTGCCATGGGCATTTGAGGAACTAAAAGTGCATGGTCATCCCTGAGGGAAGGAGACTGGATAGACGGGGCCACATGTGGATGAGTGCCGCTGCCCTCTACTGGATGTAATCAGAGCGACTCATGTGTTAGGCCCTTGCCAGCTAACGGAGGTGCCTCTTCAGCTCATGGGTCATTTTGGAAACCGCTCCAAGGCCCCTTTAAAGTGTGGCCGCAGGGAGTAGACAGCAGTGTTCCAGCATGAAGGAAATCATCAGACTTACCTTGTCAAAGCAGAGCATGTTTTTAGAGAGGGAGGGAGGGATTTTGCTTTAATGGGAAAAAAGCAAAAAGGGAGGAAATATCACAAGAACCCCTGTGATTTCCTTTCCTGCTTCCATTATAAGGCTGGGAGAAGTCCTGGTGTATTAGATAATTAAAGCCAAATTCTACACTCAAGGAGTCTGGGGTAATACACCCTCTAATTTTTAACATCCAGGTGCAGAACAAATTTTGTTATGTGCACCGAAGCATGTGCACATGTGCACCCCAGTAGAAACACATGCTGCCAGCTGTGTGCGTTCTGGCGGCATTTGACTCTATCGTGGGTGGCTGCCCAGGCGCTCAGCTTACAGGGAACATGGGTCTAGAGTAACCCCACTGACTTTAGCGGCCTGTCCTTGGATCACACCCAAGAGGCCTGAGAGGGGAGTGTGCCGGTAAGATCACAGGCCCTTATTCAAAGCCCAATGAAGCCGATGGAGAGGTTCCCATTGACTTGAACTGCCTTTGGATAGGGCTCTCAGTGCCTGAACAGAATCTGAACCGTCCTGGTGTTTTGCGGGGGAGGAACGTGCAGCGCTCTTTCAGCACAGCAGATTGGAGAACTACCAGCTTGTGTGTCATGCCGGGCATTTGGTCAGCCCGATAAGAACAGGAATCCTCCCCTCCTCTACCACGGCATACATCAGGTCAGTCTCTCCCGAGCTGATGACATCTACACATCCACACAGCCCCCACATGCGCTGTGCTGGTAGCTGAGCTCCTCATGCACTGGGGTCAGGCTGACTGAGCGGCCAGGCGAAATATCTGCACCGAAAGGGATTTTGTGGCTGTGTGGCGGAGTTTGGCTTTGCTAGATGGAAGTTGCCTCTTTCCCACTGGTCTTTGTGACCCAGGATCTCTGGAGAGTTTTGTTCCCCACACAGCTACAAGGACGGACCAGTAGTTACGGAGCTAACCTGGGACTTGGATGACTGGCATTCGGGCCCCTCTGCAGCCCTGTGCAGCTGTGGACAGGAGGCTAGGGCAGCGGTTCTCAACCTTTCATCATTTGTGGACCCCTAAGAAGTTTTCAAATGGGCATGTGGGGAAATCTCAGACATGGTCTATGGATCCCCAGGAGCCCACAGACCTAAGTCGGTACTTAGGCTCCACAGTGACTAAACACCCACAGCAGCCTTGTTCCAGCCAACTGGGGCTCTTTCCCAGCTGCATAGACTTCTGGGGTCCAGGACCCTGCAAGGTGGGAGGGTCCAAAGCCCAGGGAGAAAATTCACTCTGCAGTGAAATCCTCATGTCAGCTGGGATAGATGTACATGAGCTAGTTTTGATCAAGCTACTAAGAGGAGCAGTAGGCCCCAGTGCTTTGGGCTAATTGTCTGAGCACAGCCCTGCCCAGCACCCTGGGCACAGACTCACTAGCTGGCCTGTGGCTGTACGGCGGTCTTTAGGTGCTAGCTCAGTGGTGAGCAACATGAGGCCTGCAGAGCCCCGTCAGGCACCAGAGCTCCACATTACCTACGCTCCT